>NC_058524.1:220841884-221466884 GCF_904849725.1 Hordeum vulgare subsp. vulgare | reverse complement strand
TCTTTGTTTGGGGCACGTGGTGTAATTCCAACCCTTAAAAGTTTTTCTCCAGCTTCTTGACTGCGTTGTAGTAGACTGTCATGGCTGGGCCTCGGATGTCCCATTCCTTCATTACTTCATTGACAACAAGATCCAAGTCGCCGTTGAGCATCAAAAGGCGAATGCCGAGTGAAATGGCCATGCGGAGCCCATACAGGAGAGCCTCATGCTCGGTCTCGTTGTTGGATGAATCGAAGTGGATTTGGAGCCCATAGTTCAGCGAGTCTCTCCTGGGGGAAATAAGAACTACTCCAGCCCCCGAGCCATGGAGCATTTTGGACTCGTCACAGAACATGGTGCAATGTTCAGGGATGTCCGGAGCTGGCTGCTCTTGTTATATCCAGTAGGCTAGGAAGTCCACCATGGCCTGAGACTTGATTGCTTTCTTGGCTTCGAACTTGATCTCTAGTGGGAGTAGCTCAATCGCCCATTTAGCCACTCGGCCAATGGCGTCCCGATTGTGCAGGATTTCCGCCAAGGGGGCGTCACTGATGATGGTGACCGGGTGATCTAGGAACTAATGGACCACCTTCTCTACTATCACATAGATACCATAAACTAGCTTCCGGTAGTGTGGGTACCTTTGCTTGGAGGGAGTCAATACTTTGGAGATGTAATAAATTGGCCTTTGTACCTTGTGCTCTTTGCCCACTTCCTCACGCTCCAAGGTGAGAATGGTGCTGACCACTTCGCTATTGGTAGTGATGTACAGGAGTAAGGGCTCCTGGCTGCTCGGAGCAGCTAGCACCGGTTGGGTGGAGAGCGGAGATTTGAGGTGGTCGAATGCGACCTGCGCCTCGTTGATCCACTAGAATTTGTCACACTTCTTCATCAATCGGTAAAGAGGCAGAGCCTTCTCGCTGAGTCTTGAGATGAAGTAGCTCAAGGCTGCAAGGCAACCCGTAAGCCTCTTCACATCATGGATGCACTCCGGTGATCTCATCTGGACTATGGCACCGATTTTATGAGGATTGGCTTCGGTACCTTGTTCGGAAACAAGGAAACAGACTAGCTTACCGTTCGGAACACCGAAGGTGCACTTGGCCGGATTGAACTTAATCCTGAAGCGCTGGAGGTTTGTGAAAGTTTAGGCAAGGTCGGCGAGGAGGTCGGAAACTTTCCTGGACTTGACAATGATGTCATCCATGTACGCTTCCATGTTCTGACTGATTTGTTCCTGTAGGCACTTTTGGATCATACGTCGGAATGTAGCCCTAGCATTCTTGAGAACGAATGGCATCAAGATGTCGCAAAAACACCCGAATACGGGGATGAAGGTCGTATTTATTTCATCAGGTCCATACATTCGGATATGGTGGTACCCGGAGTACGCATCTAGGAACGACATGCGTTCACATCCGACGGTTGAATTTACAGTTTGATCTATGCAAGGTAAAGGGAAATGACCCTTCGAGCAGGACGATTGAGGTCCTTGAAGACAATACACATTCGGAGTGAATTCTTCTTCTTTGTTACCATGACCACATTTCCCAACCACTCGGCGTGGTAAACCTCGCAAATAAACTCGTTAGCTAGGAGCCGAGCGATCTCTTCGCCAATTGCCCTGCGCTTCTCCATGGAGGAGCGGTGCAAGTGTTCCTTGATGGGCTTGACTTTTTTGTCCACTCGGAGGCGGTGCTCAGCCAATTCCCTCGGAACCACCGGCATGTCAGATGGCTTCCATGCGAAGATATCCCAGTTCTCACGGAGGAATTAGATGAGTTTGCCTCCCTATTTATCACCGAGTGAAGTGGATTTGTTCGTCCCAGAGGCATTTACATCGGTGGGATGGATGTGGACCTGCTTGGTCTCTCCGGCCGACTGAAATGCGGACATATTAGCCGGCCGCTTGGACATGAGCAGGTCGGCGGAATCCACCGCCTTCTTGTACCCATCGAGCTCAACAGTGATGACCTACTCGTTGCCAATCCTAGAGCCTTGCTGGAGGCACTCCTCGGCGATCTTCCGACTGCTAGTAACCATGATCACACCTTTCAACCCTGGCATCTCAAGTTTGAGATACACGTAGAATGGATGGGCAATGAAACGTGTGTAGGCAGGCCTACCCAGGATGGCGTGATAGGCGCTTCGAAAGTCGACCAGCTCGAAGTTTAGCCTCTCCTTCCGGTAATTCTTCTCGCCGCCGAATACTACATTCATGGCAATGTGACTGAGTGATTCAACCTTCTTTCCGGGGATGACCCCATGGAATTGCAGGTTACTCTTCCTCGGCTAGCACAACGGATTGTCCAAAGCCTTAAGAGTGCCGACGTATATAATGTTGAGGCCGCTACCGCCGTCCATGAGGACTTTCTGCAGTCGGACCCTGTTGACCGTTGGATTGAACACCAACGCGTGCTTCCCAAGGGTCGCAATGTTGGGTGGGTGATCCGATAGATCGAACATGATGGGTGTCTTAGCCGAGTCAAGGTACTTCATGACAACCGGAGCACTTCCGATTGATGACTTTCAATTGGCGCTTGCTCTCGACATCGGGGAAGATCATGAGGACCTTTTCAATGTTCGAGTACCCTAGGGTAACCTCCTGGTCATCCTCATCGTCCTTGTCCCTGGAGGGTTCTCTGCCCATGTCCTGCTGGAGTAGGCGACAGTCTCGAGCCATGTGTTTGGCGGGGATGATCTCCCCATCGTCGTCCTTCCTCGCATGGATCGGGCATGGCTGGTCCAAAAGGTTTCTCTTGGACTCCGCCTTCAATTTACCTGCCCAATCATTTTTCTTTTTCTGCTTGGGCTTGCCTTGGCTTTGCCCCGGACAGCATCTACTTCGGCTTTGCATTAAGGGTCACCCTTTCGTTTCGGTTTCTTCCCTAC
This sequence comes from Hordeum vulgare subsp. vulgare, assembly GCF_904849725.1. NCBI lineage: Eukaryota > Viridiplantae > Streptophyta > Magnoliopsida > Poales > Poaceae > Hordeum > Hordeum vulgare. Next base: position 221,464,013 of record NC_058524.1, on the reverse strand, counting down.
ATTGCCCGACTGAGGGGCTTCCCTGGCTCGCCTTTACAGCTGCGGAGGTGGTCTTCTTCCTCGCAATTCGCGTACCGATTGGCGATTTCCATGGCCCGACTGAGGGACAGATCCACCGATCGGCTAAACTTGAGGATGAGCTCCCGGTACTGAGAGCCTTCTTTGAAAGAGCAAAAGGCCTGATGCTTGGTGACGTTCTCCATTGTATTGTGTGGCGTGGTCACCGCTAGATGTACTCCCTCAGAGTCTCGTTGCTCTTCTAGACACAATGTTGCAGCTCCGTCAAGCCACCTGGACGCTTGTAGGTGCCCTAAAACGTCTTGATGAACACTCGGGCGAGATCCCCCCAGTTGTGAATGCTACTCAAGGGAAGCTGGTTGAGCCACGCCCTCGCCGACCCCACTAGCATGAGGGGAAGATGCTTCATCACGACGAAGTCGTCGCCGCCACCTATCTGGTTGGCCACTCGGTAATCTTCGAGCCAGGTCTCCGGCTTGGACTCACAGTTGAACTTACCGATCCCCATGGACAATCTTTAGTTGGATGGTATCTGTGCTTCAAGGATGTGCCGGCCGAAGCTCTCGAGGCCAGATACCCCCGGGCCAGCTCGCGACCGTTGAACCACGTTATGCGTGATTATGGACCTTGCATTGAACTGAGGGGCCCGATAGCCATCGTCTCCATAACACCTGTGCCGATTTGGGCTCGGCGTGCGGTCATGGGGTCGGTGTCTGAGTGAAACACTCCTCGGAGGAGGCGTTCTGCTTCGGACCAGGTAATCTTGCCTCCGGTCCCTGGGCGGGCCTCTCTGAAGAGGAGGAGACCTTTGATCTTTCCAAGTACATGCGGGCTATGGGACGACTGTACCGTGTCCGTCTGGACGGACCTGCTATGAATGCGGTACCAAGATTGCGACACTGCGGAGTTCTACTGTAAGGCAGTCTTTAGCAGAGCCTAGATCTGCCGAATGCCTTTCCCGGCCGCAGTATCACTCAGCTAAATGGAATCAACAATCCGAGTGGCAGCGACTAGTTTCTACAAAGGTTTACTCATCACCTTGATGTGACACTCGCGGTCGTTCGGAAACAACCGTCAGCGATTGTAGCTGGAACTCGGCTGGTCCCTCGTGGCCCGAGCGATGACTGACTGCTGGAGCCGCTCGAGTCGTTCGCATTCTCCGGCGATATCTCTTCCGGGGAGTTCATGATGATGGGTGTGCAAAGAGCTTGCTCGCTCCTCCGACGAAGTTCTTCCTGCTTGTTGCGGATATTACCCCGCCGTATAACCCGCCCTATGGGGCCGGGTCATGATTATGGCGGCTTAAGATCTTACACAAGATGGGTCTAGACGAACAAGACCAAACTTGCATGGTGGCCTGTTCTAACAAGTCTCCTAGCGGCTCTCTACTACGAAGGTGGAGGGTCAAGGCCCATGAGGAAGAAGATAGGCATGAGATAACCTTGCTTGAAAGACAAGGTGAGTTAGAGACATACTGGGTCATGAACCATAATGTGACCTGAATTCTAGCAAACCTAGGGTCTCGACATGTATATAAAGGCGAGTCTTTAGGACCAATAGACTGAAGTAACAATCAATGGAGAGCTAGGTGAGGCGAATCCGCACCCTTGTAATCGATTTCATCATCAGTACAGACAAAGAAGGACGTAGGCTTTTACCTCCAACAGAGGGGCCGAACCAGGGTCAACTTGCCTCCCGTTCCCGATTAAGCCCTTTGAGTCGTCACACAGTTGCGATGGCCTCATCACTAAGTCCTTTCACAAGGACATCTGCCGTGACAAAACCACGACACCGTTGCTGCTCTGAGATCGTCTGCGAGGCATGATGCCTACCGTCGCCGTGATGATGCTCACTGTCGTCGTGTCCAAGAGAGGTCTCCACAGAAAACCCATGGGCTCCTCCCCTGGTCGTGTCGTCTATCAAGTCCTCCACGGCATCCTCGCTTGACGATGGGAAGAGGTTGACGATGGGCTCATCTGAATTCAGCATGGCCACCAGTCCCAAAGAGGCCTGGTGGGCCACCGCATTCTTGATCCATCACTACAACCGCGAGCGCCCGGAGCGCTTGCGATGAACGGCAGTGAGACCTGGGGGCACCGAGTGATACAGTACCGATGGCTGCCGAATCAGGACTCCATGCACAACCGTGCTAAAGTGCGACATACCTCGATTGGGGAGGCTGTTGGTGTCCAGCAATGCATCCTCGAGCCATGCCGAGTCGTGGACGATGAAGCTGATCGAACTGAAGAGGATCTCTCCGCCGCGTGTCAACATGATGGCGAAATAGGTATAAACTCCAACTGCACTGAATTTGCTAAACGTACAACCCCACGATGGGCGCCAACTGTCATGGGTATGATCCTGAAAATAGTACACGGGCTACGAGGGGCAAAGCCTAGCTAAGCACAGTGGATGCATTCGGTTGTAAGAATTCGGGGCCCACTCTGGAGTGGTCACAACCCTATGTCTCAAGCCGTGAGGCTGATGATTTCTTATGGGGTATTTCATGTTACTGAGTGCGGAACCCTTGGGCCGGAGCCCAGGAGTGGCTTATATAGAGTACACCACCACCAACCGAGCCTCATTACAAGGGTGAGTTAATGCTAAAAACTAGAGAAGTTACTGGAAATGACAACTCTAACTCTGGCGTTATTGATAACGTGCGTCTTCATTGCACTTCATGTGATAGTTTAAGTCTGTAGCCTTTGCAGCCTCTTCGTTGTCCTCCGCTTGCTCTAGTCCAAGTGTCGGGGTACATCTGACTAACTCAGGACGATTCGAGGGACCTTATGTAAACTAAGTGAGGACACGTTTACCCGGATGACGTCATGACTGCATCGATGGTTTGTAGGACAATGATGTCGGTGCGGGGCCTTAGGTGGGCCTTGGGAAGTAGGTCCGTATGCCTACCCCTAATGTATATATCCTTCAGGTACATGTCAATTTCTTGGGAGTTCTCTTGTGTATTGGTCATCTGAGAAACAAAACTCGGTATCTTTATCTACTGCCGAAGCGAAATACATTGCACCGGACCAGGGTGTGCACAATTAGTGTGGATGACACAAACTCTTAAGGATTATGGCATTCATGTGAAACATGTTCCATTGTTGTGTGACAATGAAATTTCTATTAAAATTTCCTATAATCCCATGAAACATTCTCGAACTAGACATATTCAAGTGCATCCTCATTTCATTCATGATCAAGTTGGTAAAGGAGATATTAATCTCAAGCATGTTCGTACCGACATACAATTGGCTGATATCTTTACCAAGCCATTTGATGAGAAAGTATTTTATCATTTGAGGAGTGAGTTGAACATTATTGATGCTTCAAACATGAACTAGACTCACTCGGATGCATGCAATGGCATCAACTTACTTAATTATTCCATGATGCTATTGATATGACACTATCTTATATCTTGGAAAACTATGCTACCTTGTATTGCGTCTAACCTTTTTGTAAGTACTTGGAAGAACTACACTCCACAAGATTTCCATCAACTCACATCAAAAGCAATCTTGTCATGGCCAAGTATCAACAACCCTCTCTTCAGAGATAAAGGGAGAAAACAACAAAATCATATCCTTGACAACTAATTGATGATTAAATTCACTCTTTTAATTTGGATATATTATGTTCTTCCTTGCATCACTAACCAATGTAGGTGAAAAGTGAACCAAAACGACAAGAATAGCTTCAAAGTCAAGATGATCTTGATCAACATTGGGCATCCACGACAAGTTCACCTACATGCTACGTCATCAACATCATTCGAAGGTATGTACTCATATCTGTGATAAAGCTTTACGGCAAGTCATGAGGTAAAGCAACTCAAGTGATATGACGAAATTAATATGCTTAATCGAAAAATGGTAACCCCATTTTGTGCTTAACAAAGAGTGTGACCTATGATCAAGCATTTTTGCTTGACTCTTCAAGTCAATATACTCTAATATAGGTGACCCACTCACCGCCCGGCATCTAGATAAAGATTCTTGTATGGTTCATACTTATTGCATGCTTTCTGGAATCATTCAATTCTCATCTATATGTATGTATATATTTCAAAATAATAATAGTAATAAATTATACACTATTTTATCTTTTTGCTTTTAACCTTTAGATATTTTGAGTCTATTTGAGTTGAGTAGTTGAATTTTTAATTGTAACTCGGTCTCTTCGATATGGGAAATTTGGTCTAACCGAAATCTCCTAGAGGCCTAAGATCAATTTCAGTCCTACTAAATCAAATTGCCTCAGAGACTCAGAATTTATTACTGTCTATGATCTTTGGGATTCTCTTAGCATTTCAGGATTAAAGCCAAAGGGGGACGAATTCTTGTGTTCCCACAATTGTCAGGGGGTAGAAAATTTCAAAAGGGGAGAAAACTTCAATGATTCCACATAATACGAGGGGGGAATCATCTAGGACCCCTAACAAATAGTGGGGAGAAGTTCAAGGAACCCTTATCTATATTCAAGGGGGAGAAAAATTCAAGGAACCCTTATTAAAGGAAGAAGAATCCATGACCCCTTACTCTTAATGAGCCCTTTCTCTGTGACCTTTTTGGAAATTAATGCCAAAGGGCGAGATATATCAAAGCTTATAAATGCTTATACCAAAGGGGAGGTCTATCAAAGGGGAGATCTGCCAAAGGGAGATATGTATCAAACCATACACATTCGGGGGGGGGGGGGGGGAGAGTTACCATTAAGAGGGAGAGATACAGAAACTTTTATTTAAGTTTTATTGCCTACTTTCGATTGAACTTGTCTAACCCTACGTACTCCCAATATTTACATGCTATGATTCAGGGGGAGAGGAAATCTTTCATATTCATACTTAGGTGAGTAAGTTCTAAATATTCTTGGAAACATATCTATCATCAAATCATATTTCTCATATGTCTTCCATATCTTGGTACTTTTCAAGCTCTTTGCATCTTTATAGTAGAATAATCTTGTGTTATATAATTTTTTTCTCAATTGTACTCCTACTGCTAAGATGCTCAAGATCCTCAAGGTAAGTATATGCATCATATCCTTGTTCAAGATGATCTCTTGTCTCTTGCACATATTGTTTGCAAGAGTGAGTCTTGAACACGGAAACCCTTCACTCACACTTGTTTGATACATATAGCCAAGATTCATGTGACTTGTCTTGTCCCTTCTACTATGTGTGTGCTCTTGTAGTCCAAAACAAACATCTCTTAAAAGGGATTGCACACATTTAGGGGGCGCTTGTATTAGTCATGTATCTTTCAAAGCAGTGATACTCTACTACTTATCTTTATTTGAAGCTTTGATTGTATTTTGTCCTCAGTTACCAAAAAGAGGGAGATTGAAAGCACATATGCTCCCTTGGTGGTTTTGATAATTCATGAAAACATACATCTTTTACCCAGTGTATTTCAGGTATAGTCCATAGAGATGGTTGGCTAAGGATTGTGCGGAGAAGCCCCAACGAAAGGAATAGGATTGGCCAAGCTTCAAGCTGCAAGCCTCTACATTTTGTATTTTTGAGAAATCACACTTGAGTCCATAGGAAAGCCAGTACTATAAAAAAGGGGTGACGTATCAATGATGAATTGGTTGTTCAAGTGCTTAGAGATAGCCACCAAAAATACTTAGCAATTCTTCCACAAAATTCTATATCCAAAGCCTAAACATCAAAATCGGTGCCACCAAGAATTCCGTTTTGGCCCTACCGATTTTCTAGAGACAGAACCTTTGCCAAACCCTAGAATCTCGATACCACCAACTTTCACTTTGGTGCCACCAAAAATCAGTGACCAACTTTCTGGTCTGTCGATTTCAAGAATCGAAATTTCCGAGTTTTGAAATCGGTCTCACCGAGATTTGGAAACTGCCTTAGGTCACCATATCGGTACCATTGAGATTCCTATATCAGTTTCACCGAGAATTCGAATGTTGCCACATTTAGTGCAACTCGGTACCACACAGATTCACTTTGTTGTCACCAACTTGGGCAATAATTGTGTAACGGTTGGATTTTAGGAGATGCCTATATATACCCCTCCGCATCCTCTTATTCATAGAGGAACCATTCAGAACACACATACACTTGCCAGGTTCATATTTCTGAGAGAGTGCCACCTACTCATGTGTTGAGATCAAGAAATTCCAATCCATCCACTGGAAACTTGATCTCTGGCCTCCCCAAGCTGCTTTCCACCCAACCAATCTCTTCTACCCATGCGAAAGCTGTGAGAGAGTGATTGAGTGTTGAGGAGACTATCTTTTGAAGCACTAGAGCAAGGAGTTCATCATTCTACTTCCTCTATTACCTTTTGGAGGGTGGTGCCTCCTATATAGGTTAGGTGTCACTTGGGAGCCTCCTACTTCATGTTGTGGAGTTAAACCAAGATGTTTGTACACGCAAGGAGATCCCTACTTCATGAAGATCTAACCCGAGTGAGTCTAGCACTTCGTGGACGTAAGCCATGGTGGAATAGACAAGGCTGCTTCTTCGCGGACCCCTTGTGAGAGGAGCCCTCTGTGGACTCCCGCAGCCATTACACTCCGTGGGTTGAAGTCTCCACTAACTTGGACGTACGATAGCACCATCTATCGGAACCACGCCAAATATCACATGTCCATCTTTGTGTTTGATCTTCCTAAACTCCACTCCTTACTTACATGTGCAATGTATTTTCTTTCCACTGCCATATATGTGGACTAGCATGTGTAGGGTGCACTAGACTTGTTAGTATTGCTAAAATTAGCCAACAATCAAAATTTAGCAAACCTAGGTTTTAATATATGCATGTAGTCTATTCACGCCCTCTAGACATCCCTTCTAGTGATCCAACAAGTAGTGGTAGAGAAGTATGTGATGGCACACACACAACTGGGCGACAACAACCTTATGATCAAACCCGGCACGATCGCCAGGTGTACGCGAGGTCGAAGCTGACCACTTTTTACTTGTCATTCGCAGCTAGCAACCGCTCCATAGTGTTGATGGAGTCCTCCATCATGACCGGGTCGTTGGTGTACACCATTGTGAGTCCGTCTTCCTGATGTGGGTGTCCACATGATGCATGTCGAATTGCATTTGAGGGCCACTTTATATCCTCTTTGTATGTGTCATCGTGGGTGTGCTTATTGTTTTATGGGGAGTTATCTTAAGGGTGAAGAGACTATGGTTAATGTCCATCGGTATAAATGGGTGTAGGACGTCCTGGAAAACTGGCACATCCGAATGACAGTTTTTACAGCACGTGATTCTATCATGGAGCATGTAACTTCATGGTGGTAATGCACGCGACACAACCGCGTGCATATGGCGCCTTGAACATGATCATGGGCCGGCCCCAATCACTGGCAGAGCGCATGTGGAGGGGCGCGAGAGTAGATCACACAGATGGACGCGAGAGCAGAGCACCAAGAAGAATGCGAGGTTAAACTCGACCACTTTATACTTCTCCGCATTAAGCAACATGTCCAGAACGTGGATGGAGTTCTCCATATAAATCTGATGGTTCGTGTACACCACTGAGATCTCCGTGAACCTAATGTGTGTGTCCACTACGACATGCATGGTGAACTGGCGCTCATCATCGGCAGCCGCTGGGAGTGCCATTGGAGCCATGCAAGATACCCGCAGTCATAGATGTGCTTGTTAAGGTCGAGATATTAATATTCAATTGCATATTAAGGTCTAGATATTAAACATCCATCGCATATTAAGGAAATGATAGTAGTACTGATATACGAGTCTTGTATGATGTCATTTGAACGACTATATCACAAATGACAGAAATATTACAAAGGTTCATATTGTAGCATTACAAGGCTCAAATTCGAAGATTACAAGGTTCGAACTATATTAGAAATAAAACTCTGTTTATGCAAAAACTTTGTCATGCAGCTCTAGACTCCCGCTTTAATCATTTGAACATCAACATGTGAGAGGTTCATACTGATATTACAACTAGTTTTGCAACTTCAACATTTATACAAAGGGATCCGCCACTGACATTTCATGCATGGGCTTGACATTAGGAATTCTAATTAGTTTGTGAAATGAAGTTATCAAATGAAATTGAGCTTCTGCACAACCTTCTCCATTATGCCCTAGTCGCTGATGCTAATCAACAAACCATTCTTTTTGACGCAATAAATGTAGGGAAAATCTCATTAATTTTAGCACAATTTCTCTCACAACAAAGAACCTGTCAAAAATAATCTACGGTAAGGTCCGTCAGTAGCTAGGAGTTTAAAGTAATTTTTGACGGCTCAAGATCTAGGCATTCGATTGGATTGTAATACTGCATAACATTATCTACTACCATGCCTAATCATATCTGCAAAAGAAGAGAATGTATTAGTGCTTGAACACACAAGTGACCTCTTTGATTTGCAGGGTTTCAAAATTTAACTCCCGTGTGTTTAACATTTAATATGAAATGGGAATCACCTTGATATATAGCTTCTCCAGGCACAAAAAGCATACCAGTAATTTGAAAACTTGGTCCATGTCAGGGCCGATAGATTCTAGTGCCAAGACCTTCACTGTGTGCAGATACGTGGTCGAGCTTGTCGGAATCGTTTTTTGGATGGAATACTAACATACATCTTGAAAATGGTAGAAATGTTAATTTCAAGAAGGAAAAGAATACGACTATTATACCTGGACGTTTATGGATCCAATAACAAGTTCACAGAAGTTGTCGGGAGAGTATCCAAGCGGTGTCAACTTTGGCGCATAAATGACCCTGATTCTTGTTGGACCTTCTTGATCAACTAAAAGTAATCTCTAAAGTAAAGGCACGTTCTCAGTGACCATTTGGTGATTCACCTTGTGTGACCTCCTGTTGAAGAACCAGCAATACACACAAACTGTATGAAGACTCATGGAGGATGATGTTGTCTGGGAAATTAGCATTTGTCATATAACCAGGCTCTTTTAGGTGTAGTGCAATTTTAGTGCCAACTTTTAGAACAAAAAACATAGAATTTATGTACATTGGCCCACTTCAAAACAGGAGTGACAATGTCAAGTTTTACAGAAACAACAATTGTAAATCCATGGTTTGTGAGGACATTCTTGGAATATTTAGTTATGTAAAGGCCAATATTTTGTACTAGATTTATTGAAGAAGAAGAAGACCAATAAGAAGAACATTTAATATAAGTCATGCCAACCAAGGTAGTGTTAGATTGAACATATTGTGTACTTCATGAAGTCGTTTGGTACAATGAGATGGAACTCCTTGGCTATCTGACCGAGACCGAATAACCCTGATGTGGCCTTGCATTGTACGCTCTATGAACGAAAACCTCGAATGAGCTAGAAGAAACATGAATCATTGGCGATTTCGGTTGGATGATCAAAAGGGGTAGACAGAGTGGAATAAGAGATGAGCAGAAGTATTTAAGTACATTAGTTACCGTGTTATCCATGAGTAAAAAACAAGTACCAAAGATTCCCCAATCAGGTAAGCTGGGTCGAGAATGAGATGCATCGAGAAAGTCAGTGTCGATAGGCCACGACAAGTGGTAGTGGCGAAATGCCATGGCGTTTGGCGGCAACCGGCAGCGGCAACAGAAATCGAGCTAAGCGGTTGTTGCGGGGATAGGTGGTGACATGTTGAGTCGTGGAGGAGTGTATGTGATACTAGGAATGGGAAGGGGGAGGGGCGGGTCAGGGTGGGTGTTTTGTGACGTGTGGGTGATGAGGGTTTTCTGTCCCATAATAATATGCTTTGGAGGCAACATTTGTTAGACCTAACCGTGTGTGATAAATTGTAAATAACACTCCAGAATAATGTGCTTTGGAGGCAACGGTTTGCTAGACCCAACCGTGTGTGATAAATCGTAAATATCCCTCTAAAAGAACTAGCACTCCAGTGTGAGGGAGATACAGACATCGTTTCGATTTGTGTACATCCTCCGGTTCAGATGTGGGATCCGTGGGGATGCGTTCTGTCCAATCGGAACAAAAGTTACTTAGCACAATGGAATTCATCACACATGGTGCCAATCTAGGAAAAAAATCAACCTAATATATACACCGTACATGTTTAATTTTTTTGCCAACTTCAACACAAAGCCATGCGTGTTGTGGGCAAACAATTTCTAGTATAAAATTATGTGGGAAGATCAAAGTAACACATGCGTATTCACACTAATAAGTTTTGTGTGATGTGGGCAATCATAGGTTGGTCTAAGAGTGGCGGTGCACTAATAATGGGGTACCTAGTGCCCCTCACTTATGCACGGGTGTCGGAAGCATCCCCAATCTCAAGACCAACACCAATAGTCCAAGACGCGGCAAGGACCCCCGGCACCTGCCGGGAGCGAGGGCACAACCATCCTCATCAAGACCCAACAAGGCGCCTCCCCTGCTAGCGTGGCCCAGCCTGCCACATCTCCACCTCATCGGTACACCAGTCACTTGTCGATGAGGTGTCGAGCCCCCAAATGGCTAGGTAGCTCTCACTAGCTACGTGGCACCGCGCCGAAAGTCAGGTTGCGTCCTGTTGACACCCGTCAATAAGCGTGTCAAGATCTGAAGCCACGGCCTACTCATGGGTGGCAGAAGCCTGCTGGGAACTGATACATCACCAACGGATCTAGAATTTTTGATTGTTCCATGGTGATATATTATCATTCTAGGATACCTTTCGGGCATTTACATACCAATTGATAATATTTTTGAGCACTAACCTATTGACCCAGTGCCCAATGCCAGTTCCTGTTTTCTGCGTGATTTTTGCTTTGCAGGTTTATCCTACCAAACAAAGTCCAAATGCCACGAAACTTTAATATGATTTTTTCTGGACTATATGACGACATGCAAGCATGGGAAGTGGACGAGAGGCCGCACGAGGGAGGCACAAGCCAACAGGGTGTGACCCAGGGCTTGGCCGCACCCTGATGGCTTGTGGCCCCCTGGATGCCTCCACACGTCCCTCTCTGGCCTATAAATTCACAAATATTCCAAAAACCTAAGACCACTCCCGAAACTCTTTTTCTGCCTCCGCAAGTATCTATTCCTACGTGAGGCCACCTAAACCTCCGTTCCGGCGATATGCTGGAGGAGAGATCAATCTCGGAGGGCTTCTACATCAACTGTTGTGCCCTCATCATGATGTGTGAGTAATTCACCATAGACCTACGGGTCCATAGATAGTACTTAGATGGCAATCTCTCTCTTATGATCTTCAACACTATGTTCATCCCATCTTCGCTTTGATCTATCCGATGTAATCACTGTATATGGTGTGTTTGTTGGGATCCGATGAATTGTGGTTTTATGTTCAGATTATTCATGAAAATTATTTGAGTCACCTCTCATTATTACGATTCTTAGTTGCATGATCATCATAGCTTCGTAATGCTCTCCGATCTATTGAGATGGTTTGGCCAACTAGATTAATATTTCTTTAGTGGGATGGTGCGTTGTAGTAGGTTCAACCTGGCGAATTTCTATATCCCACTAACAAAAGGGGACAAGTGTAACATCCCAAATTTTGGAATGTTAATATAATTATTAGATTGATTGTTTGTTTGTTTGAGTGATTTAAACTTGAGTGAAATTTGAAACTTTTTAAAACTTTTGAATGAGAGGGAATAAAATGACTTTCCCTTTTTTCCTCTGAATTCAAATTCATCCATTTAAAATCAGTGACAGAAGATAACATGACTTGTTCAACTATAAAAAATTTGAATCTTGGTGGCATTTGAATTTCTTTCGGTATTTAACTCGAATGTATTTCGGCACAAGAGATTTTCACCACAAAATATTTCCTAACAATATACTTACCAAGCAAGAAAGAGAGGAGGTAGCATGACACCCCCCAAAAAATAGAAGTTAGAAGAAAAATAGTGCCAAAAAATTTAAAGGCAAAATTTGGATTTTTCTTGGATTAAAAAAATTGTAAAGTTTTTATTTTGTGAAAAATAAAATGTCCACGTTTTGTGAAATATTTTCCTGATAATTTTGACATATAATACTTCTATATTTGGAGTTATATTTATTGTCTTTTTAGGTTTTACTTCTTCTTCTTCCTCTCGTTCTTCCTGGGCCCGAAGTTGAAACCAATCAGGCCCGATTGCCTTCCTTCTTCTTCCTCTCGTTCTTCCTTTCTGTGCGCAGGAAAGCTTCCATGAACGTTCCTCGCCGGAATCCCGCCCAGATCTCCGCGTACTTTCCTCCCCACACCTCCTGAGGCCTCTATAAGAACCCACACCTCCCGAGGCCTCTATAAGAACCCCCACCGCTCCTCTCTCCATTTCCCCAAGACCCCTCCTCCCCACGCCCCAGTGCCGCTAGCCCCGACCTCGCCGGAGGAGTAGCTCGGCCAGCTCCTGGGGCTCACCTCCCGTCACCCCAGGCGTCGCCCGACACAACCAGCGCCTCGTCGTGGTCCTCCTCCGCCGGCCGCACCACCCCGCCACCTCCCTACACCATCGAAACAGCCTCCCGTCGCCACTCTCACCTCCGGCCGTCGCCACCTCGCCGGAATCTTCTCCTGCAGCCACGGTAAGCTTCCTATCTCTCTCTTTTTCTTTTCCCATCGTTAGATCTTTATTCCACGCTTTAGATTTGATTAGAAGTTACCCCTTCGGCTTTATTCAGAAATCTGTGGTTCTTTATTAGTTTGATTTAACCGAAAGGGTTTTCTCTAAGTTGTGGCCGTCCGTTAGATAGCCTAAAACGCGCACGGATTCCAGCCAATCACAGCATGCTACGTCGCCCTTTTCTTTTTAATCTTTTCTGTTTTTAACTCTAAAAACATATTCGAACACCAATTTAGAATGCTTATAACTTTAATTCTATAATTCCAAATTAGGTGATTCTTTTTTCTTTGGTCACAAATTTTGTGTAGTTTCTGTAGATATAAAATTTGACCATGTTTCAAAATTTAAATGTTGAATTTAAACAAATTTGGTTTAAATCTTGTTTTGTTAATATCTGGAGTTAAAAATATATTTTTAGTTGATTCTTTTTGCTATTGATCACTAGTGATCTTGTTTATCAGTAGGTAAAATTTCCGAATTTTTGGAATATTTTAAATCATTATTGTATGTAAAACAGATTCTGTTTTAGTTCTTTCTAGGATTATTGCTATTTCTTTTTCTATAATTGTTTTTAATTTATTTTCTTTTATACTTGTGAAAGGTTATATTTTGTTTCCTGTTAGTTAACAGTAGGTTTTCAATAACAACAAAATTTTATTTTATTTGATAGCATGAAATCAATTCTAGTTCGGTAATAAGTTGCAGATTGATTTTGTTGCTAGCTTGATGTCCTATTGAAAAATAGTTTCAAAATAATATAATTTTATGAAAAATACTTTCTGTTATCTTCGTTAATTTTATATCAAGTTATTTCTTGAGAGCGATATCTATCAAGTTATTTCTTGAGAGCGATACCTATCTCCATCAACCTTACCACGCAAGTCACGTTGATCATGTTTTACTTATGGTTTTATATACACTGTAGTTCTACCTTCTCCACCCATTGCATGCAAAGTAGGTACTTGGAAATTTGGATCTTGATGTAGTATCACGTGGTAGGCACCCATCACCCTTGTTACTTGGCCCAGGACGATAATTTTTATTTTGCTATGCTTTTGGTAGACGGGGTTTTGGTTGAGTGTTTATCTTGAGTGTTGTGAGAACTTAATAATCAAGACCGGAAGACTTCAAGACTTGCAAGACCTCAGAATGCAATATACCTCTGGGTGAAGGGCGGTTCACATGGGCTCCCTGGGAAACCAGCGGAGGACCCGAGATGCATGGGGAAGCGCCATGACATCTTGCGGAAAGCTTCACCCACACACAAAGAGATGGATGGATATTTCAAGATCGGAGGCTTACCTGCACAGCCACAAGTCATTATAGGCTCTATCTTGGTTGGACAACGTGGTGACTCTGGACGGGCGGTGCTACGAGATGTAGAAGAACGGTAGGATTCGATGGGCACCGACAAAGGCTCAGAGGAACCCGCTGGAAGTCCATGTTTTGATCATGCGGTTCTCAAACACCCTGAAGTGCGAGGACTTCAACGGAGGCGATCAAATCTTGTGGGGAATGTGTGCAAAACTCTGCCGAGTACTCAAACCTAATCGATTAGCAGTGTCCACGGTCATGGAAAACTTGAGCCAAAGGAACTGAAACTATCAGGAATTCTCAACACCATTAACTTATTGATGTGGTAAATATTGATAACTTGGGTATAAGAAATGGTTGGTGGAACCTTTTGTTGTAAATATGCCCTAGAGGCAATGATAAATAGTTATTGTTATATTTCCTGTTTAAAGATAATCGTTTATTATCCATGCTATAATTGTATTGAATGAAAACATAGATACATGTGTGGATACATAGAGAAAACAATGTCCCTAGCAAGCCTCTAGTTGACTAGCTAGTTGATCAAGGATAGTCAAGGTTTTCTGACTATGTGCAAAGTGTTGTTGCTTGATAACTGGATCACATCATTAGAAGAATCATGTGATGGACTAGACCCAAACTATGAACATAGCATATTGATCGTGTCGTCTTATTGCTATAGTTTTCTGCGTGTCAAGTATTTGTTCCTATGACCATGAGATAATATAACTCACTGGCACCGGAGGAATACCTTGTGTGCATCCGACGTCACAACGTAACTGGGTGACTATAAAGGTGCTCTACAGGTATCTTCGAAGATGTCCGTTGAGTTAGTATGGATCAAGAGTGGGATTTGTCACTCCGTGTGACGGAGAGGTATCTTGGGGCCCACTCGGTAATACAACATCACACACAAGCCTTGCAAGCAATGTGACTAAGTGTAAGTCATGGGATCTTGTATTATGTAACGAGTAAAGAGACTTGCCGGTAACGAGATTGAAATAGGTATGCGGATACCGACGATCGAATCTCGGGCAAGTAACATACCGAAGGACAAAGGGAATGACATACGGGATTATATGAATCCTTGACACTGAGGTTCAATCGATAAGATCTTCGGAGAATTTGTAGGACCCAATATGGGCATCCAGGTCCCTCTATTGGATATTTACCGAGGAGTACCTCGGGGCATGTCTACATAGTTCCCGAACCCGCAGGGTCTGCACACTTAAGGTTCGGCGATGTTTTAGTATAATTGAGTCATATGTGTGGTTATCGAATGTTGTCCGGAGTCCCGGATGAGATCATGGACGTCACGAGGGTTTCCGGAATGGTTCGGAGACGAAGATTGATATATAGGATGACTTCATTTTGTTACCGAAAGGTTTTCGGGCATTACCGGGATTATACCGGGAGTGACGAATGGGTTCCGGATGTTCACCGGGAGGGGGGCAACCCACCCGGGGGAAGCCCGAAGGCCCTAGGGGTGGCGCACCAGCCCTTAGTGGACTGGTGGGAAGGCCAAAGGGACCTATGCGCCAAGAAAGAAAAACCAAAGAAAAGAAATAAAGGGATAGGTGGGAAGGAAGAGAAGGACTCCACTTTCCAATCCTAGTTGGACCTGGATTGGAGTAGGACTCCTCCTCTTCGCTAGCCGGTGCACCCTTGAGGGCTTGGCCCTCAAAGAAAGCCTCCTCCCCCTCCCTCCTATATATAGTGGTGATTTAGGGCTGATTTGAGACAACTTTTGCCACGTGCAAATTAGATCTAGACACCATAGTTTTACCTCTAGATCGTATTTCTGCGGAGCTCGGGCGGAGCCCTGCAGGAGTAGATCCTTCACCACCACCGGAGAGCCGTCACGCTGCCGGAGAACTCATCTACTTCTCCGTCTTGCTTGCTGGATGAAGAAGGCCGAGATCATTGTCGAGCTGTATGTGTGCTTAACGCGGAGGTGCCGTCCGTTCGGCACTAGATCGGAACGGGTCGTGAGACGGATCGCGGGACGGTTCGTGGGATGGCTCGCGGGGCTAATCGAGGGACGTGAAGACGTTCCACTACATCAACTGCATTTCTTAATGCTTCCTGCTGTGTGATCTTCAAGGGTACGTAGATCCAAATCTCCTCTCGTAGATCGACATCACCATGATAGGTCTTCATGCGCGTAGGAAATTTTTTGTTTCCCATGCGACGTTCCCCAATAGTGGCATCATGAGCTAGGTTCAGGCGTAGATGTAATCTCGAGTAGAACACAAAGGGTTTTGTGGACGGTGATGTTTGATTTGCTGCCCTCCTTAGTCTTTTCTCGATTCGACAGTATTGTTGGATTGAAGCGGCCTGGACCGACATTATTCGTACTCTTTCGAAAGACTGGTTTCATCGCTTGACATGCAACCTCGTTGCATAAAGATGACTGGCGGCTGTCAGTTTCTTCAACTTTAATTGAATTGGTTTTGACCGAGGCGGTGCTTGGAGAGGTTAAATAGCAATTTGCACATCTCCGTTGTGGTTTTTGCGTAAGTAAGATGCAATCTACTAGATACCCATAGCAACCACGTAAAACATGCAACAACAATTAGAGGACGTCTAACTTTTTTTTGCAGGGTATGCTTGTGATATGATATGTCTAATGACGTGATGTGATATATTGGATGTATGATATGATCATGTTGTAATAGTTAATATCGACTTGCACGTCGATGGTACGGCAAACGGGAGGAGCCATAGGGTTGTCTTTAAACTAACATTTGTGTTTGCAGATGCGTTTAGTATATTGCTAGGACGTAGCTTTAGTAGTAATAGCATAAGTAGCACGACAACCCCGATGGCGACACGTTGATGGAGATCATGATGATGGAGATCAAGTAGCACAAGATGATGGCCATATCATGTCACTTATGAATTGCACGTGATGTTAATACTTTTATGCACCTTATTTTTCTTAGAACAACGGTAGCATTATGAGGTGATCTCTCAGTAAAATTTCAAGACAAAATTTTGTTCTCCCCGACTGTGCACCGTTGCTACACTTCATCGTTTCTAGACACCACGTGATAATCGGGTGTGATAGACTCAACATTCACATACAACGGGTGCAAAACAGTTGCACACGCGGAACACTTGTGTTAAGCTTGACGAGCCTAGCATGTATAGACATGGCCTCGGAACACATGAGACCGAAAGGTCGAGCATGAATCATATAGTTGATATGATTAGCATAGAGATGCTTACCACTGAAACTATCCTCAACTCACGTGATGATCGGACTTGAGTTAGTGAATTTGGATCATGTACCACTCAAATGACTAGAGACATGTACTTTTTGAGTGGGAGTTTAGCAAGTAATTTGATTAGTTAAACTCTAATTATCTTGAACATAGTCTAAGTCCACTTTGGAAATATTTGTGGTGTAGCTCAATGCCTCATGCGACAGTCACCCTGAATTTTAATACGTTCCTAGAGAAAGCTAAGTTGAAAGATGATGGAAGCAACTTTGTAGAATGGGCTCGTAATCTTAAGTTGCTCCTGCAAGCTGTAAAGAAGGATTAATGCTGTGCTAGGAGATGAACCACCCGCCGCGGATCACCAAGATGTTAAGAACGCTTGGTTAGCACGCAAGGAGGACTACTGAGTAGTTCAATGTGCAGTCTTGTATGGCTTAGAGCCGGGACTTCAACATCGCTTTGAGTGTCATGGAGCATTTGAGATGTTCCAGGAGTTGAAGTTTATCTTTCAGAAGAACGCCTGGATCGAGAGGTATGAGACCTCCGAAAAATTCTATGCTTGCAAGATGGAGGAGAATTCGTCTGTCAGTGAACATGTTCTCAAAATGTGTGAGTACTCAAACCGTCTAGCTGAGCTGGGGATTGAACTCCCGCAAGAGGCTATCACTGACAGAATTCTTCAATCACTGCCACCAAGCTACAAGAGCTCCATTGTTGAACTATAACATGCAATGGATGAACAAGTCACCTAGCGAGTTATTCGCGATGCTGAAAGTCGCAGAGTCAGAACTCCGTAAAGAGCATCAAGTGTTGATGGTGAATAAGACCACTAGTTTCAAGAGAAACGACAAAGAAAAGAAGGGTAATTCAAAGAAGACCGGCAAGCCTGTTGCCAATCCGACGAAGAAACCCAAAGCTGGACCTAAGCCTGAAACGGAGTGTTATTATTGCAAGGGTCTGGGTCACTGGAAGCACAACTGCCCCAAGTATCTGGCTTATAAGAAGGTGGCCAAAGAAAAATCAGGTATATTCAATATACATGTTATTGATGTGTACTTAACCAGCTCTCGTAGTAGTGCCTGGGTATTCGATACCGATTATGTTGCTCATATTTGCAACTCGAAACAGGAACTGCGGAATAAGCGAAGGCCGATGAAGGCTGAAGTGACGATGCGCGTGGGAAATGGTTCTAAGGTTGATGCAATCGACGTCAGCATAGTTTCACTTCAGTTACCATCACGATTAGTTATGAACTTAAATAATTGTTATTTAGTGCATGCATTAAGCATGAACATTATATCTAGATCTTGTTTATTGCGAGACGGTTACTCGTTTAAGTTAGAGAATTATGGTTGTTCTATTTGTATGAGTAATATCTTTTATGGTCATGCATCTAATGTGAGAGGAATGTTCACATTGAATCTTGATAGCGATAATACACATATACATAACATTGAGACCAAAAGAGTTAGAGTTAACAATGATAGCGCCATGTTTTTATGGCACTGCTGCTTAGGTCATATTGGTGTAAAGCGCATGAAGAAACTCCATACCGATGGACTTTTGGAGTCACTTGACTTTGATTCACTTGACACGTGCGAACCATGCCTCATGGGGAAGATGACTAAGACTCCGTTCTCTGGAACAATGGAGCGTGCAAGTGAATTGTTGGAAATCATACATACCGATGTATGCGGTCCGATGAGTGTGTAGGCGCGCGGCAGATATTGTTATTTTCTCACCTTCACTGACGATTTGAGTAGATATGGTTATGTCTACTTGATGAAGCACAAGTCTGAAACATTTGAGAAGTTCACGCAATTTCAGAGTGAAGTTGAAAATAATAGTAACAAGAAGATCAAGTTCCTACGCTCTGATCGTGGGGGTGAATATGTGAGTTTCGAGTATGGTGCTCACTTAAGACAATGTGGAATTGTTTCACACTTGACACCGCCTGAAACACCACAGCGTAATTGTGTGTCTGAACGTCGTAATCGTACTTTATTAGAGATGGTGCGATCTATGATGTCTCTTACCGATTTGTTGTTATCATTTTGGGGTTATCCATTAGAGACAGCTGCATTCACTTTAAATAGGGCACCATCAAAATCCGTTGAGACGACACCATACGAACTGTGGTATGGAAAAATACCAAAGTTGTCATTTCTTAATGTTTGGGGATGTGATGCTTATGTCGAAAAGCTTCAGCCTGAAAAGCTGGAACCCAAAGCGGAAAAGTGCGTCTTCATAGGTTGCCCAAAAGAGACAGTTGGGTATACCTTCTATCTCAAATCCGAGGGCAAAGTGTTTGTTGCTAAAACGGAGCTTTTCTTGAGAAGGAGTTTCTCTCGAAAGAATTGAGTGGGAGGAAGATAGAACTTGATGAGGTTGTTGAACCTCTAATTCCTCTAGATGGTGGCGCGGGGCAAGGGGAAACCCCTGTTGCTGCGGCGCTGGTTGAGGAGCAAGTTGATGATGATGATCATGAAACTTAGGATCAAGTTACAATCGGACCTCGCAGGTCGACAAGGTCACGTATTGCTCTTGAGCGGTACGGTAATCATGTCTTAACGATTATGATGTTGGACAACAATGAACCTGCGAATTATGAAGAAGCAATGGTGGGCCCGGATTCCAACAAATGGCAGGAGGCCATGAAGTCCGAGATAGGATTTATGTACGAGAACAAAGTGTGGACTTTGGAAGTACTACCTGAAGGCCGTAAGGCTATTAAGAACAAATGGATCTATAAGAATAAGACGGACGCAGACGGTAATGTGACCATTTATAAAGCTCGACTTGTGGCAAAGGGTTTTTCACAAGTTCAAGGAGTTGACTACAATGAGACTTTCTCACCGGTAGCGATGCTTAAGTCCGTCCGAATCATGTTAGCAATAACTGCCTTTTACGATTATGAAATCTCGCACACGGATGTCAAAACGGCGTTCCTTAACGGTTTTCTTAAGGAAGATTTGTATATGATGCAACCCGAAGGTTTTGTCAATCCAAAGAATGCGAACAAAGTATGCAAGCTCCAGCGATCCATTTATGGACTGGCGCAAGCATCTAGGAGTTGGAATAAGCGCTTTGATGAGGTGATCAAAGCATTTTTGTTTATACAAGTGGTTGGAGAATCTTGTATTTACAAGAAAGTGAGTAGGAGCTCTGTGGCGTTTCTAATATTATATGTGCTGATTGGAAACAACGTGGAGCTTTTGGAGAGCATAAAGGCTTACTTGAATAAAAGTTTCTCTATGAAGGACCTAGGAGAAGTTGCTTACATTCTAGGCATTAAGATGTATAGGGATAGATCGAAACGCCTAATATGACTTCCACAAAGCACATACCTTGATAAGGTTTTGAAGAAGATCAAAATTGTTCAGTGCAAGAAAGGGTTCTTGCCAGTGTTACAAGGTATAAAATTGAGTAAGACTCAGTGCCCAGCAACTTCGGAAGATAGAGAACAAATGAGTTCCGTCCTCTACGCTTCAGCTGTTGGTTCTATCATGTATGCAATGTTGTGCACTAGACCAGACGTCAGCTTGGCCATAAGTATGGAAGGCAGGTTTCAGAGTAATCCAGGAGTGGATCACTGGACGGCGGTCAAGAATATTCTGAAGTACCTGAAAAGGACTAAGGAAATGTTTCTCGTGTATGGAGGTGACAAAGATCTTATCGTAAAAGGTTACGTTGACGCAAGTTTTGACACCGATCCAGATGACTCTAAGTCACAAACCAGATACGTATTTATTCTTAATGGGGGTGCGGCAAGCTGGTGTAGTTCCAAGCAGAGCGTCGTCGCAAATTCTACATGTGAAGCGGAGTACATGGCTGCCTCGGAAGCAGCAAAGGAAGGTGTTTGGATGAAGAAGTTCATGATAGATCTTGGAGCTGTGCCAAGCGCACTGGATCCATTAACTATGTTATGTGACAACAGTGGTGCCATTGCCTTAGCAAAGGAACCAAGGTTTCACAAGAAGACCAGACACATCAAACACGCTTCAACCTCATCCGCGACTACATCGAAGGACAGGACGTGAATATTGGCAAAGTGCACACGGATCTGAATGTAGCAGACCTGCTGACTAAACCTCTTCCATGGGCAAAACATGGTCAACATCAGAACTGTATGGGTGTTCGATTTATTACAATGTAAATCGCATGGCGATGTGAGGACTAGATTATTGACTCTAGTGCAAGTGGGAGACTGTTGGAAATATGCCCTAGAGGCAATGATAAATAGTTATTGTTATATTTCCTGTTTAAAGATAATTGTTTATTATCCATGCTATAATTTTATTGAATAAAAACATAGATACATGTGTGGATACATAGACAAATTAATGTCCCTAGCAAGCCTCTAGTTGTTTCTTGATAACTGGATCACATCATTAAGAGAATCATGTGATGGACTAGACCCAAACTATGAACGTAGCATATTGATCGTGTCGTTTTATTGCTATAGTTTTCTGCGTGTCAAGTATTTGTTCCCATGACCATGAGATCATATAACTCCCTGGCACCGGAGGAATACCTTGTGTGCATCAAACGTCACAACGTAACTAGGTGACTATAAAGGTGCTCTACAGGTATCTCCGAAGATGTCCGTTGAGTTAGTATGGATCAAGACTGGGATTTGTCACTCCGTGTGACGGAGAGGTATCTCGGGGCCCACTCGGTAATACAACATCGCACACAAGCCTTGCAAGCAATGTGACTAAGTGTAAGTCATGGGATCTTGTATTACGAAACGAGTAAAGAGACTTGCCGGTAATGAGATTGAAATAGGTATGCGGATACCAATGATCGATTCTCGGGCAAGTAACATACCGAAGGACAAAGCGAATGACATACGGGATTATATGAATCCTTGACACTAAGGTTCAATCGGTAAGATATTCAGAGAATATGTAGGATCCTATATGGGCATCCAGGTCCCACTATTGGATATTGATCGAGGAGTACCTCGGGGCATGTCTACGTAGTTCTCGAACCCATAGGGTCTGCACACTTAAGGTTCGGCGATGTTTTAGTATAGTTGAGATATATGTGTGGTTACCGAATGTTGTTCGGAGTCCCGGATGAGATCACGGATGTCATGAGGGTTTCCGGAATGGTCCGGGGACGAAGAATGATATTTAGGATGACTTCATTTGGTTACCGGAAGGTTTTCACGCATTACCGGGATTGTACCGGGAGTGACGAATGGGTTCCGGATGTTCATCGGGAGGCGCAAAGGCCCTAGGGGTGGCGCACCAGCCCTTAGTGGACTGGTGGGACATCCCAAAGTACCTATGCGGCAAGAAAGAAAAACCAAAGAAGAGAAAAAAGGGAAAAGTTGGAAGGACGAGAAGGACTCCACTTTCCAATCCTAGTTGGACTAGGATTGGAGTAGGACTCCTCCTCCTCCCTAGTGGACGCACCCTTGAGGGCTTGGCCCTGAAAGCAAGCCTCCTCCCCCTCCCTCGTATATATAGTGGTGTTTAGGGCTGATTTGAGACAACTTTTGCCACGTGCAACTCAGATCTAGACACCATAGTTTTACCTCTAGATCGTATTTCTGTGGAGCTCAGGCGGAGCCGTGCAGGAGTGGATCCTTCACCACCACCGGAGCGCCGTCACGCTGCTGGAGAACTCATCTACTTCTCCGTCCGCTCGGCACTAGATCGGAAAGGATCGTGGGACGGATCGCGGGACGGTTCGTGGGACTGTTCGCGGGGCTGATCGAGGGACGTGAAGACATTCCACTACACCAACTGCGTTTTTTAACGCTTCGTGTTGTGCGATCTACAAGGGTACGTATAACCAAATCTACTCTCATAGATGGACATCACCATGATAGGTCTTCGTGCGCGTAGGAATTTTTTTATTTCCCATGCGACGTTCCCCGACACCTTTCTCATTAACAACCAATAATGTAGTAAATTTTGCTTTTACATCTCCCTTGTTGTAGGAAAAATTTGCTTTACGCGAAACTTAAACTACAGCCCCACCTGCCATATATGCATATAGTATAGATGATATTTTCACCCCTCTCTTTTGTAACTTGCCGGCATATTCAATATGCTGACCCACATGACTGCAACGTCTTATGTTGCAGATAGTTTCTTTGACAAATAAGAGTACGATTCAGGGTTACGGTCTGGACTCAGCCTGCCGTTGGTGTTTATTGGGACTCCACTCCCTTTGAGGTATATATCAGTTTTTACATTATTTACATGTGATTGCACTTTGATATATACGTTGATGTACTGTGTGTGCCAGCATACTGATCCAGGGATGGCACAGATACACAGAGGCTTGACTCGTTTTGAGTCAGGTCGCTACAGATATGGTATCAGAGCACATGTTGACTGTAGGACGTGACCCTAGAAACTAGAAATCCCTTAGGAAAGGGTCTCTCTAAAATATTATTTCCAAGAACATCCTTTACTTATCATCTCTTCTGATTTCATCAAATGTTCTCTCTCACCTCAAATAGTTAGACAAAACCCTTTCCCCTTTGACCACATGAAGGATCAACTGAGTCCTACTTCAAAGTATAGATGATTTCACCATGCATTTGAAGAATTAAAGTTCCGCGAATTGAAGACTCTCAAGACCCGAAGAATTCGAAAACCCTGAAGTGTTCCAATATTTATATGGCAATTTGAAGTCCAAACCCCTGTTTTATACCCATGTTAGATACGATGATTTGTGAGCCGTCATTTGTGTGTGTTTTCCAACAGCCACAAATAAAATATATTCTAAAAAATATTGTTTGTATTGTGTGTATCTCCTTGTATCCCTCTCTCTCTTACCCATCTCATCCCAAAAACGTTGGACCCAATAGATGGCGTATGAAGCTGGACTTGTAATCTCTGGACCAATGACCCAGCTGGAAGTTGAAATATGGATTCAGAACATGGAGAACCACTTCGGGAGCAATTTGATTTCAAGGAAGTATGAATTTGCACACGCTCTTCAGTACTTTACCCAAGGTGCTGCTATCTGGTGGAAAATGTGTCATGCCATACATGGATTTAGTGGCGCAGAAACCTGGGACTAATTCAGGAAGACTCTGTTGAGATCCCGTCTGATTCAAAAGTGTTCTGTTAACCCAATGAAGAATCCTTGTGCATGCAAGATATGTGGAGAAATAGGACATACCCAGGAAGAACACAAGGAAGGATGCCCTCATTGTGAAGAAAATCACCCAGCGGAGGAATGCCCAACTAGTCAGGTGAATTGCTTCTTGTGCGAATGAACCACCCACTACCCAACTCAGTGTCACATTTACCCCAAGGTGCAACAAGTTGTCAAGCAGCAGAAAGAAGGAATGAAGGAAACACTCAAGAAGAAGACTTTAGAAGAACATGTGATGAAGGAAAATATTGAAGACCCTGATGGACAAGGCCTAACCAGATTTTTCTCCGATGCCTGCTACTCATGTGGAGAAGAAGGACACCTTTCACAAGATTGCACGAAGGAAAGCCAAGAGTGTCTGGGGAACTTCCCAACAGAAAAAGTAGAGTTTGATCCTCATGAAATAGAAGAACTGGCCAGAACGAAGAAGTCTAGAAAGAAGAGAAAGTACATTCGGACGAGCCAAATCTCGGCAGATAAGGACCTGAGTCATATCCCATGTTTTAAATGCAAAACCTTAGGTCACTATGCCAATATGTGCCTAGCGAGGAAGCAGGAAACCCAAGGAGCAACAACAAACAGCAAGAAGCCTCGAGATAGGTCGGAAGTCATTTGTTTCCTGTGCAAGGAAGCATGACATTATGCTACTAAATGTCCATGGGGGAAGAAAGCTAAAATGGAGTAGTTCACTTTTGACAATGGCAATAAGTGTAACCTAAAGCACTCTTGTCTTCATGGGTTTATGGAGTCAAATTTTGTAATGGAAGTTTGTGAGATTGTAATAACTTCATGAATCAATAAAATTTATTGTGTCATGATTTCCTATGTTGAAACTTTAGGTGTTGTTTCTCTATGAACAAAGGTCCCTGACCATTTATGAGGATATGAGAAAATATGGTCCATGCACGCATGAGTATATTTTATTTTAAGTGTGGTAGTAGTCGGTAAACCCACAGGATCCAAGGTGTAGGCATGTACCATGCATACCAAGGAGTCAAATCCACTGAATACAACTGAAGGAAATGTTGGATCATATCAAACTATGTGGGTGACAACATTTGTAACCAAGTACCTTTGAAGTTGGAATTTCGAGAATAGAATGAGGATGAAATACATGAATTATTATGAGGAACCAATACCTCAGGATAAACAGACCAATGGAAAGGAAAATGAGTTCAAGGAAATACAACGGGTATCAAGGGTGCACCCCAAGATTTTCATGATGGTTGCCCTAAGAGCATGAAGGAATAAGCGATGATGGACCAGCAAATGTTTTCTTAGGAGCATACGAAAATCTGAGGGTTGTGAAGTTACAATAGATGTTTCGTTCAGCTTGTAGAACCAATGGATTCGTACAAACTTCGTTCGCTTGCTAGAGAAATTCTGCAACGCTTGTGAGGATGCCCAAGTGTTTGAATGCGAGATTCGCTAAACCTTATACAGGGTAATGATTTGGGTGCGGAATGGATTGATCACCATGACGACTTACTCTTATCATTCCCTTACTATTCGGAATGGTAAATTTGAGAGACTTACCCATAGTGAGAGACGACGTTCTTTGAAGCTTTTGTTTAAGCCTTAGAATGGTATGATGAAAGCCCGTGTACATGGCAATTGTTGCCACGCGTAGGAAATTTTACGGTGAGAATAAAGCCAAGACCCTTCTCTGTGCAGGATAACCACAATCGGTAGACCACCATGAGAATCATCGAATTTTTATTTAGAATGATCACGAGACTTGTCAGACAAGAAGACCCAGTGACGGAAGAAGCTTATATCCACGAAAGACATCGGATTTTGAGGGGAACGTTATGAATATAACGCAAGATCATCACCAAAGGTGTTAGTATGAAGAATATGAGGAGTCTGATGCCAAGGCCCCAAAGGATTGTAAAGTTTTGAGGGTCTAGTAACTCTCATTCTAAGTGTGGTAGCACCCCACCTTGTAGGAGATTGGATTTGTTAGAAGACCCCCAAACCCTAACCTTGTCTTTCTATAATCTTTGAATCTCGAGGACAAGATGCATTTTACGTGTGGTAGGTTTGTAACATCCCAAATTTTGGAATGTTAATATAATTATTAGATTGATTATTTGTTTGTTTGAGTGATTTAAACTTGAGTGAAATTTGAAACTTTTTAAAACATTTGAATGAGAGGGAATAAAATGACTTTCCCCTTTTTCCTTTGAATTCAAATTCATCCATTTAAAATCAGTGAGAGAAGATAACATGACTTCTTCAACTATAAAGAATTTGAATCATGGTGGAATTTGAATTTCTTTTAGTGTTTGTTTTGAATGTATTTCGGCACAAGATATTTTCACCACAAAATATTTCCTGACAATATACTTGCCAAGCAAGAAAGAGAGGAGGTAGCATGACACCCCCCAAAAAATAAAACTCAGAAGAAAAATAGTGCCAAAATTTTAAAGGCAAAATTTGTATTTTTATTGCATTTTAAATAAATAATTTTTTTAAAGTTTTTATTTTGTGAAAATCAAAATGTCCACGTTGTGGGAAATATTTTCCTGATAATTTTGATATATAATACTTCTATATTTGGAGTTATATTTATTGTCTTTTTTAGGTTCTACTTTCCTATTTTAATAAAAAGGAAACAAATCGCTTTTATTTGGAAACCTACCTGGGCCCGAAGTGGAAACTAATCAGGCCCGATTACCTTCCTTCTTCTTCCTCTCGTTCTTCCTTTCTCCGCACACGGAAGCTCCCAAGAACGTTCCTCGCTGGAACCCCGGCCAGATCTTCGTGTACTTTCCCTCCCCACGCCTCGTAAGGCCTCTATAAGAACCCCCACCACCTCCTCTCTCCATTTTCCCCAAGACCCCTCCTCCCCACGCCCCAGCGGCGCCAGCCCCAACTTTGCCGGAAGAGCAGCTCGGCCAGCTCCTGGAGCTTGCTTCCCTTCGCCCCAAGCATCGCTCGACACCACCAGCGCCACGTCGTGATCCTCCTCTGTCGGCCGCACCACCCCGCCGCCTCCCTACACCACCGGAACAACTTCCCTTCGCCACTCTCACCACCAACTGCCGCCACCTCGCCGGAAACTTCTGCTGCAGCCACAGTAAGCTTCCTCTCTCTCTCTTTTCCTTTTCCCACCATTAGATCTTTATTCCACGCTTTAGATTAGATTAGAATTTACCGCTTCGCCTTTATTTAGAAAACCGCGGTTCTTTATTAGTTAGATTTAACCGAAATGGTTTTCTCTAAGATGCGGCCGTCCGTTAGATAGCCTAAAACGCACAGGGATTCCATCCAATCACAACCTTCCACGTCGCCCTTTTATTTTTAATTTTTTCTGTTTTTAACTCTAAAAACACATTTGAACACAAATTTAGAATGCTTATAACTTTTATTCTATAATTCCAAATTAGGTGATTCTTGTTGCATTCGATCACAAATTTTATGTAGTTTCTGTTGATAGAAAATTTGACCATTTTTGACAATTTAAATCTTGAATTTAAACATATTTATTTAAATCTTGTTTTGTTAATATCTGGAGTTTAAAAATAGATTTTTAGTTGATTCTTTTTGCTACTGATCACTAGTGATCTTATTTATCAGTAGGTAAAAGTTTAGAATTTTTGGAATATTTTAAATCATTACTGTATGTAAAACAGATTCTGTTTTAGTTCTTTCTAGGATTATTGCTATTTCCTTTGCTATAATTGTTTTTAATTTATTTTCTTTTATAGTTGTGAAAGGTTATATTTTGTTTCCTGTTAGTTAACAGTAAATTTTCAACAACACCAAAATTTTATTTTATTTGATAGCATGAAATCAATTCTAGTTCGGTAATAACTTGCAAATTGATTTCGTTGCTAGTTTGATGTCCTATTTAAAAATACTTTCAAAATAATATAGTTTTATGAAAAATACTTTCAGTTATCTTAGTTAATTTTATCTTTTCTTTTCTGCTATTTTACTATTTTAGTGTTTTATTTTCTGTTAAGTTTAATTAGAACAAAAACTATTTAGTGATTGTTGTAGTAGAAGACTGCATAGTTTTTCTTTGAAGTTTCTTTTGGATTTTCTATTTGATCTTTCTTATTGATTTTATTGCATCATATTTTATGGTTGTTTGTTATGTTGATTGCTAGGATGATTGCTAGTAGGATTTCTTATATGAATACTATGTTTGATTATATAGATTTCATCGGAGAGTGACGAATAGTTCTATCAAGTTATTTCTTGAGAGCGATATCTATCTCCACCAACGTTACCAGGCAAGTCACGTTGATCATGTTTTACCTATGGTTTTATATGCATTGTAGTTCTACCTTCTCCACCCATTGCATGCAAAGTAGGTACTTGGAAATTTGGATCTTGATGTAGTATCACGTGGTAGGCACCCATCACCCTTGTTACTTGGCCCAGGACGATACATTTTGTTTTGCTATGCTTTTAGTAGACGGGGTTTTGGTTGAGTTTTATCGTGAGTGTTATGAGAACTTAATAATCAAGACCGGAAGACTTCTAGACATGCAAGACCTCAGAATGCAATATACCTCTGGGTGAAGGACGGTTCAGACGGGCTCCCTGGGGAAACCAGCGCAGGACCCGGGATGCATGGGGAAGAGCCATGACATCTTGCGGAAAGCATCACCAAGGCACAAAGAGATGGATGCATATTTCGAGACCCAAGGCTTACATGCACGTCCACAAGTCATTATGGGCTCTGGCTTGGTTGGAAAACGTGGTGACTCTGGATGAGCGGTGCTACGAGATGTAGAAGAACGGTAGGATTGGATGGGCACCGATAGAGGCTCAGAGGAACCCGTTGAAAGACCATGTTTTGATCATCCGATTCTCAAACACCCTGAAGTGCGACGACTTCAACGGAGTCGATCAAATCTTGTGGGGAACGTGTGCAAAACTCTGCAGAGTACTCAAACCTAATTGATTAGCCGTGTCCATGGTCATGGATAACTTGAGCCAAAGGAACTGAAACTATCAGGAATTGTCAACACCATTAACTTATTGATGTGGGAAATATTGATAACTTGCACTACTGGAATCTGCTGGTTTGCCGACAGCCAGAGCTGACGGCAAATTACAGTTTAACTGATGGCAAAGGCTTTGCCGGCAGTTTGTTGTCGGCAAAGGTACCGGCCAAGATTTTATCGGCAATCACCTTCTTTGCCGACAGCCGGAGATCGACCGAAGGCAAAGACTTTGCCATCAGCTTTCTGGCGTGGGCTGACGGCAAAGAGAAGTGGCGGCAACGGTGCAGGCCGAGCTCCGTTAGAAGGATAACGGCAGGCTTTGCCCACAACCGTAGCAAAGCTGACGGCAAAGCCTCCCCTCTTTGCCCGCAACCGTAGCAGAGCTGATGGCAAAGCCGAAACCCCTAGGTCCCCTTGGCCGCCTCTTTGCTGACAGCTGGAGCCCAGCTGACGGCAAAGCCGAAAATTTGGTATTGCGAGAGTTGCCAGAATACACAGGCTGCCACCACGTGTCTTCTTTGCCGTCAGTCCACCGACGACAAAGCCTTTGCCGTTAGTAAGCTGTCGGGAGAGACCCTCTCTGCTTTTTTTTCATATTTGTTTTCTGTTAATTCCCTGCATTTGCAAAACATAGATAGAAACAGCAACATATATATATTGAATCTGCCCCTAAACAGCACCACAAGTGCATCACAAAGTGCAAACAACACAACACAAGTGCAAACAACACGAATATATGTCATTAAAGTGCAAACAAGATCACAAAGTATTACAAAGCATCACAAGTGCATCCAAAAATACAATTGCATTACAAAGTTCATCTAAGACTACACAAGTGCATTACAAAGTCTCGAGCATCCATCCATATGCCATGCTGCTTTTCCAAAATCTGCATAATGAGAAAGAAGTTAGAAGAAGAATACAATAAGAAAGAAGTTATCTAAATTAAGCTAAGCTATTAGAAGAAGAAGTGGAAGAAGAAGAAGAAGAACAAGAAGAACAAGAAGAAGTGGAAGAAGTTGAAGAAGAAGAAGAAGATAGAGAAAAAGAAAGAAGAGAAGTTATGTTTTTCTCCTCTTTCATATTATCTTATTTCTTCATCTCTTGTTTGTTCTTCTCTTCTGGTTTCTTTTAAAACTTTCTAAACTAATTATGTCTTTTTTGAGCTCTAATATCAACTAGAATTTACTAAGCTAACTAAACCATGGCTAATATCAACTAGAATTTACTAAGCTAACTAAAGCCTGGCATAATCTAAGTTGATCTAAACAATAAGAAGAAAAGAAGGAGAGGAATAACTTACCGAATGCCAAGAAACGAAGGAGAAGCCGCATCTCCGTTGGTCGCTGGGTTGCTAGGGCTCTCACCAGGAGAAGTAAAGGGATCGTGGGATTCAACTCTTGAATGATGCTGCAACAAGGCAAGAGTTAAAATATGTGGTTAGCACGGCGACAGAGTATAAGACCGTGCAAGGTTGGTCATTGAAAGGGAACTCACTGTTCCCACCGGAGAAGGCATCGGCGGAGGGGGCGGCAAACCTTGCTTCTCACACATAGCCTGCAAATAAGTTTTCGAGGAGTCAAAGAAATAGCCTTGTTGCGTCTCACACATAGCCTTGCTTCTCACACAACTGACTTACCGCAACGAAGTCATGAATGGCCTTCGCATGGGCATTATTGCGTGCCCTCTCCTCGTCAAGCAACCTCTGCGTATTCCGGTCCCTCTCCTCCAACAAGAGCCTGGTGGCCTCCCTCTCCTTCATAAGTGCGGCCTGCAACCACTCATCAAAAGGAATTTTCATCATCCATCCAGGGACAAAAGAACGAAAGAAATAATGAAGAAAACTAACCTCGATGGCAAGATCTACTGGCCTCGCGCGTTGCCGTATTGCAGGAGCGGAGCTCGTTTGCCTCGACTTGATCTGAAATAGAGTCTCAGTGATAGGGACGAAGCCATCACACATGGCCAGCGTGCCATGACTCTTACCGCCACCAGAGATCATTAACGCCTCTGGATCGATAGGATTCCCGCTCGGGTCAAAGTCAGGCCCGCGCAGCTGTTTGACCACCTCAGAATAAGACGTCATCTTGTTGTAGGCGGACAGGCTTGTGTACGCCCACGGCCCGTCCCCTCAGAATATGCCTTCGCCGTCTTGTATGAGCCCTTATGGGCCATGCTAAACGCGGCGTATCCCTCAGGCTCGGGCTGGTTATTGTGTTTGGCCTACACGAAAAGACAAAGAATTAGTACAACAAAATTCATGAACGAACGAATTATTGATGAAACAAAACAAGGCACACATACCCCTTTTTTGGCGTATTGCTTGATGTTGGCATTGCCTTGGTGGTGTGGCACACCAACCAATTGGGCACGACGTTCCTTGGCCATAGTGTGGGTGCTCAACCAAGCCTCTGTGCACCACCTGTCCGCTATCATCTCCCAACAATCCATCTTATCGGCCAACCATCTTGGGGGCACCTATGAATGTAAGTTAATGAAGAATGAAACTAAGTATTATAAATAAATAGACCTAACTAGCCCTAAGAATTGATCTTTGGAATGTACATACCTCCATGTACTCGGTCTTATCAAGGAAAATCTTTCGACATTCAGTCTTTGTCTTCGGCTCCCCTTGCTTGGCGTACCAATCTCGAACGGCCTAAACACGCAGCTCGTGCCTCGTCTTATTCAATAAACTCTTGCACTCTTTCACGAGGTTCTTCTTGGCCGCGTCCTCCGTCCCCTCCTCGACCCTAAAGTAACTCTGCAATTATGCCAAATAGATGCACAGATGAATAGTGAAATGATTTGGAAGGAAATAACAATATATAACATTGTATACTTTTTATTGGGTAAAATCATAGTTACCCAAAAATCAGCCAACACCTTGTCGGCCACGCTCACGCAAACAACACCATTGACATGTGTGTTTTTCGGGAGCAAACGGCTTGGTAGTGCTCCCACTTGAGTCCTGGCTCGGGAACCATACCCTCACCGGGAAATTGCACTATCCCGGGGAAGTGCTCCCTAAGTAAAGCACCAAGGAGGCAGTTTGGATTCCGGGTATTCTACGGGTAATCCCACCCCCTACATAATGATAAGGCAAAGACAATAGCTACTTGGTGAAATATACTGATATAAGGTACACAATATATATCAACTTACTTCTCGCCATCTGGCTTAATTAACGGTCTGTGCTGCAAGTCCAATCGGTCTGGAACTCGTGTCATACCACGTTGGTAGACCGACTTGCTGGCAGCCCCCTCAGCCTCTGCCTCAGCCCCCTCCGCCTCAGCCTCCGCCTCAGCCCCTGCATCGGTGTCTGCTCCTGGACGGTAGGATCCCGCACCGGTGACACCCTCGTCTGCAAGGGTGAAGTGGCTGAGACAGAAGTAGCTGAGGGTGGTGGCGACTGGCTCCTATCATGCAGCCTCCCTCTCCCACGACCACGTCCTCTGCCTCTCTTCTTTCCTACGCCTCTCCCACGGGGCTCCTCGGCAAAGCTCTACAACAAAGTTCTCCGTAGCTGCCCAGGTGCTATCCTCAACTTATCCCCTCCTGCCATGTCTCACCACCTGTAACGATAAATAGTTAAATAATTAGTACAAATTCAAGGACAATAATTAAATGAACAACAATAAATACATGAATAATTCAACTAATAATTTAATAATTAAACAACAATGTTTGGATGCATACAAAGTACAAATAGTCTGGATCATCTGTCTCTTCTCCATGGTCAATTGAAGCAAAATCATCATCAGTATCACACGTGTCGTCATGACTGATATCGTCATCGGGTTCAGGGACATCATTTGGAAGGCCTTTTTGTAACCGATCAAGCATTGATAGCTCATCGGCATTGGTAACTTCTTCTACTTCCACTTCTTCCTCATCATCACGTGAGTCTTGTTCCTCCGTGTTCAGGGTGGACGTAGAGCAGTTTCGGGTACGACGTCTGACACCACGTGATTCTTGGAAAAATTCTCCATCATATGTTACTGGGTCAATTTGAGGTTCATAATCGTCTTCATTTGGGGGAGGTGGTCTAAGATGTGGCGGCACATCGAACACGACATACGAACCTTCTAGGTTCTTAACACTTTGACGACAGTATTGCAGATAGAAAACTTGGGTGGCCTGTTGAGCCACAATATAGACATCGACACCGCTTAACTGCCTATCTTGTCGAATTTCGACAATCCCAAGATGTTCATGAGTCCGTCTTGTCTTACTAGGATCGAACCAATGACATTTGAACACAACAACGTTCGGAGGATTTTTACCATAATAATGAAGTTCGTAGACTTCTTCAAGTCTTCCATAATACTCGACACCTCCCTCGCCTATAGCAGAGACACCGGAATTGTTTGTTTTTCGACCGGGCATTGAAAGCTCTTTGCTAGCAGTACGAAAGCGATACCTGTTGATGTCGTACTTCTGAAATGTACTGTAATATCCCAAAATTATAAATTTTGGAATGTTAATATAATTATTAGATTGATTGTATGTTTGTTTGCTGAGTGACAGAAACTTGTGTGAAATTTGAAACTTTTCGAAACTTTTGAATGAGAGGAAATAAAATGACTTTCCCCTTCTCCGGTGAATTCAAATTCAAGCTTTTAAAAGCAAAGAGAGAAGATGACATGACTTCTTCAACTATAAATAATTTGAACGGAGATATTTGCATTTGAATTCTCTTGCATTTCTATCTGTTTTCTTCGTGCAAGAAATGCCGGGAAATACATTCTAAAGAGCGGAGGAACATGACCCTCAAATACCCGGGCATTTTGAATGTTATTTGCACCCTCAAACTTAGAGGATCATTTGAAAATTATTTGCAAAAAGAAATAATGCTTTTAGGGATTTTTGGAAAAACATTTTTTCTGAAGTTTTATTTTTGCCGTGGAAAAATGCCCATCATCTATATTTTATTTTTCTGATAATTTTAGTATATAAAAACTCTTTATTCCGAATTGATTTTTTTTCCTTTTTAACGATTTAGTTTCCTAGTTTTGAAAATAGGAAGGAGATCACTTTTATTAGGAAATAGGAGCTAGCCCATTAAGGGCTTTCCAAATTTGGCCCAACAGAGGATCATCTTCTTCCTCCTCTCTCCCTCACGTCACAGGAAGTTTCCTTCCATGGAGAAGAGAATCCCCACCTCCGGGATTCGTGAAGTCCTTTCCTTCCAAGCGCCTCCCTCCAGCCCTATAAGAACGCCCCTCCTCTCCTCGTTCCATTTTCCCCATCACCTCGCCTTCTCCCTGCTCGTAGCCACGGTGCCACCATCCTCATCTTCCTGTCAAGAACGGAGTACAGTAGGTCTCGTGGCGCTTCCCCATCACCCCTGCCGAGCCTCTCCAGCGCCCCACCCCCTGCCGTGCTACTCCTCCGCCGATTCCCCACCCCGCCGGCGACCTCCCCACCTCGCGGGAGCAGCTACCTCGCCGGAGTTCTTCCTCTGTGTCACCCATGGTGAGATTCACGAAATCCCGTATTGCAGTTTTTTCAGAAAATTGCAATCTTAGAAAATTCATATCTATTAGTCTGTAACTGCGAATTAGGTGATTCTTTTTGCGTTGGATCACAAATTTTATGCAGTTTCTGCAAATATATAATTTGTCTACGTTTGGATTTATAAAAATTGAGTTAGATCAGATTTGATTTAAATCTTGTTTTGCTTATTCCGGAAGTTTAAAAATAGCTTTTAATTTGATTCTTTTTTCTGATCCTTCCTATTGATCATATCTTTCAGTAGTTTAAGTTTCAATTGTTTTAAAATATTTTTAATTGGGGTTTTTACCAAAACAGATTCTGTTTTAGTTCTTTTAGGATTATAGCTATTTCTTTTTCTATATTTGTTTTTAAATTAGTTTCTTTTATATTTGAGAAAGTTTATATTTGGTTTTCTGTTAGATAACAGTAGGTTTGCAACAAGTTTTGATTTTTATTTTTATATGTTGTCATGAAATCAATTCTAGTTCCTTAGTAACTTGAAATTGGTTTCCCCACTGTTTCAAATCCCGTTTGGGAATACTTTCAAAAAGTTTTGTGAAAGATACTTTATTTTATCTTAGTTAGATTTATATCTTAGTTCCTTGTTATTATTTTCTGTTAGACAAAAACTAGTTAGTGTTTGATGTAGAAGAAGACTCCTAACTTTAGTGAAGTTTCTTTCGTTTTGCTATTCGCTCTCTCTTTTGTTTTGATTGCTAGAATTATTGCTAGTATGAGTGCTTATGTGAATGATATGTTTGTTATATAGATTTCATCGGAGAGTGACGAGTAGTCTATCAAGTTATTTCTCGAGAAATTCTTCTTCGTCAACATCACCAGGCAAGTCACTTTGATCATACTTTCACCTATGTTTTATGCATCGTAGTTCTACCATCCTATGCCCAATTGCATGCTGCCTAGGTACTTGGAAACTTTAGTGTAAGTTGTAGTATCATGTGGTAGGAAAACAACAACCCCGATACTTGGCCCTGGTGCGACAATTTCTTAATGCTATGCTTGAGTAGACAGGTTATCGGTTGACTGTATACCACGAGTGATGCGAGGCTGACTAAATAATCAAGACCGGACTAAGACAAGATTTTCAAGACCTCGGACGCAATGCAACACTGGGTGAAGGACGGTTGATCGGCTCCCTAGAAAACCAAGTGGATGCCCGGGATGCTGGAGAGGCCATGTCATCCTGCGGAAAGCTTCACCCAGGCTCGAAGAGACGGACGGATATTTTCAAGACCCAAGGCTTACCTGCACAGCCACAAGTCATTATGGGCTCTGGCTTGGTTGGACAATGCGGTGACTCTGGACAGGCGGTGCTAGCAGATGTAGACGAACGGTAGGAATGGATGGGCACCGACAGGGATTCAGAGGGACCCGTTGAAAGACCATGTTTTGATCATCCGGTCTTCAAACGCCCTGAAGTGCGAGGACATACACGGAGGCGATCAAATCTTGTGGGGAACGTGTGCAAAACTCTGCAGAGTACTCAAACCTAATCGATTAGCCGTGTCCACGGTCATGGACAACTTGAGCCAAAGGAACTGAAGTTATCTGGATTTCTCAACACCATTAAATATATTTGATGAGGGTAATTATTGACAACTCGGGTACGAGAACTGGTTGGCGGAACCATCTCGTTAACAACCAACTATGTAGTAACATTTTGCTTTTAGCCCTCTCTTGATGTAGGAGAAAACTTTCTTTTCGCTAAAAACTTATAGCCCCACCTGCCATATAAGCATATAGTATAGATGATTGCTTTTCACCCCTCTCTTATGTGACTTGCCGGCATATTCAATATGCTGACCTACACGGCTGCAACGTCTTATGTTGCAGATATTTTTCTTCGATGAGTTAGAGTACGATTCAGGGTTACGGTCTACACTCAACTTGCCGTTGGTGTTTATTGGGATTCCACTCCCTTGACCGCTTCCGCTGAGATATTTAAGGTATATATCAGTTTTACGCTATTTTACATGTGATTGCACTTTGATATATTCATTGATGTACTGTGTGTGCCAGCATACTGATCCAGGGATGGCACAGAAACACACAGGCTTGACTCGTCTTGAGTCGGGTCGCTACAGAGATGGTATCAGAGCACATGTTGACTGTAGGACGTGACCCTAGAAACTGGAAATTTCTTAGGAGAAGATATCTCAAAAATCTTATTTTCAAGAACATCCTTCACTTCTCATCACTTCTGATTTCATCAAATGTTCTCCCTCACCTTCAATAGTTAGACAATACCCTTACCCCTTTGACCTCATGAAGAATCAACTGAGTTCTACCCCAAAGTAAAGAGGATTTCACCATGCATTTGACGAATCGAAGCTACACCAATTGAAGACTAAGAAGACCCGAAGAATTCGAGACCCTGAAGTGTTCGAATAATTATATGACCATTGGAAGTCCAAACCCCTTTTATATACTCACCTTAGATACGATGATTTGTGAGCCGTCCTTGGTGTGTGTTTTCCGACGGCCACAAATAAAACCTATTCTCAAAAATATTGTTTGTATTGTGTGTATCTCCCTCCCTCTCTTACCCGTCTCATCCCCAAAACCTCAACCCTACCAGATGGAGTATGAAGCTGGACTTGTAGTCCCTTGACCAATGACCCAGCTGGAAGCTGAGATATGGATTCAGAACATGCAGAACCACTTCGGGAGCAACTTGATCTCAAGGAAGTATGAAGTGGAACACGCTCTCCAGTACTTTACCCAAAGTGCTGCTATCTGGTGGAAAATGCGTCATGCCATACAAGGATTTAGTGGAGCAAAACGTTAGGAATAATTCAAGAAGACTCTGTTAAGATCCCGTCTTATTCAGAAGTGTTATGATAACCCGAAGAAGAAGACTTGTGCATGCAAGATCTGTGGAGAAATAGGACACACCCAGGAAGAACACAAGCATGGATGCACTCATTGTGAAGAAAATCACCCAGCTGCGGAATGCCCAACTAGTCAGGTGACTTGTTTCTTGTGTGAAGGAACCACCCACTACCCAGCTCAGTGTCACATTTACCCCAAGGTACAACAAGTTGTCCAGCAGCAGAAAGAAGCAATGAAGGAAACACTCAAGAAGAAGATTCTAGAAGCACCGGTGACGAACGAAAATATTGAAGACCCTGATGGACAAGGTCTGACCAGATTTTTCTCCAATGCATGCTACTCATGTGGAGAAGAAGGACATTATTCCCAGGACTGCACGAAGAGAAGCCAAGAGTATCTGGGATACTTCCCGACGGAAGAAGTGGAGTTTGATCCACTTGAAATAGAAGAACTGGCCAAAATAAAGGAGTCCGGAAAGAAGAAAAAGTACCCTCAGAAAAACCAAATCTCTGCAGATGTAGACCTGAGTCATGTCAGATGTTACAAGTGTATGAAATTTCGCCACCACAAATACATGTGCTCAGGAAGGAAGCCGGGAATCCAAGGAGCAAAAGCAGAAGCTAAGAAGCCTCGAGACTGGTCAGAACTCATTTGCTTTTGTTGCAAGGAAGCAGGACATTTTGCTAGCGATTGTCCACAAAGGAAGAAAGCTAAGAAGGAGTAGTTAAGTTTTGGCTGCGGCTATAAGTGTAATCTGAAGCACTCTTGTTTTTCATAAGATCATGGAGTGAAATTTTTTGTAACAGAAGTCCCTGAGATTGTAATAACATCATGAATTAATGGAATTTAATGTCTCATGATTGTCTATGTTGAAACTGTATGCGTTGTTTCTCTATGAGCAAAGATCTCTGAACAATTATGAGGATATGAGAAAAATATGGTCTATGCAGGAATGAGCATAATTCATTTAAGTGTGGTAGTAATCGGTAAACCCACAGGATCCACTGAGTAGGAATGAACTATGAATACCTGAGTGAAGTACGTGCGGAGATGATGGAGATGAAACTCATGACCACCATGATGAAGCAAAAGATGGATGATTTCAAGGAGCACCTCGGAAAGTTCGAGTGGAAACTAAGTACCTCCAAGAGAGGCAGATGAATAAAGTTTGCAGAAATGCTCGACCATACCGAACAATGTGGATGGCAGCATTTGTAATAAATTACTTTTGAGTTGGAATTTTGAAGAAATTAAGGATGTAATAAAGGATCGATTATGAAATGGATATGATTTATGGAAGAAGCTATGATGGATCAGCAAACGTTTTCTTAGGAGCATACGAATACCTGAGAGATGTGAAGATACGATAGATGTTTCGTTCAGCTTGCAGAACCAATGGATTATCCGAACTTCGTTCGTGGACAAGAGAAATTCTGCAACGCTTGTGAGGATGCCCAAGTGTTAGAATGCGAGATTCGCTAAACCTTATACAAAGAAATGATTTGGGTGCGGACTGGATTGATCACCATGACGACTTACTCTTATCATTTATCTTGCTATTCGGAATGGTAAATCTGAGAGACTTACCCATAGAGAGAGACGACGTTCTTTGAAGCTTTTGTTTAAGCCTTAGAGTGGTATAAGAAAAGCCCATGTACATGGCACTTGTTGTCACGCGTAGGAAATTTTACGGTGAGGATGAAGCCAAGACCCCTCTCTCTACAGGATAACCACAAATGGTAGACCACCATGAGAACCATCGATATGTTATTTAGAATTGACCACGAGACTGTCAGTTAAGAAGACCCAGTGACGAAAGAAGCTTATATCAACAGAAGATATGAAGACTGTGAGGAGTCATGATGCCAAAAACCCCAGAGGATCGTTAAAGCATTTTGAGGGACCAGTATCTCTCATTTTAAGTGTGGTAGCATCCCACCTTGTCGGAGATTGGATTTGTTAGAAGACCCCCAAACCCTAACCTTTCTT
Source organism: Hordeum vulgare subsp. vulgare (assembly GCF_904849725.1). Lineage (NCBI taxonomy): Eukaryota > Viridiplantae > Streptophyta > Magnoliopsida > Poales > Poaceae > Hordeum > Hordeum vulgare. Next base: position 221,424,472 of record NC_058524.1, on the reverse strand, counting down.
TCTAGCCTCTTCGAATCTAGAGGACGAGATTCATTTTAAGTGTGGTAGTTTGTAACATCCCAAAATTATAAATTTTGGAATGTTAATATAATTATTAGATTGATTGTTTGTTTGTTTGCTGAGTGACTGAAACTTGTGTGAAATTTGAAACTTTTCGAAACTTTTGAATGAGAGGGAATAAAATGACTTTCCCCTTCTCCGGTGAATTCAAATTCAAGCTTTTAAAAGCAAAGAGAGAAGATGACATGACTTCTTCAACTATAAATAATTTGAACGGAGATATTTGCATTTGAATTCTCTTGCATTTCTATCTGTTTTCTTCATGCAAGAAATGCCGGGAAATACATTCTAAAGAGCGGAGGAACATGACCCTCAAATACCCGGGCATTTTGAATGTTATTTGCACCCTCAAACTTAGAGGATCATTTGAAAATTATTTGCAAAAAGAAATAATGCTTTTAGGGATTTTTGGAAAAACATTTTTTCTGAAGTTTTATTTTTGCCGTGGAAAAATGCCCATCATCTATATTTTATTTTTCTGATAATTTTAGTATATAAAAACTCTTTATTCCGAATTGATTTGTTTTCCTTTTTAACGTTTTAGTTTCCTAGTTTTGAAAATAGGAAGGAGATCACTTTTATTAGAAAATAGGAGCTAGCCCATTAAGAGCTTTCCAAATTTGGCCCAACACAGGATCATCTTCTTCCTCCTCTCTCCCTCAAGTCAGAGGAAGTTTCCTTCCATGGAGAAGAGAATCCCCGCCTCTGGGATTCGTGAAGCCCTTTCCTTCTCGGCGCCTCCCACCACCCCTATAAGAACGCCCCTCCTCTCCTCGTTCCATTTTCCCCATCACCTCGCCTTCTCCCTGCTCGTAGCCACGGTGCCACCATCCTCATCTTCCTGTCAAGAACGGAGTACAGTAGGTCTCGTGGCGCTTCCCCATCACCCCTGCCGAGCCTCTCCAGCGCCCCTCCCCCTGCCGTGCTACTCCTCCGCCGATTCCCCACCCCGCCGGCGACCTCCCCACCTCGCCGGAGCAGCTACCTCGCCGGAGTTCTTCCTCTGTGTCACCCATGGTGAGATTCACGAAATCCCGTATTGCAGTCTTTTCAGAAAACTGCAATCTTAGAAAATTCATATCTATTAGTCGGTAACTCCGAATTAGGTGATTCTTTTTCCGTTGGATCACAAATTGTATGCAGTTTCTGGAGATATATAATTTGTCTATGTTTGGATTTATAAAAATTGAGTTATATCAGATTTGAAATAAATCTTGTTTTGCTTATTCCGGGAGTTTAAAAATATCTTTTAATTTGATTCTTTTTGCTGCTGCTTCCTATTGATCATATCTTTCAGTAGTTTAAGTTTCAATTGTTTTAAAATATTTTTAATTGGGTTTTTTACCAAAACAGATTCTGTTTTAGTTCTTCTAGGATTATAGCTATTTCTTTTTCTATATTTGTTTTTAAATTAGTTTCTTTTATATTTGAGAAAGTTTATATTTGGTTTTCTGTTAGATAACAGTAGGTTTGCAACAAGTTTTGATTTCTATTTTTATATGTTGTCATGAAATCAATTCTAGTTCCTTAGTAACTTGCAATTGGTTTCCCCACTGTTTCAAATCCCGTTTGGGAATACTTTCAAAAAGTTTTGTGAAAGATACTTTATTTTATCTTAGTTAGATTTATATCTTAGTTCCTTGTTATTATTTTCTGTTAGACAAAAACTAGTTAGTGTTTGATGTAGAAGAAGACTCCTAACTTTAGTGAAGTTTCTTTCGGTTTCCTATTCGCTCTCTCTTTTGTTTTGATTGCTAGAATGATTGCTAGTATGAGTGCTTATGTGATTGATATGTTTGTTATATAGATTTCATCGTAGAGTGACGAGTAGTCTATCAAGTTATTTCTCGAGAAATTCTTCTTCGTCAACATCACCAGGCAAGTCACTTTGATCATACTTTCACCTATATTTTATGCATCGTAGTTCTACCATCCTATGCCCAATTGCATGCTGCCTAGGTACTTGGAAACTTTAGTGTAAGTTGTAGTATCATGTGGTAGGAACACAACAACCCCGATACTTGGCCCCGGGACGACAATTTCTTAATGCTATGCTTGAGTAGACGGGTTATCGGTTGGGTGTATACCACGAGTGATGCGAGGTTGACTAAATAATCAAGACCGGACTAAGACAAGATTTTCAAGACCTCGGACGCAATGCAACACTGGGTGAAGCACGGTTGAACGGCTCCCTGGAAAACCCAGTGGATGCCCGGGATGCTGGAGAAGCCATGTCATCCTGCGGAAAGCTTCACCCAGGCTCAAAGAGACGGACGGATATTTTTAAGACCCAAGGCTTACCTGCACAGCCACAAGTCATTATGGGCTTTGGCTTGGTTGGACAACGCGGCGACTCTGGACAGGCGGTGCTAGCAGATGTAGACGAACGGTAGGAATGGATGGGCACCGACAGGGATTCAGAGGGACCCGTTGAAAGACCATGTTTTGATCATCCGGTCTTCAAACGCCCTGAAGTACGAGGACATACACGGAGGCGATCAAATCTTGTGGGGAACGTGTGCAAAACTCTGCAGAGTACTCAAACCTAATCGATTAGCCGTGTCCATGGTCATGGACAACTTGAGCCAAAGTAACTGAAGTTATCTGGATTTCTCAACACCATCAAATATATTTGATGAGGGTAATTATTGACAACTCGGGTACGAGAACTGGTTGGCGGAACCATCTCGTTAACAACCAACTATGTAGTAACATTTTGCTTTTAGCCCTCTCTTGATGTAGGAGAAAACTTGCTTTTCGCTAAAAACTTATAGCCCCACCTGCCATATATGCATATAGTATAGATGATTGCTTTTCACCCCTCTCTTATGTGACTTGCCGGCATATTCAATATGCTGACCTACACGGCTGCAACGTCTTATGTTGCAGATATTTTTCTTCGACGTGTAAGAGTACGATTCAGGGTTACGGTCTACACTCAACTTGTCGTTGGTGTTTATTGAGACTCCACTCCCTTGACCGCTTCCGCTGAGATATTTAAGGTATATATCAGTTTTACGCTATTTTACATGTGATTGCACTTTGATATATACATTGATGTACTGTGTGTGCCAGCATACTGATCCAGGGATGGCACAGAAACACAGAGGCTTGACTCGTCTTGAGTCGGGTCGCTACATGTACGGACCTTAAAGTCAAAACCATTAGCTATTTGTCTCAATTCATCGTCGACTTGCTCATCTGAATTAGCCTAGAAGTTAAGAAAAGATAGAGTTTGGTGTGTTACTCATGAGTAATAGCAACAAAGGAAATCACTTATTATATATAAGGGAGGTACCGTTTTTTTGAACCAAGAGATGAAACCGGGATAGCCGCCTCCTGTCTTTTCAAGAAGTTCATACTCGAGAGTGGATTCTTTTTCGATTGCAACACCATTCGAGAATTGTTCGACGTATCGACTGTATCAATTAATAATAGTTGTTAGACACAAAACTTGTTAAAAGTTGCGAAACAATGTACAGAGCACTTACTCGATGTATGGCCGAACTTCTGTTAAATTGTTCAATATATACATCGTTAGTGTGCGCCACTCCTCGACGCACAGCAACTTTGGTTTTCCCACACCAGAAGTTGCGAGCTTCCCTTTGAAAAGGCTGAGATTGGATTCACGTCGTTTGGGGTCGCCCAGATTGTACCGAGGCTTTGGATTATGCAAGCTGTGCATAGTGGCATCATAGTGTGCTGTTACGAAGTTTGCCGCCTCCTCGGTAATGAACGCCTCAGCCATCGATGCTTCAATTCTACGTTTATTTTTACATTTTCCTCGAAGTGTCTTCTGCATTCTTTCAGTTGTGTAGCACCAACGATTTTGCACAGGGCCACCCAATCTTGCCTCGGTTGGGAGATGCAAAATCATGTGTTGCATCGGATTAAAGAAGCCGGGTGGAAAAATATTCTCTAACTTGCAGAGCAACTCAGGCGCCAACTCTTCCATGTCATCTACCAAGGCACGCGACAACTCTTTAGCACAAAGAACACGGAAGAAATAGCTCAACTCGGTCAATACTAGCCATTCAGCCTCGGGGATATATCCACGCAACATCATCGGCATTATCCGCTCAAGCCATATGTGCCAATCATGATTCTTGAGCCCAAAAATTTTCATTTCTTCAATGCTCGCTCCCCTCGCTAGATTCGCAGCATACCCATCGGGGAACAACAACTTTTTTGCACCCACAAGAGGATTTCCCTTATTGCTCCCTTCTCAAGATTGTACCAGGCAGATGGTTTGGACCAATTTTTTCTTCCTTTTAGTTCTTGCATGTTTAGTGATGGCCTATCACACAGAGTCTCCTGGTCAACTCTAGCCTTTGTATTATCTTTGCCCTTATCAGTGCCGAAAAATGTGCCAAGAAGGGCCTCGGCGATATTCTTTTCAGTGTGCGTCATGTCAATGTTGTGTGGAAGTAAGAGGTCTTCGAAGTAGGGGAGATCTCAGATGCATGGCTTGTGGGTCCAGGCTTGTTCCTCATTATAACCCAAGAAATACCCTCGACGGTTTGCATCAGGCTCCATAGATTTTAACTGTTCATTAATTTGTGCCCCCGTCAACGCAGGTGGTGCAGAGTGTTTGAAAACTTTACCTTTCATGAAATTCTTCTTGTCTTTTCTGAATGGATGCTCCATAGGCAAGAACTGTCTATGGAAGTCAAAGCAGGAATACTTCCCACCCGCCGGCAACCAATGAAACTTAAGAGCTGCCTTGCATTGTGGGCATGGGAACCTTCCATGCACACACCAGGCAACGAAAAGCGCAAATTCTGGCAGATCATGCAACGAGTATTGGTACCAAACATACAATTGAAAGTTCTCTTTCTTAGTTGCGTCGTATGTGTTGAACCATTCACCCAAGCTTCTTTCAAGTCATCCATCAGCGGTTGCATGTACACACTCATATTCTTCCCCGGGTATTTTGGCCCTGGAACTATCAACGTCAGAAATATGTGCTTTCTTTGCATAATGGATGATGGTGGAAGATTGAGGGGAATGACAAATACAGGCCATCAACTATATTCGGTAGCTGTCATACCAAAAGGATTGAACCCATCGAGGCTGATGGCGATTCGACAATTCCTTGGTTCTTTAGCTTTTTCCTTATGTATACTATTGAATGCCTTCCATGCGTCACCATCTGAAGGGTGTACCAACATCGGAACTCCGTGTTCATCTAATTCTTTCCTAATTCCATGTTTGTCCCATGTCATCTGTTTTGCTGTTTCTTCGAGCATGTAAAGTCGTTGAAGTCTTGGTAGGATCGGCAGATACCGTAGGACACTCACGGGGATTTTGCTCTGCTTCTTCTCACCTTCTCATATCTGGAGGACTTGCAAAATGGACAATATGTTTCTTCCGCATACTCTTTCCTAAATAAGGCACATCCCTTCTCACAAGCATGTATCTGCTCATATGACATCTTGAGTGCACTAAGGATTTTGTCTGACTCATATAGGTTTGAAGGCATAATATGACCTTCTGGTAGAAAGCGCCCAAATAGGGTCATCACTGAGTCAAACAGATCTCTTCCAATGTTGAACTGGGCTTTCAGAGCCATTACTTGTGCGATGGCATCTAGCTGACCTACACGGCTGCAACGTCTTATGTTGCAGATATTTTCTTTGATGAGTAAGAGTATGATTCAGGGTTACGGTCTGCACGCAACCGCCCGTTGGTATTTATTGGGGCTCCACTCCCTTTGACTGTTTCCACTGAGATTTTGATGTATATATCAGTTTTACGTTATTTACTTGTGATTGCACTTTGATATATACATTGATGTACTGTGTGTGCCAGCATACTGATCTAGGGATGGCACAGATACACAGAGTCTTGACTCGTTTTGAGTCGGGTCGCTACAACAAGTTGCGTCTTTGTGTTGCTAGTACTAAGGATAAACCACTGGGGTTTATTCATATTAATTGAGTTTACTTTGTCTACATCATGTCATTGTTTTCCAAGCATTACTCTGTTTTTACTTAATACATTTAGAGACAAGCATAGAAGCGCTCTTGAAATGGAGTAATAGTAAAGGTGCAGGCAGGAGTCCGCCTATTTGCTTATGGACGTGATCCTATATACAAATGATCATTGCCGTCAAAATTGCATAATTGTTCGTTGTTCTATAAATTGCCCAACGGTAATTTGTTTACCCACCATATGCCTTTGCCATGAGAGATGCCACTAGGGAACACTACGACCCCCGGGTCTATTCACTTATATGTTTACAAACTCTACTACTACCTTGCTGCCATTATTTGTGTTTTATTTTATTTTGCAATTTACAATTACCAACAATTATCTACACACCTCACTTTCTTGCAAATAATGAGATCAAGGGGATTGACAACCCTCTTGCCCGCGTTGGGTGCAAGTTGTTTGTTTCTTTGTGTGCAGTCGTTGAAGATGGTTGAGGATTGGTATTCCGATTGGTTCGATAAACCTTGGTTTCATAACTGAGGGAAATACTTACCCGCATTGTGCTGCGATAACCCGTTCCTCTTCACGGAAAACCCAGCGCAGATCACAGTCATCAAGAAGGATTTCTCACATCGTTGTCGGGGAATACCATCACCAACTATCATGTAGCTTCTCACAAATTTTCATTCACTTTTTCTTCTTTTTATTTGCTGTTATATTTAGTTTGTCGCATGAAAATAAAAAAAATAAAAAATATTTATCTTTGCTTGTTACTAGTACTCTTGTTCGAAGTCATGTCTTGTCCTTCTACGGAAATGCCTCTTCCCCTTATAAGAATCTTGGGATAGATTGCTAGCTATACAAAACAGATCTAAGATCAAATTCATATTAATTTACTTCTTAGAAGTTTTTATGTTGGCTTACCTTTACCCTTTTGAGGTGTCCTTGATTCCATGTTTGAAAAATATTTTCTTGGAAATAATGCTTTTCATACTTATGAAATGATGAACATCATATTTGGGCAATCCAAGATAGAGACTATTGAACCTACTGGGTTGGTTATTCACCGTCAAACCAAGCTAATGAAAGAAACTGAGGCCAATTTTAAAGTGCTTTACAATTTGTCTAATAAAATCAGTAGAAATGTCATAATGCAAAATCAGCGATTTGATGCTTTGGATCAAAACATTTATGATCTCAGCATTATGAGTGATGACATGAAAATTATCAAGGACAAATTGGAACAAATTTTCCACAATTCCAAAGATGACAACACTTGAAACTATGTATTATGCCTAGCTAGGGGCATAAAACAACAGCGCTTGTTGGAAGGCAACCCAATAGTTATCTTCATCTTTTTTTACTTTCTGTTCCTTTGTGTTGACATGATTATTGCCTCTCCAATTATTATGTTTTTATGTTTTAATTAGTGTTTGTGCCAAGTAAAGCCTTTGGGATAACTTATTTGATGAGTATGATTGATGTTGTGCAAGAACAGAAACTTTTGTCTCGAGTGCGGAATTTTTAGAATTACACAAGTATGGGATCTTTACAAATTGCTAAAGAGTGTTCTGTTTTAAACAGATTATGTTTTGCCTGCATAGTTTGCTTGTTTCGATGATGCTATGGATTGTATGGGGGCCTATAAGTCATGGTTAAGTTAGAATACAATACCTATTATGAAATTATAAATTAAGAATCAATTTATAACAGTAACTAAAGTATGAAATATGTTTCTTATACTAACGGATCTCACGAAGTTTTGTTGAGTTTTGTGTGATTGAAGTTTTCATGTTTTGAGTGTGACTGTGATGGACCATGGAATAAGGAATAGCAAGAGCCTAAGCTTGGGGATGCCCAAGGCACCACAAGTATTATTCTAAGGAACACTCAAGCATCTATGTTTGGGGATGCCCCGGTAGGCATCCCCTCTTTCGTCTCAAACCATCTGTATGTCACTTGGAGCTACATTTTTATTCATCACATGATATGTGTTTTGCTTGGAGCATCGTTTGCTTTTGTTTGCTTTAACTTTCAGTTTGTCACAATCATAATTTACTGGACACATCTATTAGAGAGAGACTCACCTTCATTATGATTGGCTAGAATACTCTATGTGATTCACTTATATCTTTTGAGCTTGGCAGTTGCTCTAGTACTTTAGTTATATCTTTTCAAGCACGGTGGCGTGTATATTTTATTGAAATAATTTTCTCTCGTTCTTCACTTATATTTTTTTTGAGAGATGAATAAATAGTGACGTTAATTTGTATGGGTCATAAAACTAGTCCAAAAATAATAGGCATTCAATGAATGATAATCAAAACCATCATGTAGCACACATAGAGAAATTGTGAGTTAATGACATTGATATGGTAATATGAAAAAGGTGTATGTCCATAATTGTTGATTCATATAAGTGTCGGGATTAAAGGGGTGTTAACTTGTTGTTCATCTAAATATTAAAGAGGCATGGTGATGATGTGTGAGCATTCTTATTCCTCGTTAAAATCCTAGTGTTGTCTCGAGTCGGGGGCTCGAGGCGGTTAACTCCTACCAACTCCCTCCCTCGGGGCATGTGAGTAGTACTTTGATGTGTATAAAACTAATAAAACTTTGCAATAAGTATGTGAGTTCTGTATGACTAATGTGACACCTTGGACATACGCATCTTTTCCTTCTCATATTTACTAGCCTCTTCAGTACTGTGCATAGCCCATTCTCACCTCGAGGATTGGTGAAACTTTTGGCGGTGCATCCACACCCCGCGGCATGATACGCTTTGTTGCACATAAGCCTCATTATATATTCCTTAACACAGCCACCATACCTACATATTATGGCATTTCCATAGCCATTCCGAGATATATTGCCATGCAAATTCCATCGTCAGTTCAGATGACTAGTTCTATCATCTTCATATTGCTTTGCATGATCATATAGAGATGACGTAGTATTTGTGGCAAAGCCACCTTGCATCATGTTTTTGATACATGTCATGCTAGATCATTGCACATCCTGATACACTACCAGAGGTATTCTAAAAGAGTCATATCTTCCTATCAGTTCTCCATATTGAGTTGTAAGTAAATAAAAGTGTGATGATCATCCTTGTTAGAGCATTGTCCGAGTGAGGAAAGGATAATGGAGACTATGATTCCCCTACAAGTCGGGATGAGACTCCCGATAAAAAATAAATAAAATTGGTAGGCCAAATGAACCCGCCATAAAAAATTAATGGGGGGGGGCAAAAAGAAAGAAAAGAGAAAAGCCCACCATATAAAAAAAGAGAGAAAAAGAGAGAAGGGATAATGTGACTATTCTTTACCAAACTTGTGCCTCAAAGTGGCACCATGAACTTCATAGTGAGAGTCTCCTATGCTGTCACCTCCATATGCTAGTGGGAATTATCTTATCATAATAAACTTGGCTTGTATATTCCAATGACGGACTTCCTCAAACGCCCTAGGTCTTCATGAGCAAGCAAGTTGGATGCACACCCACTTAGCTTCAGTTGAGCTTTCATACACTTGTAGCTCTAGTGCATCATTTGCATGACAATCCCTACTCCTCGCATTGACATCTTTCGATGGGCATCTCCATAGCTCGTTGGTACACCTAGTTGATGTGAGATTATCTTCTCCACTTTTTACCCCTTTGATATCTACCAGCATATTCTATTCCACGTATATGTTATGTCCAATGGTTCACGCTCATGTATTGCGTTAAGAATAAAAAGTTGATGCATATTGAAAAATTGTGATCCAATTGCCTGACTTGAACATCGTGGTTCTTAACATTTGTATTTATGTGGTGAAGACGGAGGCATGCCTTACTAATACAATAAATAGGAATAGGGGGTAAACATTCTTTTAGGATCGTATACTTTCAAAATCAATAATTCTGTTGCTTATACTTAATAAATATTATTATGTTGTTGTTTGTTAATTCATGATTTATCAATGATCATATATACAAGAGGTTACATTATGGATAGCATATCACATCAACAATTCTGTTTTTATCATGTACCTACTCGAGGACGAGTAGGAATTAAGATTGCGGATGCTCATACGTCTCCAATGTATCTATAATTTTGTGTTCCTCCATGCTGATATATTATCATTCTAGTATACTTTTTGTGCATTTATATACCAATTTATAATATTTTTTAGCACTAACCTATTGACCCAGTGCCTAGTGCCAGTTCCCGTTTTCTGCGTGTTTTTTGCTTTGCAGGTTTACCCTACCAAATGAAGTACAAATGCCATTAAACTTTAACATGATTTTTTCTGGAGCATGTGAAGACCTACAAGCATTGGAATTGGATTACAGGCCGCACGAGGGAGGCTCAATTCAAAGTCCTTAGAAAATTCTGGTGGTAGCAACACAGGTGCGGAAGTGAGGCATCTTTTCAGTTCCTAAAAACTATGCTCACACTGTGGTGTCCACTCAAACTTTTTATCTTTCTTGAGGAGTTCAGTAAGAGGCTTTGCAACCTTGGATAAATTCTTGACAAAGCGGCAACAAGAGCTCGCTAGACCAAGAAAACTCCTAACTTGCTTAACCGATTCAAGTTGAGTTCAATCAAGGATGGCTCAAACTCTCTCGGGATTGACAGCAATACCCTTACCAGAGATTACGTGGCCTAGATAGGTCACTTCTCGTAACCAACATTCACAATTTGAAAACTTGGCATAAAGGCGATGCTCTCGAAGTTTCATCAATACCAGCCTTAGATGCTCGACATGTTCTTGTTCGTTCTTCGAGTAGATGAGAATATCATCGAGGTATACCACGACAAATTTATCCAAATACTCCATGCAGATTGAATTGATCAAGCGAGAGAAGGTGGCTGGGGCATTGGTTAAACCGAAGGACACGACGGCGTACTCGTATTGGCAAATAACGAGTGACAAAATCTGTTTTTGGAATGTCCCCGTTCTTGATATTGATTTGATGGTAACCCAACCTCAAATCCATTTTGGAGAAGACCGAGGATCCTGCGAGCTGATCATACAGATTGTTGATCCTCGGGAGGGGATACTTGTTCTTTATGGTCAACAGGTTAACTGGTCAATAATCTACAACCATCCGATCCGTTGCGTCTTTCTTCTTGACGAAGAGGTCGGGACAAGCCCAAGGAGAAGAGCTAGGACGAATGAAACCTTTATTCAAGGCCTCATCTTGTTCCTTCTTAAGTTTCGCTAGCTCCAGGAGTGCCATCCTATAGGGTCTTCTGGCTATAGGAACAGTTCCTGGAACAAGGTCTATCACAAACTCTACATCCCTGTGAGGTGGAATTTCTGGTGGTTCTTCTAGAAAAACATCCGGGAAGTCACGGACTATCGGAATGTCTTCAAGTTCTAGGAGAGGGTTGGCATTGAGGCAATAGAGTTGGCATTTGGCAACTCGAGTAGAGACATTAACTATCTCACCCGAGGGATGGGTAAGCTGAACATTTCTAGAACGAGTATCAGTCTTGGCATAGTGAGCTGACATCCAGTCCATACCCAAGATGATATTGATATCCGAAGATATCAGGGCTATCAAAGATGCTAGAAAAACTAGCGTGTCTACTAGGATTTCATTGTCAAAGGTTATCCTGGAGGTTTGCCACTTACTACCAGGGGTTTGGACAACCAATGGGATTGGCATATCACAAAAGGACATGTTATGCAACACTACATAACTTTCTGAAATGAAGGAATGAGATGACCCAGTGTCAAAAAGGACAGATGGTGGGTGATGATTAACAAGGAGTGTACCCAATATGACGTCGGGATCCTCTGCAGCTTCTTCTGCTGAAACCTAATTCACGCGGCCACGTGCAAGAGTTGGCTTCACATAGTATGCTTTGCCCGACTTGCCTTGCTCAACGGACTTTCCAGGTTGCTTGGCACCTATATTCTGGGGACACTCTCGTGAGTAGTGCCCTGGTTCTTCGCACTTGTAACAGATCACCTGATTAGCACGTGGTGCGGCATTGCTAGCTGGACCACCATAGGTCTTTCCTGGAGGGTTGGTCTGATGCGCCTAAGGCGCCACGTAGGATGGCCTCGGGGTATATGTTGGAGGCAAAGAGCTATTTGGAACCCACAGCCTGCGTTTTGGAAATGCGGAACCAGATGAGGAGCCAGAGTCACGGGAGTGCTTCTTCGTGGCTTCATAGTCGGTATGACCAGTCTCGGCACTCATCGCCTTGTTGACAAGAGCTTGAAAGCTTGTACATTTGTGGAGGCACAGGTCACGACGCAGTTCAGGGCTTAGACCCTTGCGGAGTCTTGCTTGCTTCTTGTCATCACTTGACACCTATTCAGTTGCGTAGCGAGCGAGATTACCGAACTCGCGGCTATAAGCATCCACGGTCAACTTTCCAGGGTGAAGGCACACAATTCCTCTCTCTTACGGTCCATCAGACCTTCTGGAATGTGGTGCAGACGGAAGGTTGCACTGAAGTCTGCCCATGTGGCTGCTGGTCCGGTAGGAAGCATAGCTTCAAAATTCTCCCACCACAGATTGGCGGGTCCTTCCAGAAAGTACGCTGTAAAGGTCACCTTGTCGGCCTCAGAAACATTGGCAAAGCGAATCTTGCACGATATACTGCACAACCAGTCATCAGCGTCGAGAGGATCGACGGAGTGATGGAACTTCGGGAGATTCAGTTTTACAAAATCATTGAGGAACACTGCATCATTCCTCGGCTGAGGAGCTGTATTTTTCTTAATACGCTCTAGAAGACGGTTGGTCTCTCTTTTGTTTCTTTCCGGTTCAAGCATAACTTCCGCCAGAGAAGGCGGGTGAGGCAATTCCTCCTGCGATGCTTGACTACCTTCTCCCTGGTCATGGGCAGGGGCACGGTTCAGCCTGGTGAACACCATCCTGACAAACAAGCTCATAGCTTAGACTAATATCAACATCAATTCTAGCTATGGATTAAGAATGCACGGAACACATGGAATGCAGAAATGAACATCCGAACAACATGGTAACAAGCAACTGCTATATATACACCATGGTTCATACACACCATTACATAGTTCAGTACAACCTCAATCGAAGAGCGAACTACTGAAAAGATGATACTACTCATCAGAGGCTTTCCAAGCTTCCTAGACATTATTTATCTATGCCTCCGGAACTCATCTCATGACATAAGCATACTCCACAAGACACACATGACTGTGGAAGTACATCTACTACCATACTACTCTTCCACTCACGATTCAGGCATCCGCATAAAACATCTCATAAAGGTTGCCTCCATGGCCTGGGAGCTCAACCTGCGGATCAGGAAATACTCAAGCCTGAGACCCCTGGGAACCGTAGGGACATGGGTGTGGCCTTGGTCCCCTGACTGGTGGTAGTAGAGGTCTCCGAAGAGGGGTGACTCCTCCTATAGCAGGCCAGTCAACATGAGCTGGAAGATGGTTCCCAACAGGGTTCAACATCTCCATATGTCCATACCCTGTCTGGACTACAGGTGCCAGTTGTGTCAAAGCCGTCCACAGACGGGCACGTGTAGCATAGAGCTCCATACGAAGGGCACGAGCATCTGCGTCTCTATTCTCTAACATCTCAGCGATGGACTGCAGCAGCGGAACCTCCATAGAGGAATCAAAGTAGACCCTAATGAGATATCCTTCTTCTCCTGGCTGAGAGGCGGGAACATAGAAGAATTCTGAATTCTGTAGCAGTTCATGTCTGGCTCTCATGATGGTCAACATTGAATAGGCAGCATCTTGTACCGCCATGTCAAAAGTAACCCCCAATCCATAAGACCAATGGATTGGCTCCTCGGCTCCAGGGTAATCTGGGAATACCCTAACAGTGCACAGGTACTTACTCTGGTTGAAATCCCGGTATTGCTCCTCCACTGTATACTTTGGGTACCAGCGGTAACTGGCTACTGACATCATCCTAACCAGCATGGCCGTGTGACCCGGCACATCAATGCACCTAGTCAGACGGACCACCCGACGAGTAGGACGGCCAGATATCTGAAAATAGAGAGTAATGCAAAAGGCATTAGAGCTCTGGAGACAAAAATTGGGCAGCATAAAAGCTGTAAATGCTCAAAAACAATTTTGAGACAACCCACAAAAGATCGGATATCATAACCACTCAACTATCAAGTTCAATTCCACGGTCATCAAAACTTACTTTATTTTCCGTGGAATAAAAGAAACTCGGAGTAACTCTCGACTCGTTGTCCTATAATCTACCGATTAATAATACACGATCCTGAGAGAAGGATAAGTAACCTAGTTCTTAATCCTCGCAGAAAAGAAGAGGATGGCCAGAATAGAATGACTTGAGAAGAGAAACAAGAATCTTACGTTCCCTTTCACAAACAATTCCCTTATATATAACAAAAGCAATTCTAGACTCAACTTCGACCAGTTTGGCTTGGTAATCCTACACTTAGTCAGGCTCTGATACCAACGCTGTCGGGACCCCGATCCTAAGCCATAGGAATCCAGCTTGTAACACATTGCATCGCTTTGCAGTCTCGCGCACGGTTATCCCCACGGCTGCCACCTTACCTTAGCCGGGACCGTTTGCACCTTTTGACTCATGTATGCATTAGTGTCGCTAGCATTCCAATGTCAAATAATCTGGGTCGACATATCTTGTCATAAACTCAACTGGCTCAACTGTACAGAGACAGACATACATAACCCAACAAAGCAGGTGCCGGTCAACAGCGAGTGTAGACGAGTCGTAGCAAGCTACAAGTACTCCATTACACCGCGTGACATTTCCCCGAAGGGACAGACACAACAGCTAAGAAGGATACATGTTGGTCAACCAATGTGTCCGGAGCAGTAGTGAACTACCAGGGCTCGGTGGAATCACAAAGGGGCATTTCTCTGTATAGAGAGCTACTAAGGCATACGACTAGGTGTCGAATCCCATACATTTCACAGTGCATCACACGTACGCATGACATACTAGATATGCATAGATACAACAATGGCATCACAACATAACCATACAACATCACGACATTTATTTAGAAGACTCAGAAGAGTCTTGCATAATATGTTCATACAAGCAGGGGTCACACGACCCGACACTCAAAGTCATACAATCAAAGTCCTACAAACCAACGGAAGCATAAAGTTGTCTGAGTACAGATAGATCAAAGGATAAGGCATAAAGCCTGACTATCTACAGATCCCTTCTGAAAGGGGCGAGGTCGTAGCTGCGACACCAGCTACTCGTCATCATCGATGTCTAGAAATAACCCACCTGTTGCTCGTGGGTATCCTCTGCACAATCTATTAAGCAAACATGAGTACAAAAGTACTTAGGAAGACTTTAGAACAGATCTATCTACTCATGCTAAGGTATCAATAAAGGGGATTGTGGTGTTTCATGCAGCAAGCCAGCTTTGACTCTTGGCTAGACAAAACTACATTTTTAGACAGTTTTGACAACTTTGTTTTCTCGCACACGAGTCCACTAACTCCATAATAATACACAATCATGGAATCATTCCCGTCCTCCTACCGAAATGCCATCCATGAGACTCACACTTATCTTGATCTTTTTATGAGTAGCTATTAAAGTTATCTATGAACAACATATGTCTCCAAGTAGTCCATATCCGCGGACGCGGCTATTTGAATAGATCATAACCCTGTAGGGGTGTACTTCTTCACACACGCTCTCGCCACTTATCGCTATGTGCACGTCATGCACCTCGGCAACCTTCAAGCGGAAGCCCAGCGCGGGAGTCGACCACGAGCGTTAACCACATTAGTACCTAGTCGAGATTTATCGCCTATTTGAGGGTAACCCGCACGAAAGTCCGGCCGAGGTTTCCGCCACGGCCCCAAACGATGTGCGCAAGGTTCCCAAGCCCACCATCCGGGTGCCACTTGGTACACCGTGCCACTTCCTACCGCATCATAGCCCACCTCTAAGGTCAGCACTATGCACGGCCTCCAGCATGACTATAAACACCAGAAACTACCTGCGACTCCTGGATCGAGTACTAGGTGATTAATAAGTCGAGCGAGGTCATATTTCAGGGCCCAGCATGTGGTAGTATCTCGTCTTCGATTACATACATGGAACTTAGTTCCTTAGGACGGTCCCAATGAAACAACCCGCCATGTACTCCTACATAGCCTTTCATCGGTACCTTTACCAAATTAGGTTCCACACTTAATGTTTGTCACTAGAACACATTCATCCATTGCTGTTCATCACCCAGATGAAACAGACCTCACACAACTTCAAGGCATAGCCAGCATAGCAGGAATAAACACATCACAGCTCAAGCATCAACCAAGTATGCTAGGTTGCATGGTTTGGCTATTTACTGTGACAATGACACGTCATGCAAAGGAATAGGTTCAGCTACCAAAGGAAAGCATTTGAAATATTTTGTCCTAATGCAATAAGTGGGAGCAGGAGTAAGAACATGGGATGATATTGGGATGATCAAAAGGGTTCTTGCCTTGTTTCTCGGTAGAGGGGTAATATCCGTCAGTCGGATATTCAGTCGTATCCGGAGGGGCGGGGCCTACCGGAATAACAACATACAATTAATAGAAATCATATGCAACAATCATGATGCATGATCATGGCATGAAATGAAGAGTGATATGATTCAGTGTGGTTGGTAAAACCTTAGTTTGCATCTGGTTTGAAATCCTATTTCAAATATCATTTGAAATGGCATATTTATCTTAATCATTTAATTGATTTGACCTGATGTTGTTTCATAACTTTGTTTTTCATGCATGAAAGTAGCACCATTGTGTTCATTGAATTTTTCTGATCAATTTGCATATATTACTTGTCTGATTTGGAGTTATAATCAAATTTCTATGAATTTCCAAAGTTTTGCAATTATTCTGGAATTATTTTAAAACCAGAATTAGATTTATTGCATCAGCATGACATCAGCAGGTTAGCTGGCCGTTTCAAAGTCAATCCTGACCAGTGGGACCCACTGGTTAGTGACTCTGGCCAGAAATTAGTTAAGTTTAAACTTAAATAGATATTTAACAGGGCTGGACCCACACGCCAGTGTGTGATTAACTATTAATATAAATTTTATTTTTATTTTTACTAATCTCAATTAGTCACGGGGCTGGCCCCACTTGCTAGTGACTAAGGGGAGTCAACCCCACCGGTGATGGAGTCAAACCCACCAGCGGCGAGGCTCCGGTGACCACCAGAACGGCGGAGGGCGTGAGGATTCTGATTCCAGCGACCAAACGAGCGGAGGAGGGGCTCAAACGATCGGCCACTCGACCGTGAGCAAGATGGAGCAAGCCTCGGGGACTGAGATGAACGGAATCGACGCCGGCGACGAGCTCGGTGGCTGTCGGAGCTCGGCCATCGTCGAGGTCATCGAAAACGAGGGCAAAACTCGCGGGGTTGGGCTCCTAGAGCATCTACGTGACGAGTTGGAGTTGTTGGAGTCCTCGGATGGACCAACCGGTCACCGTAGGGTCACCGACGACGAGCTACAGCGGCGATCCTCATCGGGCTCCGGTGAATCTGGGCCTAGATCTCGGGAAAGAGAGGGGCAGATGGGGGAAACACTCCGGAGCTCATTGTGGTGTCGAGGGGAGGCTCACGCTGCTCGGGGAGGCACTGGATCCGACGAATCGACGGGGGCTTGCCGGCGGCCGAAGGTGGAAGACGACGGTGACGAGGGTGATGCAGGACTCGGGGCTCTTCTCATTTGGCAGGGACGACCAACTCGACGAGGCGGAGCGAACGGTGCAATCAAAGGCGAGGGAGGACGGCCGGAGCGATGGCTAGCTCGAGCTCGAGCTCGCAGCAATGGCGGCCTAAAGAGAGAGAGACGCGGGGGCGAGTGAGGAGGGGGAGAGGATCGGAACGAGTCCGGGGAGGCTTATCCTCCCTCTCCAGCTCATCAGGGCGAGCGAGGTACACACATAGGTGCATGGGTGCGCCGGGAGAAGCGGCGGCCAGCTGCTGCTCCGACTGGCGAAGGAGGAAGACGACAGAAGGAGAAATGGGCTTGGGCCAGGTGAGCGAGGTATACACTTTTCCCATTTCTTTTTTTTCCAGATTCCGTTTTATCTTTTCTGACTTGGTTTTGTTTTAGTTTTGGCTCGAAACTATTTCTAAAATAGTTTGAAAAAATACTAGGGTGTTATTTGGAATACTTCCAAACACATATAAAAGTTTCAACATTTTATGAGAATTTGAATTATTTGAAATCAATATATAATTGATTTGAGTGACTTTTAAGTTTAAAAATAAAATGCCAAAAGCATTTTGAAAATATATTTTACCCTTGATATTTTGTTCTCAAGAATTATCAGAAAAGATAAACTTTTATGATCGCCATTTTGGGTTCATTGATTTGCCACCAAATTTGCATTGTTTTTTGAAAATAGAGTTGCTAGGGTTTGCTTTTGTTTTCATTTCTTTGTTTTTGATTTCATTTCATTTTATTGGATGCAATGGAAAAGACATGAGCACAATCTTGCTAAACTCTATTAGGGATTCAGGGATGTGACAGCAAGTCTCTGTTCCAACGGGAGGCCATCTAAACCTCCGTTCCGGCGATCTGTCGGAGGGGAGATCAATCACAGAGGGATTCTGCATCAACCTTGCTGCCCTCACCATGATGCGTGAGTAGTTCACCACACACCAGCGGGTCTTTAGACACTACCTAGATGGCAATCTCTCTCTTATGATCTTCAATACCATGTTCATCGCATCTTTGCTTTGATCTTTCGGATGTAATCACTATGTATGGTGTGTTTGTTGGGATCCAATGAATTTGGGTTTATGTTCATATCATTAACGAAAAGTATTTGAGTCACCTCTGATTATTATTATTATTAATTGCATGATCAACATAGCTTTGTAATGCTCTCCAATCTATTGAGATAGTTTGGCCAACTAGATTAATATTTCTTCAATGTGAGTGATGCATTGTAGTAGGTTCAACCTCGCGAATTTCTATATAACAGTTACAGAAGGGGACAATATGTGTCTTTGTGTTGCTGCTACTAAGTATGAAACGATGGGGTTTACTCATCTTAATTGAGTTTACTTTGTCTACATCATGTGATTGTTCTCCAAGCATTACTCTGTTTTTACTTAATACGTAGAGAGGCAAGCATAGAAGCGCTCTTGAAGTGGAGCAATAGTAATAGTTGCACGCAGGAGTCTGCCTATTTGCTTATGGACGTGATGCCTATATACACATGATCATTTCCGTGAAAATCGCATAATTATTCATCGTTCTATCGATTGCCCAACAGTAATTTGTTTACCCACCATATGCCTTTGCAATGAGAGCTGCCACTAGGGAACACTACGGCTCTAGGGTCTATTCACTTATATATGTACAAATGCTACTACTACCTTTTAGACATTATTTGTTTTCATTTTATATTGTAATTTACAATTATCAACACTTATCTACACACCTCATTTGCTTGCAAATAATGAGATCAAGGGGATTGAGAACCCTCTTGCTCGCGTTGGGTGCAAGTTGTTTGTTTCTTTGTGTGCACTCGCTGTAGACGGTTGTGGATTGGTATTCCTATTGGTTCGATAAACCTTGGTTTCATAACTAAGGGAAATACTTACCCACATTGTGGGGCGATAAGCCGTTCCTCTTCACGGAAAACCAAACGCAGATCAAAGTCATCAGGAACGCATCCCCGCTCGCCACCTAGGGCCGCAGTTATGGCGCTCTATCTTAGGTGCGAGAGTTAGGTATGATAGCACTGTTAGCTATCTGATCATGTCAGTTGCCACTGTGAACACCTCTTGATCTATAAAAGGAGGCCCGAGGCAACCTAGCAAGGATTTGGAAGTTTGGCATTGGAGCGCTTTTGAGATTCAATACTTGGTAGACTAGGTCCCCGCGGGATTAGAGCCAAGTGTAAGCATTGACATGTGCTAGCTCTCCCCAACAACTCTTGTCGGGGCATAGCTCTGTGTGAACTTCATCTTCTCCGATCAATCCACCAAAGCAAGAGTAGGGTTTTAAGCTTCATAGCGGCCCGAACCTTGGTAAAAAAACCTGAGTCTCATCACCGTGCTGCCTCCATACTCTTTGCTCTTTGTGTGATACGACCTCCCTCCCAAACCACAAGGGGCCTGTCACTTCCCTGAATCCCTATTAGAGTATAGCAAGTTGTTCTCATGTCTTCTTCATTGCATAGAAGTAAATGAAATGAAATCAAAAGCAAAGAAAGGAAAACAAAAGCAAACCCTAGCAACTCTATATTTAAAGGCAATTCAAATTTGGTGACAAATTAAAGAATCCAAAATGGCCATTATAAAAGTTTATCATTTCTGATAAATGTTGAAAACAAAATATGAGGGATGAAATATATTTTCAAAATGATTTTGACATTCTATTTTAAATTTAAAAGTTACTGAAATCAAATATATAAATGATTTCAAATAATCCAAAGTTTCCAAAAATGTTGAAACTTTTATATATGTTTGGAAATATTCCAAATAACACCTTAGCATGTTTCAAACTATTTTAGGAGTAGTTTGGAGTCAAAAATGAAACAAAACCATATCAGAAATGATTTAACAGAAAAATAATAGGATGAAAATAGGAAATACCTTACCTAACACTCACCTTGGCCCAGGCCCATCTCCTCCCCTTCTGTCGTCTTCCTCCTTCGCCAGTTGGAGCAGGAGCTGGCTGCCGCTTCTCCCGGCGCGCCCACGCACCTATGTGCGTGCCTGGCTCGCCCGGATGAGCTAGAGCGCGAGGATAAGCCTCCCTGGGCTCGTTCCTATCCTCTCCCCCTTTTCACTCGCCCCTGCATCTCTCTCTCTCTCTCGGCCGCCATTGCTGCGAACTCAAGCTCGAGCTAGCCATCGCTCCGACCGTCCTCCCTCGCCTCTGAGTGCACCGTCCGGTCCGCCTCGTCAAGCTAGTCGCCCCTGCCAAAGGGGAAGAGCCCCCGAGCCCTGCATCGCCCTCGTCACCGTCGTCTTCCACCTTCGGCCGCCGGCAAGCCACCGTCGATTCGTCGGATGTAGTGCCTCCCCGAGCAGCCTGAGCATCCCCTCGTCACCGCATTGAGCTCCGGAGTGTTTCCCCTATTTTCCCCTCTCTTTCCCGAGCTCTAGGCCCAGTTTCACCAGAGCCCGATGAGGACCGCTGTCGGGACCCCTATCCTAAGCCATAGGAATCCAGCCTGTACCACATCGCATCGCTTTGCGGTCTCACGCACGGTTATCCCCACGGCTGCATCCTTACCTTAGACGGGACCATTTGCGCATTTTGACTCGCGTATGCAATTGGGTCTCTAGCAATCCAATGACAAAGAACCCGGATTGACATGTTTACTCATAAACCAAAGCGGCAGTTCTGCACAGGGACAGGCATACATGACCCAGCAAAGCAGGTGTCGGTCACCGGCGCATGTAGATGAGTCGTAGCAAGCTACAAGGACTCCATTACATCGCGTGACATTTCCCCAACGGGGATAGATACAGCAGCTAAGAAGGACACATGTTGGTCAACCAATGTGTCCCGAGCAGTAGCGAACTACCATGGCTCGTTGGATCACAAAGGGGCATTTCCCTGTAAGGAATGATACTAAAGCCTATGGCTAGGTAATCGAACCCCATGCATATCAAGTACAACACACGTACGCATGGCATACCGATATGTATAGATACATCGATGGCATCACAACATAACCATAAACATATAAACTTTATTTAGAAGGCTCGGAAGAGCCACACACATAATATTACAAGGTAGGGGTCTCACGGCCCATCATCACAAGTCATAGACACAATTCTTACAAACCAGCGGAAGAGTAAAGCTGTCTAAGTACAGACAGAAGGAAAAAAAGGCACATGGCCTGACTATCTACAGACCCATCCTAGGGCCAGATCATAGCTGGGATACCAGCTACTCGTCGTCGTCGATGTCTAGGAAGAACCCTCCATTAGGGTCATTAACAACTTCTGCAACAATTATTAAGCAAACATGAGTACAAAAGTACTCAACAAGACTTTAGGATAAGCTATCTACTCATGCAATATATCAATAAGGAGTTGTGGGGTTTCATGCGGAAAGCCAGCATTTGACTCGTGGCTAGACAACTTGCATTTTCAATTAGTTTTGACAACTTTGATTTCTCGCACACGCGTCCACTAACACCACAACAATACTCCATCGTGGAATCATTCCGTCTCCATACGGAAATGCCGTCCATGACACTCACGCTTATATTGACAATTTTATGAGTAGTCATTAAAGTTATCTATGAACAACATATGTCTCAAAGTAGTCCATATTCGCGGACGCGGATATTCGAATAGATCATAACCCTACAGGGATGTACTTCTTCACACACACTCTCGCCACTTATCGCCATGTACATGTCATGCACCTCGGCAACCTTCAAGCGGAAGCCAAGCGAGGGAGTCGTCCACGACCGTTAACCATGCTAATACTTAGTCCAGGTCTATCGCCTATCTGAGGGTAACCCGCACGGAAGTCCGGCCGAGGTTTCTGCCACGGCCCCAAACGATGTGCGCAGGGTTCCGAAGCCCACCATACGGGTGCCACTTGGTACACCGTGCCACTGCCTACCGCATCATAGCCCACCTCTAAGGTCAGCGCTACGCACGGCCTCCAGCATGACTATAAACACCAGAAACTACTTGCAACTCCTGGACCAAGTACTAAGCGATTAATAAGTCGAGAGGGTCAATTATGTATCCCAACGTGTGGTAGTATCTAGTCTTGGATTACATACACGGAACTCAGTTCCTAAGGACGGTTCCAATGAAACAACCCACCATGTACTCCTACATAGCCTTTCACCGGTACCTTTACCAAATCAGGTTCATCACACAACCTTTACTTACTGAACACATTCTCACAATTCTGTTCATCACCTAGATGACAAACCATACACAACTCTAAGCATAGCATACATGGCAGGATAAGGCACATCATGGCTCAAGCATCTACCAGGTATGCTAGGTTGCAAGGTTCAGCTATTTACTGTGACAAAGACAGGTCATGCAAAGGAAGTGGGTTCAACTAACGTGGCAAAAGCATTTGAAGCATTTGGTCCTAATGCAATAAGTAAGTGCAGGAGCGAGAACATGAGATGTATCGGGATGATCAAAATGGTTGCTTGCCTTGTTGCTCAGCAGAGGGACAATATCCATCAGTCGGATATTCGATGGAATCCGGAGGAGCGGGGCCTACCGGTAAGAACAATAACAATCAATAACAATCATATGCAACAAGATGGTGCATGAGCATGGCATGAAAATGAAAGGTGGTAGGCTAATGTGACTACCATTTCTTAAGTTGAAGTTGATTTGATTCAAGATTCAAAATACACTTCAAACAAGGTATTTGCAAATACCCTTTTAATTGATTCGTCCTGATGCTCAGGTAATCTTGTTTTAGCATGCATGAAGATGGTATTTTGAGGTACTGATTGTTCCTGATCATTTTTTGGTCATACTATTTGAAGTGGAATTCAACTGGATTTCAAATTCCAAATCTATATTACTTAATATGGTTATCCTAATCATCATTTAATCTGTTTGGTGATGTTAACATTTTCAAACATGTTTGAAAATATCAAAATCAGATTCCTTGGATTTTCCTGATACTTTTTCATATATAAATTATTTTCATTGGAGTTACAAATTATTTTCTATGATTTTTAGAAATTTTGGGCATTTTCTGGAATTCTTTTAAAACAGAAAAACTCATTATTGCGTCATAACCACGTCAGCATTGCGTCAGCAGGTCAACTGACCTGGTCTGGTCAAACCTGGCAGGTGGGGGCCACTAGTGAGCGTCTCAGGAGCTAATCCCGTGCTGACCAGCCCCTAAGTGGATTTGACCCACTGCTAGGGCCCACTGTGAGTGGCTGCTTAGTGCTAATCCACCGGGATTAGGCCGGCCACATCGTCCCCCGCTGGAGACTGACCGGCGGCGACCAGATCCGCGGCGGATCTTCGCCGGAGACACACCAAATCGCGCTGTGGTGCTCGGCATCGAGTGCCGAGAGCACTGGGATGATCCCCAGGCTCGGCCTCATCCTCTACGGGCAACATGAGGGGCTATGGGTGGCTGGAGCATGCCGGCGATGAGCCGAGGCACCTGCCGGAGCTTGGGTTCATGGGTCTCGGGGCTAGAGTGCCGGAGAGAGAGGGGAAACAGAGTGGAAATGCTCGCAGGCTCACGGTGGAGGCGAAGCTGGGCTCAGACTGCTCGGGGAGGGGCTGTAGCCGGCGATCCACCATTGATTTGCCGGCGGCTGGAGGCTAAAGACGACGGCACTGGGGGCGTTTCAGGGCTCGGGGAGGACGGTTTCGTGACGTGCGTGTGGAGCTCGACGTTGCGGAGAGGATGGAACACTCGGGGGGGGGGGGTCTTCCTTGTGGCTAGAGAGCTTGGGCTCCTCGAGCTCAAGCTTCTCTCAATGGCAGCAGGAGGAAAGAGAAGAAACTGAGAGTTGGGGGAGGAATGGAGAGCGGGGATGGATAGGGACGCGCTCGGGGTAGTCATCGCCGTTGTCGCGCTGTCCTGGGGGGCACCGGAGGACGCCACGGCGAAGCAGGAGGTGGAGGAGGCCGCCGTGGTTGTTCTCTCCTCTTCCAGAAGGCACAGGAAGAAGACGACCCTGCCCATGGTGGGCTGGGCCTCGCAGGTAAGCATAGAATAAGTTTTTTTTTTCATTTTCTGCTATTTCCATTTCTGTTTTATTTGCTAACATTGATTTCTATTTATTTTGGCTTCAAAAAGCAAACTAAAAATTAGTTTGAAAAGCCGTGAGTGATGGTTGGATTATTCCCAACTACTCGTGAGGTTTGCAAAATTTTTGAAACTTGCAAATACTTGAATTCAAATTTAAGTTTGAATTCACGGGCTTTTTGAATTAAAAATAAATGCCAAGGGTGTTTTGAAAATAGTTTTCTCCCCTGATAATTTGTTTTCAATGTTTATCAGAAATATTGAACTTTTAAGAAGGCCTTTTTAGATTCATTGACTTTGACAAGATTTGAATTTCCTTTGAATAGGAAGTGGCTAGGGTTTATGGTTTGAGTTTCACCACTTCTTTGGAGTTTGTTTCAAATTCTTGAATGCAAAGGAAGAAAACATGAGCACAAATACTAAACCCTAGTTAGGGATCCAGGTATGTGACAACTCACCCCCACTCAAAAGAATCTCGTCCCGAGATTTAGAAGTCGTCGGGAATAGCACGGGATACTCAAGTCGGAGACGATCCTCTCTTTCCCATGTTACCTCCTTTTCAGAATGATTTGACCATTGAACTTCTAGAAACATGAGGTTTCGACGTCGAGTGGTACGCTCAGCTTGATCAAGAATACACAGAGGGTATTCTTGGTATGGAAGGTTATCTTGGAGATCAAGCGTTTCGTGGTCGACTTCATGGATAGGATCCGAAAAGCAACGCGTGAGTTGCGAGACGTGGAAGACATCATGAACCTTGGAAAGATGCGGAGGAAGTTCCAATTGGTAGGCAACTTCTCCTCGTTTGGCAAGAATGCGAAAAGGGCCAATGTAATGAGGAGCGAACTTGCCCTTGATACCGAATCGATGGGTACTCTTCAAAGGTGTAACCCGAAGGTAAGCCTTCTCGTCAACTTCAAAGGTCACATCCTTATGATGACGATCATATTGGCTCTTTTGACGAGACTGGGCTGTTTTCAACTTTTCACGAATAATGTGAACCTGCTCTTCTACATCATGGATCATATCCGGGCCAAAGAGTTGCCTCTCTCCGGTTTTTGACCAATTAAGAGGTGTTCGACATCTTCGTCCATAGAGAACTTCAAAAGGGGCTTTGCCCAGGCTTGATTGATAACTATTGTTATAAGCAAATTCAGCGAATGGAAGGCACTTCTCCCAATTCATGCCGAACGATATAACACAAGCTCAGAGCATATCTTCTAGGACTTGATTCACTCTTTCTACTTGACCACTTGATTGAGGATGGAAAGCAGTGCTAAAAGATAAGTGAGTCCCCATAGCATTCTGAATACTTTCCCAGAAGCGAGAAGTAAAGATACTTCCACGGTCTGAGTTAATCTCCAAAGGAACACCATGAAGAGACACTATTCGAGAGATATGTAACTCTGCTAGCTGGCTAGCTGTTATACTCTCACGAACTGGAAGAAAATGAGCTAATTTGGAAAGACGGTCAATGACCACAAAGATAGCATTATTTCCTTTCTTGGTCTTGGGAAATCCGGTAATGAAATCCATACTGACTTTATCCTATTTCCATTCAGGAATAGCTAAAGGTTGAAGGGTGCCAGCAGGCCTTTGCTATTCTTCCTTAACTCGATGACAAACGTCGCAGTTAGCAACGAACTCAGCAATTTCTGTCTTCATCCTAGTCCACCAAAACCTCTGGCGTAGGTCCTGCTACATCTTAGTACTACCAGGATGAATGGTGAGAGGAGAATCATGTGCCTCCTTAAGGATCAATTGCCGCAGACATTTGCTCTTAGGAACCACTAAACAGTTATGAAAGAACACAACACCTTTCTCATTGATGGAGAAATCCCTAGCGTTTCCGCTAGCAATATTCTCCTTGATCCGGGATATACCCTTTTCATAAGCCTGCATGGCTATGATTTGATCCCTTAGAGTAGGCTTCTCCACCAGGGTGGAAAGGAATCCTTGAGGAACAATATGGAGATTTAACTTCCGAAATTCCTCATAGAGATGTGGTTGACCTCGTTGTAGCATCAAGTTGTTACAATAAGACTTACGACTTAGTGCATCAGCCATAACATTGGTCTTTCCCGGGGTGTAAGTTATCCCTAAGTCGTAATCCGTGATCACCTCAACCCACCGTCTTTGCCTGAGATTCAAATCCGGCGGGGTGAAGATATATTTCAGACTTTGGTGATCAGTGAATATTTCGCAATGATTACCAAGAAGGTAATGTCGCCAGGTTTTAAGTGCATGGACTACAGCTGCAATCTCAAGATCATGTGTGGGATAATTATCCTCATGTGGACGCAACTGTCAAGATGCTATGCAATCACATGACGATCTTGCATCAGAATGCAACCTAATCCTTGTCGCGAGGCGTCGCAGTAGATAACAAAGTCCTTAGAGAAATCTGATGGTAGCAACACAGGTGCGGAAGTCAGGCGTCTTTTCAGTTCCTGAAAACTATGCTCACACTGTGGTGTCCACTCGAACTTTTTATCTTTCTTGAGGAGTTCAGTTAGAGGCTTTGCAACCTTGGAGAATTCTCGACAAAGCGGCGCTAATAGCTCGCTAGACCAAGAAAACTCCTAACTTGCTTAACCGATTCAGGTTGAGTCCAATCAAGGACAGCTTGAACTCTCTCGGGATTGACAGCAATACCCTTACCACAGATTACGTGACCTAGATAGTTCACTTCTGGTAACCAAAATTCACATTTCGAAAACTTGGCATAAAGTCGATACTCTCGAAGTTTCATCAATACCAGCCTTAGATGCTCGGCATGTTCTTGTTCGTTCTTTGAGTAGATGAGAATATCATCGAGGTATACTACGAGGAATTTATCCAAATACTCCAAGAAGATTGAATTCATCAAGCGAGAGAAGTCGGCTGGGGCATTGGTTAAACCGAAGGACATGACAGTGTACTCGTATTGGCCATTACGAGTGACAAAAGCTGTTTTTGGAATGTCCCCGTTCTTGATCTTGATTTGATGGTATCCCAACCTCAAATCCATTTTTGAGAAGACTGAGGATCTAGCGAGCTGATCATACAGGTCGTTGATCCTGGGGAGCGGATACTTGTTCTTTATGGTGACCAGATTAACTGGTTGGTAACCTACAACCATCCGATCCGTTCCGTATTTCTTCTTGACGAAGAGGACGGGACAAGCCCATGGAGAAGAGCTAGGACGAATGAAACCTTTATTCAAGGCCTCATCTAGTTGCTTCTTAAGTTTGGCTAGCTCCAGGGGTGCCATCTTATATGGTCTTCTGGCTAATGGAACGGTGCCCGGAACAAGATCAATTACAAACTCTACATCTCTATCAGGTGGAATTCCTGGTAGTTCCTCCGGAAAAACATCCGGAAAGTCACGGACTACCGGAATGTCTTGATGTTCCAGAAGAGGGTTGGCATTGAGGGAATAGAGTTGGCATTTGGCAACTCAAGTAGAGACATTGACTATCTCACCCGAGGGATGGGTTAGCTGAACATTTCTGGAATGAGTATCAATCTTGGCATAGTGAGCTGACATCCAGTCCATACCGAAGATAATATTCATATCCAAAGATTTCAGGGCTATCAATGATGCTAGAAAAACTAGCATGTCTACTAGAATTTCATTGTCATAGGTTATCCTGGAGGTTTGCCACTTACTACCAGGAGTTTGGACAACCAATGGGATTGGCATATCACAGAAAGACATGTTATGCAACTATGCATAACTTTCTGAAATAAAGGAATGAGAAGACCCAGTGTCAAAAAGAACATACGCTGGGTGATGATTAACAAGGAGCATACCCAGTATGACGTCGGAATCCTGTGCAGCTTCTTCTGCTGAAACATAGTTCACACGGCCACGTGCAGGAGTTGGCTTCACATAATAAGCCTTGCCCGACTTGCCTTGCCCAATGGACTTTCCGGGTTGCTTGGCACCCACATTATGAGGACACTCACGGAAATAGTGCCCTGGTTCTCCACACTTCTAACAGATCACCTGATTGACACGTGGTCCAGCATTGCTAGCTGGACCACCATAGGTTTTTGCTGGAGGGTTGGTCTGATTCGTTTGAGGCGCCACATAGGATGGCCTCGGAGTGTATCTTGTCGGCAGAGAACCATCTAGAACCCACAGCCTACGTTTTGTAAACGCGGAACCAGATTACGAGCCAAAGTCACGGGAGTGCTTCTTTGTGGTTTCATAGTCGGTATGACCAGTCTCGGCACTGATCGCCTTGTTGACCAGGGCTTGGAAGCTTGTACATTCGTGGAGGCGCAAATTACGACGAAGCTGAGGGCTCAGACCCTTACGGAATCTTGCTTTCTTCATGGCATTAGTAGACACCTCCTCTATTGCATAGCGGGCGAGGTTACCGAACTCGCGGCTATAGGCATCCACGGTCAACTTTCCTTGGGTGAATGCACATAACTCCTCTCTCTTTCTGTCCATCAGGCCCTCTGGAATATGGTGCAGACGGAAGGCTTCACTAAAGTGTGTCCATGTGGCTGCTGGTTCAGCAGGACGCATAGCTTCAAAGTTCTGCCACCACAGATTGGCAGCTCCTTCCAGAAAGTACGCCGCAAAGGTCACCTTATCGGCCTCAGAAACATTCACAGAGCGAGTCTTGCGTGATATACTGCACAACCAATCATTAGCGTCGAGGGGATCAACGGAGTGATGGAACTTTGGAGGATTCAGCTTCACAAAGTCGTTGAGGGACACTGCAACATTCCTAGGCTGACGAGCCGTATTTTGCTCAGTACGCTCTAACAGTCGGTTGGTCTCCCTTTTGTTTCTCTGTGCCTCAAGCATAACTTCCGCCAAAGAGGGCGGGTGAGGCAGTTCTTCCTGCAACGCTTGACTACCCTCGCCTTGCTCTTGAGCAGCGGCACGGTTCAACCTGGTGAACACCATCCTGACAAACATCAATATCAATATATACACCATCCTGACTCACAGCTTAGACCAATATCAACATCAATACTAGCTATGGATTAAGAATGCACTGAACACATGGAATGCGGAAATGAATATCCGAACAGCATGGTAACAACCAACTGCTATATATACACCATGGTTCATACACACCATTACCTAGTTCAGTACAACCTTAACCGAAGAACAAACTGCTGAAAATATGAAACTACTCATCAGAGTCTTCCAAGCTTCCTATACATTATTTATCTATGCCTCCGGAATTCATTTCATGACACAAGCATACTTCACAAGTCACACAGGACTGTGAAACTACAGCTACTACCATACTATCCTTCCACTCATGGTTCAGGCATCCGCGTAGAACATCTCATAAAGATTGCCTCCATGGCCTGGAAGCTCAACCTGCGGATCAGGAAATACTCCAGCCTGAGATCCCTGGGATCCGTAAGGACACGGATGTGGCCTTGGACCCCTGATTGGTGGTAGTAGAGGTCCCCAAAGAGGGGTGACTCCTCCTATAGCAGGCCAGTCAACATGAGCCGGAAGATGGGTTCTAACAGGGTTCAGCATCTCAATATCTCCATACCCTGTCTGGACTACCGGTGCCAGCTGCGTCAAAGCCGTCCACAGACGGGCACGTGTAGCATGAAGCTCCATACGAAGGGCACGAGCATCCATGTCTCTATTCTCTAGCATCTCAGCAGTGGACTGCAGCAGCAGATCCTCCATGGAGGAATCAAAATAGACCCCACAGAGATATCCTTCTTCACCTCGCTGAGAGGCAGGAACATAGCAGAACTCTGATTTCTGCAGCAGTGCATGTCTAGCCCTCATGATGGTCACCATTGAATAGGTAGCATCTTGTACTGCCATGTCAATAGTGACCCCCAATCCATAAGACCAATGGATTGGCTCCTCAGCTCCAGGGTAATCTGGGAATACCCTAACAGTGCAGAGGTACTGGCTTTGATTAAAATCCCGGTACTGCTCCTCCACTGTGTACTCTGGGTACCAGCGGTAACCGAACACTGAAATCATCCTGACTAGCATAGCCATATGACCCGGCACATCAATGCACCTAGTCAGACGAACCACCTGACGAGAAGGACGGCCAGGCATCTGAAAATAGAGAGTAATGCAAAAGCATTAGAGCTCTGAATACAAAATTGGGCAGCATAACGGCTGTAAATGCTCAAAAACAATTTTGTCTCCAGAGCTCTTATGCCTTTGCATTACTCTCTATTTTCATATGCCTAGTCGTCCTTCTTGTCAGGTGGTCCATCTGACTAGGTGCATTGATGTGCCGGGTCACACAGCCATGCTAGTCAGGATGATGTCAGTAGCCGGTTACCGCTGGTACCCAGAGTATACAGTGGAGGAGTAGTACCGGGGTTCTAATCAAAGTCAGTATCTGTGCACTATCAGGGTATTCCCAGATTACCCTGGAGCCGAGAAGCCGATCCATTGGTCTTATGGATTGGGGATTACTGTTGACATGGCAATACAAGATGATGCCTATTCAATGTTGACCATCATGAGAGCCACACATGCACTGTTGCAGAATTCAGAGTTCTGCTATGATACCTCAGTGGGGTCTACTTTGATTCGTCTATGGAGGATCCGCTGCTGCAGTCCACTGCTGAGATGTTAGAGAATAGAGACAGGGATGCTCGTGCCCTTTGTATGGAGCTCTATGCTACACGTGCCGGTCTGTGGACGGCTTTGACATAGCTGGCACCTGTAGTCCAAATAGTTTATGGCGATATGGAGATGCTGAACCTTTTAGGACCCATCTTCCAGCTGATGTTGACTGGCCTGCTATAGGAGGAGTTACCCCTCTTCGGGGACCTCTACTACCACCAGTCAGGGGTCCAAGGCCACACCCGTGTCCTTACAGTTCTATGGGGTCTCACGCTCAAGTATTTCCTGATCCGCATGTCGAGCTCCCAGGCCATGGAGGCAATCTTTATGAGATGTTTTATGCGGATGCCTGAACCCGTGAGTGGAAGACTAGTATGGTAGTAGCTGTACCTCCATAGTCCTGTGTGTCTCGTGGAGTATGCTTATGTCGTGAGATGAATTTCGGTGCCATAGATAAATAATGTATAGGAACTTCGAAAGCCTCTGATGAGTAGTATCAGCTTTTCAGTAGTTTGCTCTTTGGGTTGAGGTTGTACTAAACTATGTAACGGTGTGTATGAACCATGGTGTATATATAGCAGTTGCTTGTTACCATGTCGTTCAGATGTTCATTTCCGCATTCCATGTGTTCAGTGCATTCTTAATCCATAGCTAGTATTGATGTTGATTTTAGTCTAAGCTGTGAGTTTGTTTGCCAGGATGGTGTTCACGAGGCTGAACCGTGCCCCTGCCCATGAGCAGGGAGAAGGTAGTCAAGCATCGCAGGAGGAATTGCCTCACCCACCTTCTCTGGTGGAAGTTATGCTTGAGGCGGAAAGAAACAAAAGAGAGACAAACCGTTTGCTAGAGCGTATTGAGAAAAATACGGCTCGTCAGCCGAGGAATGATGCAGTGTCCCTCAATGACTTCGTGAAGTTCAATCCTCCGAAGTTCCATCACTCCGTCGATCCCCTCGATGCTGATGACTGGTTGTGGAGTATATCGCGCAAGGTTCTCTATGCAAATGTTTCTGAGGCCAACAAAGTGACCTTTGCGGCGTACTTTCTGGAAGGTCCTGCTAATCTGTGGTGGGAGAACTTTGAAGCTATGCGTCCTGCCGTACCAACAACTACATGGGCAGACATTACTGCAACCTTTCGTCTGCACCAGATCCCAGAGGGATTGATGGACCGGAAGAGAGGGGAATTATGTGCCTCCACCCAGGGAAAATTGACCGTGGATTCTTATAGCCGAGAGTTCGGTAACCTCGCTCGCTATGCAACTGAAGAAGTGTCAACTGATGCCAAGAAGCAAGCAAGATTCCGCAAGGGTCCGAGCCTTGAACTTCGTCGTGACCTACGCCTCCACGAATGTACAAGCTTTCAAGCTCTTGTCAACAAGGCGATCAGTGCGGAGACTGGTCATACCGACTATGAAGCCACGAAGAAGCACTCCCGTGACTCTGGCTCCTCATCTGGATCCGCGTTTCCAAAACACGGGCTGTGGGTTCCAAATAGTTCTCTGCCGCCAAGATATACCCCGAGGCCATCCTAAATGGCGCCTCAGGCGAATCAGACCAACCCTCCAGCAAAAACCTATGGTGGTCCAGCTAGCAATGCTGCACCACGTGCCAATGAGGTGATATGCTACAAGTGTGGAGAACCAGGGCACTATTCACGAGAGTGTCCTCAGAATATAGGTGCCAAGCAACCTGGAAAGTCCATTGGGCAAGGCAAGTCAGACAAAGCTTACTATGTGAAGCCAACTCCTGCACGTGGCCACGTGAACTATGTCTCAGCAGAAGAAGCTGCAGAGGATCCCGATGTCATATTGGGTACGCTCCTTGTCAATCATCACCGAACGTTTGTTCTTTTTGACACTGGGTCATCTCATTCTTTCATTTCAGAAAGTTATGCACAGTTGCATAACATGTCCTTTTGTGATATGCCAATCACATTGGTTGTCCAAACCCCTGGTAGTAAGTGGCAAACCTCCAGGGTAACCTATAATAATGAAATCCTAGTAGACAGGCTAGTTTTTCTAGCATCTTTGATAGCCCTGAAATCTTCGCATATCAATATCATCTTGGGTATGGACTGGATGTCAGCTCATTATGCCAAGATTGATACTCATACTAGAAATGTTCATCTTACCCATCCCTCGGGT
Source organism: Hordeum vulgare subsp. vulgare (assembly GCF_904849725.1). Lineage (NCBI taxonomy): Eukaryota > Viridiplantae > Streptophyta > Magnoliopsida > Poales > Poaceae > Hordeum > Hordeum vulgare. The sequence goes on along the minus strand of NC_058524.1, from coordinate 221,391,032 downwards.
GAGATAGTTAATGTCTCTACTCGAGTTGCCAAATGCCAACTATATTCCCTCAATGGAAATCCTCTTCGAGAACTTGAAGACATTTCGGTAGTTCGTGACTTTCCGGATGTTTTTCCAGAAGAACTGCCAGGAATTCCACCTGACAGGGATGTAGAGTTTTGATAGACCTTGTTCCGGGAACTGTTCCAATAGCCAAAAGACCTTATAAGATGGCACCCCTGGAGCTAGCCGAACTTAAGAAGCAACTAGATGAGGCCTTGAATAAAGGTTTCATTCGTCCTAGCTCTTCTCCTTGGGCTTGTCCTGTCCTCTTCGTCAAGAAGAAAGATGAAACGGATCGGATGGTTGTAGATTATCGACCAGTTAACCTGGTCACCATAAAGAACAAGTATCCGCTCCCCAGGATCAGCGGTCTGTATGATCAACTCGTTGGATCCTCAGTCTTCTCCAAAATTGATTTGAGGTTGGGTTACCATCAAATCAAGATCAAGAACGGGGACATTCCAAAAACAGCTTTTGTCACTCGTTATGGCCAATACGAGTACACCGTGTCACCGTCATGTCCTTCGGTTTAACCAATGCCCCATCCACCTTCTCTCCCTTGATGAATTCAATCTTCATGGAGTATTTGGATAAATTCGTCGTGGTATACCTCGATGATATTCTCATCTAGTCGATGAACAAACAAGAACATGCCGAGCATCTAAGGCTGGTATTGATGAAACTTCAAGAGCATCGCTTTTATGCCAAGTTTTCAAAATTTGAATTTTGGTTACCAGAAGTGACCTATCTAGGCCACATAATCTCTGGTAAGGTTATTGTGTCAATCCTGAGAAAGTTCAAGCCGTCCTTGATTGGACTCAACCTAAATCGATTAAGCAAGTTTGGAGTTTTCTTGGTCTAGCGAGCTATTGTCGCCGCTTTGTCGAGAATTTCTCCAAGGTTACAAAGCATCTAACTGAACTCCTCAAGAAAGATAAAAAGTTCGAGTAGACACCATAGTGTGAGCATAGTTTTCAAGAACTGAAAAGACGCCTGACTTTCGCACCTGTGTTGCTACCACCAGATTTTTTGAAGGACTTTGTTACCTATTGCGACGCCTCGCGACAAGGGTTAGGTTGCATTCTCATGCAGGATCGTCATGTGATTGCATACGCATCTCGACAGTTGTGTCCACATGAGGATAACTATCCCACACATGATCTTGAGTTTCCAGCTGTAGACCATGCACTTAAAACCTGGCGACATTACCTTCTTGGTAATCGTTGCGAAATATGCACTGATCACCAAAGTCTGAAATATATCTTCACCCAGCTGGATTTGAATCTCAGCCAAAGACGGTGGGTTGAGTTGATCACGGATTACGACTTAGGGATAACTTGCACCCCGAGGAAGGCCAATGTTATGGCTGATGCACTAAGTCGTAAGTCTTATTGTAATAAATTGATGTTGCAACGAGGTCAACCACATCTCTATGAGGAAATTCGGAAGTTAAACCTTCACATTTTTCCTCAAGGATTCCTTTCTAACCTAGTGGCAAAACCTAATCTTGGGGATCAAATCATAGTCGTGCAGACATATGATAAGACTATATCCTGGATCGAGAAGAATATTGCTAGCGGAAACGCTAGGGATTTCTCTATTAATGAGCAAGGTGGCGTGTTCTTTCAGAACCGTCTAGTGGTTCCTAAGAACAAACGTCTGGGGCAGTTGATCCTTAAGGAGGCTCACGATTATGCTCTCACTATTCATCCCAGTAGTACTAAGATGTATCAGGACCTATGCCACAGGTTTTGGTGGACTAGGATGAAGAGAGAAATTGCTGAGTTCATTGCTAACTGCGATGTTTGTCGTCGAGTTAAGGCAGAACATCAAAAGCCTGCTGGCACCCTTCAACCTTTAGCTATTCCTGAATGGAAACGGGATAAAGTTAGTATGGATTTCATCACCGGATTTCCCAAGACCAAGAAAGGAAATAATGCTATCTTTGTGGTCATTGACCGTCTTTCCAAAGTAGCTCATTTTCTTTCAGTTCGCAAGAGTATAATAGCTAGCAGCTAGCAGAGTTATATATCTCTCGAATAGTGTCTCTTCATGGTGTTCCTCTGGAGATTAACTCTGACCGTGGAAGTATTTTTACTTCTCTCTTCTGGGAGAGTTTTCAGAATGCCATGGGGACTCACCTATCTTTTAGCACTGCTTTCCATCCCCAATCAAGTGGTCAAGTAGAAAGAGTGAATCAAATCCTAGAAGATATGCTCCGAGCTTGTGTTATATCGTTTGGTATGAATTTATAGAAGTGCCTTCCATTCACCAAATTTGCTTATAACAATAGTTATCAATCAAGCTTGGGCAAATCCCCTTTTGAAGTTTTGTATGGACGAAGATGTCGAACACCTCTTAATTGGTCAGAAACCGGAGAGAGGCAACTCTTTGGTCCGGATATGATCCAGGAAGCAGAAGAGCAAGTTCGCATTATTCGTGAAAAGTTGAAAACAGCCCTGTCTCGTCAAAAGTGCCATTATGATCGTCATCATAAGGTTGTGACATTTGAAGTTGACGAGAAGGCTCACCTTCGGGTTACACCTCTGAAGGGTACCCATCTTTTCGGTATCAAGGGCAAGTTGGCTCCTCGTTACATCGGTCCTTTTCGCATTCTTGCCAAACGAGGAGAAGTTGCCTACCAGTTGGAACTTCCTCCGTATCTTTCCAAGGTTCATGATGTATTCCACGTCTCGCAAATCACGCGTTGCTCTTCGGATCCTATCCGCGAAGTGGACCACGAAACGCTTGATCTCCAAGATAATCTTTCATACCGAGAATACCCTGTTCGTATTCTTGATCAAGATGAGCGTACCACTCGATGTCGAAACCTCAAGTTTCTTAAAGTTTAATGGTCAAATCATTCTAAAAAGGAGGCAACATGGGAAAGACAGGATCGTCTTCGACTTGAGTATCCCGCGCTATTCCCGACGACTTCCAAATCTCGGGACGAGATTCTTTTGAGTGGTGGTGAATTGTCACATCCCTGAATCCCTATTAGTGTATAGCAAGTTGGGCTCATGTCTTCTTCATTGCATCCAAGTAAATGAAATGAATTCAAAAGCAAAGCAAGGAAAACAAAAGCAAACCCTAGCAATTATATATTTAAAAGCAATTCAAATTTGGTGACAAATTAAAGAATCCAAAATGGCATTAGAAAAGTTCATCATTTCTGATAAATATTGAAAACAAAATATTAGGGGTGAAATATATTTTCAAAATGCTTTTGGCATTTTATTCTAAATTGAAAAGTTACTGAAATCAAATATATAATTGATTTCAAATGATCCAAAGTTTCCAAAAATGCTGAAACTTTTATATATGTTTGGAAATATTCCAAATAACACCTTAGCATGTTTCAAACTATTTTAGGAATAGTTTGGAGACAAAAATAAAACAAAACCATATCAGAAATGATTTAACAGAAACATAAAAGGAAGAAAATAGGAAATACTTACCTGACGCTCACCTTGGCCCAGGCCCATCTCCTCCCCTTTTGTGGTCTTCCTCCTTCGCCAGTCGGAGCAGGAGCTGGCCGCCGTTTCTCTCGGCGCGCACACGCACCTATGTGCGTGCCTGGCTCGCTCGAATGAGCTGGAGAGGGAGGATAAGCCTCCCCGGGCTCGTTCCCATCCTCTCCCCCTCCTCACTCGCCCCTGCATCTCTCTCTCTCTCTCGGCCGCCATTGCTGCGAGCTCGAGCTAGCCATTGCTCCGGCCATCCTCCCCCGCCTCTGAGTGCACCGTTCGCTCCGCCTCATCAAGCTGGTCGCCCCTGCCAAAGGAAAAGAGCCCCCGAGCCCTACGTCGCCCTCGTCACCGTTGTCTTCCACCTTCGGCCGCCGGCAAGCCACCGTCGATTCATCGGATCCAGTGCCTCCCCGCGTAGCCTGAGCATCCCCTCGTCAGCGCAGTAAGCTCCGGAGTGTTTCCCCCCATTTTCCCCTCTCTTTCCCGAGCTCTAGGCCCAGTTTCACCAGAGGCCGAGGAGGACCGCCGTTGTAGCTCATCGCCGGTGACCCTACGGTGACCGGTTGGTCCACCCGAGGCTTGCAACAGCTCCAGGTCGTCGCGTAGATGCTCTAGGAGCCCAACCCCGTGCGCTTTGCCCCGTTTTCGATGACCTCGACGATGCCTGAGCTTCGGCCGCCGCCGAGCTCGTCGCCGGCGTAGATTCCGGCCACCCCAGCCCGTGGGGTTTGCTCCATCATGCGCGCCATCGAGTGGCCATTCTTCCAGTACCTTCTGCCGCTCGAATGGTCATCGGAGACGCGTTTCCGACGCCCAACACCGTCTCTGGTGCTGTCGGAGGGTCACCGCCGACGAGATCGACCTCGCCGCCGGTGGGTTCAACCCCCCTAGGCCTATGATAGGTGGGGCCAGCCCCAGACTAATTAGGTTTAGTTAAAATAAAAATAAAAGTTTTATTAAAGTTAAATAGCCGCTAACATATGGGTCCAGCTTTGTTAAATAGCTAATTAAATCTAAACTTAATCTAGAACTGGCCAGAGTCACTGACTAGTGGGTCCCACCGGTCAGGTTTGACTTTCAACTGCCAACTGACCTGCTAATGTCATGCTGATGCAATAAATCTAATTCTGGTTTTAGTATAATACCAGAATATTGATACGTCCATTTTGCATCATGTTTTCATGTTGATATTTATCGCTTCTTTGGCTGTTATTTCACTTCACGATACAATTCTTATGTCTTTTCTCTCTTATTTTGCAAGGTTTACATGAAGAGGGAGAATGCCGGCACCTAGAATTCTAGCCTGAGCGTGGAGCAAAGTTGAGATACCTATTCTGCGCAACTCCAAACGCCGTAAAAATCAACGGGGATTTTTTTCCGGATTTATGAAAAATACCGGGCCGAAGAAGTGCCAAAGGGGCGCCAGGGTTTGGCCACAAGCCTACACGGCGCGGCCACCCCCCCCCCCCCCCCCAGGTCGTGCCATGTAGGCTTGTGGGCAGCCTGCTGGCCCACTTGCCCCCCTCTTTTGCTATATGAAGGGTTTCGTCTGGAAAAAAATCAGGGATGAGCTTTTTCGTGGATTCGACGCCGCCACAAGGCGGAACTTGAGCAGAACCAATCTAGAGCTCCTGCAGGACGATCCTACCGGGGAAACTTCCCTCCCGGAGGGAGAAATCGTCGCCATCATCATCACCAACAATCCTCTCATCGGAGGGGACTCGTCACCATCAATATCTTCATCAGCACCATCTCATCTCCAAACCCTAGTTCATCACTTGTAACCAATCTCCGTCTTGCGACTCCGATTGGTACTGGTAAGGTTGCTAGTAGTGTTGATTACTCTTTGTAGTTGATGCTAGTTGGATTGTTTGGTGGAAGATTTATGTTCAGATCCTTGATGCTACTGATTACCTCTCTGGTCATGAATATGATTATGCTTTGTGAGTAGTTACTTTTGTTCCTGAGGACATGGGATAAGTCATGCTAATAGTAGTCATGTGAATTTGGTATTCGTTCGGTAATTTTATATGTTGTCTGTTGTTTTCCTCTAGTGGTGTTATGTGAACTTCTACTACATAACACTTCAACATTATTTAGGCCTAGAGGAAGGCATTGGGAAGTAGCAAGTAGATGATGGGTTGCTAGAGTGACAGATGCTTAAACCCTAGTTTATGCGTTGCTTCGTAAGGGGGTGATTTGGATCCACTATTTTAATGCTATGGTTAGACTTTGTCTTAAATCTTCTTTCGTAGTTGCGGATGCTTGCGAGAGGGGTTAATCATAAGCGGGATGCTTGTCCAAGTAAGGGCAGTACCCAAGCGCCGGTCCACGCACATATCAAACTATCAAAGTAACAGATGCGAATCATATGAACATGATGAAAACTAGCATGACAGAAATTCCCGTGTGTCCTCGGGAGCGCTTTTCCTCCTATAAGACTTTGTCCAGGCTTGTCCCTTGCTACAAAATGTATTGGGCCACTTTTCTGCACCGCTGCTACTTTTTGTTACTTGTTGCTTGCTACGAATCATCTCACCACACAATCACTTGTTACCGATAATTTCAGTGCTTGGAGATATTTCCTTGCTAAAAACCACTTGTCAGATCCTTCTGCTCCTCGTTGGGTTCGACACTCTTACTTATCGAAAGGACTACGATTGATCCCCGATACTTGTGGGTCATCAAGACTCTTTTTTGGCACTATTGCCGGGGATTGAAGCGCCTTTGGTAAGTGGAACTTGGTAAGGAAAGATTCATATAGTGTGCTGAAATTTATTGTCACTTGTCACTATGGATACTAATCCTTTGAGGGTCTTGTTCGGGGTATCTTGACCACGAACGGAAGCACAAAGAGTTTCTCCTCAACCTGCTGCACCTACTGAAAATATTTGCTTTGAATTTCCTTCGGGTATACTTGAGAAACTACTCGCAAATCCTTTTAAAGGAGATGGAACATCACATCCAGACTTGCATCTGATCTATGTAGATGAAGTCTGTGGTTTATTTAAGCTTGCAGGTTTGCCCGAGGTGAGGTCAAGAAGAAGGTATTTCGTTTATCTTTGAAGGATAAGGCATTGACATGGTATAGGCTATGTGATGACACTAGATCATGGGACTACAATCGGTTGAAATTGGAATTTCATCAAAAGTTTTATCCTATGCATTTAGTACATCATGATCGGAATTATATTTATAATTTTGGCCTCGTGACAGAGAAAGCATCGCTCAAGCTTGGGGGAGGCTTAAATCAAAGCTATATTCATGCCCCAATCATGAGCTCTCGAGAGAAATTATCATTCAGAACTTCTATGCTCGGCTTTCTCATGCTGATCGCACCATGCTCGACACTTCTTGTACCGGTTGTTTTATGAAGATAGATATTGACTTCAGATGGAATTTATTGGAGAGAATTAAACGCAACTCTGAAGATTGGGAGCTTGAAGACGGTAAGGAGTAATGTATAAATTTCATATTTGATTGCGTTAAATCATTTGTTGAGATAAATACTTTTTGTGACTTTAGCGCTAAGTATGGACTTGACTCTGAGATAGTAGCTTCATTGTGTGAATCCTTTGCTGCTCATATTGATCTCCCCAAAGAGAAGTGGTTTAAATATCATCCTCCTTTAGAAGTCAATGTAGTTAAACCCACTCCAGTTGAAGAGAAATTCATTGCCTATAATGATCCTGTTGTTCCCAGTGCTTACATTGAGAAACCACCTTTCCCTGTTCGGATAAAGGATCATTCTAAAGCTTCAACTTTGATACGTAGAGGCTATATTAGAACACCAACACCCCCTGAGCAAATTAGAGTTGAACCTAGCATTGCTATTATCAAAGATCTTCTGTCCGACGATCTTGAGGGACATAATATTCACTTCTGTGAAGATGCTGCTAGAATTGCTAAACCTCACGTTAGAGACAAACATAGGCATGTTGTTGGCATGCGTGTGGTTTCTGTTAAGATAGGAGATCATTGTTATCATGGTTTATGTGCTGTGGGTGCTAGTGTTAGTGCAATACCTCAATCCTTATATGATGAAATCAAAGATGAGATTGCACCTGTTGAGATAGAGCCTATTGATGTCACTATTCAGCTTGCCAATAGAGATACTATCTGCCCTGTGGGAATTGTTAGGGATGTTGAAGTCTTGTGTGGTAAAGCGAAGTATCCTGCAGATTTCCTCGTTCTTGCTACCGCACAAGATAGCTTTTGTCCCATCATATTTGGCAGACCCTTCCTCAATATTGACAATGCTCATATTGATTGTGAGAAGCAATCTGTCACTGTTGGCTTTGAAGGTGTGTCACATGAGTTCAGTTTCTCCAAGTTTGGTAGACAACCTCATGAAAAGGAGTTGCCTAGTAAGGATGAAACTATTGCCTTAGCCTCTATTGTCGTGCCTCCTACTGATCCCTTAGAGCAATACTTGCTTGAGCATGAAAATGATATGCATATGGATGAAAGGGATGAGATAGATAGAGTTGTCTTAGAACAATATCCCATCCTTAAGAATAACTTGCCTGTTGAACTGCTTGGGGATCCACCTCAAACGGTGATCCCATCCAAAGGGTGATCCTGTGTTCGAGCTAAAACAGTTGCCTGATACTCTTAAGTATGCCTATCTTGATGAAAAAGAGACATAACCTATCATTATTAGTGCTAACCTCTCAGAGCATGAAGAAAAGAAGTTGCTAAAAACTCCGAGGAAGCACCGTTCTACTATAGGATATACTCTTGATGATCTTAAGAGCATTAGTCCCACTCTATGCCAGCACAAGATCAAAACTGATCCTGTTTTCAAACCAGTTGCTGATCATCAAAGGAGATTAAATCCTAAGATGAAAGAAGTAGTAATAAAAGAAATACTAAAGCTCCTAGAAGCGGGTAACACTATCCTGTTGCTCATAGCGATTGGGTGAGTCCGGTGCATTGCGTCTCTAAGAAGGGAGGCATTATCGTTGTCCCTAATGATAAGGATGAATTGATCCCACAAAGGATAATTACTGGCTATAGGATGGTGATCGAATATAGTAAATTGAATAAAGCCACTAGGAACGATCATTACCCTTTGCCTTTTATCGACCAAATGCTAGAAAGGCTGTCTAAACACACACACTTTTGCTTTCTAGACGGTTATTCTGGTTTCTCCCAAATACCAGTTGCACAATCTGATCAGGAGAAAACCACCTTCACATGCCCTTTCGGTACATTTGCTTATAGACGTATGCCTTTTGTCTTATGTAATGCACCTGCCACCTTTCAAAGATGTATCATGGCTATATTCTCTGACTTTTGTGAAAAGATTGTCGAGGTTTTCATGGATGAATTCTCCGTTTACGGGTCTTCCTTTGACGATTGCCTTAGCAACCTTGATCAAGTCCTACAGAGATGTAAAGACACCAATCTTGTCTTGAATTGGGAGAAGTGCCACTTTATGGTTAATGAAGGCATCGTTTTAGGACATAAAATTTCTGAAAGAGGTATTGAAGTCGATAAGGCTAAGGTTGATGCAATGGAGGAAATGCCATATCCCACAGATATCAAAGGTATAAGAAGTTTCCTTGGTCATGCTGGTTTCTATAGAAGGTTCATTAAATACTTCTCTAAGATTTCTAGGCCTCTTACCAATCTCTTGCAAAAGGATATTCCTTTTGTTTTTTCACGATGATTGTGAGGAAGCCTTCGAAATACTTAATACGGCTTTGATAACTGCACCCATTGTTCAACCACCTGATTGGAACTTGCCTTTTGAGATCATGTGTGACGCTAGTGATTATGCTGTTGGTGCTGTTCTAGGGCAAAGAGTCGATAAGAAGTTGAATGTTATTCACTACGCTAGTAAAACTCTAGAAAGTGCCGAGAGAAACAATGCTACTATGGAGAAGGAGTTTTTAGCAGTCGTGTTTGCATGTGAAAAATTCAGGTCTTACATAGTTGATTCCAAAGTCACTATTCACACTGATCATGCTGCTATTAAGTACCTCATGGAGAAGAAAGATGCTAAACCTAGACTTATCAGATGGGTTCTCTTGCTACAAGAATTTGATTTGCATGTTGTCGATTGAAAGGGTGCTGATAACCCAGTAGCAGCTAACTTGTCTAGGTTGGAGAACGTTCTTGATGACCCACGACCTATTGATGATAGCTTTCTGGATGAGCAACTGAGTGTCATAAATGCTTCACGTAGTGCACCGTGGTACGCTGATTATGCAAACTATATGGTTGCCAAATATATACCACCTAGTTTCACGTACCAGCGAAAGAAAAAATTCTTCTTTGATTTGAGACACTACTTTTGGGATGATCCTCACCTTTATAAGGAAGGAGTAGATGGTGTTATTAGATGTTGTGTACCTGAACATGAACAGGGACAGATCCTACAGAAGTGTCACTCCGAGGCCTACGGAGGACACCATGCGGGAGATAGAACTGCACACAAGGTATTGCAATCGGGTTTCTATTGGCCCACTCTCTTCAAGGATGCCCGTAAGTTTGTCTTGTCTTGTGAAGAATGTCAAAGAATAGGTAATATTAGCAAATGTCAGGAAATGGCTATGAACTATTCACTTGTCATTGAACCATTTGATGTCTGGGGCTTTGATTATATGGGACCTTTTCCAAAATCCAACGGGTATACTCATATCCTAGTTGCTGTTGATTACGTCACTAAGTGGGTAGAAGCTATCCCCACTAGTAGTGCTGATCACAACACCTCTATAAAGATGCTGAAAGAAGTTATCTTCCCTAGATATCTAATGACCGTGGTGGTTCACACTTCATTCATGGTGCTTTCCATAAAACGCTTGCTAAGTAGGATGTCAACCATAGAATTGAGTCTCCCTATCACCCTTAGTCCAGTGGGCAAGTAGATCTAAGCAACAGAGAGATTAAACTAATTCTGCAAAAGACTATCAACAGGTCTAGAAAGAATTGGTCTAAGAAGCTCGATGATCCACTTTGGGCTTATAGAACTGCCTATAAGAATCCCATGGACATGTCTTCGTACAAAATGGTGTACGGTAAAGCATGTCATTTACCTCTTGAGCTAGAGCATAAAGCTTCTTGGGAAATCAAAGAAATCAACTTTGATTTCAAACTTGCCGGTGAGAAGAGGTTATTTGAATTAGCTCGCTTGATGAATGGAGAACTCAGGCATATGAGAATGCCAAGTTGTTCAAAGAAAAGGTTATGAGGTGGCATGATAAGAGGATACAAAAGCGTGAGTTCAATGTAGGTGATTATGTCTTGCTATATAACTCTCGTTTAAGATTCTTTGGAGGCAAGCTTCTCTCTAAATGGGAAGGTCCCTATGTTGTTGAGCAAGTATATTGTTCCGGTGCTATCAAGATCGACAACACAGAAGGTAATTGTCTGAAGTGGTAAATGGGCAGAGAATCAAGCATTATATCTCAAGTACTCCCATAAATGTTGAAAGTAATATCATCAATACCATAACTCCGGAAGAATACCAAAGGGACATTTATCAGCCTGTTTCAGACTCTGAAAATGAAGAGGTATGTGATTTGGTAAGAAAACAGAGTCGAAAACTTTTCCAGTAGGAAATTTTCTCTGTTTTGGAATATTTGAAAAAAATACAAAAATTGGAAGTAGTCCGGAAAGTGCGTGAGGAGGCGACAAGCCTGCACGGCGCGGGCCCACCTCCTGGTCGCGTCGTGAGGGCTTGTGGCCACCTTGTGCGCCTCCCAGACTTCATTTTCGTGCAGTGTAATCCTTCTGGTCTAAAAAAAATGATTATATATACTCCCGTTTGGTCTGACCCCTGCATCACGCAGATTTCCTTTGTTTTCGTTTCGAGCCTGTTTTCTGCCGCAGATTTAGGTCAAGATGTCTTCTCAAGATTCATAGGGGGGAGCTTTGTGGCAGATTACCTTGCTAATTCCAAGGTCTGTGGGGACTTGGATCCATATGGCTGGACCATTGATGAGGAAGAAGACTATAAACCCAAGGGGAAGGAACAAACGAGTTTCGATGAAGAGGAGGCTCCTCTACCTCAACCTGGATGCACGCATGTGGAGTTCAAGAAGTAGAGCCTCCCTGACTCAAGGAAGAAGCCTAAGACCTTGTTTATCCCTTCTCATTTCTTGCAGGAGAGTAAGCAGGAATTATGCCAAAGGTGTTGAAGCTTGAAGAGGAAAATGATGATCTGAGGGAGCAGAATTTTATGCTCAAGTGGAAATTAAACAATCTCAAGACTTCTTCAACAACTCCTCCACCATCACCACCAAAGGAAGACAACTAAACATGGGTATGGGAAATCCCCTTGGCTTGTGCCAAGCTTGGGGGAGTTGCCCCGGTACCGTATCACCATCACATCTTTTGCCTTTACCTTTGCTTTAGTTTTCCTTTTCAGTTTTCTCGTTCTCTAGTAGATTAAAAGTCTTAGTGTTTTAGTCTTGAGTTTTGCTTTGTGTCGTGAGCCATATAATAAAGAGTATCTTAGTTGAAGGGCTTTTCCTCTTGCCATGATCAAAAGAGTGAGAATAGAACAAAAGCATGAAAGATCATGTAATGATCTTATGGGAAGTGATAGCTTCACATATAAAAAGAATGATGATTGAAACTTATCGAGGGTAGGCAACCGTAGACCTTGGTCATGGTTGCAATTAATAGGAAGTGATAAAGAAGGAGAGGTTCACATATAAATATATCATCTCTGACACCATCTATGATTGTGAACACTTACTAAACTATTGCATGCCTAGAAGTAGATGTTGGACAAGGAAGACATCATAATGAATTGTGTTTGCTTGGCTCCGAACAATGTTATATGACTAGAGATCCCTTAGCATGTGACGATTGCTTCCACCTCATATTAGCCAAAACTCCCGCACTAAGTAGAGATACTACTTGTGCATCCATAAACATTCAAACCAGTTTTTCCATGAGTATTCGCCATACCTACCTATGGATTGAATAAGATCCCTCAAGTAAGTTGTCATCGGTGCAAGGAATAAAAATTTCTCTCTAGTATGTATGATCTATTAGTGTGTGGAAAATAAGCTTTATACGAACCTGTGATGAGGAAGACATAAAAGCGACCGACTACATAATAAAGTTCTTTATCACAGGTGGCAATATAAAGTGACGTTCCTCCGCACTAAGAGGACACACATCCAAACCTCAAAAGCGCATGACAACCTCTGCTTCCCTTTGCGAAGGGCCTATCTTGTACCCTTACTTTTTGCCCTTGAAAGAGTCATGGTGATCTTCACCAATTCCTTATTTCGCCTTTATCTTGGCTAACGTCATATGCTTGGGAAAGATCTATTTTCATATGTCAACTTGGAGGTAAGTATTCATGAATTATTATTGGTGACATTACCCTTGAGGTAAGTAGTTGGGAGGCAAAACTATAAGCCCCTATCTTTCTCTATGTCCAGCTGAAACTTTGATCTGATGAGTAACACGTGAGTTGTAGCAATTATAGAGAACGAAAGAATGATTGAGTATGTGGATTTGCTTTACAAGCTCTTATTCTGATGTTGTGATAAATTGCAATTGCTTCAATGACTAAAGGCTATGGGTTGTTACTTCTCGGTAAGGTTCTTGATCCATGCTTTACTTTGTGAAGGAATTATCAATTTAGCATGAGAGATTATATGTTGGTATTGTTGTTCTGATCATGATCATGATGCATGCATGTTCGTATCTTTTTTTGTCGACACCTCTCTCCCTAAACATGTGGACATATTTATTGAGCTAGGCTTTATCTTTAGGACAAGGGAGGTCTAAGCTTGGGGGAGTTGATATGTCCATTTTGCATCATGTTTTCATGATGATATTTATCGCTTCTTTGGCTGTTATTTCACTTGATGGTACAATTATTATGCCTTTTCTCTCTTATTTTGCAAGGCTTACATGAAGAGGGGGAATGCCGGCAACTGGAATTCTGGCCTGAAAGTGGAGCACAGTTGAGATACCTATTCTACGCAACTCCAAACGCCGTAAAAATCAACGAGGATTTTTTTTTCGCATTTATCAAAAATACTGGGCAGAAGAAGTGCCAGAGGGGCCTCATTGCTGGCCACAAGCCTGCACGGCGCGACCACCCCCCAGGCCGCGCCATGAGGGCTTGTGGGCAGCCTGCTGGCCCACTTGCCCCCTCTTTTGCTATATGAAGGGTTTCGTCTGGAAAAAAATCAGGGAGGAGCTTTTCATGGATTCGCCGCCGCCACGAGGCCGAGCTTGAGCAGAACCAATCTAGAGCTCCGGCAGGACGATCCTGCCGGGGAAACTTCCCTCCCAGAGGGGGAAATCATCGCCATCGTCATCACCAACACTACTCTCATCGGAGGGGACTCGTCACCATGAACATCTTCATCAGCACCATCTCATATCCAAACCCTAGTTCATCACTTGTAACCAATCTCCGTCTCACGACTCCGATTGGTACTTGTAAGGTTTCTAGTAGTGTTGATTACTCTTTGTAGTTGATGCTAGTTGGATTGTTTGGTGGAAGAGTTTATGTTCAGATCCTTGATGCTACCCATTACCTCTCTGGTCATGAATATGATTATGCTTTGTGAGTAGTTACTTTTGTTCCTGAGGACATGGGATAAGTCATGCTAATAGTCGTCATGTGAATTTGGTATTCGTTCGGTAATTCGATATGTTGTATGTTGTTTTTCCTCTAGTGGTATTATGTGAACGTTGACTACATAACACTTCACCATTCTTTGGGCCTAGAGGAAGGCATTGGGAAGTAGCAAGTAGATGATGGGTTGCTAGAGTAACAGAATCTTAAACCCTAGTTTATGCATTGCTTCGTAAGGGGCTGATTTGGATCCACTAGTTTAATGCTATGGTTAGACTTTGTCTTAATTCTTCTTTCATAGTTGCGGATGCTTGTGAGAGGGGTTAATCATAAGTGGGATGCTTGTCCAAGTAAGGGAAGCACCCAAGCACCGGTCCACCCACATATCAAACTATCAAAGTAACGAACGTGAATCATATGAACATGATGAAAACTAGCATGACATAAATTCCCGTGTGTCCTCGGGAGCGCTTTTTCTCCTATAAGACTTTGTCCAGGCTTGTCCCTTGCTACAAAAGGGATTGGGCCACTTTGTTGCACCGTTGCTACTTTTTGTTACTTGTTTCTTGCTACGAATCATCTCACCACACAATCACTTGTTACCGATAATTTCAGTGCTACAGATATTTCCTTGCTGAAAACCACTTGTCAGATCCTTCTGCTCCTCGTTGGGTTCGACACTCTTACTTATCGAAAGGACTAGGATTGATCCCCTATACTTGTGGGTCATCAAATATTTGCAAAACTTTGGAAATTCATAGAATATAACTCCAAATCAGACAAATAATATATGCAAATTGATAAAAAAAAAATCAATGAACACAATGGTGCTACTTTCATGCATGAAAAACAAAGTTATAAACAACATCAGGTTAAATCAATTAAATGCTTAAGGTAAATATGCCATTTCAAATGATATTTGAATTTGGATTTCAAACCAGATGCAAACTAAGGTTTCACCAACCATATTGAAAAATATCACCCTTCATTTCATGTCATGTTCATGCATCGTGATTGTTGCATATGATTGTTAATAATTGTATGTTGTTATTCGGTAGGCCCCACCCATTCGGATACGACAGATTATCTGGCTGACTCTATCACCCCTCTGCTGAGCAACAAGGCAAGCAACCATTTTGATCATCCCGATAAATCCCATGTTCTCGCTCCTGCTCTTATTTATTGCATTAGGTCAAAATGCTTCCAATGCTTTTACCATGTTAGTTGAACCCATTCCTTTGCATGACCTGTCTTTTTCACAGTAATTAGCTAAACCTTGCAACCTAGCATACCTGGTAGATGCTTGATCCATGATGTGTCTTATCCTGCTATGCATGCTATGCTTAGAGTTGCGTCTGGCCTGTCATTTGGGTGATGAACAGGATCGTGAGAATGTGTTCTATTTATAAGGGTTGTGTGTTGAACCTGATTTGCTAAAGGTACCAGTGAAAGGTTGTGTAGGAGTACATGGCGGGTTGTTTCATTGGAACAGTCCTTAGGAACTGAGTTCCGTGTATGTAATCCAAGACTAGATACTACCACACGTTGGGATACTTAATTGACCCTCTCAACTCATTAATCGCCTAGTACTCGGTCCAGGAGTTGCAAGTAGTTTCTGGTGTTTATAGTTATGCTGGAGGCCGTGCATAGTGCTGAACTTAGAGGTGGGCTATGACGCGTTAGGCAGTGGCACGGTGTACCAAGTGGCACCCGTATGGTGGGCTTGGGAACGTTGCACACATCGTTTGGGGCCGTGGCGGAAACCTCGGCTGGACTTCCGTACGGGTTACTCTCAAATAGGCAATAACATGGACTATGTATTGGCGTGGTTAACGGTCGTGGCCGACTCCCTCGCTGGGCTTCTTGGAAACCCCACATAGCGATAAGTGCCAAAAGCGTGTGTGAAGAAGTACACCCCTGCAGGGTTATGATATATTCGAATAGCCGCGTCCGCGGATATGGACTACTTGGAAACATATGTTGTTCATAGACAACTATAATGGCTAATCACAAAAGTATCAAGATAAGTGTGAGTGTCGTGGATGGCATTTCCATAAGAAGACGGGAAGGATTCCATGATAGTGTATTGTTGTGGAGTTAGTGGACTAGTGTACGAGAAAACAAAGTTGTGAAAACTATTTTAACACATAGTTTTGTCTAGCCAAGCGTCAAAGCTGGCTTTCTGCATGAAACCCCACAACCCCTTATTGATACATTGCATGAGTAGATAGATCGTTCTAAAGTCTTGCTAAGTACTTTTGTACTCACGTTTGCTTAATAAATTGTTGCAGGTGATGTTAATGACCCTAATGGTGGGTTCTATCTAGACGACGACGAGTAGCTGGTGTCCCAGCTATGATCTAACCCTAGGTTGGGTCTGCAGATAGTCAGGCCATGTGCCTTTTACCTTTTCATCTGTCTGAACACGCACAATATTAATCTTCCGCTGGCTTGTAAGACTTGTTTTAATGACTTGTGATGATGGGTCGTGAGACCCATATCTGTGTAATATTATGTGTGAGGCTCTTCCGAGCCTTCTAAATAAAGTTTGTATGTTTATGGTTACGTTGTGATGCCATCGATGTATCTATGCATATCGGGTATGCCATGCGTACGTGTGTTGTACTTGATATGTATGGGGTTCGAACACCTAGTCGTATGCCTTAGTAGCACTCCTTACGGGGAAATGCCCCTTTGTGTTTCCACCGAGCCATGGTAGTTCGCTACTGCTCCGGACACATTGGTTGACCGGCATGTGTCCTTCTTAGCTGTTGTGTCTGTCCCTTTGGGGAAATGTCACGTGGTGTAATGGAGTCCATGTAGCTTGCTACGACTCGTCTACACTCGCTGATGACCGACACCTGCTTTGTTTGGTCATGTATGCATGTCCCTGTATGGAACTGCCACTTGAGTTTATGACTAGACATGTCGACCCGGGTTCTTTGACATCGGAATGCTAGCGACACAATTGCATACGCGAGTCAAAAGGAGCAAACGGTCACGGCTAACGTAAGGCTGTAGCCGTGGGGATAACTGTGCGTGAAACCACAAAGAGATGTGATGTGTTACAGGCTGGATTCCATGTCTTAGGATCGGGGTCCCGACAGGGCCCGAAGGTCCCATAGGTGACCGTGTGCACACATGCACCGACATCCTTTGGCGTGCCAGGTGGGGGGCTTCATTCCCACAAACGTGAGCATACGAGCTGCATACTGATCTTCATCGCGACCTTCTCTTTTTCGTGATGGCTCCAAATAAGAAGGCCGGAGCAAACGCTCACCCTTTGACTTTGAAGGCCCCGAGGCTAGCTGCTGCAGACCGCCATTGGTGCGGCGGAGACATCAAGCGGTGCGAGCACCATGGGCAATGTAGGAGGTGCCACCATCGTTTCCCATACATTCTTAGCCAAAACGAGGGGCGACGGAGGCGAGCAACAACGATGCCACAGTGAGCTCGCCCCTAGTGTCGCGGGCGAAAGGGATACTTAGGGCCCACACATCTGCCACATCGGTGACCATGCTCGTGACAGCGGCGCCCAATCTATGGGAAATCACGGCCTCCAGCTGCGCTGGCCACGGACGCGGTTGCTAGGCGCACGCCTCATCAAGAACTAGATGGAGTGCTGGAGGGGGCCACGGGTCCATGCACCCAGCCTCCCTCACGTGAGGGCACCATGTCTGTCGGCACACGACGACAAGGACGCGACGAGGATCCCCAGGGTTCCACCAGGAGTCGAGCCAAGTCACGGTCCGCCTCTCTACCGATACCAAACACGGTTGGAGAAGCAATGACGCGAGCTCAGCTGATGTTCAACTTCCCACCGGCGGCTGACAAGATGGACAAGTGGAGAGCTACAACGCAAAGTTTGATCGGCTTCGCCAAAGCCGGCAAATCACAACAGGAAGGGTCGTCCTATCGTCCACGAATGGCGACGGTGGACCGGACAGGCAGCCGAGGTGGGGAGGCCATGCCGACGGTGCAATCCCCTCCACGACATCAAGCTCAAGGATAGCCGTGGCAAGCTCTGCGCACTGACGGGCCCGACGAAACATCTATGGCCTCGATCGTCCCACGGACCAGCGGCAGGTCCTTCAAGACCGGTGGAAGGAGGACGCACACCTCAATCCGACAAATGCGAGGCTGGCAACCGCACACCCAGTGGTGGCAGACACCTACCTTACGAGGTCGGGTGTCCCTCCTTCACTTGCGAACTGCGGCAGGTTCGTTGGACGTCGAGCCATACTTTCAGGCCCGAGCTAACGGAAAAGTATGACGGGAAGCTCAATCCGGCAGAGTTCTTTGTCATCTACACGATTCACGTCCAAGATGCCGGAGGAAGAGATGAGAAGGTGCACGCCAACTATTTCCCTTTGGCGCTCAAGCTAAATGTGAGGTCGTGGCTGATGCACCTGCCAGAGAATTCCATTCCGTCCTAGGCTGACCTGTGCAGTGAGTCCGTAGGCGCGTTCACGGGCGGCTACCAGTAGCTAGGACAGTCCAACAACTTGAAGGTCCTCCCGCACAAGGAGGGTGAAACCCTCCGAAAATACATCCAAAGATTCAGAAGAGTACACTGCAAGATTCTAGAGATACACCCGCAGCCATGATTATCGGGTTCCACTCGAACGTGCGCAATAGGAGAATGCGGGCCAAGATGAACGTCAAATTCCCAGAGACCGTCAATGTTTTGTACATGTTAGCGGACAAGTGTGCTCTCGCTGAAGAAGGAAGGAGACTCCCAGAGAGGAAGCGGACATCAAAGTCGACTCCAACAAGGATGACGATGCCCCTAGATTGAAGGGGAGGAACCGGAAGCCCAATAAGAAGCGCAAAGGCAAAGCAGTATTGGTCGTCGAAGGTTGTGGCAGTTTCAGCACCAGCAAGAAGGTGAAAGTCGAGACCACCGACAAAGGAGCTTCTTCGTGCGCTGATTGCCGGGAGGCTGCCGTGGTAGAGAAGGCCGGAAAGTCCGACGGGCCACACTGCAAGATCCATCGCACCAAGGACCATTTTTTCCATGAATGTCACCAAGTTGAGCAGCTTGCTGGGAAGCAGAAGGCTGAATACGAGAAGCGCGACAAGGAGAAGGTCCAAGATTATGCTGCTGGGTAGGGCCGTAGCGGCAGAGAAGGCTGCCACGGCAAGGCCCCGCAGCAGAAGGAAAAGCTTGTGAGGGGCAACGAGAGGAAAGAAGGTGGCGATGTAAGTGACGACGAAGACGATGGAGATGATTCCAGCGACAGGGAATTCCAGAAGGCAATCGATGCCATGTGTGTTCACGGGGGTGCGTCCCTGCACTCCTCTTGCCACCAGCTCAAACAATGGGTACGCGAGGTTAACGCCATGGAGCCAACGACAGAGTCTTGAAGACCACTCGAATGGTCCCGCATGCTTATCATATTCAACGAAGAGGATCACCCCAACCGCATTACCATGGTCGGGTGTTTCCACTATTGGTTTTCCTGACAGTCCGCAACCTCAAGGTCAACAAGATGTTAGTTGATGGTGGGGCAAGGATGAATCTCATTTCATCAGAGGTGGTCAAGGGACCGCAGATCCCCAACAGTGAGCTAAAGTCGACGGGTTCATGCTAAGGGATCAACCCCGGTAGAGGCCAGCCAAAGGGAAAGATCACTTTGCAAGTTACACTCGAAGGAGAGCTCAACTACCAGACTGAAAGGGTCATATTCGATGTGGTCGAGTTTTCCCTGCCATACAATGGACTCCTTGGGTGCCCAGCCTTGCCAAAGTTCATGGCGACATCCCACTATGCCTACAATGTCTTGAAGATGCCAGGCCCCATGGGAGTAATCTACATCCCGTCTGACAAGAAGGACGTCGGTATTTGAGTAGATCAGATGTTCTGAGACGTGGTGGAAGACAAAACCAGAGGAGGATGCACTCTTGGCCGAAGTGATAAGAATACGAAGTCGAGTGGAAGCCCTGACAAGGACTCCGGTAAGCACGCCTCCATGGAGTGCACTGCACCCGTCGATGACCTTCCGGGGAGCTCCGCCGGTAGGAAGTCCAAGGTTTCCTACCCTGCGACGAAGGTCTCGGCAAGGGAGGATGGCTCTGATGGTACATTCACCATCAGCGCCACCTTTGTGACAAATAGGAAAGTGCGCTCATTGCCTTTCTGTGGGTGAATGTCGATGTGTTGGCCTGGCAACTTTCCGACATACTTGGTGTTCAGAGAGAGGTAATTGAGCACCATCTTGATGGCTTACCTTATGCCAGACCCGTCAAGCAGAAGGTTAGGAAGCAGGCCTTCGAGAGGCAACAGTTTATCGCTGAGAAAATCAAGAAGCTCGAAGCGGCTGGTTTGGTCTGAGGAGTACTACATCCAACATGGTCAGCCAACCCGATAGTGGTACACAAAGCGAATGGAAAATGGAGGCTTTGTATTGATTTCACAGACTTAAACAAAGCATGTCAGAAGGACCCATTTCCCTTGTAGCACATTGATCACATAGTTGACACCAGTTTCGGGTGTGACCGACTTTCCTTCCTTGACTCGTACTCCGGGTATCACCAAATTTTCATGGCCAAAGAGGATGAGGAAAAGACCTCGTTCATAACCCCATGTGGCACGTATTGTTTCGTATGAATGCCCTTCGGGTTAAAGAGCGTTGGTTCTACCTTTGCGAGGGCCGTGCAAATTGGATTTAGACCCCAGCTGCACAGAAACGTGGAAGCATATATGGATGACATAGTGGTCAAGACCAAGGACAAAGCTACCCTTGTGCAAGACCTAGAAGAGAACTTTGCGAACTTGCGCAAGACCAACTTGAAGCTCAACCTTGATAAGTGTGTGTTTGGTGTCCCGTTCAATGAGCTGCTTGGTTCTTTGTGTCACAGTGAGGGATTGAAGCCAACCCCAACAAGATCAAAGCTATCAAGCAGATACAAGCCCCCAAGACAGTTAAGGACGTGAGATGCGTGACCGGATGTATTTCCGCGTTGAGTATATTCATCTCAAAATCAGTTGAACGGGCCTTGCCATTCTTAAAGATCTTGAAGAAGGTCGGCCCGATGAAGTGGACTCCGGAAGCAGACGTGGCGCTGAGATGCGTGACCGGATTCGTTTCTGCGTTGACTATATTCATCTCAAAATCCGCAGAAAGGGCCTTGCCATTCTTCAAGATCTTGAACAAGGTTGGCCCAATGAAGTGGACTCCGGATGCAGACGCGGAGCTGCAAGATTTGAAAACATACATCTCCTCCGCTCCCACCTTGATCGCTCCCAAATCGCAAGAGCCATTGCTGCTATACCCAGCGACAACGAATCAAGTGGTTAGCATTGCCTTGGTGACGCGTTGGGAGATGGATGAGGGTACAGCCGTCGCGGCAGATGCTAGCGGGGATGAAGCCAAAACATCAGCGGCAACACTCCACACTGACTCAGAAGACACCCCGCAAGCGAGCAATGGAGGCTCCAAGGAGTTGACGAAGAACAAGGTGGTGCAGCGTACAGTGTACTTTGTCAGCTCCCTATTATAGGGGTCTAGATATGGGTACTGTGGAGTACAAAAGCTGATCTTCGGCCTCATCATGGCCTTGAATAATCTGCACCACTACTTCGAAGATGATGAGATCACAGTTGTCACCTGCTTCCAACTGCAGAGCATCTTGAGGAACCCCGAAGCCACAGGAAGGGTAGTCGAGTGGGCACTGGAGCTGTCATGTTTTGGGCTGAAGTATGAAAGAACTTCCACCATCCAGAGAAAAGCACTAGCGGAGTTCATTGCCGAATGGACGCCCACACGAGACGAAGAAGTTTAGGAAACCACTCTCCCCGGTAGGGAAACACCCACGGAATGGGCCATGTACTTTTATGGTGCCTTCTCACTCCAGGGTGCCAGGGGAGGTGTCTCCTCATCGCCCCCACTAAAGAGCACCTCAAGTACATGGTCCAAATGCAGTTTCCCCGGGGATAAGCTACCAACAACACCGTTGAGTATGAAGGGCTCCTATGGCACTCAGAATCGCGGTAGAGATGGGGATCAAGAAGCTAATCATCAGAGGGGACTCCCACCTTGTGGTAAAACAGGTCAATAAGGATTATCAGAGCCGACTGATGGAGGCATACATCGAGGAAGCAAGGAAGTTGGAGGAACACTTTGATGGCTTACAGGCACAACATGTGCCACACCTAGAAAATAGCATTGCCGATCACGTGTCTTTGTGCTCCACGCAGAAGCTTGCTGTGGAACCATGGGTTTTTGTCCTTTATCTCACTCAACCCTCCGTATCCCCATTCATGATGATCCAGAAGTGAAGAAAATGAACTCCGACAAGCATTTCCCGGTTGATCTTCCTGAAGCCCCTAGTAGAGAAGCTACCGGAGGCAGTTCAGTTTCGCATGGTGAGTTGCTCCCTCCCGCGGAACCCCAGGTTCTCTCAGTATAGGCAAGAGCTCCCACGAACGTGGAGATGCCTTTTGTCCTTGCCATCGAGCCATAGGCTCCAGCTTGGGCACAACACATCGTCCAATTCCTTCAGAGAGGAGAACTTCCTGAAGAACAAAAAGAGGCCAAAAGAGTAACCCGACAATCTAGTATGTACCAGTTTGTCGACGAAACTCTGTATAGAAGAAGGCCCAATAGTGTGAAGTTGAGGTGCATCTGCCGGGAAGAAGGACTAAGGCTATTGGAGGATATTCGAGGAGGCATATGTGGATCACACATAGGGTCAAGGGCCCTTGACAGGAAAGCTTTCCGTCAGGGTTTCTACTAGCCCACAACCCTCCAAGATGCGACTGAGCTGGTCACCAAGTGTGAAGCCTACTATTTCCATGCCAAGAACATACATCAGCTAGCGCAAGCCCTCTAGACGATCCCTCTATCCTGGCCCTTCTCGGTTTGGGGACTCGATATCCATGGCCACTTCCCCCGCGCTGTCGGGGGTCACGAGTTCTTGTACATAGCAATCGACAAGTTCATGAAATGGCCTGAGGTAGAGCCAGTGAGAAAAATGATCGCGCAGTCAGCTATCAAGTTCATGAAAGGATTAGTGTGCCGCTTTGGAGTACTAAACAGAGTAATCACCGACAACGACACCTAATTCACGAGCCAAGCATTCATGCAACACGTCCAAAGCCTTCGGAAAAAGGTCTCCTTCGCCTCTGTTGCCCACCCAAGGAGAAACGGGCGAGTAGAGAGGATGAATATTGAAGTGCTACGAGGGCTCAAAACAAGAACTTTTGATATACGGGAAAGATGTGGCAAGCGCTGGATTGATGAGTTGCCGATGGTTCTTTGGTCCCTCAAAACGACACTAAATCGAGCTACTCGCAAGACACCTTTCTCCCTACTATATGGGGCGGAAGCAGTTATCCCCATGGAACTCATATGTGGATCACCTCGAGTGCTTGCCTACGATGAAGTGGAGAAACTGCAGCTGAGGCATCACGATGCCACGCTCCTCAGGGAAGATCATCTCCGGGCTTATACACATGCTGCACGCTAAGAGCAGGCCTTGTGCCGCTACCATAGCCGCAGGGTCCATGCCCGGATATTTGAGGAAGGTGACCTTATCTTTAGGCACTTTCAGTTCACCAAGGGTTCCAACAAGTTTACGCCAAAGTAGTAAGGCCCTTACCGGGTAGTACGAATCACTAGGCCTGGCGCAGTCTGGTTGGAGACCGAAGATGGCATCAAGGTGCCTAAATCATGGAATATTGAGCATCTTCATAAGTTCTACCCGTAAGGCGAGATTGTTGGGCCCAGTCCCCGGCAACCACCTTTTGTACAAGCCTTCCCCTAATTACATGTAACCTTTTGTACAAAGCCAGGCGCAGACCCCGTGCCTAACTAAAGCTACGCATCACATCATGCCATCATTTGCATATGCATCGTGCATTGCGCATTTACTTGTGTTATAATGTCACTAATGCCCTAGCTTACTAGTTATCAAGAGTGCTTGATGGGTTTATAATCTTTGCAATGGGGTCTCCCCTCTTCTGAAGAGGGCAGAACTCTTCCTTTGCTATGTATGTTTTGCCTCTAGGTGAACAAAGGGCAGCGCAAAGGCGAAGACAAGGAACCATCACACCGTGAAGGGGGCTTCCCCCGAGGAGCTAAGTTTAACTACCTTGTCTCAAATGTGATTCCGTTCTTTCCTTTGACAAAACCCATACTGTTCATCCTTCAATTGTGCGTGATAAGGCTCTCATGTCGGGACAGGCCGCCTTTTCGCCTCTCGTCGTTCACTAGGCATGAAGGAGGGGGAAGACCATGCTGATATCAACAAATGGCCTTGCTGGGGGACGATGATCGTATTTCGCCAGGGGCTCGCTCCCCCTTCGACACTTGCGCCTTGCGCGGCCCCGGCTAGGAACCCCATGCGGTGGAAACATACCGCACAATGTGGAGAGAAGG
Source organism: Hordeum vulgare subsp. vulgare (assembly GCF_904849725.1). Classification (NCBI taxonomy): domain Eukaryota; kingdom Viridiplantae; phylum Streptophyta; class Magnoliopsida; order Poales; family Poaceae; genus Hordeum; species Hordeum vulgare. The sequence goes on along the minus strand of NC_058524.1, from coordinate 221,366,577 downwards.
ACTTGGGGATAGTACTCGAGGAAAATAAACAACGATCACTTTATTCATTTCTTCAACATAGAATGGATAAAATAGATTACAAATCCACTAGTAAAAATTTAGTGAAAGTCTACAACCTTTTTCTTTATAAAAAGATAAGTGCCCCGTAATGCCTTTCTAGTCCATCTCCCCTGAGGGATTAGATGGATGAGTAGGGGAAGGCATGGAGGGGCCCGAAAAGAAGCCCAGTCTGGCCTGTGAGGACCAGATGGACGAGGCTCGACGCACCTACCGATGGTGAAGACGAAGCCAAAGTCCACGGGGTCTGCCGGGGCCCGGTTGGAAGATGAGTCAGAGCCCGAGCCATGGAGCCCCGACAAGGCCATCTTGATGGGTGGAGCAGGGGCATGAGTTGACGGTGATGGTGCAACCGATACGTGCCGGTCAGTTGGAGCCCGAGCCGTCGTACTCCGACTTGACGATTGAAGACTCGCTGTCGCTATCGTTGTCGCCACCCCCGTCGGCAATGTCCTCCTCGTCAGTGTTGCTTGAGTAAGAACCTTCGGTGTCGCTCAAGCTTTCCTCGCAGCAGCCAAGACGAGCTTCGAGTGCCGATAGATCTTGACGGAAAGCATGTCTGCCTCCGCCAACTTAAAGCAGAGAACATGCCCCACCACGAACTTATGGGCATGCACGAAGGTCTTCCACCCGCGCATCAAGAGCATAACACGGGAGCTGGATATTCAGTGTCAACATACATGGCGCCATTGCGGCAACCATGCACGCGGAGCCACACTCCCTGCGGCTTGTCAACCTCCATCACCTTAGCAAAAGGGTGAGGGAGGCCTCGATGGCCGTGAGGAGGGCTGTGCAGCCTGGCGACGAACTCCAGCGTCGTGCCTTCGATGTGTCCCGACAGGAACAGTGTCGGCGTTGTCAGGGATGGACCGAGCATAATTCCCCGTCCCTCTCTGCCGTGAGCTCCTCGGCGGCCCCGGGCCTTTCCAGCGCCCCCACCTCAACCGCTAGTGCCGACTCCCGGCACTACAAATGAAGCGGCTACATGATCCGGACGGGGAGCTCTCGTGCCCCCCATAGAAGATGGAGGACACCCACTCTTCCCCACCACGGCCAAGAACTGAAGCCACCTTGAAGAACAAGAAGAGAAGAGCAAACCAAGCAACCCTAGATTGGAGAGGAGGAGAAGGATGGATGAGTATCGTTTGCCGCATCCCTCCCGCTTTTATAGGAAGGACACGGAGGGCTAGCTCGCCTATGCTCCAAGGGTCGCTTCCCGCCTCCACCTATGTTGTTGCCCACCATCACGGGCGAACAAGTAACCGCCCCATCCATCCAATCCACGACGCTGTGGCTCCTGCCATGACCAGGCCTTTAAAACATGTGCACCCGCCGTGAGATTCACGCTATACATGTGGTGCGCATGGCGGAAACAGCTTGAGGAGGTGGGACGACACGGAACAGTGGGATAATGGTTACCTCTTTGCTAATTCCATGGCCGCGCACGAACATTGGGCCTGACCCAACAACACTAGGCCAGCGAGTGTGGGCCAAGCCCGGAGGGTCCAGTCAGTGCATTAATAATGGGGTACCTAGTGCCCCTAACTTATGCACAAGCGTCGGAAGCACCCCCAATCTCAAGACCAACACCAACAGTCCAAGACACGCCAAGAACCCTCATGTCTACTACACAACCTTCTTCTTGTAGACTCGTGTTCGGCCTAAGTGCAGAGTTTCGTAGGACACTAGCAAATTTCCCTCAAGTGGATGGCCTAAGGTTTATCAATTCATGGGAGGAGTAGGATCAAGATGGTGTCTCTCAAGCAACCCTGCATTCAAAAAACAAAGAGTCTCTTGTGTCCCCAACACACCCAATACAAATGGTAAATTGTATAGGTGCACTAGTTCGGCGAAGAGATGGTGATACAAGTGTAATACGGATGGTAGATATAGGTTTTTGTAATCCGAAATTATAAAAGCAGAAAGGTAACAAATGGTACAAGTGAGCATAATCAGTATTGCAATGCTTAGAAACAAGGCCTAGGGTCCGTACTTTCACTAGTGCAAGATCTCTCAAGAATACTAACATAGCTAAATCATATATAAATCCCTCACGTGCGACAAAGAGTTCACTCCAAAGTAACAAATAGCGGACACCAAACGAAGAAATTATTGTAGGGTACAAAACCACCTCAAAGTTATCTTTTCTTATCAATCTTATAAGCTATCCCTATAACTGTCACGAACAGCCCTAGAGTTCGTACTAAAATAACACCTTAAGATACACATCAACCAAAACCCTAATGTCACCTAGATACACCAATGTCACCTCGAGTACCCGTGGGCTTGATTATACGATATGTATCATGTTCAATCCAACACAAAGAACTTCAAAATGTGCCCGAAAGTTTATATCGGAAAGTCGAGATGAAAACATGTGGAAACCCCTATGCATAGATTCCCAAGGTCACGGAACCCGCAAGTTGACCACCAAAACATACATCAAGTAAATCAATAGAACATCCCATTGTCACCACAGATATCCCATGACATGACATACATCAACTGTTCTCAAATCCTTAAAGACTCAATTCTGATAAGTCAACTTCAAAGGAAAAACTCAATTCATCACAAGAAGATAGGGAGGGGAAAACTCCATATGATTCATCTATATTAATAAAGGTCACGATACATCAAGATCATGCCATCTCAAGAACACGATAGAGAGAGAGAGATCAAACACATAGCTACTGGTACATACCCTCAGCTCCGACGGTGAACTACTCCCTCCTCGTCATGGAGACCGCCGAGATGATGAAGATGGCCTCCGGTGATGGTTTCCCCCTCCGACAGGGTACCGGAACGGGCTCCCGATTGGTTTTTCATGGCTTTGGAGGATTGCGGCGGTGGAACTCCCGATCTATATTTATAGGAATTTTTGGCGTCAGAATCACGTCAAGGCGGTGCACGAGGGACCCACAAGCCACAAAGGCGCGACCTAGGGGGCGCGTTGCAGGATTTTATCCTCCTCGTTCACTTCTTGGCCCGTCTCTAGTGCTTCGGGGGTCTCTTTTGGTCCATAAGAAATTACTGCAAATTTTCAGCCCATTCCGAGAACTTTTATTTCTGCACAAAAACGACACCATGGTAGTTCTACTGAAAAGAGCGTCAGTCCGGGTTAGTTCTTATAAAATCATACCAAAACCATATAGAATTATTGTAAAAATGGCATGAATACTTCATAAATTATCGATACGTTGGAGATTTATGTGCATCCCCAAGCTTAATTCCTGCTCGTCCTCGAGTAGGTAAATGATAAAAGAAATAATTTATGACGTGTGAATGCTAGCAAGTGCATAAATTTGATCAATGATAGTTCCAAACACTTTTTCTAGCCTCATTATATATCATAACAGTAGTTCATCTCAAAAAACGTCTCATCAAGTAATAATATATTCATGTGTTAAAGTGTAGACCATAAAGTTTCTTGACAACTAAAAATCTATGCTTTTAGTCACCAAACAATTGCAATTCATCTTATTTTCAGGAAGGGTTTATGTAAGAGCTTTGATTCGGCAAATTCTACATACTCAACTATGATATAGTCTTCCATGATTGCTAACACTCAAAGCATATTTTTAGAACAAATAACATCCATCAAACACAGAGAAAGATAGGGGCTTAAAGTTTCGCCTCCCAACTTATTTATCATATAGGTAATTGTCAACAATAATAGTTCATGATCAAATATATTTGTCTGGATATATATGTCTCGATCTTTCCCCACCACATGATGCTTGCCAACTAATACAATGAGGCTGGAATAGGAAGTGACTCAACATGAATAGTAAATAGATTGGCACTTCGCACAGGGAAGCAATGATTTGCATATGTGCCACAGCTCGAGCTTTTAAAACAAAGATGAATAATAATTTTGAGCGGTATGCTTTCATTGTCAACATAACAACCGAGAGATCTCGGTATCTTCCATGCTAGATACATTATAGGCGGTTCCTAGACAGAAAGGTAAAGTTTTTACTCCCCCTCCACCAATCAATCACACTCCAAGGTGAACCGAATCCACAGGTACCGTCCATACCAACAACATTCCTAGGGTTTTTTTGGTTAATTATTTGCATTTTTTCAGGACTGGGATTCCCTAATACTATGCACTTTATCGTCAATGATAGTGAATCAACGCATATCATGAGAATAACTCACCTAGCATGGAAGATACTGACAGCCCCTATTCACTACATGAGCGATTCGGGCATACAAAACAGAATATTATTTGAAGATTTAGAGTTTGGCACATGCAAAATTACTTGGAACAGAAGGTACATACCGCATATAGGTACATATAGTGGACCCTCATAGCAAGAAACTGGGTTGACGGGTTTTTGGATGCACAAGTAGTATCTCTACTTAGTATGAAGTGTTGGCTAGCAAAATGTTCTAAACACGCACCACATTTTGGAGGATCCATAACAATATAACTTCTATGCAAATATACCCAAACATAACTCATTAAGTTGTCCTTATTGTCCAACTTCAACTAATTTGCTCAAGTTTGAAAATAATTAATGGGGCTCACAATCATAGAAGATGTCCAAGATAGTATATTTATATGTAGAATCTCTCTTCCTTTAATGTTCTTCCAAGAATTGTTCAAGTGACCAATGCGGTATTTACTAACTTTCAATAAATTTTACCACCTATAATTATTATGTGTGAAGTCATTACTCACCATGGGATAAGTATACGAAGCATATTTAATTTCATATTTATTATATTCAATTCATTCAACCATTTACTCATAGGATATAAGTGAAACACGAGAGTAAATGACAGAACAACTCCAAAACATATAAGTGAAGATCAATGAGTAGTCAAACAATTAAGTAGCCATGTGAGGACTTTCTCTCTGTGTCTCTCTCTTAATAACGATTTTCAAATATGATTATTTTATATAAATGGAAAGCAAAAGTAAAATAGCACTCCAAGAATAGGACGCATCATGTGAACGAATAAAAATTTAGGCTCAACATTGGCTAACCGATAGTTGACGAAGAGAGGTGGGATGCGTTGCATCCCCAAGCTTAGATGCGTGAGAGTTCTTGGAATATTTACTTGGGATGCTTTGGGCATCCCCAAGCTTGAGATTTTGTATCTCATTCAATCCTCTCATATCATGGTTTCACCTATTCTCAAAAACTTCATCCACACAACACTCAAAAGAACTCGTGAGATAGGTTAGTACACATCATAATAAATCAACTCTTTATGTACTGCCAAGACAAGTTGACTAATAATTTTAGAGCATTAGGTATTGTATAATATCATTTCCACAATTTATATCTACCAATATAGTCTATGGAAACTATAGGATAAGTAGGTAACAAAACTATGACAGCAATCTGTCCAAACATAACAATTTTATTAATTTATGAAAACAGTGTACTTCTGAAACTCAAACAATTATAAAATTATAGTACATTCTATAAACTTTATATGACAACACTGTGTAAAAATTTCAGAAACTTTCCACGTTCCAGTAAAATATGAAAATTCAAATACTACAACACCAGTTTCTGTTTTTTACACAGCACCAATCAAAGCATGCAATGCAAGCATCCTAATGCAATTCTTGGAAATTTTTATGGCAAAACAATATTATAAATAACACCTAACATATAACAACAAAATAAAATGACGCTCCAAGCAAAACTCATATTTTGTGATGAATAAAAATATAGCTGCAAGTAAGATATACCGATAGTGTTGAAGATGAAAGAGGGGATGCCTTCTAGGGCATCCCGAAGCGTAGGCGCTTGAGTATTCCTTGGATATTACCTTGGGGGTTCCTTGGGCATCCCCAATCTTATGTTCTTGTCACTCCTTATTCCCCTCATATCAGTGTCTCACCAAAAATTGAAAACTTCCTCTCTATGTGTAGAATCATGAAGTAATTTTCAGTAGAATCATGAAGTAATTTCACCCAAAATTACTTCAGTAGAATCATGAAGTAATTTTCAGTAGAATCATAAAGTGATTTCACAATATAACAAGCACATAAAGCCTTATTTTCATGATCTAAAAGCATAGAAATTTTACTACTCACCACATAAGCAAATTTATTCTCATCAATAGTAGTTGGAGCGAATTCAATAAAATAACTATCATGTGAAGCATAATCCAATTGAAAATTAAAATCATGATGACAAGTTTCTTGGTTATAATTATTCTTTATAGCATACATGTAATCACAATGATCACCATAAATAGGAGGCATGCTTTCATCGTAATAAATTTGCTTATCAAAACTTGGTGGACTAAACATATCATATTCATCAAACATAGCATCCCCAAGCTTGTGGATTTGCATATCATTAGCATCATGAGTATTCAAGGAATTCATACTAACAACATTGCAATCATGCTCATCATAAAAATATTTAGTGCCAAACATTTTAATAACTTCTTCTTCAAAAACTTGAGCACAGTTTTCCTTTCCGTCATTTTCACGAAAGACATTGAAAAGATAAAGCATATGAGGCAACCTCAATTCCATTTTTTTGTAGTTTTATTTTATAAAAAAAGCTAGTGAAAAACAAGAAACTAGAAGACTTAATTGCAATACCTAAAGATATACCTTCAAGCACTCACCTCCCCAGCAACGGCGCCAGGAATTATCTTGATGTCTACTACACAACCTTCTTCTTGTAGACTCGTGTTGGGCCTCCAAGCGCAATGTTTTGTAGAACAATAGCAAATTTACCTCAAGTGGATTACCTAAGGTTTATCAATCTGTGGGAGGCATAGGATGAATATGGTCTCTCTCAAGCGACCCTGCAATCAAATAACAAAGAGTCTCTTGTGTCCTCAACACACCCAATACAATGGTAAATTGTATAGGTGCACTAGTTTAGCGAAGACATGGTGATACAAATGTAATATGGATGGTAGATATAGGTTTTTGTAATCTGAAAATATATAAACAGCAAGGTAACAAATGGTAAAAGTCAGCATAAATAGTATTGCAATGCTTAGAAACAAGGCCTGGGGTCCATACTTTCAATAGTGCAAGTTCTCTCAACAATACTAACATAGTTGAATCATATATAAATCCCTCGCGTGCGACAAAGAGTTCACTCCAAAGTCACAAATAGCGGACAACAAACGAAGAAATTACTGTAGGGTATGAAACCACCTCAAAGTTATCTTTTCTGGTCAATCTTATGAGCTATCCCTGTAAGTGTCACGAACAACCCTAGAGTTTGTACTAAAATAACACCTTAACATACACATAAACCAAAACTATAATGTCACCTCAAGTACCCGTGGGCTTGATTATACGATATGCATCACATAATTTCATATTCATCATGTTAATCCAACCCAAAGAACTTTAAGAAGTGCCCCAAACTTTCTACCGAAAAGTCAAGACAAAAAAATCTACCAACCCCTATGCATAGATTCCTCAGGTCACGGAACCCGCAAGTTGATCACCAAAACATACATCATGTAAATCAATAGAACATCCCATTGTCACCATAGATATCCAACCGCAAGACATACACAAAATGTTCTCAAATCCTTAAAGACTCAATTCCGATAAGTAAACTTCAATTGGAAAACTCAATTCATCACAAGAAGATAGAGAGGGGGAAACTCCATATGATTCATCTATATTAATAAAGCTTGCTATACATCAAGATCGTGAATCTCGGGAACACAAGACAGACCGATCAAAGATATAGCCACTGGTACCTAGTCTCAACCCCGAGGGTGAACTACTCCCTCCTCATCATGGAGACCGCCGGGATGATGAAGATGGCCTCCGGTGATGGTTTCCCCCTGCGGCAGGGTACCGGAACAGGCTCCCGATTGGTTTTCCATGGCTCTCGATGCTTGCGACGGCGGAACTCCCAATCTAGGTTTCTTTTCGGTGGTTTTTTTATTCATAGGAACTTTTGGCGCGGGAATCATGTCAAGGCGGTGCCTGAGAGACCCAAAAGCAACAGGGGCGCGGCCTAGGGGGTCGCGCCCTGCAGGCTTGTCACCTCCTCGTTCACTTCCTGGCCCAGCTCCGGTGCTTCGAGGGTCTCTTTTGGTCCATAAAAAATCACCGTGAATTTTTAGCCCATTCCGAGAACTTTTATTTCTGCACAAAAAATGACACCATGGTAGTTCTGCTGAAAACAGCGCTAGTCCGGGTTAGTTCTAATAAAATCATACAAAATCATATAGAATTATTGTAAACATGGCATGAATACTTCATAAATTATAGGTACGTTGGAGATGTATCAAACCTCTGACACCTGCCAAGAGTGAGGGTGCAACATCCTCATCAAGACCCAGCAACACGCCTCCCCAAGAGGCGTGGGCCAGCCTGCTACAGCTCCACCTGATCGCGACACCAGTCACGTGTCGATGAGGTGTCGAGCCCCCAGATGACTAGGTGGCTCTCGCTAGCTATGTGGCGCTGTGCTGGAAGATAGGTTGCATCCCATTGACACCCATTCGGAAGCATGTCAAGACCTCAAGCCACGGCCGACTCATGGCTTCCCCGCCACCTAGGGCCGCATTTATGGCGCTCCGTCTTAAGTGACAGAGTTAGGTATGATAGCACTGTTAGCTATCTGATCATGTCACCTGCCACTGTGGATACCCCTTGAGATATAAAAGGTGGTCGGAGGCAACCTAGCAAGGATTCGGATCTTACAGATTCAACACTTGGTACACTAGGTCCACGCGGTATTAGAGCCAAGTGTAAGCAGTCACAAGTGCTAGCTCTCCCCGGCAACTCTTGTTGGAGCATAGCTCCATGCGAACTTCATCTTCCCCAATCAATCCACCAAAGCAGGAGTAGGGTTTTACGCTTCACAGCGGCCCAAATCTGGGTAAGAAAACCGAGTCTCATCTTTGTGCTACCTCCCTACTCTCTGCTCTTTGTGTGATACGACATCCATGCGTACCACAAGGGGCCCGAAGGTCCCATAGGTGATCGTGTGCACACTTGCACCGATAATGAAAGGCATGAAATCGAATAAACCAAACAGATTGCACCTCAAGACTGCAAACACGTTGCTCTATTAGTTGATTACACATATTCCCACCAACATGTAGTTCAACCTATGAACATATATACTAAAGCATAGATATAATATGCACCAACTAGATAGCTTCAATCCAACATCTCATATTCATGCTTGATCGTTAAGATTCTGTATGTACTTAGCATACTCGGGACGCACCATCCTGTGAGAATACTTCTGATTAAAGGATCCAACGACTCATCCTCTTGCATCCGCGAGAATGCTAGCATACACATTGTTATTCTTTTTTTGCAGAACGGGCATCCATAGGCCCCGTTCTTCCAGACACGCATGTTATGCTTCCCAGTCTTAAGCACTCGGAGCTTTTGCCTCTTGAACATCTCCTTGATTTCTTCATCCTCATTGTTGACATCTTCAAACAACACCTATAGATATAGTAAAAATGTGGCATTAGTATATTTTATAATGTGAATTCAGCAAGGAAGAGTTTATGAAACACAATTTATACTGTGGCAACGTGAACCCTAAATCCACATGATATCTTGATGAAAGAAATGCATCAATTGTGGGCATACAAGTTAGTGCAGCATATTTATCTCATGCTTGCCTGAAGTGCCTGAATTGATAATTGTGAGAAAAATATAGAAACATTCAAGTAAATACTACATGTCAAAAAGTAGGATTATGATTTCATGGAATTTTTTCTAGACAGATCCAAGGATTTTGTTTGTATTGGTTTTAGCACAATCATCTTTGTACATACCAATCTAGAACAAAAAATTAGTGCAATCATATGTGTAGGACATTCATATTGATTGTAAGATTTGGCTACAAATTATTAGCACAATCACTTACCCTAGTCGAATTATTAGCAAAATTATTCATACAGGCAAACACTAACTAGAGAAAACCTGTGGTGTACTCACTTTGTAAACGAATATAAGAGCTTTTAGATCACGACTTTAGTGATCTATAAACGCTCCCATATTTCTTCAAGGAGGGAGTATTTACCAAAAATGGGTACAAATGACTAACCGGTTCTTCGTCGGAGTCGTTGTCATCGCCGGAGTCATTGTGGACCACCGACTCCAGCTGGGGAAGGTAACCGGCAGCGACTACGTCAAGGTCGTGATGCTGCCCACATGAGACGTCATCTACGGCGATGAAAATCTTTGTGCTAAGGTGCTTCGTCGGCCCCGACATGGTCACTCCCTCCCATGGTGCACTTTAGTGCCATCTTACGCCCTTGAGACGGTGATGACTACTATTATCGGTAGCGAGGATGAAGGGGAGAAGATTGTGTGTTTAGCAAGAATGGGCAGTGCGACCGCCTATTAAAACCAGCGGCTCGGGTACCGTTTATATGGAGGAGTTGAGAGGGAGGTGGACGGCGGTCAAAGGATCGACTTGCCTCTGGGTGAGCTTGCGCAGCGGACTTCTCGCATGCGTACCATCTATTCACATGCCTCCCGACATGTCTCCCTATGATACTATGCAGCAAACACACCTCCCATCACACACCTTCTCGCATGCGTCCCGGTCATCCTGCACGGATGCTTGCTAGCATGCATTCCATGAAATCAAATCTTCTCGCCGGATCGCGGGACGTACATTGTTTTTATTTTTTGAGGATTAATTCTATCGCTTTATTATTACTTATCTGAAGCTACGGTATCTACATTGTCGTGGTAACACCAACCGATTGGATTAATAAACCATTTGCGATGTTAACGTGATATTTATGTGTTGCACATATTAATAAGCTATCGTTTGCAACAAGCTTAGATGAAAACTTGTCTCAAATTGGACAGTTTATTTACCACGACCTATTGGTTCCATATCATGACAACTTATCAATGTTTCATGAATCTTATCTTAGATAGGGATTAACTGGAATTTCAAAACCAAGATTCTGAATGTTTGCGCTTGATCCATGATGCCGAGATATTTGAAATTTATTGGATTTTCTTTCATGGGGACTAAACATGCATCCAAGACACATACTTTGATTTTTCTAATCCATTTTGTTGCACAACCGCATGTGCGTGTAGTTCAAATTTGAAGTTTGCATATTAAATCCATAGGGAATAAATTTAATGTATAAAAATGTCTTAATGACCTATAAAAAATACAAATTTTAATATGGCACTCCTATCGGCACATTTTTACTATAGAAAAAGTTTGGCATGCATGCCTTGAAGTGGCGGCGATGTGACATGGTGGGTGGGGCATGGGGGGTCCGGCGCACTATGCGTCGTGAGCCTCCGTGTGGGGTTGTCCGGTTTGTGAGGCACTTGCCACATGAAAAAGTCATGCATTGGTTATTTAAAACATCACATGCCCCTTTTCATTCATATGTTTGTGTCACATGCATGTGGTGGTATGTGATCCTCGTACACTCCCTTGTGCGGTTATTAGCGACACACCCATTCGTTGCCCCCTACAGTGGCAAGGGTTTGATCAAGGTGGATTCATCTTGGTTTGTGTTGTGATGTATATCATGGGGTCAGATTCCAGATGGAAGTTTGAGCGTGTGCGTACATGTGCTCCCACCGGCAAGAAGTGAGTGGGCTACACGTCAGGAATCTCCGTGGAAAGTTTTCCTGTTTGCAAAGGTGTCACACCAAGACCTCCATACATATGTTTGCGAAACATGGAGGCAGTAGTTTTACTTAGACATCCCCTTGTGCAATTATCATCATCACTCCGATCGGTGGCCCCGTGTTGTCCATCACTTTGACCATGGCGAGAGAGCTTAATTACTGTGGATTATTTTTGGTTTGTGTTTATGGTAGGTCATGGTGTGAGATTACATGGTATAACTTGAGAGCATGTGTATGCATGAATGCCTCCCATAGGCTCAAATTGTGGGGGGCATACCTACTAGATATCATGAACCTCGCTCCGCATGGAGACTTCATTGTTACCGATGAGGGTTCCACATCAAAGTTTGTGCATTGAGTATTTGTCGAGGAACGACAATATATGGTTCCATCCAGTTCCCTGTGTGGTTCAAGTATGGGAATAAATGCGCACATAAAGCAGAATGAGGAGTCAACACAGAGGGTTTATCAAGGTCTGAGCCACAAAGGAGGTGTGATACCCTACATCCTGTTTTTGGTGGATTGTGAGTGTGTGAGTCCAAAGTACAAGGAACGTAGCTTGCCCACAAGGCGCACGGAAGTGAAGCTACCCTATGCAAATGGATAGGGTTTCGACCTTTGTAAAGGTATCCATGGACCTCCTATTATATACCAAGGGGTTACCAAAGTGGCAAAATAGTCTTTACACAGGGTAAATAGTGGCTACAATGCTAAATACCTAACTCTACCAATTTAGTACAAATGCATTAAATGCGCCATGAGGTGTCATGCTAGGGACGTTTTCCGGCTAGAGGTGTCTCTCCTTCTGTGCCACCAGCCCAGCTACCTTCTATCCCTTCGCCACGCCATCGGGAGAGGTGTCAACAAATCTGCTCGTGTCGCGATGAGCTATCACATGCTGCAACAAGCTCCGCCATACTTCCTGCCCACTCAATACATCTCCATTAAGTGACTGGCATCCCTTCGAGGTGGATCAGTAAGCAGGGAGTGGAGGCATGCTCGTATGGAATTTGTCGGGCCTTCGCTTGCTGTTAAGTAGCTTGCAGGTGCCTTCTCGTCTGGATCTTGATTCTTCTATTGAATCTATTCGCCGGCAGGTCGTGGCCAGCAAGGAGGTTGCCATTGTCGCCTATACATAAGGCAGGGAACTAAGGCCCCTGAGCATTAATACACCGACAATATTTAAACAACACACAACACTTCCATACATATGTTTGGTCCACGCTTAGACGGTGGTTCTCAACAAACACTCCTTCACGTGTTTATCGGTGGCAACAAGCCCATTATGTCACATCCCTGATCCCTATTAGGGTTAGCAAGTTGTGCTCATGTCTTCTTTCCTTGCATCCAAGAAAACAAAATGAAATCCAAAAACAAAAGCAAAGAAAACCCAAAGCAAAACTCTAACCACTCTTTATTCATGAAATATTTCAACAAGTGCCAGATCAATGAACCCAAAATGGCCATTAGAGAAGTTCATCTTTTCTATTAAATGTTGAAAACATGATATGAGAGATGAAACATATTTTCCAAATACTTTTGGCATTTTAAATTTAAGATAAAGCTTCTGAATTCAATTATATATTTGATTTCAAATATTTCAAAGCTTCCAAAAATGTTGAAAACTTTATATGTGGTTGGAAATATTCCAACTAACACTCTACTATTTTTCAAACTATTTTAGAATAGTTTGGAGCCAAAAATAAAACAAAACAAAGTCAGTAAGTAAATAACAGAAACAGAAATGAAAAAAAATGGAAAGAAACTTACCTGTCGCTCAGGTGAGGCCCAGCCCACACCGACGCCTATCGTCTTCCTCATGCCAGCGAGCAGCAGGAGGTGGCCGCCGCTTGTTCCGGTGCGACCACGCACCTGTGCGTCTACCTGGACCTCCCTGATGCGCTGGAGAGGAGGGATAAGGCCTCCGGGATTCATTCCCAACCTCATCCTCTCCCAATTCGATCTCTCTCCTCTCTTTCTTCCTCGGCCGCCATGACTGCGAGCTCGAGCTCGAGCTAGCCATCGCTCCGGCCGTCCTTCGCAGGCCCTGAGAGTGTCGTTCGCTCTGCCTCGTCGAGTTGGTCGTCTTTGCCAAAGGAAAGAAGCCCTCGAGCCCTGCATCGCCGGATCTCCATCGTCTTCTTCCTTGGGTCGCCGACGTTCACCACCACCGTTCTCCCTCCTCTGGCCGTCCCCGAGCCCGCTTTCGACAACGCTACACTCCCTGTGAGCTCAGGGTGCCTTCCCCCTTCTTTCCCCTCTCGATTTCGAGCTCTAGGCCTAGTATCACCGGAGCTCGACGAGAAACGCCGCGGTAGCTCATCGGCGGTGGCCCTACGGTGACCGGTTGGTCCACCCGAGGCCTGCAATGGCTCCAGCTCGTCGCATAGATGCTCTAGGAGCCCAGCCCCGCGCGAAATGCCCTTTGTTTCGATGACCTCAATGATGGCCGAGCTTCGGCCGCCGCCAAGCTCGTCACCGGTGTCGATTCTGGCCACCCTAGCCCCTGGGTTTGCTCCATCGTGTGCGCCGTCTAGTGGTCGTTCTTCCCGAGGTCTCTGCCATGCATTTTGACATCAGAGATGCGTTTCTGACGCCCTCCGCCGTCTCTGGTGCTGCCGGAGGCTCACCGCACGCAAGATCGACCTCGTTGCCGATGGGTTCTTCCCTCCTGAGCCTATGACAGGTGGGGCCAGCCCCTGTCTAATTAAGTTTAATAAAAATAAAAAATAACTTATTTAATTAACTTAAACAGACACTGACAGGTGGGTCCTACTCTGTTAATTATCTAATTAAGTTAAATCTAAAATAAAACTGGCCAGAGTCACCGACGAGTGGGTCCCACTGGTCAGGTTTGACTTTCAACGGCGAGATGACCTACTGATGTCATGCTGATCCAATAAAACCTTTTCTGTTTAAAAACAATTCCAAAATTTGGAAATTCATAGAAAATTGAATATAACTGCAAATTTGACAAATAATATATGTAAAATGATTAGAAAAATTCAAGGAATCCAATGGTGCTATTTTCATGCACGAAAAACAAAGTTATCAAACAGCATTAGGTCAAATCAATTAAAAGAATTTAATAAATTATAATTCAAATGATATTTGAATTATGATTTCAAATCAAGATCACCCAAAAGGTTTTGTTAGTCATCTCAAACCGTGCTACATTGCATTTCATGCATCATTTTGTTGCATACGTTAGCTATTGATTGATTGATGTTACTCCGGTAGGCTCCGCCCCTCCGGATACATCTGATTATCCGACTGACGGATATCACCCCTCTGCTAAGCAACAAGGCAAGCAACCATTTTGATCATCCCGATAAATCCCATGTTCTCGCTACTGCTCTTACTTATTGCATTAGGTTAAAATGGTTTCAATGCTTTTACCACATTAGTTGAACCCACTTCCTTTGCATGACCTATCCTTGTCAAAGTAAATAGCTGAACCTTGCAACCTGGCATACCTGGTAGATGGTTGAGCCATGACGTGCCTTATCCTGCTATGCATGCTATGCTTCGAGTTGGGTATGGTCTGTCATCTGGGTGATGAATAGGATCGTGAGAATGTGTTCAGTGACTATACGTTGTGTGTTGAACCTGATTTGGTAAAGGTACCGATGAAAGGCTATGTAGGAGTACATGGCGGGTTGTTTCATTGGAACCGTCCTTGGGTACTGAGTTTCGTGTATGTAATCCAAGACTAGATACTACCACACGTTGGGATACTTAATTGACCCTCTCGACTTATTAATCGCTTAGTACTCGGTCCAGGACTTGCAAGTAGTTTCTTGTCTTTATAGTCATGCTAGAGGCCGTGCGTAGCGCTGACCTTAGAGGTGGGTTATGATGCGGTAGGCAGTGGCACGGTGTACCAAGTGGAACCCGGATGGTGGGCTTGGGAACCCTGCGCACATCGTTTGGGGCCATGGCGGAAACCTCAGCCGGACTTCCGTGCGGGTTACCCTCAGATAGGCGATAGACCTGGACTAGGTATTAGAATGGTTAACGGTCGTGACCGACTCCCTCGCTGGGCTTCTGCTTGAAGGTGGCCGAGTTGCATGACGTGCACATAGCGATAAGTGGCGAGAGCGTGTGTGAAGGAGTACACCCCTGCAGGGTTATGATCTATTCGAATAGCCGCGTCCGCAGATATGGACTACTTGGAAACATATGTTGTTCATAGATAACTATAATGGCAACTCGTAAAATTGTCAAGATAAGTGTGAGTGTCGTGGATGGCATTTCCGTAGGGTGACGGAATGATTCCATGATGGAGTATTGTTGTGGTGTTAGTGGACTCGTGTGCGAGAAATCAAAGTTGTCAAAGTTAATTGAAAATGTAAGTTGTCTAGCCAAGAGTCAAATGTTGGCTTTCCGCGGGAAACCCCACTACTCCTTGTTGATACACTGCATGAGTAGATAGATTATCCTGAAGTCTTGCTGAGTACTTTTGTACTCACATTTGCTTAATAAATTGTTGCAGAGGTTGTTAATGACCCTAATGGAGGGTTCTATCTAGACGTTGACGACGACGAGTAGCTGGTGTCCCAGCTACGATTTGGCCCTAGGTTGGGTCTGTAGATAGTCAGGCCATGTGCCTTTATCATTCCATCTGTGTGTACTCAAATAGTTTTAATCTCCCGCTGGCTTGTAAGACTTGTGTGTATGACTTGTGATGATGGGTCGTGAGACCCCTATCTGTGTAATATTATGTGTGAGGCTCTTCCGAGCCTTCTAAATAAAGTTTGTATGTTTATGGTTATGTTGTGATGCCATCGATGTATCTATACATATCGGTATGCCATGCGTACGTCTGGTGTACTTGATATGCATGGGGTTCGAATACCTAGTCGTATGCTTTAGTAGCACTCCTTACGGGGAAATGCACCTTTGTGATTTCATCGAGCCATGGTAGTTCGCTACTTCTCCGGAAACATTGGTTGACCAGCATGTGTCCTTCTTAGCTGCTGTGTCTGTCCCTTTGGGAAATGTCACGCGTATGTAATGGAGTCCTTGTAGCTTGCTACGACTCGTCTACATTCGCTGATGACCGACACCTGGTTTGCTGGGTCATGTATGCCTGTCCCTGTATGGAACTACACCTAGAGTTTATGACTAGACATGTCGATCCGTGTTCTTTGACATTGGATTGCTAGCGACACAATTGCATACGCGAGTCAAAAGGTGCAAATGGTCCCGGCTAAGGTAAGGCTGCAGCCGTGGGGATAACCGTGCATGAGACCGCAAAGAGATGCGATGTGTTACATGCTGGATTCCTATGGCTAATGATCGGGGTCCCGACATCGTTGGTATCAGAGCCTGACTGACTGTAGGATTACTAAGCCAAACTGGTCGAAGTTGAGTGTAGAATTGCTTTAGTTATATATAAGGGAATTGTTTGTGGAAGGGAACGTAAGACTCTTGCTTCTTTTCTCAAGTTATTCTATTCTGGTCATCCTCGTCTTTTCTGCGGGGATTAAGGACTAGGTTACTTATCTTTCTCTTAGGCTCGTGTTTTTTTTCTGATCGGTAGATTATAGGACAACGAGTCGAGAGTTATTCTGGGTTTTTTTATTCCAAGGTAAAGAAAGTAAGTTTTGATGACCATGGAATTGAACTTGATAGTTGAGTGGTTATGCTATCCTATCTTTGTGGGATGTCTCAAAATTGTTTTTGAGCATTTACAGCCGTTATGCTGCCCAAATTTTGTCTTGAGAGCTCTAATGCTTTTGCATTACTCTCTATTTTCAGATGCATGGACGTCCTTCTCGTCAGGTGGTCCGTCTGACTAGGTGCATTGATGTGCCGGGTCACACGGCCATGCTAGTCCGGATGATGTCACTAGCCGGTTACCGTTGGTACCCAGAGTACAAAGTGGAGGAGCAGTACCGGGATTTCAATCAAAGTCAGTTTCTGTGCACTGTTAGGGTATTGCCACATTACCCTAGAGCTGAGGAGCCGATCCATTGGTCTTATGGATTGGGGTCACTGTTGACATGGCAGTACAAGATGCTGCCTATTCAGTGTTGACCATCATGAGGTCCAGACATGCACTGTTGCAGAATTCAGAGTTCTGCTATGTTCCTGCCCCTCAACCAGGAGAAGAAGGATACCTTAGTTGGGGTATACTTTGATTCTTCTATGGAGGATCCGCTGCTGCAGTCCATTGCTGAGATGCTAGAGAATAGAGGCAGGGATGCTCGTGCCCTTCGTATGGAGCTCTATGCTACACGTGCCCATCTGTGGACGGCTTTGACACAGCTGGCACCTGTAGTCCAGACAGGGTATGGAGATATGGAGATGTTGAACCCTGTTAGGACCCATCTTCCGGCTCATGTTGACTGGCGTGCTATAGGAGGAGTCACCACTATTCGGGGACCTCTACTACCACCAGTCAGGGACCAAGGCCACACCCGTGCCCTTACGGTTCCCAGGGGTCTCAGGCTGGAGTATTTCCTGATCCGCAGGTTGAGCTCCCAGGTCATGGAGGCAACCTTTATGAGATGTTCTATGCGGATGCCTGAACCCGTGAGTGGAAGGATAGTATGGTAGTAGTTATACTTCCACAATTCTGTGTGTCTTGTGAAGTATGCTTATGTCGTGAGATGAATTCCGGAGGCATAGATAAATAATGTATAGGAAGCTTGGAAAGCCTCTGATGAGTTGTGTCATCATTTCAATAGTTTGCTCTTCGGTTAAGGTTATACTGAACTATGTAATGGTGTGTATGAACCATGGTGTATATATAGCCATTGCTTGTTACCATGTTGTTCGGATGTTCATTTCCGCATTCCATGTGTTCAGTGCATTATTAATCCATAGTTAGTATTAATGTTGATATTGGTCTAAGCTGTGAGTTTGTTTGTCAGGATGGTGTTCACCAGGTTGAACCGTGCCCCTGCTCATGAGCAGGGAGAGGGTAGTCAACCACCACAGGAGGAACTGCCTCACCCGCCCTCTCTGGCGGAAGTTATGCTTCAGGCAGAAAGAAGCAAAAGGGAGACCAACCGTCTATTAGAGCGTATTGAGCAAAATACGGCTCGTCAGCCTAGGAATGATGCAGTGTCCCTCAATGACTTCGTGAAGTTGAATCCTCCGGAGTTCCATCACTCCATTGACCCCCTCAACGCTGATGACTGGTTGTGCAGTATATCGCGCAAGATTCGCTTTGCAAATGTTTCTGAGGCCGACAAGGTGACCTTTGCGGTGTACTTTCTCGAAGGACCCTCCAATGTGTGGTGGGAGAAATTTGAAGCTATGCGTCCTGCCGGGCCAGCAGCCACATGGGCAGACTTTAGTGCTGCCTTCCGTCTGCACCATATTCCAGAGGGTCTGATGGACAGAAAGAGAGAGGAGTTCTGTGCATTCACCCAGGGAAAATTGACCGTGGATGCCTATAGCCGCGAGTTCGGTAACCTTGCCCGCTATGCAACTTAGGAGGTTTCAACTGATGCCAAGAAGCAAGCAAGATTCAGCAAGGGTCTGAGCCCTGAACTTCGTCGTGATTTGCGCCTTCATGAATGTACAAGCTTTCAAGCTCTTGTCAACTAGGCGATCAGTGCCGAGACCGGTCACACCGACTATGAAGCCACAAGGAAGCAGTCCCGTGACTCTGGCTCATCATCTGGTTCCGCGTTCCCAAAACGAAGGTTGTGGGTTCCAAATAGTTCTCTACAGTCAAGATATACCCCGAGGCCATCCTATGTGGCATCTCAGGCGAATCAGACCAACCTTCCAGTAAAAACCTATGGTGGCGCAGCTAGCAATGCTGCACCACGTGCCAATCAGGTTATCTGTTACAAGTGTGGATAACCAGGGCACTATTCCCGAGAGTGTCCTCAGAATATGGGTGCCAAGCAAGCCGGAAAGTCCGTTGGGCAAGGCAAGTCGGGCAAAGCTTACTATGTGAAGCCAACTCCTGCACGTGGATGTGTGAACTATGTTTCAGCAGGAGAAGCTGCAGAGGATCCCGACGTTATACTTGGTATGCTCCTTGTTAATCATCACCTGGCGTTTGTTCTTTTTGACACTAGGTCATCTCATTCCTTCATTTCAGAAAGTTATGCACAGTTGCATAACATGTCTTTCTGTGATATGCCAATCCCATTGGTTGTCCAAAACCCGTGGTAGTAAGTGGCAAACCTCCAGGATAACCTATGACAATGAAATTCTATTAGACAGGCTAGTTTTTCTAGCAACTTTGATAGCCCTGAAATCTTCAGATATCAATATCATCTTGGGTATGGACTGGATGTCAGCTCATTATGCCAAGATTGATACTCATTCTAGAAATGTTCAGCTTACCCATCCCTCGGGTGAGATAGTCAATGTCTCTACTCGAGTTGCCAAATGTCAACTCTATTCCCTTAATGCCAACCCTCTTCCAGAACTTGAAGACATTCCGGTAGTCCGTGACTTTCCGGATGTTTTTCCAGAAGAACTACCAGGAATTCCACCTGACAGGGATGTAGAGTTTGTGATAGACCTTGTTCCGGGAACTGTCCCAATAGCCAGAAGACCTTATAAGATGACACCCTTGGAGCTAGCCGAACTTCAGAAGCAACTAGATGAGGCTTTGAATAAAGGTTTGATTCGTCCTAGCTCTTCTCCTTGGGCTTGTCCCGTCCTCTTCGTTAAGAAGAAAGACGGAACGGATCAGATGGTTGTAGATTATCGACCAGTTAATCTGGTCACCATAAAGAACAAGTATCCGCTCCCCAGGATCAACGACCTGTATGATCAGCTTGCTGGATCCCCAGTCTTCTCCAAAATGGATTTGAGGTTGGGTTACCATCAAATCAAGATCAAGAACGGGGACATTCCAAAAACGGCTTTTGTCACTCGTTATGGCCAATACGAGTACACCGTCATGTCCTTTGGTTTAACCAATGCCCCAGCCACCTTCTCTTGCTTGATGAATTCAATCTTCATGGAGTATTTGGATAAATTCGTCGTAGTATACCTCGATGATATTCTCATCTACTTGAAGAATGAACAAGAACATGCCGAGCATCTAAGGCTGGTATTGATGAAACTTCGAGAGCATCGCCTTTATGCCAAGTTTTCAAAATGTGAATTTTGGTTACCAGAAGTGACCTATATGCGCCACGTAATCTCTGGTAAGGGTATTGCTATTAATCCCGAGAGAGTTCAAGCCGTCCTTGATTGGACTCAACCTGAATCGGTTAAGAAAGTTAGTAGTTTTCTTGGTCTAGCGAGCTATTGTCGCCACTTTGTTGAGAACTTCTCCTAGGTTGCAAAGCCTCTAACTGAACTCCTCAAGAAAGATAAAAAGTTTGAGTGGACACCACAGTGTGAGCATAGTTTTCAGGAACTGAAAAGACACCTGACTTCCGCACCTGTGTTGCTACCACCAGATTTCTCTAAGGACTTTGTTATCTATTGCGATGCCTCGCGACAAGGATTAGGTTGCATTCTCATGCAGGATCGTCATGTGATTGCATACGCATCTCGACAGTTGCGTCCACATTAGTATAATTATCCTACACATGATCTTGAGCTTGCAGCTGTAGTGCATGCACTTAAAACCTGGCGACATTACCTTCTTGGTAATTGTTGCGAAATATTCACTGATCACCAAAGTCTGAAATATATCTTCACCCAGCCGGATTTGAATCTCAAGCAAATACGGTGGGTTGAGTTGATCACAGATTACGACTTAGGAATAACTTACACCCCGGGGAAGGCCAATGTTTTGGCTGATGCACTAGTCGTAAGTCTTACTGTAACAACCTGATGCTACAACGAGGTCAACCACATCTCTATGAGGAATTTCGGAAGTTAAATCTTCACATTGTTCCTCAAGGATTCCTTTCTACCCTGGTGGCGAAGCCTACTCTTAGGGATCAAATCATAGCCATGCAGGCATATGATAAGGGTATATCCCGGATCAAGGAAAATATTGCTAGCGGAAACGCTAGGGATTTCTCTATCAATGAGCAAGGTGTTGTGTTCTTTCAGAACTGTCTAGTGGTTCCTAAGAGCAAACGTCTGCGGCAATTGATCCTTAAGGAGGCTCATGATTCTCCTCTCACCATTCATCCTGGTAGTACTAAGATGTATCAGGACCTACGCGAGTGGTTTTGGTGGACTAGGATGATGAGAGAAATTGCTGAGTTCGTTGCTAACTGTGACGTTTGTCGTCGAGTTAAGGCAGAACATCAAAGGCCTGCTGGCACCCTTCAACCTTTAGCTCTTCTTGAATGTAAATGGGATAAAGTCAGTATCGATTTCATCACCGGATTTCCCAAGACCAGGAAAGGAAATAATGCTATCTTTGTGGTCATTGACCGTCTTTCCAAAGTAGCTCATTTTCTTCCAGTTCGTGAGAGTATAATAGCTAGCCAGCTAGCAGAGTTATATCTCTCTCGAATAGTGTCTCTTCATGGTGTTCCTCTGGAGATTAACTCAGACCGTGGAAGTATCTTTACTTCTCGCTTCTGGGAGAGTTTTCAAAATGCCATGGGGACTCACTTATCCTTTAGCACTGCTTTCCATCCTCAATCAAGTGGTCAAGTAGAAAGGGTGAATCAAATCCTAGAAGATATGCTCCGAGCTTGTGTTATATCGTTCGGTATGAATTGGGAGAAGTGCCTTCCATTCACTGAATTTGCATATAACAATAGTTATCAATCAAGCTTGGGCAAAGCTCCTTTTTAAGTTCTGTATGGACGAAGATGTCGAACACCTCTTAATTGGTCAGAAACCGGAGAGAGGCAACTCTTTTGTCCGTATATGATCCAGGATGCACAAGAGCAAGTTCGCATTATTCGTGAATAGTTGAAAACAGCCCAGTCTCGTGAAAATAGCCAATATGATCGTCATCATAAGACTGTGACCTTTGAAGTTGACGTGAAGGCTTATCTTCGGGTTACACCATTGAAGGGTACCCATCGATTCGGTATCAAGGGCAAGTTGGCTCCTCGTTACATTGGTCCTTTCCGCATTCTTGCCAAACGAGGAGAAGTTGCCTACCAATTGGAACTTCCTCCGCATCTTTCCAAGGTTCATGATGTATTCACGGCTCCCAACTCAGGCGTTGCTTTTCGGATCCTATCCGTGAAGTGGACCATGAAACGCTTGATCTCCAAGATAACCTTTCATACCGAGAATGCCCTGTGCGTATTCTTGATCAAGCTGAGCGTACCACTCGACGTCGAAACCTTAAGTTTCTTAATGTTCAATGGTCAAATCATTCTGAAAAAGAAGCAATGTGGGAAAGAGAGGATCATCTCCGACTTGAGTATCCCGCGCTATTCCTGACAACTTCCAAATCTCGGGACGAGATTCTTTTGAGTGGGGGTGAGTTGTCACATCCCTTATCCCTATTAGGGTTAGCAAGTTGTGCTCATGTCTTCTTTCCTTGCATCCAAGAAAACAAAATGAAATCCAAAAACAAAGCAAAGAAAACCCAAAGCAAAACTCTAGCCAGTCTTTATTCATGAAATATTTCAACAAGTGCCAAATCAATGAACCCAAAATGGCCATTAGAAAAGTTCATATTTTCTGTTAAATGTTGGAAACAAGGTATCAGAGATGAAACATAATTTCAAAATACTTTTGGCATTTTAAATTTAAGTTAAAAGCTACTGAAATCAATTATATATTTGATTTCAAATATTTCAAAGTTTCCAAAAATGTTGAAAACTTTATATGTGGTTGGAAATATTCAAACTATTTTAGAATAGTTTTGAGCCAAAAATAAAACAAAACAAAGTTAGTAAGTAAATAACAGAAACAGAAATGAAATAAAAATGGAAAGAAACTTACCTGTCGCTCACCTGAGGACCAGCCCACACCGACGCCTGTCGTCTTCCTCATGCCAGCGAGCAGCAGGAGGTGGCCGCCGCTCGTTCCGGCGCGGCCACGCACCTGTGCGTCTTCCTGGACCTCCCTGATGCGCTAGAGAGGAGGTATAAGGCCTCCGGGATCCATTCCCGACCTCATCCTCTCCCCATTCGATCTCTCGCTTATCTATCTTCCTCGGCCGCCATGACCGCGAGCTCGAGCTCGAGCTAGCCATCGCTCCGGCCGTCCTTCGCAGGCCCTGAGAGTGTCGTTCGCTCCGCCTTGTCGAGCTGGTCGTCTCTGCCAAAGGAAAGAAGCCCCCGAGCCATGCATCGCCGGATCTCCATCATCTTCTTCCTCGGATCGCCGACGTTCACCACCGCCGTTCTCCCTCCTCTGGCCGTCCCCGAGCCCGCTTTCGACAACGCTGCACTCCCTATGAGCTCAGGGTGCCTTCCCCCTTGTTTCCCCTCTCAATTTCGAGCTCTAGGACTAGTATCACCAAAGCCCGATGAGGACCGCCACGGTAGCTCACCGGTGTTGGCCTTACGGTGACCGGTTGGTCCACCCGAGGCCTGCAATGGCTCTAGCTCGTCGCGTAGATGCTCTAGGAGCCCAGCCCCGCGCGAAATGCCCTCTGTTTCGATGACCACGACGATGGCCGAGCTCGTCGCGGGCGTCGATTCCGGCCACCCCAGCCCCTGGGATATGCTCCATCGTGCACGCCGTCGAGTGGTCGTTCTTCCTAAGGTCTCTGAGATGCGTTTCTGCCACCCTTCGCCGTCTCTTGTGCTGCCGGAGGCTCACCGCCGGCGAGATCGACCTCGTCGTCGGTGGGTTCTTCCCCCCTGAGCCTATGACAGGTGGGGCAAGCCCTTGTCTAATTATGTTTAATAAAAATAAAAAATAACTTATTTAATTAACTTAAACAGACACGGAGAGGTGGGTCCTACTCTGTTAATTAGCTAATTAAGTTAAATCTAAACTAAAAACTGGCCAAAGTCACTAACGAGTGGGTCCCACTGGTCAGGTTTGACTTTCAACGGCTAGATTGTCCTGCTGATGTCATGCTGGTGCCATAAAACCTTTTCTGTTTAAAAACAATTCCACAATAAGTCTGAAACTTTGGAAATTCTAAGAAAATTGAATATAACTCCAAATTTGACAAATAATATATGTAAAATGATCAGAAAAATTCAAGGAATCCAATGGTGTAATTTTCATGCATGAAAAACAAAGTTATAAAACAGCATTAGGTCAAATCAATTAAAATAATTTAATAAATTATAATTCAAATGATATTTGAATTATGATTTCAAATCAAGATCACCAAAAGGTTCTGTTAGTCATCTCAAACCATGCTACATTGCATTTCATGCATCATTTTGTTGCATACGTTTGATATTGATTGATTGATGTTATTCCGGTAGGCTCCGCCCCTCCGGATACATCTGATTATCCGACTGACGGATATCACCCGTCTCCCGAGCAAGAAGGCAAGCAACCATTTTGATCAACCCGATAAATCCCATGTTCTCGCTACTGCTCTTACTTATTGCATTAGGTTAAAACGGTTTCAATGCTTTTACCACATTAGTTGAACCCACTTCCTTTGCAGGACCTGTCCTTGTCAAAGTAAATAGCTGAACCTTGCAACCTAGTATACCTGGTAGATGCTTGAGCAATGACGTGCCTTATCCGGCTATGCATGCTATGCTTAGAGTTGTGTATGGTCTGTCATCTGGGTGATGAACATGATCATGAGAATGTGTTCAGTTACTATAGGTTGTGTTTTGAACCTCATTTGGTAAAGATACCGGTGAAAGGCTATGTAGGAGTACATGGCGGGTTGTTTCATTGGAACCGTCCTTAGGAACTGAGTTTCGTGTATGTAATCCAAGACTAGATAGTACCACACGTTCGGATACTTAATTGACCCTCTCGACTTATTAATCGCTTAGTACTCGGTCCAGGAGTTGCAAGTAGTTTCTGGTGTTTATAGTCATGCTGGAGGTCGTCCATAGTGCTGAACTTAGAGGTGGGATAGGATGCGGTAGGCAGTGGCACGGTGTACCAAGTGGCACCCGGATGGTGGGCTTGGGAACCCTGCGCACTTCGTTTGCGGCCATGGTGGAAACCTCGGCCAGACTTCCATGCGGGTTACCCTCACATAGGAGATAGACCTGGACTAGGTATTATAGTGGTTAACGGTGGTGGCCGACTCCCTCGCAGGTCTTTCGCTTGAAGGTTGCCGAGTTGCATGACGTGCACATAGCGATAAGTGGCGAGAGCGTGTGTGAAGGAGTACACCCCTGCAGGGTTATGATCTATTCGAATAGCCGCATCTGCAGATATGGACTACTTGGAAACATATGTTGTTCATAGATAACTATAATGGCTACTCATAAAATTGTCAAGATAAGTGTGAGTGTCGTGGATGGCATTTCCGTAGGGTGACGGAATGATTCCATGATGGAGTATTGTTGTGGTGTTAGTGGACTCATGTGCGAGAAATCAAAGTTGTCAAAGTTATTTGAAAATGTAAGTTGTCTAGCCAAGAGTCAAATGCTGGCTTTCCGCAGGAAACCCCACAACTCCTTGTTGATACATTGCATGAGTAGATAGATTATCCTTATGTCTTGCTGAGTACTTTCGGACTCACGTTTGCTTAATAAATTGTTGCAGAGGTTGTTAATGACCCTAATGGAGGGTTTTATCTAGACGTTGACGACGACGAGTAGCTGGTGTCCCAGCTACGATCTGACCCTAGGTTGGGTCTGTAGATAGTCACGACATGTGCCTTTATCTTTCCATCTGTCTGTACTCGGACAGTTTTAATCTTCCGCTGGCTTGTAAGACTTGTGTGTATGACTTGTGATCATGGGTCGTGAGACCCCTATCTGTGTAATATTATGTGTGAGGCTCTTCCAAGCCTTCTAAATAAAGTTTGTATGTTTATGGTTATGTTGTGATGCCATCGATGTATCTATACATATCGGTATGCCATGCGTACGTGTGTTGTACTTGATATGTATGGGGTTTGAATACCTAGTCGTATGCTTTAGTAGCACTCCTTACGGGGAAATACCCCTTTCTGATTTCATCGAGCCATGGTAGTTTGCTACTTCTCCGGAAACATTGGTTGACCGGCATGTGTCCTTCTTAGCTGTTGTGTCTGTCCCTTTGGGAAATGTCACACATATGTAATGGAGTCCTTGTAGCTTGCTACGACTCGTCTACATTCGATGATGACCGACACCTGCGTTGCTGGGTCATGTATGTCTGTCCCTGTATGGAACTGCCGCTTGAGTTTATGACTAGACATGTCGATCCAGGTTCTTTGACATTGGATTGCTAGCGACACAATTGCATACGCGAGTCAAAAGGTGCAAACGGTCCCGGCTAAGGTAACGCTGCAACCGTGGGGATAACCGTGCGTGAGACCGCAAAGAGATGCGATGTGTTAGAGGTTGGATTCCTATGGCTTAGGATCGGCGTCCCGACACATTAATGGCCCCACGTGGACGTCCACCATATTGACTAACAATAAGACATAGGTTACCAAGGTGTATTCTTCTTGGTTTGTGTTATGTATATATTATAGGTCATGGTAAGTTTCCTGACCAAAGTTTGAACGCACACGTACGTACGCATGAATCGTTCCCGTCGGCGCTCGACATACTAGCTATACACATCATGAACCAATGTTGTGTGAGGGGTATATGCTGATGCAAAGCATGTACCACATCAAAGTTGTGCATCGGGCATATTAATTCAAACCCAACACAACACTTCCATACATATGTTTGGGCCACATGCAGGTGGTGGCGGTCTTCAGACAACCCATCGTGTGGTTATGAACGTCATGTCCATGAGTGGGCCCGGGTGGATGTCCATCACTTCAACCGAAAGTGAGAGAGGTTTGACAAATGATGATTCTTATTGGTACATTTTATATAAGGTCTTGATGAGATGCCCTCGCACCGACTCAAAGTGTGTTTGTGTACGTGTGTGTGAGGGGGGAACACTATATAATGCGTACTTCATGAACCTTTGTGGAGTCAGGGATGTCCGGGTTGCGAGGCACATGTGCCACATAAAAGTTCTGAATTGGGTATATTTAAATATCACGCCACCCTTTCATACTTATAGTTCGTCCACCCACTCTTGGATGTGGTCTCAGCCATCACGCACCATACACACCCATCTATGGGCATGCGGAGTGGTTCGATCATGATAGATTCATATAGGGTTTAGGGTTTCATGTTACGGAATGGTGAGATGTGAGACCTATTTGGGGACAAGCATTCATAGCTAGGACTCCCTCGTGCCGGCACGAAGTGGGGGCGTACGAGATATGTGCCACATTAATATTTGAACATATCGAAACACCCTCTGCATACATATTTTTGTTCTGCATGCAAGTGTGGTTCTGTTCTGACCCTTTCTAGCATAATATTTTTGCGAAATGTCCATTTATATTATTATAGGAGTAAATAGTAGACAATTCGAATGAAAGAACCGTACACTATTGTACACTCAACAGGCACAATTCCGTCGGAGTACCCATGTGCCACGCTCGTGCCCTGTCACATCAGCATGGTCCACTGGTGGCTGCGGGACACTATTGGGATCCACGAGACTTCCGTCGCAATCTCAAAAATATCTACGTGCGAGCAATTTGAAAAATGGCAGTTCCGCATGTTTTTTACTATTTGATAGAACATACTTATTATGTTTGGGTTGTGTACGATGTTTGTTGCTCCCACGCTACTTCAATCCCATCATATAAATTTTCAGTAGCCTCAACATTTCACTCCCGTCTAGTAAATTTTTCAGCAGTCGCGAAATTTCCTCAAGCACCACCCCCTAACACACTCCGCTCCTCCCTTGCTCAAACCCTAGCTAGATCACCATCGCCTCCGCCCCCACCTCCATCGTCAACCTCTACGTGTTTTCCCGTGTATGTTACCCACTAATCTCCATAAGCTCATTGTCGTTAGTTTCTTAGAAGACGCATGCAAAACACCTCCTTTCCTACAGATCCCCACCCCCACTCTAGAGCATTTCAGCCTATGCACGGTTATGCTTCCCGGGGATCTCAAGGAACGAATGCGAACAACAGGTATACCGAGGGTTGTTTGCTGGATGGTGGCAAGGTGACCGTCGAGGCCGCCATGGAAGCTCGCTATGATGAATGGCCAACGACTTTAAATCAGTGGGCTCATGCATGTATGTATTTTTTGGAAGGCGATTATGACATTGAGCTTGTCGATAGCGATGGCTTGACACAGGCTATGCCACAGGTTAAGTGGCGCACCCCCTTGGGTTCAATCCCCGTGTATCTCCTCCATGGCCCTACCATTGATTTCCTCTACTTCACTATGAGGAATTTGTCTTTCTTCATCGCCATCGAGACCCTTTTGTCATTTCTGAAGGATACGTTCTATGGCAGTGGCTCAACATCGTTAGCTGCCAAGTCAGACCTCATTGATGATGACAAGGGCGCCCTATTCGTCTCTTCCAAGGGGAAAGAGTCTATCGATGCCATCAGGGAGGGCACCCATCTATTGTGCCCTTCCAAAGGGTAGGAGCCAATCTGCTACAACACGGAGCACACGGTGTGCACCCATAGTCCGGGCTCTTCCAAGGGGAAGGAGCCCATCTGTGACAAGTGAGGAAACCCATGATTTGTTTTGCCGTGCCTCCTCAAAGTGGGAAAACTGCATATGATCGTGCTAGTAGCTTTTGCCATGCTAGGTTTTAACCATGCCTTGTTTAATTATTTTAGTCACGCAAAATGTAATGTTCAAAAGTGCGATTTGATATGCTGGAGTATTAATTGTTCACTTCAATTTCATGAATGCCTATGTTTGGTTCTTTGTAGTGAGCATATACCTTGTTTAGCTGTTTTTGGTTGGTTCAAGTGAACATATATGTCTACTTTCAATTGCTATATCTTGTTGTTTGTAGTATGCCATATTTATTTATCTTATTCATAATGTGATGTTCTATATGTGCAAGAATTATGCAGTTCACTTTAATCAATACTAGTTTCCACAACCAAAATTGGTTCCTGATAAAGCCCGTGTAGTTAACAAACCCCTGTTTATTTCAATTTTCTCAGAATGTGATGTTCGGTCATACAATTTGATGTTCAAGCACAAGCTACGTTCTATACAATATCGACAATACTGGTTTTTGGTTCTTTGTGGTTAGCATTTGTCGAGTTTCAATTGCTATATTTAGTTTTTTTCATATGCCTTGATTATTCAGTTATTCACAATGTGTAGTACAATTTAATCAATACCAGTTCAATGGCCATATTTGTTTCTTGTTAAGCCTCGTGTAGCTAATACGTCCCTGATTTTCACCATGTGATGTTCAATTATACAATTTAATGTTTAAGCACAAGCTATGTTCTATGTAATTTCAACAATACCATTACGAATGCCTATATTTGGTTGTTGTTAAGCCTACTGTAGTGAGATATGCCTCTTTTAATGGTTTTTGGTTATCATGGCTATATTTGTTTCTCATGTCTTATATGTACTCCCTTCGCTCCATAATATAAGATGTTAATACATCCAATATGTTAGTATATTGGATGTAAGAAGATCTTATATAGTGGGATTGAGAGCGTATTGTACTACATCATTGTGCAATTTTACTTAAGGTTCTAATATTATGTGTTTCTTGTTGGTACATATGTCACTAATAAAGATTCGCGCTTCACCCCTTTTTGCTTATGGGGCGATGAGATATTCATGAACCAACATCATGTGAGACAACTCGTAAAGATTGTGAGTACAATGTGTCAAAATATGGCAATTAAACTATTTATTTACAATTTGTCAAAGACAAGAATGATCTGCACGACAGTAACTCGGAACTCAGTAGCCATTTTAGTGCCCATAATGAGTAAGATCAGAATGTCTGAATCTTTTTCGTTTGCAGTGGTTCCCAATGAATTTTACTCAGTATCACCTCTCAATCTACGGGATTTTTTGGTTTGATGCCAAGTTTGCCAAAGGTTGCCACACCTAAGGTTAGGCAAGTTTTACCAAGTTAGGAGGGTGTTCGTTCAATCCACACCTTATGCAAGCCACACTAGGGTCCCACATCACATATACTGAAAAAGTGTGGAAAGATTCCCTTAGGCTTGCCAATTTGTGTCTCTCATCTTAATAACTAACCTTAGTCAAGTGTGCTAATATTGTGTGGCAAAGTGTGGCATTGCTAGGAAAATAACCAAACAACACCAACATGAATGTTGGACAAGGAAAGGTAATGGTATTTCTACCAGACTACAATGACTATCTAGAAGTCCTCCAGAACATAGTGAAGGATGGGCGGTCGATCATCACAAGGGAGTGGACTAGAATCGTGTGTGCACTCGGCATGGAGGAGGGCATAATATGTACATTCTGCTTCACCTTTTAAAGCAACCAGAATATCTTTTGCCTCTTTCTTTAC
This sequence comes from Hordeum vulgare subsp. vulgare, assembly GCF_904849725.1. Classification (NCBI taxonomy): domain Eukaryota; kingdom Viridiplantae; phylum Streptophyta; class Magnoliopsida; order Poales; family Poaceae; genus Hordeum; species Hordeum vulgare. The sequence goes on along the minus strand of NC_058524.1, from coordinate 221,335,622 downwards.
CATCTTTATTACAAGTATTCAATCATTGTTCATTATTCTTTATTTGGTGCTTATGTAATTCTTTTGTTGATGTAATTCCTGAACATATGTACCTATGAATCAAATAATGCATTGGTTGTTGAACCTATCTTTGTATATGATAGATATGGGAAAAGTTACCTTACTTCCAAATTCAAATTCTGTGCAATTTTAAAATGTAGAGATTTAATTTAGAAAAAAATACTGCATGGGTCATTACACCGCAGATGTTTTGTAAATCTCAATGTTTGTGATAGAGCTCATGATCCAACACGTTTCACAGATAGAAAATGTGAGCGACCATGCACAAAATTACCGTTTCCAAATCGTGTGTGATGTCAGACAATATCGCAAATGGTGCAACCGAATTAAATGTAAATGATATTATCTATATCGCTCACGATTCAAAGTTATAAATTGTTTGTGATGTCGTACGCATCATAAACGTTGCACAATAGAATAGCACATGCAATAGTTATCTCGTCCGGCACAAGTATGATAGTCGTATGTTTCATAAACTTATGCGACAGTTTAGATGGTTAAATTATCTTCTTAATTATGAAACCGCAAATAGTGTGTCCAATGTAACTATGTGGATATTCTCCTTATCATACACAATTTACAATTGTGAACTGTTTGTGATGCGGCACGTATCGTAAATGTTGTACCGCAATATACCGAGTGCCATAGTCCTGTTTGGAAAAATTGACATATCTCAAATGCTTGACCGACGACTCACGTTTGTCATAGATGCATATATCCTACATCCCATATGCTTTGTTTTGAAAAAAGTTCGCGTTCATCGGTCAATGTCCCCGACGATTTTTTTTGTGTCATGTAGGATGGACCCCCTATCCCCACACAAGTAAGGCGGCGGTTCAAAACTACGTCGGGTTAAAAACCATTTGTATAGACGTCGCTGGAACAGTGAAATCTTAGCTTTGTTTTCCAATCACTACATGAATCATCTTCTTTGTCGTCCGCCATCACAAACGGCAAAGAGGTCCACACCGACGGCAAAGAACTTTACCGTCTGCCACCTGTCGGCAAAGATTCTGTGTCAGCCTACGATGACATTGTAGCTTCTTTGCCGTCAGCCTACCCTAAGCGGACGACAAAGCTCTTAGTCGTCCGTGTCAGACACTGAGCAGTCGGCAAAGAGATTGAGACGGCAGCCGACAAGCGACGCCTCCGTTAGGGCTAATGGAGGCTTTGCCGTCTGCTTCCCTCCGCATCTTTGTCGTCTGCTTCCCTCCCCATCTTTGCCGTCTGCTTCTATGGGCTAGCACAGAGTTGGGCCAGCGCCTGTCGGCTTCTTTGTCGTATGCCTCCCTACCGCTTTGCCGTCAGCCTCCTGAGGCAGCGGACGGCAAAGAGCCCTTATGGCCAGCTGCTGTTTCCCAGGATGCACAACTGGGTGCCACGTGGCACCTTTGCCGTCAGCTGCCTGATGGCAAAGGCCTTGGCCATCAGCTGGCAGACGGCAACGAGCCCAAATTGTCACATTTTTGTTTGTTTTTTCTATTTCACGGCACATATATATATATAATTCATAGCACATATATGATATATAGGTCATAACACATATATGATATACATATAAAGTTCATCAATGCCATTTGTTGATCAACGTACATCCCATATATCGAAAGAACCAACACATACAAAGTTTCGTCCATATATACATACATATAGTTCCACATATATTGTTCATCCATATATACATATACATATAGTTCCGCGTTGTTCATCAACTCAAATAAAAACTAGCACTAAAGCACTCCAATGCCAGCTTCCATGCATGTAGTACATCCAATTTGCAAAATGGGAATCAGAAAGTTAGGAGAAGAACAACAACAACACATATATGACAAATAAGCTAAATTGAAGAAGAAAGCGAAGAAGCAGAAGAAAAACAAGAATAAGGAGGAGGAGGAGGAGGAGAAGGAGATGGAGATGGAGGACAAGAGGAGAAGAAGAAGGAGAAGAAGGAGGAGAAGAAGGAGGAGAGAAGAAGAAGGAGAAGAAGTAGGGATCCTTCTCCTTCTTCTCCTCCTTCCCCTTCTTCTCTTCTTCTTCTTCTACTTCTCCTTCTTCTCCTTCTCCTTCTCTTCTTTTTCTCTTCTTCGTTTTCTTCTTCCTTCTCATTTCTCCTCTTCTCCTCTTCTTGGAGCTAAATTAGCTAGCTATGTCTTTTTGGAGCTAAATGGGCTAATTATGCCTTTTAGGAGAGAACTTAGCTAATTATGTCATTTAGAAGAGAACCTAGCTAATTATGTCATTTAGGAGAGAACTTAGAGAAGGAGGAGAAGGATGAGATAAGAAGGAGAAGAAGGAGAAGAAGGAGGAGAGAAGAATGAGAAGAAGGAGAAGAAGGAGAAGAAGGAGGAGAGAATAATGAGAAGAAGGAGAAGAAGGAGGGCTCCTTCACCTCCTCCTCCTTCTCCTTCTTCTTCTCTTCTTCTTCTCTTATTCTTCTTCTTCCTTATTTTCATTTTTTCTCTTTCTTCTCCTCCTCTTCTTCTTCTTCTCCTCATCCTCCTCTTCTCCTCTTGTTCCTCCTCTTCTTCTTCTTCTTCTTCCTCTTATTTCTATTTCTATTTTTCTTTATCCTCTTCTTCTACTTATTCTTCTTTTATTATTTTTTCTCTTCTTCTCCTTCTTATTTTTTTCTTCTTCTCTTCTTCTCTTAGGCCTTATTATGTAATTTAGGAGAGAACTTAGCTAAGTATAGGTCATATTTTCTTAAATATGCCATTTCGGAGCTAACTCAGCTAATTATGTCATTTTGGAGGATAATTAGCTAAGTTGTGAGCTAACCAAGGTTCTTATGATGTTTTTACCCTAACTAAGCTAATTATGTCATTTTGGAGGATAATTAGCTAAGTATGTCTTTTTTGGGGAAAATAAGCTCAATTGAATAAGAAAGAGAAGAAGCAACAAGAGAAGAAGGAGAAGAAAAAGAAGAGGGAGAAGGAGGAGGAGAAGAAGAAGGAGAAGAAGGAGGAGAGAATAAGTATAAGAAGAAAGAGAAGAAGCAAGAAGAGAAGAAGGAGAAGAAAAATAAGAAGGAGAAGGAGGAGGAGAAGAAGAAGGAGAATAAGGAGGACAGAAGAAGGAGAAGAAGAAGGAGAAGAAGGAGGGAGAAGAATAAGGAGGAGAGAAGAAGGAGGAGAAGGATGGCTCCTTCTCCTCCTCCTCCTTCTCTTTCTTCTTCTCTTCTTCTTCTCTTCTTCTTCTCTTCTTCTTCTTCTTCCTTCTTTTCATTTTTCCTCTTTCTTCTTCTTCTTCTACTCTTCTTATTCTTCTTCTTCTTCTTCTCCTCCTCCTCCTCCTCATCTTCTCCTCTTCTTCCTCCTCTTCTTCATCTTATTATTCCTCTTGTTTCTATTTCTATTTTTCTTTATCCTCTTCTTGTACTTATTCTTCTTTTCTTATTTTTCTCTTCTTGTCCTTCTTATTTTTATCTCCTTCTCTTCTTCTCTTAGTCCTTATTATGTAGTTTAGGAGAGAAGTTAGCTAAGTATAGGCCATTTTTCATTAAATAGGCCATTTTGGAGCCAAACACGCTAATTATGTCATTTTGGATGATAATTAGCTAAGTTGTGAGCTAACGAAGGTTCTTATGATGTTTTTACCCTAACTAAGCTACCTATGTCATTTTGGAGGATAATTAGCTAAGTATGTCTTTGCTGGGGAAAATAAACTAAATTGAAGAAGAAAGAGAAGAAGCAAGAAGAGAAGAAGGAGAAGAAAAAGAAGAAGGAGAAGGAGGAGGAGGAGAAGAAGAGAAAAAAGAACCTTCTTCTCCTCCTCCTTCTCCTCTTCTCCTTCTGATTCTCTTCTTCTTCTTATTTTCATTTTTCCTATTTCTTATCCTCTTCTCCTCTTCTTGGAGCTAAATTATCTAGCTATGTCTTTTAAGAGCTAAATGGGCTAATTATGCCTTTTAGGAGAGAACTTAGCTAATTATGTCATTTAGGAGAGAACTTAGCTAATTATGTCATTTAGGAGAGAACTTAGAGAAGGAGGATAAGGATGAGATAAGAAGGAGAAGAAGGAGAAGAAGGAGGAGAGAAGAATGAGAAGAAGGAGAAGAAGGAGGGCTCCTTCACCTCCTCCTCCTTCTCCTTCTTCTTCTCTTCTTCTTCTCTTATTCTTCTTCTTTCTTATTTTCATTTTTTTCTCTTTCTTCTCCTCCTCTTCTTCTTCTTCTCCACCTCCTCCTCCTCCTCTTCTCCTCTTGTTCCTCCTCTTCTTCTTATTTCTATTTCCTCTTATTTCTATTTCTATTTTACTTTATCCTCTTCTTCTACTTATTCTTCTTTTATTATTTTTTCTCTTCTTCTCCTTCTTATTTTTTTCTTCTTCTCTTCTTCTCTTAGGCCTTATTATGTAATTTAGGAGAGAACTTAGCTAAGTATAGGTCATATTTTCTTAAATATGCCATTTCGGAGCTAACTCAGCTAATTATGTCATTTTGGAGGATAATTAGCTAAGTTGTGAGCTAACCAAGGTTCTTATGATGTTTTTACCCTAACTAAGCTAATTATGTCATTTTGGAGGATAATTAGCTAAGTATGTCTTTGTTGGGGAAAATAAGCTCAATTGAATAAGAAAGAGAAGAAGCAACAAGAGAAGAAGGAGAAGAAAAAGAAGAGGGAGAAGGAGGAGGAGAAGAAGAAGGAGAAGAAGGAGGAGAGAATAAGTATAAGAAGAAAGAGAAGAAGCAAGAAGAGAAGAAGGAGAAGAAAAATAAGAAGGAGAAGGAGGAGGAGAAGAAGAAGGAGAATAAGGAGGACAGAAGAAGGAGAAGAAGAAGGAGAAGAAGGAGGGAGAAGAATAAGGAGGAGAGAAGAAGGAGGAGAAGGATGGCTCCTTCTCCTCCTCCTCCTTCTCTTTCTTCTTCTCTTCTTCTTCTCTTCTTCTTCTCTTCTTCTTCTTCTTCCTTCTTTTCATTTTTCCTCTTTCTTCTTCTTCTTCTACTCTTCTTATTCTTCTTCTTCTTCTTCTCCTCCTCCTCCTCCTCATCTTCTCCTCTTCTTCCTCCTCTTCTTCATCTTATTATTCCTCTTGTTTCTATTTCTATTTTTCTTTATCCTCTTCTTGTACTTATTCTTCTTTTCTTATTTTTCTCTTCTTGTCCTTCTTATTTTTATCTCCTTCTCTTCTTCTCTTAGTCCTTATTATGTAGTTTAGGAGAGAAGTTAGCTAAGTATAGGCCATTTTTCATTAAATAGGCCATTTTGGAGCCAAACACGCTAATTATGTCATTTTGGATGATAATTAGCTAAGTTGTGAGCTAACGAAGGTTCTTATGATGTTTTTACCCTAACTAAGCTACCTATGTCATTTTGGAGGATAATTAGCTAAGTATGTCTTTGCTGGGGAAAATAAACTAAATTGAAGAAGAAAGAGAAGAAGCAAGAAGAGAAGAAGGAGAAGAAAAAGAAGAAGGAGAAGGAGGAGGAGGAGAAGAAGAGAAAAAAGAACCTTCTTCTCCTCCTCCTTCTCCTCTTCTCCTTCTGATTCTCTTCTTCTTCTTATTTTCATTTTTCCTATTTCTTATCCTCTTCTCCTCTTCTTGGAGCTAAATTATCTAGCTATGTCTTTTAAGAGCTAAATGGGCTAATTATGCCTTTTAGGAGAGAACTTAGCTAATTATGTCATTTAGGAGAGAACTTAGCTAATTATGTCATTTAGGAGAGAACTTAGAGAAGGAGGATAAGGATGAGATAAGAAGGAGAAGAAGGAGAAGAAGGAGGAGAGAAGAATGAGAAGAAGGAGAAGAAGGAGGGCTCCTTCACCTCCTCCTCCTTCTCCTTCTTCTTCTCTTCTTCTTCTCTTATTCTTCTTCTTTCTTATTTTCATTTTTTTCTCTTTCTTCTCCTCCTCTTCTTCTTCTTCTCCACCTCCTCCTCCTCCTCTTCTCCTCTTGTTCCTCCTCTTCTTCTTATTTCTATTTCCTCTTATTTCTATTTCTATTTTACTTTATCCTCTTCTTCTACTTATTCTTCTTTTCTTATTTTTCTCTTCTTCTCCTTCTTATTTTTTTCTTCTTCTCTTCTTCTCTTAGGCCTTATTATGTAATTTAGGAGAGAACTTAGCTAAGTATAGGTCATTTTTTCTTAAATATGCCATTTTGGAGCTAACTCAGCTAATTATGTCATTTTGGAGGATAATTAGCTAAGTTGTGAGCTAACCAAGGTTCTTATAATGTTTTTACCCTAACTAAGCTAATTATGTCATTTTGGAGGATAATTAGCTAAGTATGTCTTTGTTGGGGAAAATAAGCTAAATTGAATAAGAAAGAGAAGAAGCAACAAGAGAAGAAGGAGAAGAAAAAGAAGAAGGAGAAGGAGGAGGGGAAGAAGAAGGAGAAGAAGGAGGAGAGAATAAGAATAAGAAGAAGTAGAATAAGGAGGGAGAAGAAGAAGGAGAAGAAGGAGTGCTCCTTCTCCTTCTTCTTCTCTTCTTCTTCTCTTCTTCTTCTTCCTTCTTTTCATTTTTCCTCTTTCTTCTTCTTCTTCTCCTCTTCTTCTTATTCTTCTTGTCCTTCTCCTCCTCCTCCTCTTCTCCTCTTCTTCCTCCTATTCTTCTTCTTCTTCTTCCTCTTATTTCTATTTCTATTTTTCTTTATCCTCATCTTGTACTTATTCTTCATTTCTTATTTTTCTCTTCTTGTCCTTCTTATTTTTTTTTCTTCTCTTCTTCTCTTAGGCCTTATTATGTAATTTAGGAGAGAAGTTAGCTAAGTATAGGCCATTTTTTATTAAATAGGCCATTTTGGAGCCAAATAAGCTAATTATGTCATTTTGGATGATAATTAGCTAAGTTGTGAGCTAACCAAGGCTCTTTTGATGTTTTTACCCTAACTAAGCTAATTATGTCATTTTGGAGGATAATTAGCTAAGTATGTCTTTGCTGGGGAAAATAAGCTAAATTGAAGAAGAAAGAGAAGAAGCAAGAAGAGAAGAAGGAGAAGAAAAAGAAGAAGGAGAAGGAGGAGGAGGAGAAGAAGAGAAAAAGAACCTTCTTCTCCTCCTCCTTCTCCTCTTCTCCTTCTTATTCTCTTCTTCTTCTTCTTTTCATTTTTCCTATTTCTTATCCTCTTCTCCTCTTCTTGGAGCTAAGTTAGCTAACTATGTCTTTTTGGAGCTAAATGGGCTAAATATGTCATTATAAAGGAAAACAAGCTCAGAATATAATATTCATGAGCTAACCAAGGTTTTTTCCTATTTCTTCTCCTCTTCTCCTCTTGTTAATACTAGTTTATAATGACCATTGAAATGAAACTCACCGTGCCAATCGCAGAGGAGACGGGCATCGGCGGAGGGACTTGACCTGCCATAAGACAGATTAAAAGAAATTAGTACAACATAATCACTATCATGAATAATAATATGTACATATATAATTTAAGTTGTGAATCTTACAAACTAATAATCATCAGCAATAAATGCATCATGATCATCATTAATATAATGCATGTCTTCATGAATGACGTGCTCATCGGGTTCAATGGCATGAAGTTGTGGAAGGCCTTTCTGTAATCGGTCAAGCATTGACAGGTCATCCGCATCACTAACCTCTTCTAGTTCCAGCTCTGTTGGTTCCGGCTCAGGGGTGAAGTTGGATTCATTGTCGCTGTCTACTTCCATGTTCTGGGGTGAAGCACGGCGGTTCTTGAAACGTTTCTTGGAAAGACGTGTTTCTTGGAAGAATTCTCCATCATATGTGTCTGCGTTAATGTGAGGTTCATAATCCTGTTCATTTGAGAGAGGTGGTCTAACATGTGGCGGCAGTTCATAAACAACATACCAACCTTCGAGATTCTTATCAATTTGGCATGCCCACGGTAGATAGAAAACTTGGGTCTCCTGTTGAGCCGTAATATAGACATCGAGAACACCTAAATGGGTATTTGGATTGATTTCAACTAGTCCTATATGTTCATGAGTGCTTCTAGTCTCCTTCGGCTGGAACCAATAACATTTGAAGACTACGACTTTCGGTGGGTTTTCACCATAGAATTGAGGTTCATAAATTGCTTCAACTCTTCCATCATACTCGATAACACCTTCGCCGATAGAAGAAACACCACAATTTGTAGATTTCCGGTCGGGCATAGATAGCTCTTTGCCAAAGTTACGAAAGAGATACCCGTTGATACTATATTTCTCAAATGAACAGACCTTATAGTCAAAACCATTAGCGGCTTGTCTCAATTTGGCGACCATAGACTATGAATTAGCCTACAAGTTTAATATGAAACGATTGTTGCATTAGCCGGAAGTTAGACAAAGAAATGTAATGGTCCATTATTGATAATTACCGTTTGTTCGAACCAAGAGATGAAACCGGGATCGCCGCCTCCTGTCTTTGCCAGAAGCTCACACTCTTCGACAGAATCATTTTCGATCACCGCTCCATCCGAGAATTTGGCGACGTATCGGCTGTATGAAATATCCGGGAATAAGAGGAGTTCAAAGGAATTAGAAGTTATGGGAAAATGTGACGAGAACTTACTCGATGTACGGCCGCACTTCTGTTAGGTTGTTGAAGATATACAACCAAATGTTCCGCCATTCTTCGACATCCAACGTTATTGGTTTCGAAGCATGGGCTAGTGTGAGCTTCCCTTTGAATAGGCTGAGGTTGGACCCACCTTTTTTAGGGTCTGCATCATTGTGCCGTGGCTTCGGATTATGCAAATGATGATTTTTGGCTTCATAGTGTGTTGTCACAAAATTTGCCACCTCCTCAATAATGAAAGCCTCAGCCATCGATGCTTCAATTCTACACTTCTTTTTTACATTTAGCTCGAAGCATCTTCTGCATCCTCCTAGTTGCATAACACCAGCGATTTTGCACGGGCCCACCCAATCTTGCCTCGGTCGGTAGATGTAAAATCAAATGCTGCATTCGATTAAAGAAGCCCGGTGGAAAGATCTTCTCTAACTTGCACAACAACTCCGGTGCAAACTTCTCCATGTCATCTACCACGCGAGGCGACAATTCTTTTGCACAAAGAACACGGAAGAAATAGCTCAGCTCCGCCAGTACTAGCCATTCATTCTCAGGAATAAAGTCGCATAACATCACCGGCATTACCCGCTCTAGCCATATGTGCCAATCATGACTCTTGAGACCAAATATTTTTAATTTTTCAAGACTCACTCCCCTCTTTAGATTCCCTGCATACCCATCCGGGAACATCAAGTGCATTTTGACCCACAAGATAATTTCCCTCATAGCTGGCCTTCCAAGATTGAACCAGGCCTTTGGCTTCGACCACTTCTGCTTTCCTTTGCCTTCTCACATGTTTTGTAACGGTCTATGACATAGTGTCTCTTGAACGACTCTAGCCTTAGTATTATCCTTTGTCTTTCCATCTATGTCGAACAGTGTACCAAAAATAGTCCGTCCGATATTCATCTCTGTGTGCATGATGTTGATATTGTGTGGAAGAAGGAGGTCTTTGAAGTAAGGCAGATCCCAGAAGCATGGCTTGTGAGTCGAGGCGTGTTTTGAATTATACCCCCTAAAATACCCTGGACGCTCTGGATCAGGCTCGAGGGCGTTTAACTGATCCAGGATCTGTTGTCCTGTCAACGTAGTTGGTGCCAAGTTTTTGACAACTTTACCTTTGGTAAAGTTCTTCTTGTCTTTTCTGAACTGATGGTCAGGATCCAGGAACTGTCTATGCAAGTCAAAGCAAGAATACTTCCGACCCTCCTGCAACCAATGAAACTGAAGAGCTTCCTTGCATTGGGGGCACGAGAACCTTCCATGCACACACCATCCAGATAATAGCGCATACGCCGGCAAGTCATGCATAGAGTACATGTACCACACATGCATTTTGAAATTCTATTTTGTAGCGGCATCGTATGTCTTGACTCCATTATCCCAAGCTTCTTCCAATTCATCCTTAAGCGGCTGCAGGTAGATATTCATATTATTTCCCAAATAATTGGACCTTGGAATTATCAACGTCAGAAATATGTTCTTTCTTTTCATGATCTGCCCGGGGGGACTTTCAGTGGAACGACAAATACAGGCCAACAACTGTATTGGGTTGCCGTCATACCGAATGGATTAAAACCATCCGTGGCAATGCAGACTCGAGGATTCCTTGGATCTGCAGCTTTATCCTCATGCAATCCATCGAAATGTTTCCACGCTTCCCCATGTGATGTGTGTACCGCCATCTTATTCCCATTCGCATCTAGTTCGGTTCTTTTGCCCAGTTTGTGCCCTGTCATTTGTCTGGTTGTCTCTTCGACCATGAAAAGACGTTGAAGCCTTGGTACGATTGGTATATACCGAAGAACACTAACTGCGATTTTGGTCTACCTCTTCTCATCCATACCGTTGTCTACCACAAGATACCTGCAAGACTCGCAATTGGGACAATAGTCCAAGTGTGCATACTCCTTCCTAAATAAGACACATCCTTTCTCACATGCATCTATCTTCTCATAGGGCATCTTAAGTACACGAAGTATTTTGTCTGACCCATATAGGTTTGTAGGCATGACATGGCCTTTGGGTAGGAAGCGTCCAAATAGTGTCATCATCGCGTCGCAGCATTCTCTTCCCAAGTTGAACTGAGCCTTCAGAGCCATTACTTGTGCAATTACATCCAGCTGACAAAGCTCAGTGTGCTCATGGAGAGGACGTTTTGAAGACTCCAACATTTCACAGAAGGCCTTTGCAGATTCCTCCATCTCATCTTCTGAATCCCGAGCATCATCAAAGTCTTGCACCATGTCTTCGATCCTGGTACCATGCTCGTCGGTGCGACGACGGACCACCTCAGCTCTAGTGCGTTCTATAGACTCACCATGAAATGTCCACACCGTATAATTAGGCTTAAAACCCCTCCTCTGCAGGTGTTTAGTCATTACAGCCTTTGTCGTCTTTTTATAGTTGTCGCATCCAGGACAGGGGCAATAGTTTCTTTCTTCACCATTTGCAAATGCAGCATTCACAAATTCCTTGGTTTTTAGAAACCATTCTTTTGTCATCTCTTTCTGACTAGGGTGACCGGTATACATCCACGCACGATCACTCATCTTGCCTAGCTACTAAAGACACAAGAAATATATTTATATATAATTTAGCATATATATTCATTAGTTAATCAATTTCGCCATTTTTATTACGTCCATGCAACCTACACGCTAATAGGTAAAGATAGGTCCTAATCCCACCTGAGTATGTGTACATTGGGTTCGTTTTCCCATGCTCTGTTCCGGATCCAACGCAAAATTTCGGCAGCACCTCCCCGTTGTTCTCCTGATACACGTCTCCGCAATAAACAGAGAGGAGGTGTATCCGAAGAACAACAGGGAGGCACTGACGAAATTATGCATCACATCCGGAACAAAGCATATGGGAAAACGAACCCAATCTACACATACTCGGGCTGTCCATAGATAACGTTGGACAATTTGAAAGAATCACGGTTATAAATATAAGCAAATGCATGCATATTTATAATGGTAACTCTTTCGAACAGGAGACGCATACTGGTCACGCATACTGATAAATTAATTTAATTACCTAAATCTAGCAAGTTTCATCCAAAAACCGACCCACAGTAAATGAAGGGGCGAGGAGGAGATGAAATTTGTACTGACCCACGAATGCAGGGGTGGAGCTCGTACAACGCATGGGGAGGTCTTCGCACAACACACCTCACAGCGACGAGACAACTATCACATGTAAATCCACCCGATGAACACAAATATGCTAATTATGTCTAATTATGTAATTTTTTAGGAAAACAAGCTAAGAATATAATATTCATGAGCTCACCAAGGTTTTTAGCTTATTATGTCATTTTGGGGGATAATTAGCTAAACAAGCTCAAAAATAAGAAGGAGGAGAGAAGAAGGAGAAGAAGGAGAAGAAGGAGAAGAAGGAGAGCTCCTTCTCCTCCTCCTCCTTCTCCTTCTTCTTCTCTTCTTCTTCTTTTCATTTTTCCTCTTTCTTCTCCTCTTATCCTCTTCTTCTTATTCTTCTTCTTGTTCTCCTCCTCCTTCGCCTCCTCCTCTTCTCCTCTTCTTCCTCCTCCTCTTCTTCTTCCTCCTCTTATTTCTATTTCTATTTTTATTTATCCTCTTCTTCTACTTATTCTTTTTTTTTCTTTTCTTCTCCTTCTTATTGTTTTTCTTCTTCTCTTGTTCTCTTCTTCTTTTCTTCTTCTCCTTTTTTTCTTCTCTTCTTCTTCTTCTTCTTCTTCTCCTCCTCCTCCTCCTCCTCCTCTTCTCCTCCTCCTCTTCTTCTTCTTCCTCCTAAAAACTAAATAACAACAAGTTAATTTCCCATGTGGGTGTGGGGGTGTGGGGCTCACCGGCAGGGGCAGGTGTGGCATCGTGGGAGGCGGGGCCGGGGGTGTTGGGGCGGCGCCGGTGGGGTTGGGGCTGCTGTGTGGCGCCGGGGGCGGTGGGGTGGCGGAGTTGGGGGGCTGTAGGGAACCGGGGCAGCGCTTAGGGCGGTGGGGCAGCGGCGGCGGGGTTGTGGGGCACCGAGGTGGCACCGGGGGCGCAGGGGTGGTGGCGTGACGATGGTGGCAGTAGTGGGGGCCGGGGGAGAGGAGGGGAAAGAGTGGACGTTTGAGAGAGAGAGAGAGAGGGTTGTGGTGGATTGGGACGGCGTTAGTAAATTCAGTAGCTTTGTCGTCTGCCTCAAGACTCTTTGCCGTCCGCTAGCAGACGACAAAGAAACGACTCTAGTTTGACCTACCCTTTCCTTGGCTAGGAGGGACCAGCCCAAAACTTTGCCGTCTGTTGTCCTCATCTTTGCCATCTGCGGCTGATGGTAAATAATTGACTAATGGCAAAGACCTTCTTTGCCATCAGCCAGTTCTTTGCCGTCTGCTTTGTCGGAGCTGACGGCAAAGACACTCTTTTTCATCAGCTAGTAGACGGCAAAGATTTGGCAGATGGCAAAAAACTGATTTCCAGTAGTGAATCAAACACAGGTTTCTGAGGAGGGACAAAAGTTGTGGGAGGAACATTTCTCAAAGGAAACAGAAGTGAATGAGAATACCTTTTCCTAGTAAGTTGGTTCAATTTCATTGTGGATCTCCTTATAACTCATGGCAGATTGGATTGGACACTACACATGCTAAAATCACACTACAAGGATTCGGGTTTATTGCAACAAAAATGTTTGTTGCAATACATGTCGATTTGTGGTGATAAGTACCTATTGCCACAAAACAACATTCGTTGGTAGCCGTTGCAACTAGACGCATGGTAATAGGTTATTGCCACGAAAAAGTAATCGTGGCAATAAAGTGTGTTATTGCAACATCCATGTGGGAAGTTACCACATGTTTTATCATGGCAACACTCACCTGATGCCACAATTTGATTTGTGGAGATAACTTTAATGCCACACGGAACGAATCGTGGTAATTGATAGCTCGTGGCGAAAGGCATTTGTGGCAAGAACCTATGCCAACAACGCTTGTTTCGAGGCGCATTACTCTTCCGTGGCAATAATCAATTGTGGCAACAAACTATGGCAACAATCCTTGTTTGCGTGGCATTAGACATGTTGCCACGGACCACTACACTTGTGGCATTAAGTTATGGCAACAAATATTCCAGTCGTCGTAACAGGAAATTGCCACATACTTGTTTTGGTGGTGATAAATAGGTATCACAACGGGTAAAATTTTTGTAGTGAGAATCTATTGCGACAATTTAAACTTTCCTGGCGATACTCTATTTCAACAAAACATAGTTTGGTGGTGCCATATCACAACGAGGAAAATGTTTGTAGCCAAAAGGTACTGCGACAATATAAACTTTTTGTGGCAATACTCTATTTCAGCAAAACTTACTTCCGTGGGGCCAAATACTTATCGCATCATGAAAAAAATTGTGGTGCTAAGCTATTACGACAATGTAAAGTGCTCCGTTGCAACATCCTACTCCAACAAAATATGCTAATATGTGGCAACCAAAACTGGGTTGTGGTAATAGCCTATTGCATCCATAAAAAATTCACGCATTCAATTACAATATTCAAAACCATATGTATAATATGTAGATTCATAAAATTCATAATTATCATAGCAAATATCTTTCAAATAAACTCAAATGTAATTTAGCCATCCTATTAAGTGCGAAGACTAAAATGTCAATGATGTAGATTCCAGTCCAACTAGTTCTTCGGATCCTGCAATCAAGAAATCAAAAAAATTAGTTCTAGTTAATGAGTCCAACATACCATACACCATTACATTATCCCAGCCCCATTGTTAAAAAGAATTGTCGCCAAGGTAACTGGAGTAATACCGTGTTAGCAAGCATGTAACTGAGGGGTTAGAACAATTTTACAAGTGTAAATGTCTATAGCATAAGCACAAGTACATGTACTAAACTCTTCCTCTATTGACTTAAGTTCTGAGTCGATCTATAGTTTCAGTTAAGTTCATGTCCTTAGCTAGCACATATTCAGATTTATTTTTAGTCGTGACTCGATCTCCAAACAGAAGAAACAACTAGCTAATTATGAAGGCCAATGACGTAAAAAATGCAGGTGAACATGAAGAGAAAGCAAGGTAGTGAATTATCATTGCTTTAAACATTCTAGAATTCCTTGTTGCAGCTTGTATAAGAGCATTTGAAGAAATAGCAAATGGTCTTGCACCTAGAGTCTTATTAAGACTAGATCTTTGTAAAAGAGTATTTTGCAAGTTTGGATTACTATTTTATTTGCCAATCCTCTTCATAGGCACGTGTAAATAGAAGTGTAGTTTTAGCAATGAAAGTAAGCAACATAAATCTTACAAGGTCACCAGCATATGACTGTAATCACCTGTTGGGTTCTCATCTGTTGGCTCAAGAATTATTGCAGTAATCGGTATTACATTGTAAATTGAGAAACAGGGACACAAATAGTAAAAAAAAAATCCTTGCTACGAGAACAAATCCTTCTTTTCTGAACACAAAAACAATTAGGGGACTTAGCATTATCAATTGGCACCATTCAGATAAGTGATTAATAATTAAGGATGTTGTGTACCTTGCAGAAAGGAGTAATCTGCATCATCTCTTTCCTTTGAAGCATGTGCACATCACCTGACGCATCCCTAACTCCATGTTCATCATAAATGTTAATTACCTTTGTTGTTATGGCATAAATCAAAGTGAACAGAAATATTATTACCAAGTTGTCGTTGTAGTCTCCTACCAGCAGGATCTTGCGTTGAATTCATCATTGTGCCCTTCTATAGGTAATATCATAATTTGAGCCAATTTTAAAGGAAACACAATACTTAAAGCAGGCATAAAAAATGACCGGAAAAATATCTACTCAAGTCTATATTGAAGCTGTTGTAAGCAAAAAGAAGCTATGCTTAAAAGATTAAATGAAATCAAATTGTGTTATAGCATGGAGAACATAATTCATTGAGCATACCATACGTCTATAATTTTGATTTAGAAGTTAAAGGTAGGGTATCTGTAATCAAGTCTATATACTAAAGCTGTGAAGCATACACATGAAACCAATTAGAGCCCATCCTGACAAGGTTACTCCCAATACAGACACATGAAGTAATCTAGCCTGAATGTAAATAAGCTTAATGTGGCACTATGCTTAAGTATAGGCAAATACGCTTTTAAGAACACCGAACAGTGGTTCTAGTATTAACTTGGTAATATTCTAAATAGTCAATGCTAGCTTTAAATTGATTACAACAATTGTTACTGCAATGTGAGTGCACTTGTATAATTGTGGGCAGGTCGGCTTGCAACTAGCTGCAAATTTGACTATAGGTGTGCGTGTTCAAGTTGGCTAATCTAGGTTTAGCGTTTGGCTGCATGTGTTGCAGCATAAGTCGGTTCCTAACAGTGTCAGATAACCTTGTATAAACTAGTAAGCATGCACGTGCAAATGCACGTCTCGACTGATATACAAATATATGTTAAAATTAACATGAATAAAATTGTCACATAAATTTAAAGAAAGAGATTTGTAGTTTGATCTGCCCTCTCTTCCTTCTTAAACCAAACAATCCGACCCTACGAGCACGCCGAGACGCCTCCCGATTACAATAATATGATGATTTAAAAGCACATTTGGCATTTAACTGATATGCTATTTAATCACTGACAGGGGACATCCATGGCCAATATTCTGATGTTCTTCGATTATTAGAGTATGGTGGGTTCCCACCGGAGGCGAACTACTTGCTTCTGGGTGACTATGTTGATCGTGGCAAACAGAGTATTGAAACAACATGTCTTCTCCTTGCTTACAAACATAAACCACAAAAGGAATTACCTGCTGCAAATCGAAGTTGCTATGACCAGATCTCCTGTAGTCTCCGACAGCACAAACCCACTGACCTTGGTGGTGATAAACAACCTGCATCCGAACAGAAAATAATACCAGAATAAGAATCTAGAACCAAACTGGAAAAAGAACGTCTAAAAGATTTGAGTCATAGTCACGATTGACCCAAACCCTGGCACACTATAGAAAATGTCAAAATAATTTGCTACAGGTAGGTTGTCATTGGATTTAAGTCATAGTCACGATTGACCCAGGTTCAGGTTGATGGTGGTCGAGCTCCTCCAATGGAGGCCCCGCCGCTACGCTGCCCGCACTCGAGTGAGGCCCCGATTGTCGACGGCGCTCCTCGCTCGTCGAGTCAGTATATTCACTCCTCTGCCCTCTCTATTTTCTGCTCAGATGTGCGTTATATGCGGTGACCGCAGCTCGTATGCTCGGTGCTCGTTGTTTTGTCAAGCAGAAAGCCCCCCTTGAATGGGAGCAGGTTTCAACCGAATCGCAAATGTAACAAGAAACATGTATTTATTGGATCCGACCCATGAATGAAAAATTAATCTATAGCTTTCTGAAACTACGGTAAAATATTATCTTTATCTTTATCTTTATGCTTTGTGATGATTTGTCATGACGAAGCTTCAATTATTTACGAACAAGATTATATATAGTGTAAGACGGAGTATTGCATTGGTAAGTAACCGTTAGATAGATATGAATTACCGTTACGAACAATGATGAAGACACAAGTCCCCTCGCTGATTTAAAACATCAATCTCACATGTTTTGTCTTCTCAACAAAACTGAAAAGAACATTTGAAATCAATATTTGTGACCGGAACAGGTTAGGGACAGGAACATATGCTAACACACGTGCTTCCATATAAAAAATAGTTAAGACAATAAGCTGACAACACTTCAGAGACGGAAACACCAGCAAGTAAGATGTGGTTCGCATCAACATATCATGTAAATACAGCTATACGTACCGAAGTTATTTAACAGCAATACTATTATACTTATCAATGTGTGAATAATTATAGTTTGTAGCATGGGTGCATCTAGACTTGTTTTTTCTTTCCTTCTTTCTTCATCAGTCTTTTTCTTATATTTTATCTCGTTGTGTAGCAACCGATCTGTATACAATCCGTATACGTATGAGATCCTTTTTTCTTTTTCCAGCACTAATCATCTCTTACGCTCTAGTCCCTAGTTAATGTTTTGTCAATAAAAAATCAACTTTCTATAAATTTAATTCCAACAAACTTAATAACAAATAGTCAATTTTCGGCACCAAAACTTGCACGACCATCTCCCACGACCGCCGCTCCTCTCCCACGATCACCTTTACCCCGTCAGCCCCTCTCGCCCACCGATCTTGCTGCGTCCCGCTGCCCCCTCCTCCCTCCCTCGGCTCCCAGGCGAGCACTACCCTTCCTCTTCACCATGCACCGTCACGCATACCTCGCTCCAAGGTGGCTCCACCATCCAAGGAGGCGGCGCGGAACATTCCCAGATGCGGAGGAGGCACCACATTTCATGTAGGCGGTGACCTGGAGCTCCTTCCCGCCGTTGCAGACCTGCTCCACCTCACCCGCTCGCTGAACGGATTCTGTGCTAACTGAGATCTGAGCCTGACTCGGTATTTTTTGTAGCTCTACTCCATAGCGCTGATGGAGTTGCCTCGAGATGGATAGCAACAATTACGGCCGATGGCGAGATTCCCCATCCAACCCTTTGTTTGACTCTGTTTGTGTTCATGTGCATCTGTAGAATTTGTTTAGTTATTACAACTATTCTTTGTTCTAGCCATTGTGGTCATTAGATCTGATAAAAAGAAAGTTTGTTAATCTCATATTCAACATGAAATTCTAATTGAATTTGCTATTCAGCTGCTAATTCCAATAATTTTATGGATTGTATTTGCATGTACAGTGTTGGCTGCTCAACCACCACGGGCATATGCTTCTCATGCTAGCCACATCTTCCTCCTACGACATGTCAGATTGCATCGCTTCTTCCGGGCACTTTATAGGTACAACTCGCTTTGCTCCACCATTGTTCGTCGTTGTACACCACATGCTTGACGAAAGTTCAGATCGAGATAGTGGTGACCTAGCTGCTGTTAAACCATCCTTGTTAGAAATAATGTGAATGTCTAATCTGAAACACTATGTTGAATGCTTGAACAGTTGAATGCTTGAAACAGTGTGATCTATACAATTCAGTGTTAACCGAACAACAAGTTGACTTTCTAAATGCTTGAAACAGTGTTGAACCTTGCAGCCCCATCTGATCATGACGGAGGGCTTTGACACCCGAAGCCATATACTGCGGAGGCACACACAAAACAAAAAACACCAGAAACGAATTCCAGGACAGGGTAAAGGAATGGGAACCGGAGTGCAGGGGCGGATCTCGTCGTGGATGGCAAGGGAGATATTCTCCTTGTTGAAGATGATGATGTCAATGACGAGCGTGCAGCCCTCCTCCGTGCAACGGCCACGACACTGTCAGCATACAAAATAGTCTCCATAACTAGCATAGTCTCGTGGGTATTCTAGCATCGATGTTGCATTTTTCCAAGCAATTTATGACCTGGAAAAATCATGCGTTCATATTATATACAACGATAAATAATATTCTAGCATTGATGTTGCATTTTTTTCAAGCAATTTATGACCTGGAAAAATCATGTTGTTCATATTATATACAACCAAAAATAGATTCTAGCATCAATGTTATGCATTTCAGTTAACAGAGTCTCTTTTCTCATAACTATCTTTGCTAAAAAAATTGAGTATGTTTTCGGCTCTTGGCTAATTCTGGGTATAATAGTCTCACACAGTACATCCGTGGTTCTTTGAATCTCGATGCGGAACATGATGTTAGTAAGTAAAAAGACTATAAAAACTTATAGAGCTGTGGCATTTTATATTTTGTATGTCTTGGAAGGACGAGCATTTTTTTCCAATGAACATCATAAACATAACTGTTCTTTTCCCCCAAGAGAAGTACCATGTGAGTATCAAACTGATCTATATATTATATAGTCCTACCTGGCTACGATGTGAAGTTATGTCTACTGAATTCTTAGACAGTTACATGACTTCTATTTCATGACAGAACACAACACATGGGATTCTTGCATTATGAAATTCGATGTAAATTTATTTAAATCAGAGATTCAGAGGAAGCGAGCAACCATGGGTTACTGTGTGTGTGGGGGGGTGTTAAGGTATGAGGTAAATGAAGAAAGCAATGGGCTCGGCAACAACGCACCCGAGCAAACTGGGTGGCTCCAGTAGTCCGGTTAACAACGGGGCTCGGTGCGTTGCTGCCCAGTGGTGCGAGCATGTGTGGACAGCAGTCGGCCAGGCGGGCAGAGGCAGGCCACGACACCGGAGCGCCCGAGCGGACTGGGTGGCTCCAACAGTACGGCTGATAGGGGCGGCTTAGCGCGGTGCTGCACGGTGGTGCGCGTCTCCATAGAAAGCAACCATCCGGGGATGCAGAGGCAGGCCACAACATCGGGGGGCTCCTCACAAGGTCCCTGACGCCAGTGAGGAGATCTCGCGTTCGCCGTCGATCTCGCACCTCCTCCGGTCCAGAATCCGTCTGTGAGGAGGAGGGGAAATCAGGAACGGCCACTAGGGTTCTCCCCCGGGCCAACAGGGAGACGATGCGGGTCGCGAGTTGGAGAGCCCTTTTCCCCTCTGGTTTAGTATGATACTTTTGCATTGATGAATCGTTGTATGCATTCGCAAACAACAATATTTCTCTGCGGGAGGAGTGCGGGCACTCATGGTAAATTGCTAATTGCACATTTGACACAAAATTTAATTAGTCTTAGCCATTAGTGAGGCTAATCTAGTGGTATTAATCAAGATGTGTACATCTACCATGTGGCTTTAAGAACGAATTACTTTTATTTGTTTAATAGTAGTATAGATCGTGAGAAATAGTATAATAAATAAAGAAAAAAATCAGGAGCATTTCAGAAAATACCATTGCAATATCTTGCTCCTTTTTCGCAGCACTAGAGGATTGTTGCAATATGTTGTATGTATTACTATGGATGCACAGTTTGTCGCAATATGTAATAGTTATTACAACCAATGCATATGTTGTTGCAATACGAAGCCATGTTTTTGCAACAATATCTATGACTAGGGCCACATGTCACGATTGTTGCAATATATTTCTAAATATTACCACAAAGATTTCCTTTGTTGTAATACCTAGTCTTTATTGCAACAAAATGGCCAATTCACGCAACGGGACACAACTGTCGCAATACCACTGCCATATTACAACGCCGATGCAACTTGTGGCAAAACATGGCTTCTATTACAACAAAATGAGTATTTAGCGCGACCAAACAAAATTGTGGCAATATGTAGATCCTATTACCACAAACTGAAACTTTGTGGTAATATAACATTTTATTGCAACGAAAGATAACTGTAGCAATAAATTTTGTTGCAATAGATTGGAATCCTTGTAGTGTCACCTATTCACATATTCTCACAAAAGCTGGACCTTCTAATAATGCAATTTTATTATGACAATTCAGCCTCCCATATGCAAGGCCATTGTTTCAGAACAAGACATGAAAAATGGTGGGGACCATGCAAATCATGTGGAACTCTCCTCAGATCAGGCCATGATGCTGCCATTTGGAACTAGAAACTCAATAAAGAGAAGAGGGGGAAAGATTCATGTGGTGGAATGATACTTGTGATGTGCGTTGGGTTTTTCGTGAAGAACGGGTGACGCATCACAATATATGTAAGTACTTCCTTTAGTAGAGGACAAAGGTTTATCGAACCAATAGGAGTAACAACCAACCCCCATATTCAACACCTACACACAAAAGAGAAAACACTTGCACGCAACACGGGCAAGAGGGTTGTCAATCCCATTGGACTCATTATTTTCAAGCTCGTAACTAGTGTGGTTGGTAGAAGATAATTGTAAATTGCAAAAAAAAGTAAATAAGAACAACAAGGTATTGTTGCATTCACAAAGTTATAAGTGAATATGCTCGGGGGCCATAGTTTTCCCTAGTGGCATCTCTCATCAAAGTAAGCATACGGTGGGTAAACAAATTACTATTGGGCAATTGATAGAAAACCATATAGTTATGCAATATTTGTTCACGACAATGATCATGTGTATATAGAGATCACGTCGATAATAAAATAGGCCGACTCCTGCCTACACCTATTACTATTACTCCACCCATCGACCGCTATCCAACGTGAATCTAGAGTATTAAGTAAAACAGAGTAATGCTTGGAGAATGATGACATCATGTAGACAAAGAGAATTCAATTAATATGAACTAACCCCATCCTTTTATCCTTAGCTGCAACAATACAAATATGTATCTTCTCCCCTTCTATAACCGGGATATAGAAATGCGTTAGATTGAACCCACTATAATGCATGCCTCTCACTGAAGATAGATAAATCTACTTGGCCAAAGCAAATTAATAGTCCAGAGAGATTTACGAAGCTATGATGGTCATGCACACAGAATCATGATAGATTTTAGAGAAGACTCAAATATTTTTCATGAATAATCTGAACATAAACCCACAATTCATTGGATCCCAACAAAATCACTGCACAAAAGGAATTACGTCATGTGTATCAAAGAAAAAATGCGACGATCATTGTATTGAAGATCAAGTGAGAGAGCGATTGCCATCTAGGTACTCGACATGGACCATAGGTCTATGGTGAATGTAAGAGCATATTTCTCCATGTGTGGTTTTGGTAATTGATGTGCAATAACCTAGCGTAGCAAAAGATATGAAAAAGGACAAGCCATGTAAATGTCATGCTATATACCTTACGATCATGGAAAGCAATACGAAAATGGAAGTACAAGTCATATGATGAGACGGTGGAAGTTGCATGGCCATATATCTCAGAATGGCTATGTAAATGCCATGATAGGTAGGTATGGTGGCTATTTTGAGGAAGATATAATGAGGCTTATGTGCTACAGAGTGTATCATGTCACGGGGTTTGGATGTACTAGCGAAAGTCGCACCGATCCTCGACGTGAGATGGGCAATGCACGGTACATTAGAGGCTAGCAAATATGTGAAGGTGAGAGTGCGTTTATCCATGGATTCACATTAGTCATGAAGAACTCACATACTTATCGCAAGGTTTTATTAGATTTGTCGAAGCAAAGCACTACTCTCATGCCCCTAGGGAGGAGGTTGGTAGGAGTTAACCATCACGCACCCCCGACTTAAACAACACTAGGATTTCAACGAGGAATAAGTATGCTCACACATCATCACCATGCCAAACTATGCAGTCAAAAAAATATGTCTAAAACATAACAGTGTGTAAATATATATTTAAGTACCATACTTTTGTAACTCTAAAAATTCTGGTAAAATTGGACGGACGGAGGATTTTGTATACAAATACTGTGTAATAAATTCAAACTGAAAAACTGTCACATCCCTAGCTACCCCTTTGATGATAGCAAGATTGTGCTCATATTTTCATTCTTGCATTAAAAATGAAAATGGAAATCAAAGAGAATATCCCTAACAACTCTATATTCAAAACAATTCAAAGTGGTGACAAATCAATGAACCCAACATAGCCTTCATAAAAGTCCATCATTTTTTATAAATATTGGAAACCACAATTCAGGGGTGGATTTCTTTTTAAAAATACTTTTGGCATTTTATTTTAAACACAAAATCTACTGAAGTTAACTATATATTTTATTTCAAATATTTCAGAGTTTCATAAAATGTTGAAAACTTTATGTGGGTTTGGAAATATTCCAAATAACACCCCAGAGTTTATTCACTATTTTAGAAATAGTTTGGAGCCAAAAATAAAATGAAACAAATGTCAGAAAGGTTTTAACAGAAATAGAAAAGAAAGAAAATGAAAAAAACCTATCTAACGCTTACCTGGCCTAGCCCATCTTATCCCTCGCTGTCGTCTACCTCGTGCCAGTCGCCAGCAGGAGGTGGCCGCCGCCTCCTCCGGCGAGGCCATGCACCTGCGTACCTGCTTGGACCCTTCTTCACAATGGCAAGGAGGATAACCCTCCCCGTAACCCATTCTAGGTCTCTCCCTTTCCTCATTCGCCGCCTGTGCCACTCTTCTCTTGGCCGCCATTGGAGCGAGCTCGAGCTCGAGCTCGCCGTCATCTCCGGCCACCTCTAGCCTCTCTGAGCACGCCATTCTCTCCGCCTTGACGAGCATGTCGTCCCTTCCTAAGGAAAGGAGTCCCCGAGCCCTGCATCGCCTCCATCACCGTCGTCTTCTTCCTTCGGTCGTGGGCAAGCCGTTGTCAATCTATTGGATCCAGCGCCTCCCCTAGCAGCCTGAGCCTTCCATCGACACCGTAGTGAGCTCCTGATGATTCCCCCTAGTTTCCCCCTCGATCCCTTGCTCTAGGCCCCGATTCCACCGGAGCCCGACGAGATCCGCTGCGGGAGCTCGTCACCGGTGACGCTCCGGTGATAGGTTGGTCGATCCGAGGCTACCATCAACTCCAGCTTGACGTGTAGATGCTGTAGGAGCCAAGCCCCGTCCCTTTTTCCCAATGGATTGCTGACCTCAACATAGCCCGAGCTCCGGCAGCCGCCGAGCTCGTCATCGGCGTTAGATCCGGCCACTTCAGCCCCTGAGCGTAGCAAAAATGGATGCGCCATCGAGTGGCCGTTCCCCTGGTGCCCTGTGTCGTCCTTTTGGTCGCCGGAGGAGCAATCCCGAAGCGCTCCGCCGTCCCTGGAGCGACCGGAGGCTCGCCGCTGGTGGGTTTGACCCCCTGGGTCTATGACAGGTGGGGCCAGCCCCCTAGCTAATTAAGTTTAGGTTAATGAAAATAAATGATTAATTAAAACCCTAAATTGTCAGTGACATGTGGGCCAGCCCCTATTAAATAATGAATTAACTTAAAGTTTAAGGTTTGACCTCCAACAGCTATTTGGAGCTGCGGATGTCATGCTGATGGAGTAACTTTATTTCTGATTTAATATAACTCCAGAAAATGCTAAAACTTTGGAAATTCATAATTTTTTTATCATAACTCCAAATTTGACAAATAATATATGGAAATTGATCAGAAAAATTCAATGAACACAATGGTGCTACTTTCATGCATGAAAAACAAAGTTATGAAACACAATCAGGTCAAATCAATTAAATAAATTTGATAAATATATTACTTTAATTAATATTTGAATTTTGAATTCAAATCAGATTCATACTAAGGTTGATAGCCACACTAGCTCATGCTACATTTCATGTCATGCCATGAGCTTGCATCATATTGTTGCATATCAATGTTATTGATTGTCGTTACTATTTCGGTAACGTCCGAATATCCGCCCTTCCGGATATGTCCGAATATCCGTCTGACGGATTTAATCCCTTTGCTGAGCAACAAGGCAAGAACCCTTTTGATCATCCCGATATAATCCCATGTTCTTGCTCCTCCTCCCAGTTATTGCATTAGGACAAAACATTTCAAATGCTTTACTTTGGTAGCTGAACCTATTCCTTTGCATGACCTGTCATTGTCACAGTAAATAGCCAAACCTTGCATCCTAGCATACCTGGTAGTTGCTTGAGTTGTGATGTGTTTTATCCTGCTATGCTTGCTACGCCTAGAGTTGTGTCAGGTCTGTTTCATCTGGGTGATGAACCAGAATAGTTAAATGTGTTCTAGTGACAAAGAATAAGTGTGGAACCTGATTTGGTAAAGGTACCGATGAAAGGCTATGTAGGAGTACATGGCGGGTTGTTTCATTGGAACCGTCCTTAGGAACTGAGTTCCGTGTATGTAATCCAAGACTAGTTACTACCACATGCTGGGCCCTGAAATATGACCTCGCTCGACTTATTAATCGCCTAGTACTCGGTCCAGGATTTGCAAGTAGTTTCTGGTGTTTATAATCATGCTGGAGGCCATGCATAGTGCAGACCTTAGAGGTGCGTGATGACCCACAAGTATAGGGGATCAATCGTAGTCCTTTTGATAAGTAAGAGTGTCGAACCCAACGAGGAGCAGAAGGCTGTGATAAACGGATTCCAGCAAGGTAATAACTGCAAGCACCGAAAGTAGCGGTAACAAGTGATTGTGTAGCGAGGTGAAACATAGCGAGCAAAAAGTAACAAGTAACAAGTAGTAGCAGCGCTGCAGCAAGTGACTCAATCCCTTTTGTAGCAAGGGACAAGCCTGAACAAAGTCTTATAGGAGGAAAAACGCTCCTGAGGACACATGGGAATTTCTGTCATGCTAGTTTCATCATGTTCATATGATTCACGTTCGTTACTTTGATAGTTTGATATGTGGGTGGACCGGCGCTGGGGTACTGCCCTTACTTGGACCAGCATCCCACTTATGATTAACCTCTCTCGCAAGCATCTGCAACTACAAAAGAAGAATTAAGACAAAGTCTAACCATAGCATTAAACTATTGGATCCAAATCAGCCCCTCACGAAACCACGCATAGACTGGGTTTAAGCTTCTGTCCCTCCAGCAACCCATCATCTACTTACTACTTCCCAATGCCTTCCTCTAGGCCCAAATATGGTGAAGTGTTATGTAGTCGACGTTCACATAACACCACTAGAGGAAAAACAACATACAACATATCAAATTACCGAACGAATATCAAATTCACATGACTGTTATTAACATGACTTATCCCATGTCCTCAGGAACAAAATAACTACTCACAAGACATAATCATAATCATGAGCAGAGCTGTAATGAATAGCATCAAGGATCTGAACATAAACTCTTCCACCAAGTAATCCAACTAGAATCAACTACAAAGAGTAATCAACACTACTAGCAACCTTACAAGTACCAATCGGAGTTGCGAGATCAAGATTGGTGACAAAAGATGAACTAGGGATTGGAGAGGAGATGGTGCTGATGAAGGTGTTGATGAAGATGCCTCCCCTCCAATGAGAGGAGTGTTGGTGATGACGATGGCGATGATTTCCCCCTCCGGGAGGGAAGTTTCCCCGGCAGGATCGTCCTGCCGGAGCTCTAGATTGGATCTGCTCAAGTTCCGCCTCGTGGCGGCGGCGAAACCACGAAAAATCTCCCTATTGATTTTTTTTCCAAACTAGGATGCTTCATATAGCAAAAGAGGGGGGCTAGTGGGCCTTCAGGCAGCCCACAAGCTTGCCCACCGCCACCAGGGGGGTAGTGGCGGAGTGGGGGCTTGTGGGGCCCTGGTGGCCCCCCTCCGGTAGTTCTTTCGCCTAGTATTTTTAATATAATTCAGAAACAATCCACGCAAATTTTCAGGGCATTTGGAGATGTGCAGAATAGTGGACTGAGATTTGCTCCTTTTCTAGTCCAGAATTCCAGCTTCCTGAATTCTCCCTCTTCAAATAATCCTTGCAAAATAAGAGAGAAAAGGCATAAATATGGTACCACAAGTAATATAACAGCCCAAAAAGAAATAAATATCAACATGAAAGCATGATGCAAAATGGACGTATCAGTGGGCTATGATGCGGTAGGCAGTGGCACGGTGTACCAAGTGGCACCCGGATGGTGGGCTTGGGAACCCTACGCACATCGTTTGTGGCCGTGGCAGAAACCTCGGCCAGACTTCTGTGCGGGTTCACTCTCAAATAGGCGATAAACCTGGACTAGGTATTAGCGTGGTTACCGGTCATGGCCGACTTCCTCGCTAGGGTTCCGCTTGAAGATTGCCGAGGTGCATGACGTGCACATGCCGATAAGTGGCGAGAGCGTGTGTGAAGAAGTACACCCCTGCAGGGTTATGATCTATTCGAATAGCCATGTCCGCGGATATGGACTACTTGGAGACATATGTTGTTCATAGATAACTTTAATGGCTACTCATAAAATGATCAAGACAAGCGTGAGTATCATGGATGGCATTTCCGTAGGGAGACGGAAGGAGTTCATGATAGTGTATTGTTGTGGTGGTAGTGGACTCGCGTACGACTTATCAAAGTTGTTAAAATTATTTAAAATTGTAGTTTAGGCTAGCCAAGAGGCAAAGCTGGCTTGCTGCATGAATCACCACAACCCCCTTTATTAATACCTGAGCATGAGTAGATAGATCTGTTCTAATGTCTTGCTGAGTAATCTTGTACTCATGTTTGCTTAATAATTGTTACAGAGGATACCCACGAGCCAACAGGTGGGTTCTATCTAGACATCGATGATGACGAGTAGCTCGTGTCCCAGCTACGACCTGGCCCCTTTCAGAAGGGATCTATAGATAGTCAGGCTTTATGCCTTTTCCTTTGAACTGTGTGTACTCAGACAACTTTTATGCTTCCGTTGTTTTGTATGACTCTGCTTGTATGACTTGGGTGTCGGGTCATGTGACCCCTGCCTGTATGAACTTATTATGCAAGACTCTTCCGAGTCTTCTAAATAAATGTTGTCATGTTGTATGGTTATGTTGTGATGCCATTGTTGTATATATGTATATCGAGTATGTCATGCGTACGTGTGACGCACTGTGATATGTATGGGATTCGACACCTAGTCTTATGCCATTAGTAGCTCTCTATACAGAGAAATCCCCCTTTGTGCTTCCCATGAGCCTTGGTAGTTCGCTACTGCTCCAGACACATTGGTTGACCAGCATGTATCCTTCTTAGTTGTTGTGTCTGTCCCTACGGGGAAATGTCACGCGATGTAATGGAGTCCTTGTAGCTTGCTACGACTCGTCTACACTCGTTGATGACTGACACCTTCTTTGTTGGGTTATCTATGCATGTCTCTGTACACTCGAGCCACTTGAGTTTATGACTAGTTATGTCGACTCGGGTTCTTTGACATTGGAATACTAGCGACACAAATGCATACGTGAGTCAAAAGGCGCAATTGGTCCCGGCTAAGGTAAGGTGGCAGCTGTGGGGTTAACTGTCGGGACCCCGATCCTAAGCCATAGGAATCTAGCCTGTAACACATCGCATCTCTTTGCGGTCTCACACATGGTTATCCCCACGGCTGCAGCCTTACCTTAGCCGGGACCGTTTGCGCCTTTTGACTCACGTATGCAATTGTGTCGCTAGCAATCCAATGACAAAGAACCCGGATCAACATGTCTAGTCATAAACCAAAGCGGCAGTTCCGCACAGGGACATGCATACATGACCCAGTAAAGCAGGTGTCGATCACCAGCGAATGTAGACGAGTCATAGCAAGCTACAAGGACTCCATTACATCGCATGACATTTCCCCAAAGGGACAGACACAACAGCTAAGAAGGACACATGCCGGTCAACCAATGTGTCCGGAGCAGTAGCGAACTACCATGGCTCATTGGAATCACAAAGGGGCATTTCCCTGTATGGAGTTCTACTAAATCCTACGGATAAATATTCGAACCCCATACATATCAAGTACAACACACGTACGCATGGCATACCGATATGTATAGATACATCAATGGCATCACAACATAACCATAAACATACAAACTTTATTTAGAAGGCTCGGAAGAGCCACACACATAATATTACAAGGTAGGGGTCTCACGACCCATCATCACAAGTCATACACACAATTATTACAAGCCAGCGGAAGAGTAAAATTGTCTGAGTACAAACAGATGGAAAGATAAAGGCACATGGACTAACTATCTACAGACCCGTCCTAGGGCCAGATCGTCGCTGGGATACCAGCTACTCGTCGTCGTCGATGTCTATGTAGAACCCTCCATTAGGGTCATTAACAACCTCTGCAACAATTTATTAAGCAAACGTGAGTACAAAAGTACTCAGCGAGACTTTAGGATAAACTATCTACTCATGCAATGTATCAATAAGGAATTGTGGGGTTTCATGCGGAAAGCCAGCATTTGACCCGTCCTAGTTTTGACAACTTTGATTTCTCGCACACGAGTCCGCTAACACCACAACAATACTCCATCGTGGAATCATACCATCTCCATACTGAAATGCCGTCCACGATACTCACGCTTATCTTGACAATTTTATGAGTAGCCATTATAGTTATCTATGAACAACATATGTTTCCAAGTAGTCCATATCCGAGGACGCGGCTATTCGAATAGATCATAACCCTGCAGGGGTGTACTTATTCACACATGCTCTCGCCACTTATCGCCATGTGCACGTCATGCAACTCGGCAACCTTCAAGCGGAAGCCCAGCGAGGGAGGCAGCCACGACCGTTAACAACGCTAATACTTAGTCCAGGTCTAACGCCTATCTGAGGGTAACCCGCACGGAAGTCCGGCCGAGGTTTCCGCCACGGCCCCAAACGATGTGCGCAGGGTTCCCAAGTCCACCATCCGGGTGCCACTTGGTACGACATGCCACTGCCTACCGCATCATAGCCCACCTCTAAGGTCAGCGCTACGCACGGCCTCCAGCATTACTATAAACACCAGAAACTACTTGCAACTGCTGGACTGAGTACTAAGCGATTAATAAGTCGAGCGGGGTCATATTTCAGGGCCCAGCATGTGGTAGTATCTCGTCTTGGATTACATACACGGAACTCAGTTCCTAAGGACGGTTCCAATGAAACAACCCGCCATGTACTCCTACATAGCCTTTCACCGGTACCTTTACCAAACCAGGTTCAACACACAACCTTTACTTACTGAACACATTCTCACAATTCTGTTCATCACCCAGATGACAGACCATACACATCTCTAAGCATAGCATGCATAGCAGGATGAGGCACATCATGGCTCAAGCATCTACCAGGTATGCTAGGTTGCAAGGTTTAGCTATTTACTGTGACAAGGACATGTCATGCAAAGGAAGTGGGTTCAACTAATGTGGTAAAAGCAGTGAAAGCATTTTCCCTAATGCAAGAAATAAGAGCACGAGCGAGAACATGGGATTTATCGGGATGATCAAAATGGTTGCTTGCCTTGTTGCTCAGCAGAGGGACAATATCCGTCAGTCGGATATTCGGTGGAATCCGGAGGAGCGGGGCCTACCGGTAGAAACAATATAAATCAATAACAATCATATGCAACAAGATGATGCATGAGCATGGCATGAAAATGAAAGGTGTTAGGCTAATGTGGCTACCATTTCTTAAGTTGAAGTTGATTTGAATCAAGATTCAAATATCACTTCAAACAAGGTAATTTCAAATACCCTTTTAATTGATTCGACCTGATGCTCAGGTAATCTTGTTTTAGCATGCATGATGATGGTATGGTGGGCTATTGGTTGTGCTTGATCATGGTTTGGTCATAATGTTTGAAGTGGAATTCAAATGGATTTCAAATTCCAACTCCAAATTATTTAATAAGGTTATCCTATTCATCATTTAATCTATTGGGTGATGTTAACATTTTCAAACATGTTTGAAAATATCAAAATCAGATTCCTTGGATTTTTATGATCCTTTTTCATATATAAATTATTATCATTGGAGTTACAGATTATTTTCTATGATTTTTAGAAGTTTCGGGAATTTTCTGGAATTCTTTTAAAACAGAAAATCTGTTTATTGCGTCATAACCACGTCAGCACTGCGTCAGCAGGTCAACCGACCTGGTCAGGTCAAACCTGACAGGTGGGGGCCACTGGTCAAGGACATAGGAGATAATCCCGCGCTGACCAGCCCCTAAGTGGGTTTGACCCACTGTTAGGGCCCACTGTCAGTGACTAATTAGGCTAAACTAACAGATATTAGGCCGGCCACGTCGTCCCCTGCCGGAGACTGACCGGCGGCAACTAGATCCACGGCGGATCTTTGTCGGAGATGCACCAGAGCTTGTTCTGGTGCTCGGAATCGAGTGCTCAGAGCACTGGGATGATCCCCAGGCTCGGCCTCATCTACTACGCGCATCACGAGGGGCTGAGGGTGGCTGGAGCATGCTGGCGACGAGCCGAGGCGGCTGCCGGACCTCGGGTTCGTCGGTCTTGGGGCTAGAGTGTCGGAGAAAGGGGAAACAGGGGAAAACACGTGCGAGCTCACGGTGGAGACGAGGCTGGGCTCAGACTGCTCGGGGAGGTCCTATAGCCGGTGATCCAACGTCGATTTGCCTGCGGCCGGAGGTTGAACATGACGACACTGGGGCATTGCAGAGCTCGGGGAGGACGATTCCGTTGGCATGCGCGTCGAGCTCGATGTGGTGGAGAGGATGGAGCAATCGGAGAGGGTTCCCTGTGGCCAGAGAGCTCGAGCTCCTCGAGCTCAAGCTCCTGCTAATCGCGGCAGGAGGAGAAGAGAAAGAAACCGAGAGGAGGGGGAAGAATGGAGAGCAGGGGAGGATAGGGACGCGCTCGGGGAAGTCATCCCCGTTGTCGCGCTGTCCTCGGGGCACCGGGGAGCGCCACGGCGAAGAAGGAGGTGGAGGAGGCCGCCGTGGTCGATCTCTCCTCTGCCAGAAGCCAGAGGAAGAAGACGACCCTGCCCCTATGGGCTGGGCCTCGCAGGTAAGCATAGGATAGTTTTTTTCCTTTTTCTTCTATTTCTGTTTTCTATTTTATTTCCTGATATTATTAGCTATTTATTTTGTCTTCAAGAAGCAATTGAAAAATTGGTTTGAATAGCCCTGAGTGTTAGTTGGAATATTCCCCTGATAATTTGTTTTCAATATTTATTAGATATATTGAACTTTTAAGAAGGCCATTTTGGGTTCATTGATTTTGGCAAGGTTTGTATTTCCTTTGAATAAGAAGTGGCTAGGGTTTTTGGTTTGAGTTGCACCACTTCTTTGGAGTTTATTTCAAATTCTTGAATGCAATGGAAGAAAACATGAGCACAAATACTAAACCCTAGTTAGGGATCCAGGGATGTGACATTAACCGTGTGTGAGACCGCAAAGGGATGTGATGTGTTAGAGGCTGGATTCCTATGGCTTGGGACCGGGGTCTCGACAAACGCCATCCACTAAAATTAGAGAAACTTTGCACTCGACGCTAAAGTTTCTGTTTTTGCACCGTATCAATTCTACTTATCATTCAAATCATCCCGAAGGCTTTACTTGGCACAAACACTAATTTAAACATATAATAACAATAATTATAGTATCAATAACATGTTGTGACCCACAAACAGAAAATATTGGTTTATTTCCCAACAAGCTCGTACAGAAAATATTGGGTTACCTCCCAACAAGATCATTTTCTTTATAGCCATGAAGATAGGATTGGGATAATGATGATACTCACTTAAAAGAAAAGAATTGAAGCAAAATGAGAGCATGATGAAGCATGTGAAAAACGCATATAAGTCTAACATAATTCCTATGCATAGGCATTTTATAAAAAAACAAATTATAAAGACGTTCAATATCTAGCATAAGCAAATAGGAAGAGTGAAGCGTTAATAATTTCAACACAGAGAGAGATAATTGAGGAACATCAAATTCCTATAATCAAATTTGCCTCTACAATAATAATTACATGTAGGATCATAATCAAACTCAACTATATATCTATCATGTAAAACCTTCTCTTTATGATCCATATGCATAAAATTCTTATAATCTTCCAAGGTAGTGGGATCATTATTACCTAAAGTTCAAGCTCTTCATAAAGATAATCTAGTGCACTCTCAATAGCAAGAAAATAGATACATCACAAGAAACATGGCAATAATAGATACATCACAAAGCATAGAATTATCAAGATCATAAGAAACATCATGATTATCAGCCTAATCATATTCATTAGCACAATTGATATTCATGGAATTCGTACTCACAACATGGCAATCATTCTTTTTATTCAAGGAACTATCGTGAATCACTTTATAAATTTCACAATTTTTAGATTCATTATTTTCAAGCAAGACTTCATAAAGATAATCTAGTGCACTCTCACTAGAAATTGTTTCAACATAATCGGGTCTTTTGAAAAGATTAGCTAGTGGATGACGATCCATTTATCTTAAACTTTGCATTTACTTTCTATTTTGGTGCGACAAAGATAAAGCTAACATAACTAGGTAAGCAAGCAAATAGAAATAATTTTGTATTTTTGATTTTTTATGTAGCAAGAAAAATATAACATCAAATAAAAATAAGAACAAGTGAATGATAATTTGTGTGAATTTACTTGGTAGTAGGTTGATGATACTGCCTCACAACGACGCCAAAAATACTTCATGATACTTGTGATCTGCGTTGGGTGTTCTGTGAAGAGGAAAGGGTGATGTAGCACAATATAGGAAAGTATTACCATGAGTAGATAAACAAGGTTTATTGAACCAATAGGAGTAACAACCAACCCCCGTCTTCAGCGGCTACACACAAAAGAGCAAACACTTGCACCCAACGCAGACAAGAGGGTTGTCAATCCCCTTGGACTAGTTATTTTCAAGTTTGTAAGTAGTGTCGTTGGTAGAATATAATTGTAAATTGAAAAATAAAAAGGAAAGTAAATAAGAACAGCAAGGTATTGTAGCGTTCATAAACTTATAAGTTAATAGACCCAGGGGCCATAGTTTTCCCTAGTGGCATCTCTCATGAAAGTAAGCATACAACGGGTAAACAAATTTTTGTTGGCAATTAATAGAAAAGTGGATAGTTATCAAATATTTATTCACATAATGATGATGTGTATATAGGCATCACGTCCATAACAAAATATGTCGACTCCTTCCTACACCTATTACTATTACTCCACCCATTGACCTCTATCCATCATGCATCTAGTGTATTAAGTAAAAAAGAGTAATGCTTCAAGGATGATGACATGACATAGACAAAGAGAATTCAATTAATATGAAATAACCCCATCATTTTATCCTTTGTAGCAACAATGCAAAGACGTATCTTGTCGCCTTATATCACTCAGATATAGAAACCCGTCAAGTCAAACCTAGTAGAACGCACCTCTCTCACTAAAGATAGATCTATCTACTTGGGCAAAGAAAATCCATAGATCATAGAGATTTACGAAGCTATGATGATCATGCACATAAGAATCACAATAGATTTTAGATAAGACTCGAATATTTATGAAGCTATGATGATCAGATACCTCTCTCCGATATATTTTTAGCCAGAAATTCTCAAATATTCTGGAAAAATT
This sequence comes from Hordeum vulgare subsp. vulgare, assembly GCF_904849725.1. Taxonomy (NCBI): domain Eukaryota; kingdom Viridiplantae; phylum Streptophyta; class Magnoliopsida; order Poales; family Poaceae; genus Hordeum; species Hordeum vulgare. The sequence goes on along the minus strand of NC_058524.1, from coordinate 221,301,242 downwards.
CTCCGTAAAGTTTTACGTCATTTGGAGCAAGTTGATTTTTCTGCCTTTTTCTCGGTTTCCTGGTCCAGCATTTTAGTTTATAGATATTTCCCTCACAGTGATGTACCTTGCATACTCAGAGAGAAAGAGCATAAGAATTGTATGATAATAAGGGATAATGGACAAGATCAACAAAAATATCAATAGTAATTCATGATGCAAAATGAGCGTATCTACTCCTCCAACCTTAGACCTTGCTTGTCCTCAAGCGAAAGTCGAGCTCAAAAATAATGACCACACGATTTGAGAGAGGTGTCGATAAAAATAGAATATGAGCATAAGAGCATCATGAATATTAGCATAGCAACAAGTATTTTATCATATAACTTCTCATAAACAAGTAACAATCCATTCACAACTATTGTAGTATGAAGCATAAACTTTATTGTTAACCAACAAACTATGTTCTTAGTCAATGGGGAAATCATATTCATCATAATGCAGAGGAGAGTCTATATAAGAGCTTTATTTTTGGCAAGTTCACATACTCAACTATCATTAAATCTTCTATGATTTCTCACCCTCAAGGCATATTTTTGGAGCTTATGTTTTCATAGGACACATAGGAAGATAGGGGCTTAAATGATTTTCCATCCAACTTATTTATCTCAAGGATAATATCAACAATAATAAATCATGATCATATACAACCACTTCGATAAGTAAAGTAAATTTGGATCCTTCCTTTACACATGATGTTTGCCACTATAGAATTAATAGGTTGGAAGAGGAATAAACTTTATCGACTCAAGCACATGGTTAAACTCCTGAAAAATAAAAGATAGGCCCTTAGTAAAGGGAAGTAGAGGTTGTCATGCGCGTTTAATTTGTTGGATGTGCAAACTCTTAAGGCAAAGGAACGTCACTTTATATTGCCCCATTATGATAGCAAATTTATTATGCACTATGTCGCTTTTATTTCTTTGTCATCACAAGATCGTACATATCTTATTTTCCCTTGCAATAAAAGATCATACATATTTAGGAACAATTTTTATTCCTCGATGCACCGATGAAAACTTACTTGAAGTATCTTAGTCAATACATAGGTAGGTATGGTGGACTCTCATGGCAAGAAACTAGGTTTCAGGGTTATAGATGCACAAATAGTATCTCTACTTAGTGCGTATTTTTGGGCTAGCAAAATATCTAAGGCAAGCATCACGTTGAAGGATCGAAGACCATATAACTTCAATGTGAATTTAAACAACCATGATCATTACATTGTCTTCCATGTCCAACATCAACACTTGATCATTATATAATATTTTATGAAGGCTCACAATCATTAAAGATTTCCAAGATAGTGTATTTATATGTGAGTCTCATCTCCTCTATCATAATCTTGCTTAGATTGCAGCAATGACTACTACTATGTTTGTTTACTATCAATAATTTTTATCACATATACCCTTTTTGTGTGAAGTCATTACTTGTCATAATATGAGAATATGATATTTAAATTTATTTTTATTGCCATGCTATGATGATGGGTGCACACATGTAAAGCACAAAAACTCAACTAATCATTATTATACAACTCGCATACTCGATTAGAAGGATAGATGGAACTCAAAACAAAAATGCTAAGAAAATCAAGTGATGGTGATACGATACCGGGGCACCTCTAATTCTTCTCCAACATATCGATAATTTATAAAGTATTCAGTCCATGTTTGCCTATGTTTACAATACTTTTATATGGTTTTGCTGCACCTTATATGATTTATTCGGAACTAACCTAGACTAATGTTGTTTTTAGCAAAACTATCGTGTGTTGTTTTTTGTGTAGAAATAAAAGTTCTTGGAATTGGACAAAACTTTTTGAGATTTTTTTTGGAAGAAAACAAAGATACTGGAGGAAAGAACCACCAAAGGGGGTACCTCTGGTGCCCACTAGACACCAGGCCGCGCCAGCCCCCCTAGCGCACCGTGGTGTCTAGTGGGACACTCATGGCCCATCTTGGCGTCATTCCAACGCCCAAAATTCCTAAAATACAGAAACCTCCAGAAATAACCCTAGACGATAAGTTTCGCCATTGCAAGTCTTTGTAGCCAAGAAAAACAAACCGGGAGCCCGTTCTGGCACTGCCAAAGGGGGAGATCATCATCGGTGGCCATCTTCATCATCCCGGCGAAGGCCATGATGAGGAACGAGTATTCCACCCTTGGGGCTGAGGGTTTGTACCAATAGCTATGTGTTCAATATCTCTCTCTCTCTCTCGTGTTCTTGATATGTCATGATCTTGATATATCACGGGCCTTGTTAATATAGTTGGATCATATGGTGTTTGTCCCATGCTATTGTTGTGATGAATTCGAGGCTTTCACTCTAAGATCTCATTATGTTGGATTGAATATCCAGGTTTGAGAGCACATGATGTATGTCTTGCATGCGAATAGCCATAGTGGCATTGGGGTATTCAAGTGATTCACTTGATATATGTTGTGGCATCAACTTCCGGATTCCCGTGACCTTCGGAATCTATGCATAGGGGTTGATTACACATTTTCATACTATGTTCTCCGATAGAAATCTTTGGGTGATCCTTGAAGTTCTTTGTGTTGGATTGAATATGAAGAATCTGAAATTGTTTGATGCATGTCGTATAATTAGCCGACGGATACTTGAGGTGAGATTGGAGTATCAGAATGACACTAGGGTTGATTGATATGTATGAATTGTGTTATTCTCGTACGAAAGATCGATCGGGAAGGATAACTTGTTATCTTAGTACGAACTCTTGGAAAGATTGATCGAAAACAATAACTTTGAGGTGGTTTCATACCCTACAAACAATTATATTAGTATTGTTGAGAGATTGCACGGGTGCAAGTATGGACTCTAGGCCTCATTTTCAAGCATTGCAATACCGTTTGTGCTCACTTTTTTTACTTGCTACTTTGTTGTTTTATTGTTCCTCTTACAAAAATCAATATTTACGATCATTACTACAGTTGTATCACCATCTTTTCGCCGAACTAGTGCACCTATAAATTTTACCATTGTATTTGGTGTGTTGGGGACACAAGAGAATTTTAATTATTTGGTTGCAGGGTTGTTTGAGAGAGACCATATTCATCCTATGCCTCGCACGGATTGGTAAACCTTAGGTCATCCACTTGAGGGAAATTTTCTACTGTCCTACAAAACTCTACGCTTGGAGGCCCAACACTAGTCTACAAGAACAAGTTGTGTAGTACACATCAAGCTCTTTTCTGGCGCCGTTGCCGGGGAGGTGAGTGCTTGAAGGTATATCTTTAGATTTTCAATTGAATCTTTTAGTTTCATGTTTTTCACTAGTTTGGTTTATAAAAAGAAAATTACAAAAAAATGGAATTGAGCTGGTCTCATATTTTTCATCTCTATCATGTCTTTCTTGAAATGATGGAAAGGAAAATTGTGCTCAATTGATAGAGGAAGAATGTATGAAAATGCTTAATGTGAATTCCTTTCATGATGAGCATGATAGTAATATTGTTAGTATGAGTTCTCTCAATATCCATGATGCTAATGATATGCAAAGCCACGAGCTTGGGGATGCTATGTATGATGAAGATGATATTTTTAGTCTCCCAAGTTTTGATGACAAAATCTATTATTATGAAAGAATGCCTCCTATTTATGATGATTATATTGATGAAAGTGGGTTTGCAAGAGTGTCAACTCTAGGTACTAATGATCCCACTATTTTGGAGGTGATGAATCTTTTCATAATGATAAAAGTGGAATTGGAGAGGTCATGACTTTATTTAGTGATGATTCCAGTATTTCGGAAGAGGTTCTAATAGATTATGACAAGAAAGTTGCTATCTATGATGATTATGGTGGTGAAATTTATGCTATAAAGCGAAAAAAATAACCATGAAACATGTCATCATGATTTTTATTTTTATTTGGATTATGCCAATCAAGTGTCTCATAATAGCTATTTTGTTGAGTTTGCTCCAACTACTATGAATGGTAAGAATTATGATTGTGTGTATATGTCGGTGCACTAGGAAAGGGGTACCCAGTGCCCGTGACTTATGCACACGTAGTAGTAGCAGAGAACCCCCGCCAGCACAGGTGCTATACTGACAACCAAAGCAGAGAAGCCGCTCTTCGTGAAATCAAGGAGTGCATCAAGAAGACCCAAGCAAATATCCAGAGCCAGGCACCGGCAAGATATTCATAGCAGCCCCAAGATGGGCCCAAGAGGCACCAAGAACCCTCGGCACCTGCTGGGGACCAAGGCGCAAGCACACTCAAGAAGGCCTGACAAGTCATCCCTCTAGCAAGCGCAAGCCCATCTGCCATCGCGCCACCTCATCGCCACACTAGTGGCTTATTGATGATGTGTCGAGCTCCCCAGATGGCTAAGTGGCTCTTGTTGGACATGTGTTGACATGCTGGAAGATAGATTATGCCCCTTGAAACCCGTACATAGGAGTGTCAAGCTATGGTGTAGTATCGGCTAGAGCGGTGGAAAGATCTTGTCGGGGACGCACCCCCGCATGCCACCTAAGGCCGCAATTATTGAACTTTGTCTTAAGTGCCAGAGTTAGGTACGATAACACTGTTAGCTATCTAATCATGTATCTTTCCCACCGGACGCCCCTTGAGCTATAAAAGGAGGCCCAAGGCAACGTAGCATAGGATTCAGACCCTGACACATTCATACGCATGTAGTAGCTCTCCGCGACAACCTTTGCCGGGGCAGTACACTGTACGAGCGTCGTCTTCCCCAAATCAATCCACCAAAGCAGAAGTAGGGTTTTATGCTTCTCAGCGGCCCAAACCTAGTTAAACACCCCGAGTCCTATCATCGTGCTACTCACAGTTTTTGCTCTTTGTGCGACGCAACCTTCCCGCTGATACGTCTCCAATGTATCTATAATTTTTGATTGTTCCATGCTATTATATAATCTGTTTTGGATGTTTTATATGCATTATTATTCTATTTCATATTATTTTTGGGACTAACCTATTAACGTAGAGCCCTGTGCCAATTTCTGTTTTTCCTTCTTTTTGGGTTTTTCAGATAAGGAATATTAAACGGAGTCCAAATGGAATAAAATATCCAGAATGATTTTTTCTGGAACAAAAGAGACCTCCGAGACTTGGAGTAGGGGCCAAGGAACTTGCCGGGAGGCCACAAGCCTGCAGGGCGCGGACAGGGGGGTAGCCTGTGCCCCCTAGCTATGGGCCCCCTGCATGTCTCTTAACCCTAATTCTTGTCCTACAAATTCCCAAAAAAAATCCATCATTACCAGAACGACACCAAGAAATAATTTTCCGCCGTCAGAAGCCTCTGTTTCCAAGAGATCCAGTCTGGGAGCCTTTTTTGGTAATCTGCCGAGGGGAATTCGATCACGGAGGGCTTCTACATCAACACCATTGCCTCTCCGATGATGCTTGAGTAGTTTACCATAGACCTATGGGTCCATAGCTAGTAGCTAGATGGATTCTTCTCTCTCTTTGATCTTCAATACAATGTTTTACATGATCTTCATGGAGATCTATCGAATGTAATACTATTTTGCGGTGTGTTTGTCGAGATCCAATGAATTGTGAGTTTATTTTCAGATTATCTATGAATATTAGTTGAGTCTTTCCTGATTTCTTATATGCATGATTTCATATATTTGCAAGTCTCTTAGAATTATTGGTTTGGTTTGGCCAACTAGATTGGTAGTTCTTGTAATGAGAGAAGTGCTTAGTTTTGGGTTCAATCTTGCGATGTCTTCACCCAGTGACAATGTAGGGGTAGCGAGGCACGTATTGCGTTGTTGCCATCAAGGGTAAAAAGATGGGGTTTTCATCATATTGCTTGAGGATAATTTATCTACATCATGTCATCTTACTTAATGCGTTACTCTCTTCTTCATGAACTTAATACTCTAGATGCAGGTAGGAGTCGGTCGATGTGTGGAGTAATAGTAGTAGATGCAGAATCGTTTCGGTCTACTTGACACGGACGTGATGCCTATATGCATAATCATTGCCTTAGATATCTTCATGGTTATTTGCTTTTCTATCAACCGCTCGACAGTAATTTGCTCACCCACCGTATTATTTCCTTCATGAGAGAAGCCTCTAGTGAAACCTATGGGCCCCGGGTCTATTATCCACATATTATTTTCAGATCTATAAACCAAAAACACCAATGATACTTTGCTGCAATTTATTTACTTTGTTTTAATTTGAGCCTCTTTATCTATCTCTATCAGATCTCATCCTTGCAAATAACCATGAAGGGATTGACAACCCCTTTCTTGCGTTGGGTGCAAGTGCTTGGTTATTTGTGTAGGTACTATATTGGGGGCTTGCTTGTTCCTCCTACTGGATTGATACCTTGGTTCTCAACAAACTGAGGGAAATACTTATCTACTTTGTTGCATCACCCTTTCCTCTTCAAGGGAAAACCAACACAAGCTTGAGGAGTAGCACCCGCTCAACCATAAAGGGGCCAATAGGTCATGTATTTTGACGATGCTTTCTCACTCCAGGGTGCCGGTGCACGTGTGCTCTTCATCGCCCCCACTAGAGAGTATCTAAAATACGTGGTCCAAATGCACTTTCCCTCGGAGGAAGCTAATAAAAACACTACCGAATATGAAGGACTCCTTGCAAGACTCAGAATCGCAACACAGTTTGGAATCAAGAGGCTGATCATTACAGGAGATTCTCAGCTCGTTGTGAAGTAGGTCAACAAGGATTATCACAGTCTATTGGTGGAGGACTACATGGAGGAAGTGAGGAACTTGGAGGAACACTTTGATGGATTGCAGGCAGAACATGTGCCACATGCACATAACAGCATTGTCGACCACCTGCCAGAGTGTGTTGCACAAAAACTTCCTGTGGAACTCGAATCTTTGTCCTTCACTTCACTCAGACGTCCATATCCCCTTCAACGATGAACAAGAAGAGAAGAAAGCTGAACTCCGGCAAAATTTCCCGGCAGAGCTTCCTGAAGCCCCCAGTAGAGAGGTTGCTGGACACAATTCCGTTTTTCCTGGTGAGCCGCTCCATCCCACGAAACCCCAGGTTCTCGCGATAGAGGCAAGCGCTCCCACGAACGAGGAGATGCCTTTAGTCCTTGCTATTGAGCTAGAGGCTCCAGCTTGGGTGCAGCATTTTGTGCAATCCCTTCAAACAGGAGAACTTCCCGATGAACAAGAAGAAGTCGAGAAAGTAGCCCGTCATTCTAGTATGTACGATTTTGTCGATGACACTCTCTACAGAAGGAGACCGAACGACGTGAAATTGAGGTGCATCTACTAGGAGGAAGGACTAAAGTTGTTGGCAGAGATTCATGGAGGCACATGTGGGTCGCATATAGGGTCAAGGGCCCTTGTCAGAAAAGATTTCCAACATGGTTTCTATTAGCCCACAACCCTCCAAGATGCAACTGAGCTAGTCACCAAGTGTGAACCCTGCCAGTTCCATTCCAAGAATATTCTTCAGCCAACGCAAGCCCTCCAAGCGATACCTTTATCCTCACCATTCTCGGTCTATGGGCTCGATATCGTGGGGCCCTTTCCCCGTGCTGCCGGGGGTATTGAGTTCTTGTACGGAGCAATCGACAAGTTCACGAAATGGCCTGAGGTGGAACCAGTGGGAAAGGTGACCGTGCAGTCAACTATCAAGTTCATGAGAGGACTGGTGTGCCACTTTGGAGTACTCACCATGATAATCACTGACAACGGCACCTAGTACATGAGCTGCATATTCATGCAGTACATCCCAAACCTTGGAAGCAAGGTCTCCTTCTCCTATGTTGTGCACCCAGGAAGCACCGGGAAAGTCGAGAGGATGAATGCTAAAGTATTGCGAGGACTCAGAACAAGGACTTTTGATAAACTACAAAAATGCGGCAAGCGCTGGATTGATGAGTTGTCGGTGGTTTTTTTGTCCCTCAGAATGACACCGAATGAAGATACCGACCAGACACCCTTCTCCCCTAGTATATGGGGCGTAGGCAGTTATCCCCATGAAACCCATATATGGGTCACCTCGAGTACTTGCCTACGATGAAGTAGAGCAACAACAGATGTGGCATGATGATGCTACGCTCCTCGAGGAAGATTGTCTTCGGGCCGCTATGCGCATTGCATGCTACCAGGAGGCCCTATGCCGCTATCATAGCCATAGGGTCCATGCTCGGAGCTTTGAGGAAGGCGACCTTGTCCTTCGGCACGTTCAGTCTGCCAAGGGTTCAAGCAAGTTGATGCCGAAGTGGGAAGGCCCTTACCGGGTAGTAAAAGTCACCGGACCTAGTGAAGTCCGTTTGGAGATCGAAGATGGCATCAAAATGCTTAACTCAAGGCACATTGAGCATCTTCATAAGTTCTACCCATAAGGCGCAGTTGCAGTGCCCAGTCCCCGGCAACCACCTTTTGTACACGCTTTGTCGCAGTTGCATGTAACCATTTGTACAAAGCCAGGCGCAAACCCTGTGCATAGACAGGCACATATCCTTTGCATAAATAAAGCTAGGCATAGCATCATATGATCATTTGCATGATTCATTATGCATCACTACTGCCCTAGTTTACAAGTTATTAAGGGTGATTGACGAGCTTATAATCCTTGCTATCGAGTCTTCCCTCTTCCGAGAGGACGGAGCCCCCTTTTTGCTCTGTATGTTTGACCTCTAGGTAAAAAGAAGACCCCGGAGAAGCAAGCACAATAGACCATCACACCTTTAAGGGACCTCCCCTAAATAGATAAGTTTGAACCACCTTAAGCTTGGTTCCGTTCCTCTCCTTGAGGAAATCCTTACCGCTCCTTTTCGATTGTGTACAATGGAGTCCTCTGCGTGACAAGAACCCTTGTCGGGATGAGCCGTCCTTCATCTCTTGCCGCTTATTAGCCTTGAGAAAGACCGCATCAATACCGACAAGGGACTTTGCCAGATTACGGTGCCCGTCTGCTGTCAGGGGCTCGATGCCCCTTTGAGACACGCGTTCTGCACCGACCTGGCAAGGAGCCCCGGACGGCAAAAGAGTACATACAACACAATATGAGTAAAAGGATGAAAGGACAGTACTCAAAGGAGATAAACAACATTTATTTTATTCATTCGTCAGTACAAAATGAATAAAGATTACACGAGAGGACACCTCATAAACGACCCTTTATTTGACATTCTCCCTTGGGAACCAATTACTAACTGGAGGGAGAAAAGGAGGGAGGCCCAAAAAAAGCCCAGCCTGACCCCATCGGGACCAAAGGGACGCGGCCTGGCACGTCCACCAATGGTGAAGGTGAAGCCGAGGTCCATGATCCTACCAGGATCTGGCTGGAAGATGAGGGAGCGCTCGGGCCAAGGACCCCTGACAAGACCGTATTGCCGGGTGGGGGAGGGCATGAGCTAATGGTGACTGTGCGGCCGGCGGTCAGCTAGAGCTCGAGATGCCATACTCCGACTTGACAACTCGGGGCTCGCTGTCGCTGTATTCATGAACACTGTCCTCCTAGTCACTGTCGCTCGAGGAGGAACTTTTGGCGTCGCTCGAGCTTTCTTCGCAACAGCCAAGATGAGCTTCCGAGCACCAATAGATCTTGATGGAGAGCATGTTGGCCTCCACCAACTTGAAGAGGAGAAGGTGCCCTTCCATTAAGTTGTGGGCACGCGCAAAGGTCTTCCACCCACACCACAAGAACATAATGCGAGGCGCTGGGTACTCAATGTCAGCAAACATGGCACCATTACAGCAACCGTACACGTGCAGCCATATTCCTTGTGGTCTGTCAACCTCCATCACCCTAGAAAAATGGTGAGGGAGGCGTAAACGCCCGCGGGGAGGACTGTGCAGCCTCATGATGAACTCTAGCACCGTGCCTTCAGTTTGCCGCGGCCACAGGAGATGTGGCACCGCCAGAGGAGGGTCGGGCGCTATGCTCCGTCTCCCCCGACCATGGGCACCTCGACGGCGTGGGCCCTTCCGGCGCCTCCAACTCGGGTACTGATGCCGCCCCTCGTTGCCATGATGGAAGAGGTGCATGTTCTCTAGGGGAGGCTCTCGCTGCCCCCGTAGAAGATGGAGGGCGTCCTCGCCCCCTCGTCATAACAAAAATCGAAGCAATCCCAGGCTGGAGGAGAGGGAGAAGGCTGGATGAGCATCGCCTACCGTATCCCCCCGTTTTCATAGGGAGCATGTGGGAGCTGGCTCTCCTACGCTCCAAGGGTCTCCGCCCATCTCCACCTATGGCGTTGCCCATGATCATGGGCAAACAGGTAACCACCCCATCAGTCCAATCCGCGGCGATGCGGCTCCTGCCATGACCAAGCCTTTAAGTCACGTGCACAAACCGCGTGATTCTCGCAATGCATGCGGTGCACGTGGCGGAAACGTCCTGGCATAGTGGGTTGGCAGTTACTCCTTCGCAATTACGCACGTGTGCATAAATTCTGGGCCCGGACCAACGACGTTGGCGAGCACGTATGTGCCAGGCCCGAGGGCTCCTATAGGTGCACTAGGAAAGGGGTACCCAGTGCCCCTGACTTATGCACACACAGTAGTACCAGAGAACCCCCGCTAGCACAGGTGCCATACCGACAACCAAAGTAGAGAAGTCGCTCTTCGTGAGATCAAGGATCGCATCCAGAAGACCCAAGCAAATATCTGGTGCCAGGCACCGGTAGGATCTTCACAACAGCCCCAAGATAGGCCCAAGACGCGCCAAGAACCCTCGGCACCTGCCGGGACCAAGGCACAAGCACCCTCAAGAAGGCCCGACAAGTCACCCCTCCGGCAAGCGCAAGCCCATCTGCCATCGCTCCACCTCATCGCCACACCAGTAGCTTATCGATAAGGTAGCAAGCTCCCAAATTGCTAAGGGGCTCTCGCTGGACACATGCTGACATGCTGGAAGAAAGATTATGCCACCTCGAAACCCGTCCATAGGCATGTCAAGTTGTGGTGTAGTATAGGATAGAGCGGTGGAAAGAGCTTGCCAGGGACGCACCCCCGCATGCCACATAAGGCCGCATTTATGGCACTTTGTCTTAAGTGCGAGAGTTAGATACGATAGCACTATTAACTATCCAATCATGTTTGTTTGCCACTGTGGTCTCCCCTTGAGCTATAAAAGGAGGCCCAAGGCCACCTTGCACAGGATTCGGACCCTCACACATTCGTACGCACGTAGTAGCTCTCCGCGACAACCTTTGCCGGGGCAGAATAGTGTACGAGCGTCGTCTTCCCCAAATCAATCCACAAAAGTAGGATTAGGGTTTTGCGCTTCTCGGTGGAACGAACCTAGGTAAACACCCTGAGTCCCATCATCGTGCTACCTCGCAGTTTCTGCTCTTTGTGCAACGCAACCTCCCCACCGAACCATAAAGGGGCGAATGGCTCCATAGGTGATCGAGTACAACATCCCCAACAGGGTAGTAATAAAAATTATATGCTTTTGCATCATGAAAAGAATGCTTTATGTGATCGTTATATTGTTCAATTCCTTCATGATGCTAGTGAAAATTGTTATGAGGGAGGAACATATGCTTGTAGAAATTGCAATAATATCAAGTCTCCTTCCTATGTGTTCAAAGTTTTGAAGGCTTGCTTATTTTGCATTCCTATGCAATTTGATTATTGCTAAAATAATTAGTTTTCTTGCAAAATCCATGTGCAGAGGAAGTGGGTTAGGCTTAAATGTGCTTGCCATGTGATTCATGATGCTCTCTTTATGTTTCAATTACTACTTTTTATGTGAGCATCATTGAAACCATTATGCCTAGCTAAAAGGCATTAAAGAAAAGTGCTTGTTGGGAGACAACCCAACACTTATCCCTTATGTTTTTGTGTGTTCACATAATTAAGCTACTATATTAATCATGTTTTATAGCTTTTATTTCAATATAAAGTGCCAAGTAAATCCTTTGGAATAGTGTGGATACTTGCTTGTTTGAGTATGTGCAAAAACATAAACTTTTACGTCTAGTGCAGAATTTCTAATATTTTACTGGAGCTTCAGACACTTGTGAAACTTTTACACAGTTTTGGTACGCAAATTCTCTATGTTTTCCTAATTTGTCAGAATCTTTCGAGTCAGGAAATATGGTTTTAATGTAGATCTTCAGACACTATTCTGTTTTTCACATATTCTATTTTTTATGCATAGTTTGCTTGTTTTAGTGTGTCCGTAACTTAGATTGAGTGATATAAATTATGAGAATGATAGAATACAATATGTATTATGTGAGAACAATTATTAGTCTTGTCTTGCCAGTACCTAAGCGAATGATCTATATTTATCATACTAACCCATCTCATGAACTTCCGTTAAGTTTTGTGTGATTGAAGTTTTCAAGTTTTGCGTGAGATGCCAATATAACTAGAATAAGTAGTAGAAAGAACCTAATCTTGGGATGCCCAAGGCACCCCTAAGGTAATATCCAAGGATGACTCAAGCCTCTAAGCTTGAGGATGCCCCGGAAGGCATCCCATCTTTCAACTCCAACAATATTGGTATATCTTACTTGGAGCTATATTTCTATTTATCACATGCTATGTGTTTTTCTTGGAGCGTCATTTTATTTTTGTTCTCTGTTATATGTTATTTATAATATTGATTGTCAATAAAAATTTCCAAGAATTACATTTAGAATGCTTGAATTGCATGTGTGATGTGTGTTGTACAAAAACAAAAACTTATGTTATAGTATTTGAATTATCGTAGTTCACTCGAACGTGGAGAGTTTCTGAATTCTTTACATAGTACTTTCATAAAAATTGTTTATCCCTACCTAAAGTTTTCGAATATTTGGAGATACATAAGTACACTTTTCATATATATTTCTACAAACTTCTGTTTGGACAGATTATTGTCATAGTTTTGTTATCTACTTATCCTAGAGTTTTTATGGCTTATATTGGTAGATATAAATTGTGGAAATGATAGTATACAATACATAATGTTTCAAATTTATTATGCAACTTTTCTTGTCAGTACATGAAGTTTTAATTGACCTTTATGCGTACTAACCTATCGCATGAGTTCTTATCATGTTTTGTGTGGATGAGGTTTTTGAGACTTAGGAGAAACCGGGATATGAGAGGATTGAACTAGATACGAAATCTCAAGCTTGGCGATGCCCAAGGCACCCCAAGTAAATAATTTCAAGAAGTCTCAAGCATCTAAGCATGGGGATGCTATGCATCCCACCTCTCTTCATCAACAACTATCTGTTAGCCTATGTTGAGCCTAAATTTTTCTTTGTTCGCATGATATGTGCTACTGTTGGAATGCATTTTTGTTCAGTTTGCTGTTTGAATAAAATTATCAGATCTGAAATTATTTATTGAGAGAGAGTACTCACGTAGCTACTTGATTGTTTAACTACCCAGTGATATTCACGTATTATTTTTGAGAGTAGTTTGATTCTTTGCTCTTGTGCTTTACTTATATCCTATGAGTAAATTATTGAATGAATTGAATACCATGGTGTTGAAACTATATGTTCATGTCGCCTAGTAGTAGATTCACATTGGGTTTAGAAAGTGAAATCCTTTGAAGCTTGGGAATCACAATATTGGTCATACAAGCAATTCATGAACGATTGGTACAAGGAAGAGAACTTTCACATATAAATATATCATCTTGGACATTTTCTATGATTGTGAATACCCATTAATTATTTTCAAACATAAGAAAATTAGTTGAAGTTCGACAAGGAAGACAGCCTAATGAGTTATGGTTGTGTATATTTGCATAGAAGTTATATTGTTATGGATCCTCCAACATGTGGTGTTTGCTTAGGATCTTTTGCTAGCCAAAAATTCGTACTAAGTAGAGATACTACTTGTGCACCAAAAACCCTTGAACCCAGTTTATTGCCATGAGTGTCCACCATACCTACATATGGATTGAATAAGATCCTTCAAGTAAGTTGTCATCGGTGCAAAAAAGGCAATACAAATTTCTTCTAAATGTGTTTGATCATTTCGTGTAAGAGAAAACTGAGCGTTCACAAACTTGTGATGGGAAAGTAATAAAAGAGACATGGTGTATAATAAAGGTTCATATTGTAAGGGGCAATATAAAATGACATTCTTTTGCATTAACCGGTTGTGCATACAAAACCAAAAAGTGCTGGACAACCTCTTCTTCCCTCTGCGAAGGGCCTATATTTTACCTTCCAGTATTTGCTTTTATGCAAGAGTCAATAGTATGCATTCTCATTTCAACCTCAATTATTCTCTAGTTGGTAAGCATCATGTGGTGGGGAAAGATCTAGGCACATATGGCCACTCAAACATATTTGATCATCACTTATTATTGTTGACAATATTCTCTATGATAAATGAGTTGGGAGGCAAAACATTAAGCCCTATCTTTCTCTGTGTTTGATGGATGCCATTTGTTCTAAAATATGCTTTGAGTACTAGCAATCATAAAAAGCTATATGATAATTGAGTATATGGACCTCTTACTTAGACTTTGTTGAGGATAAGTTGAATTGCACTTGTTTGGTGACTGAGAACATAGGTTCTTAAGTTTCAACAGAGTTCATTGTTTGAACCATAACATGTGAATTGGTTGCTACTTTATCATGATGAGTTTTATGACAAAGAGTTGTTGTTATGATGCTAGGAAAAGTGATTGAAATTATCATTGATAAAACTTATGCACTATGCTAGCATTCACACTTCGGAAATTATTTATTTTATCATTTACCTACTCGAGGATGAGTAGGAATTAAGCTTGGGGATGCTGATACGTTTCCAACTAATCAATAATTTATGAACTATTCATGCCATGTTTGCCTATATTTATGATACTTTTATATGGTTTTGCTGCACTTTATATGATTTATTTAGAACTAATCCGGACTGATGCTATTGCAGCAAAAGTACTGTGGTGTTGTTTTTTGTGCAGAAATAAAAGTTCTCGGAATTGGACAGGACTTTTTGATGTTTTTTGGAAGAAAAGAGAGATACTGTAGCATAGAACCACCAGGGGGGCCCTGGTGCCCACTAGACACCAGGCCGCACCACCCCCTGGCACGCCGTGGTGTCTAGTGGGCAACTCGTGGCCCATCTTGGCATGATTCCAACGCCCAAAAGTCCTATATATATAGAAACCTAAAGATATAAACGTAGATGAGATGTTCCACCGCCGAAGTATGTGTAACCATGAAAAACCAATCAGCAGCCCGTTCCGGCACCCTATCACAGGGGGAGATCATATCCGGTGGCCATCTTCATCATCCGGTGGAGGCCATGACGACGAGGGGCTAAGCGTTTGTACGAGTAGCTATGTGTTCTATATCTCCCTCTCGTGTTCTTGAGATGTCATGATCTAGATATATCATGGGCCTTGTTAATATAGTGTGATCATATGGTGTTTGTCCCATGCTATTGTTGTGATTAATTGAGTCTTTCAACTTAAGATATCATTATGTTGGATTGAACGTTTAGATTTGAGAGCACATGATGTATGTCTTGCATGCGGATACCCGTAGTGACATTGGGGTATTCAAGTGATTCACTTGATATATGTTGTGCATCAACTAGCGGATTCCTGTGACCTTGGGAATCTAGGCATAGGGGTTGACTGCACATTTTCATACTATGTTCTCCAATAGAAAACTTGGGGTGCTCCTTGAAGTTCTTTGTGTTGGATTGAATATGAAGAATTTGAAATTGTTTGATGCATGTCGTATAATTAGCCCATGGATACTTGAGGTGACATTGGAGTATCTAGGTGACATTAGTGTTGATTGATATGTATCAATGGTGTTATTTTAGTATGAACTGTTTGATAGATAGATCGGGAAGGATAACTTGTTATCTTAGTATGAACTCTTGGACAATTTGATCTGAAAGACTAACTTTGAGATGGTTTTGTACCCTACAACCAATTTATTATTATGTTCCGCTAGATAAGAACCTTGGAGTGAATCTTCATCGCACGTTGAGGTATTGTTATGTGATCCAATTATATTAGCATTGTTGAGAGATTCCACTAACGAAAGTACGGACTCTAGGACTCATTTTCAGGCATTGCAATACCATTTGTGCTCAATTTTGTTACTTGCTACATTGCTGTTTTTATTGTTCCTATTACAAAAATCAGTATCTACTATCATTACTACACTTGTATCGCCATCAATTCGCCGAACTAGTGCACCTATACAATTTACCATTGTATTTGTTGTGTTGGGGACACAAGAGACTTCTTATTATTTGGTCGCAGGGTTGTTTGAGAGAGACCATCTTCATCCTATGCTTCCCATAGATTGATAAACTTAGGTCATCAACTTGAGGGACATTTGGTACTGTCCTACAAAACTCTGCACTTGGAGGCCGAACATGTGTCTACAAGAACAAGTTGTGTAGTACACATCAACGTACCCCAATATTGGGACAAGCCAAGGGTGGTGTCCATACCCATATACACAAGCAACCTCGTGAGGTGATGGTGGTGCTTTTTTAGGGGTGTCTTTCGTACACCAGGGCATAGACTCCCCATCATAGAAAGAAAATTTTCTCTCGAGAGTCATAAAACTGGCATCAAAGCTCATCCTCTGAAACATTGATTCATACTCATAGTTTTGGTTTTGGATTTTGTAGATTTTATCTTGGAGGAGATCGATCTGATCTTGGACCTTAGAGAGAATCTCTCCCACGTTCTTTGTGTCCAGTCTATTTTCCCACATGAAATATGTGATCATAGAGTGGTTAGCACTCAGACTAGGCTCAACCATCCCTTGGCACTTGAAGATCTCCTGCTCCACCGCTACAAGCATGGCCTTCTTGCTTTCCTCCTTCTTGGGACCTTGAACATCCCGGATATGAAGCACCCCCTCATGCATATCAATGGATTGGGGGTGCTTCATCACCTCCGGCATGTAGGGTTTTATGACCTTCTTGAAGAACTTGTCTTTGGAAGGGCTTGGTGAAGTCATGGCAATCTAAATCTGCGAGAAAAATAGCTCAAAACTAGAATAGAAGAAAATCTCGCGATGTGGTGGTCAAAACACACGGGAGTATATATAATGATTTTCTAGGTTAGAATACGTGCTCACAAAAATTTGGAGTCCGCGAGGTGCACAAGGGCTCCACAAGCTATCAGGGCGCGGCCTGGGGGGCGCCCTGTTGGCTTGTGCCTCCCTCATGGGTCCACTGGACTCCTTTTTTCTAAAATACCAAAGCCAGCAAAAAAAAATTGGAATGTTTGGAGTCGGTTTAATTACCATTCCACGTAGCTACCCCTTTTTCAGATTTCTGGACTGTTCTAGAAGACTTTCCTTTATGTGCTCCTCCGGTGTTATAACATGGATGACATTAGTTTCCTCATTAATGGGTGTACCTGAAATATAATGCTTAATTCTTTGCCCATTCACCACTCTCGGGATTTTACCTTCGAAGTTATTAATTTTTATAGCACCTGAGCGATAAACCTCCTCGACAACATAAGGTCCTTCCCCTTAGGAGAGGAGTGCCCCCGTAAAAAATCTTAAAGGAGAATTTTACAAAAGCACTAAGTCTCCTACTTTGAATTGTTGTTTTCGAATTCCATTGTCATGCAAACTTTTAACCTTTTCTTTAAATAACTTAGCATTTTCATAAGCTTATGTCCTCCATTCATCCAGTGAGCTAATATCAAATAACCTCTTTTCACCGACAAGTTTAAAATCATAATTAAGTTCTTTAATTGCCCAATCAGATTTATGTTCTAACTCAAGAGGTAAATGACAAGCCTTTCACACACCATTTTATATGGGGACATCCCCATGGAAATCTTATAAGTAGTCCTATAAGCCCACAATGCATCATCACAATTCTTAGACCAATTCTTTCTGGACCTATTGACAATCTTCTGCAAGATTTATTTTATTTCACGATTTCTCAATTCAACTTGACCACTAGATTGAGGATGATAAGGTGATGCAATTCTATGGTTAACGTCATATTTAGCTAAAAGTTTACATAACGTACCATGAATAAAATGTGTACCGCCATCGGTCATTAAATATATAGGTACCCGAAACCTCAAAAAGATAATTTGTTTAAGCATTCTAATAGAAGTGTTATGATCAACACTACTAGTTGGAATTGCCTCTACCCACTTAGCAACATAATCAAGAGCAACTAAAATATGAATATATCCATTAGAGGAAGGAAAAGGTCCCATAAATTCAAAACCTCACACATCAAATGGTTCAATAGAAAGTGAATAGTTTATAGGCATATCCTGATGTTTACCAATATTACCAACTCTTTGGCATTCCTCACAATAAAGGACATACTTACGAGCATCTTTAAAAATAGTATGCCAATAGAAACCGGATTGTAATACCTTGTGTGAAGTTTTCTCACCGGCATGGTGTCCTCCGTAGGCCTCGAAATGACACTTCCTTGGAATTTGTTCCTCCTCAAGCTAAGGTATACAATGTCTAATAACACCATCTACTCGTTATTTATAAAGATGTGTGTCCTTCCAAAAGTAATGTCATAAATCATAAAAGATTTTTTTTCCTTTTGTTGATAGCTAAAGCTAGGCGGAATATATTTAGCAACAATATAATTATCATAATCCGCATACAAAGGAGTACTATGTGAAGTGTTTATAACAACAAGTTGCTCATCATAAAAATAATCATCAATAGGCAGCGGGTCATCAAGAACATTTTACATCCTACACAAGTTATATGCTACAGTGTTGTCACCACCCTTCCTATCAATGATATACACATCAAATTCTTGGAGCAATAACACCCATCTAATGAGTCTAGGTTTAACATATTTCTTTTCCATAAGGTATTTAATAGCAGGAGTGTGAATAGTTACTTTAGAATCAATAATATAAGGTCTAAACTTATCACATGGGAAAACAACTGCTAAAAATTCCTTTTTAGTAGTAGCATAATTTCTTTGAGCAGTTTCTAGGGTCTTACTAGCATAATGAATAACATTCAATTTCTTGTCTACTCTTTGCCCTAGAACAACACCAACATCATAATCACTAGCATCACAAGTAATTTCAAATGGTAGGTTCCAATCAGGTGGTTGGACAATAGGTGCTGAAATTAAAGCTTCCTTAAGTATTTCAAAGGCTTCTACACAATCATCATCACAAACAAAAGGAACATCTTTTTGAAGAAGATTAGTTAATGGACAAGAAATCTTTGAGAAATATTTAATGAAATGCCTATAGAAACCAACATGACAAAGGGAACTTCTTATACCTTTGATATCTTTTGCGCGAGGCATTTTATCTATTGCGTCAAATTTGGCCTTATCCACCTCAATACCTCGTTCACAAATTTTATGTCCAAGCACTATACCTTCATTCACCATAAAGTGGCACTTCTCTCAATTCAAGGCGAGATTAGTTTCTTCAAATCTCTGCAAATCTAGGTCAAGGTTCCTCAAGCAATCGTCAAAGGGTCCCGTAAACGGAAAAATCATCCATAAAAACCTCAACAATATTTTCACGCAAGTCAAAGAATATAGTAATCATACATCTTTGAAAGATAGCAGGTGCATTGCATAGGCCAAAAGGCATACGCCTATAATCATAAGTTACAAGAGGGCAAGTAAAGGGAGTTTTCTCTTGGTCTTCTTTTGACACAGGTATTTTAGAGAATCCAGAATATCCATCAAGAAAGTAAAAAATGTGTTCTTAGATAATATTTCTAACATTTGGTCAATAAAAGGCAAGGGGTAATGATATTTTCTAGTAGCCTTATTCAATTTCCTAAAATCAATTACCATCCTATAACCAATTATTGTCCTTTGTGGAATAAGTTTATTTTTATCATTAGGAACAACTGTTATACCACCTTTCTTAGGAACACAATGAACATGACTTACCCATCTAATATCATCAATAGGATAGATTATACATGCTTCCAGAAGTTTAGCATTTCAGTTCTTACCACCTCTTTCATCTTAGGGTTCAGACGGCGTTGATGATCAACAACTGATTTAGCATCAGGTTCCATATTAATCTTGTGTTGGCAGAGACTGGGGCTTATGCCCTTAAGATCATCAAGAGTATATCCAATAGCAGCATGTGCTTCATTAAAGTTTTGAGTAATCTCTTTTCTTCATGTTCTGAAAGTTTAACACTAATAATAACAATATATATCTTCTTGTCATCAAGATAAGCATATTTTGAAGTATTAGGTAAAGCATTAAGCTCAAATATGGGATCACCCTTCGGTGGAAGAGGATCACCTAAAATTTCAACTGGTAAGTCGTGCTTAAGGATAGGTTCTTGATCAAGGAGTATCCTATCTTCACTCCTTTCATTAAAATGCATATCATTCTCATTGTCTAGCAAATATTTTTCTAGTGGATAGGTAGGAGGTACATCAATAGAAGAAAGACCAATTATTTCATCCTTCCTAGGCAATTATTTTTCATGTGGCTGTTTTCTAAACTTGGAGAAATTAAACTCATGAGAAATAAGACCAAAGCTCACTTTGACCTTCTCAGTAGCACAATTAATTTCAACATTGATGTCTACCAACTATGATGGGACAAAACTTATCTTATTCTGAACCAGGTACTAGGAAATCAGTGGGGTACTTGACTTTTCTGCACAATGCTTCAACATCTCTAACAATCCCAAGTGGCGAAATAGTACCACGGTTTGCAAGCTTAATGCTGACATCAATATCTCCAATTTCAAAGGGTGCTATATCATGCATAATTTCTTGATATAATGTAAAAGGAATACCACTAATACTTGCACCAATATCACACATGCTATGATAGCAATGATCTCAAATTTTAACTGAGATAATAGGTGTGTATAACACTGACTTATTTTTATCTAGTTCATCTCGTTTGTTTCCTTTTGCAATTCTACCAGCTTCACCACAGAGATAAATAACCTGCCCATCAATACTATCAACTAGGAGATCTTTAACTATAGCGATGTTAGGCTCAACATTTATTTGTTTAGAATGTGTAGGTGTTCTAACATAACTCTTATTAACCACTACTGTAGCCTTAGCATGTTCTCTAATCCTAACAGGAAAAGGAGGCTTCTCAATGTAAGCAGTAGGACCAATTGGATTAACATGGTTAACATTTATTTCTTCCTTATTTATTCTAATTGGTTCCTAGGGTAATTTTTCAATGGGAGGATGATATTTAAAAAACATTTCCTTGGAAAGGTCAACATAATCTGCAAAAGACTTGCATAAAGTAGCTACTATCTCCGAGTCAAGGCCATATTTACTCCTAAACTCATGAAAGGGAGAAGTTTCCATGAAAGATTTAACGCGAAAAAAATCAAGCTTTATACCTCACTCTTTACCTTCATTGAGTTCCAATCTTCAAAGTTGTGTATTATCCTTTCCAAAATATACCATGTAAATTCAATAGTCTTCTTCATATAAGAACCAGTAGGACAAGAATCAAGTAACGCTCGATCTTCATGAGAGAGCCGAGCATAAATTTTTTGTATAATCAATTCTCTTGGAAGCTCATGGTTGGGAAAGCTCTGCATCATAGATTTAAGCCTCCCCCAATCTTGAGCGATACTTTCTACTTTGCGAGGCTAGAAATTGTAAATAAAATTCCGATCATGATGGATTAGATGCATATGATAAAACTTGTGATGAAATTCCAGCTTCAAGCGATTCCAGTCCCATGATCGAATATCATCCAATAACATGTACCACATTAATGCTTTTGTCTCCAAATATAAAGGTAAAACTTTCTTCTTCACTTTATCTCCAGATAGACCTCAAAGCTTAAACAATCCATAAATCTCATTGACAAATATCAAATGATAATCAGGATGAGTCGTTGCATCATATGGATTAGATAACTGTTTTTCAAGCATACCCAAAGGAATTTAATAATTAAATTTTTCAGTAAGTTCAGTAGGTTGAGGAGCAATTTCCTCATCTTCAGTTCTACACAAAAATGCCCCAGACAAACCACTCAAAGGGTGGCCGTTCATAGTGACAAGCATCACTAAATTTCAGCATGTGTAGAAAATGTTTCCTTACCAATTCTCACTTACTAGAGGTGCTTCACTCCTCAGAAATGAAGCCAGAAATGAGTCTTGATGACCCACAAGTATAGGGTACCAATCATAGTCCTTTAACTAAGCAAGACTGTCAAACCCAACAAGGGGCAGAAGGAAATAATAAGCAGTTTTCAGTAAGGTATTCTCTGCAAGTGCTATAAGTAATAGTGATAGATTGTTTTGTGGCGAGATAATTCACACCAAGTGACGGGTAACAACAGTAGAAAAGGTGCAGAAAGGTATACCAATACTTTTTATAACAAATGGCAGGCCTAAAACTATCTTATATTAAGAAAGTACTCCCGACGACAGATGGGAATTTCTGCCTAGTCATGTTCATCGTATTGAGTTGATTCTTCTTTGCTACTTTGATGATTTGATATGTGGGTGGACCGGTGCTAATGTGTTGTTCTTACTTGAACTAACAACCTACTAATTATTACCCCCTCTCGCAAGCATCCACAACTACAAAATAAGAATTAGGATAAATCTAACCATAACATGAAACATGTGGATCCAAATCAACCCCTTACGAAGCAACGCATAAACTGGGGTTTAAACCTCTCGCACTCGTGCAACCCATCATTTATTCGTACTCCACAATGACTTCCCTTAGGACCATAACATGGTGAAGTGTCATGAAGCCGACGTTCACATGACACCACTAAGAGAAGTAACAACATCAATATCATCAAAATATCGAATGAATACCAACTTTATATGATTACTTATAACAAGACTTCTCCCATGTCCTGAGGAACAATAGATACTATTCACATATAAGCAACATCTTCAAGATCAGAGGTGTAATAATAATAATGAATGACCTAAACATAATATGTTCCACCAAGTAATCCAACAAGCATCAACTACAAGGTGTAATAGACAGAACTAGTAACCCACACGTACCAAACTGAGGTTTTGAGACAGAGATTGAATACAAGAGATGAACTAGGGTTGGAGATGAGATGGTGCTGGTGATGATGTTGATGAAGACTAGTCCTCCCATAAAGGAGGAAGCATTAGTGATGATGATGTCTTTGATTTCCCCCTCCCGGAGAGAAGTTTCCCCGACATAAGCTCTTTGTCGGAGAGCAAAAGTGCCTCTGCCTAGGTTTCTTCCTCGAGAAGGCGGCGCATCTTTCCTGAAGATGACTTATGATTTTTTCTAGGGTAAAACACACCATATAGGATAAGATGGTCTCTAGAGGGCTAGCTGAGGCTCCACAAGCCATCAGGTTGCGGCCTAGGGGGAGGGGGCGGGAGCGCCCTGTTGGCTTCTGCCAAGCTGGTGGCCTCTCTCCGGTATATTTTTAGCCCACAAATTCTCAAATATTCCAGAAAAAAATTCCGTAAAGTTTCACATAATTTCGAGCAAGTTGATTTTTCTGTCTTTTTCTCGGTTTCCTGGTGCGGAATTCCAGTTTCTAGATATTTCCCTCTGAGTGATGTACCTTACATATTCAGAGAGAAAGAGCATAAGAATATTATGATAATAAAGGATAATTGACATGATCAACACAAATATCAATAGTAATTCATGATCCAAAATGAGCATATCACAAACCAAAAGGGAGAATTTTGACATCAATTTGCAAGACCAAATAATGTTGAATGCATGCCTTAGGTTGGCGCTTCTCGGGGGATACTGGTAGTATGGAATAGTTCTCACTGTTCTCGTGAAGTCATTTTCCAGAACCAATTTTCTTTGTCCATTCAGTATACCAGTAATCTGTCCAATCAGTGTTGGACTCTAACAAATATTTATTGCCCATGTGCTCATGAAGATAAAGTGATTTTCTTGGATTGGTTTGCTAATATTCATATGCATGTAGAGGTTGATTGGATTATTATGGGTGATCTCAACTTTATCAGAGATCCTTCTCATAGAAATAATCCTGGAGGAGATGTTAATGAGATGCTACTATTTGATGAGGCCGTCAGCCAATTGGGGATTGTTTAACTACCGTTAAAGGGAAGACAAATCAACTAAAGTAATATGCAAGAAAACCCTCTTGTTGAGAAGCTTGATTGGTTTTTCACTTGTGCATCCTGGATGAGCACTTTTCCTAAAACTTATGTGCTTCCTCTAGTTAGACCTCACATAACTCTTTCAAGGAGGTGGTAGCTAGTATTTGTAATATACATGTGGGTTTCACAGATTTAGCTAAGAGACTAAATGCTAAATTTAAGAACTTGAGAAGCGCTCTATAACATTGGGATGAATGTCTATATATTCCAAAGAAGAAAATCGGTGACCTATATGATTTTATCTTCCTATTTGACATATTTATGGAATTCGGGTCTTTATCCACTTTGGAATTGTAGAGCCTTATTAACATAGGGGCTTATGGTTCTACTTCAAAATCGGAAAGTTTATTGGTAGAAGAGAGGAAACAAATGAAGGGAGTTAAATTTACAGATGAGAATACAAAGTTTTTTCACACAAAGGCTAGTATTAAACACATGCACGTCCACATTGACATTTTGAAAATTTTGGATCAGGTAGAAATATTAGACCATGCATGCAAGGCTACAATTCTTTGGGGTGCTTTCGAAAAAAGACTTGCGATTTCAAATGATACTTTTTACGCACTATGATATTGATTCCATTTTCGAACAACATAATGATCCTAATAGCCCACATGTGTAGGGGATTATTTGTAGTCTTTTTTGATAAGATTGTCGAACCCAGTGAGGAGCTAAAGGTAGAACAAATATTCTCTCAAGTTCTGTTGACCATCCATACAACTCTACGCACATTTAACGCTTGCTTGACCTAAAACACGAATAGAACTAGAAGTACCTTGTGAGAAAATAAAGAGCAAGTAATTAAAAGCTAGGGGTTGTTTAGTAGAAAGATTTTTGTAACATAAGAGAAATATTGTCCATAGGCCATTGAATATAACATGATAGATACTTGTGATGTGCAATGAGGGAAAGGGATACGCTTACACACTTTTCATACTTGGATCATATGCACTTATGACTGGACCTCTAGCAAGCATCCGCAACTACTAGAGACCATTAAGGTAAACTCAACCATAGCATAAAACATCTAGTCCTATTTACTCCCGTACGCGAACAATTCCATTACTCGGGTGTAAGTTTCCGTCACTCTCGCCAGCCACTATAAGGGAATTATGAATATATTGAAAACCCTCCAGCGTGTATCATTCATGTGTGTGCATCACAAAGGCACCTTAGGACATCATCATATCAACGCGCAACTCACATCAATAACATCATAACACAATTAACATATAGGACAAAACGGATCTACTCAAACATGATTGAGAAATAGTATATAGTGTTGAGCGCCATGTTTAAGTAGAGAGTTACAATGGGGAAAGAGGTGTTACACCGTTGCACAGAGGGGGAGAGAGTTGGCTTTGACGGTGGCAATATTGTTGATGTAGATTGTGGTCACACTCCTTGCCCCGGCGGCACTCCGACATCGTCGGGAGAAATTTGGAGAGAGCCCCCCCCCCTCCTTCTTCTTTTTCCTTTGCCTCCCCCTAGATGGGAGCAGAGTTCCCACTCCGATGCATGGCCTCCATGCCGGCGGAGGGGCAGGAGTGCCCCCGAGATTGGATCTCCCTCTCAGTTCTCTTCTGTTTCGCGTTCCTGTTTGCTGGCCCTTCACCGTTTTTAAATTCCTAGAGATTTGTAACTCCGATTGTGCTAAAATTTTGAGGGGATTTTTATACATAAATTAGCTTTCTTGCACCCAAATATGTGCCCCAACCGACTTAAGGGGCGCCCACTGGAAACCAGCACACGCCAGGGGGGCAAGGCACGGCCTGGTGTCTAGTGGGGGCTGTTGGCCTTCGTTTGTGTTGATTCTGCTTCCAAAAAATCACATATAGTCCAATATAGTTCTCCATAAATTTTTATCGCGTTCGGACTTTGTTTGATATTGATATTCTGCAAAACAAAAAACATGCAACAAATAGGAACTAGCACTTGGCACTGGATCAATATGTTAGTCCAATAAAATGATATAAAATGTTGCCAAAAATTTGTGAAAGGTGTATAATATTGGCATGGAACAATAAAAAATTATAGATATGACAGAGATATATCAACATCCCCAAGCTTAATTCTTGCTCGTCCTCGAGTAGGTAAATGATAAAAAAGATAACTTTTGATGTGGAATGCTACCTTGGATAATCTTGATCATATATGTAATCATGGCAATAATATTAAGATACAAGTGATTCAAGGCAATAGTCTACCATTTGACAAAAAAGACATCCATACTCAGGTCTACTAGCAAACAACCATGTCCTTTGAAAATAACAATGCTAAAGAAAGATATCCCTACAAAATCATATAGCATGTCATCCTTGGTATTCCTAGCATAAAGTATAAATCATGAGCACCTCGGTGTCAAACCAAGAAATTGGATCATACTTTTTAACACGCTTCAACTTTTTATTACTCAATCAATTCATGAGCATTAACCATGGATATAGCATAAAGGTGGAATAGAATATGGTGGTAGGTTTGAAAGGGGTAAAAGTGAAGAAGAAAGACTTGCATCAACTCGGCGTATCAACGGGCTATGGAGATGCCCATCAATAGATATCAATGCGAGGAGTAGGGATTGCCATGCAACGGATGCACTAAGAGTTATAAGTGTATGAAAGCTCACTACTGGAATCAGAGATTTTGCCATCTGCCTAGTCTTTGCCGTCTGCTAGCTGACGGCAAAGACACTCTTTGCCATCAGCTTCAGCAAAACTGACGACAAAGAACTGGCTGATGGGAAAGAAGGTCTTTGCCAGCAGTCAACTCTTTGCCGTCTGCCGCAGACGGCAAAGAAGGGGCCAGCAGACGGCAAAGAAGCTCATCTGGCCGGGGGAACCTTAGGTCAAACTACTCCCTTCTTTTCCATCTGCTGGCTGACGGCAAAGATGCCAGAGGCAGACGGCAAAGAGTATAGACCCCTTTGTCATGTGCCAGCAGACGGCAAAGGTCTTGAATCTAGTAAAGGCTGTCCCGCCCACACCGCGGCCCTCTCTCTCTCAATCGGGCCCTCCCTCTCTCTCTCTCTCCTCCCCCGACGCCCAACGCCGCCACCAGTGTCGCCCGGCCACCCCCGGCGCCGCCCCGGTGCCCCTGGTGCCGCCCCGAAGCCCCACAACCCCCCCCCCCAGCGCCCCTGGTGCCGCCCCTGAAGCCCCACCGCCGACGCCCCGTGGTGCCCCTGGTGCGCCCCCGCTGCCCCACCCCCGACGCCCCTGGTGCCGCCCCCGCAGCCCCACCGCCGGCCCAGCCACTGCCCCGCAAGCCTCGGCGCCGCCCCCGCAACCCCACTGCCGGTAAGCCCATCCACCCCCGCCCCCTTGATTTTTTATTTTTTGGTATTTAGTTTTTTGGAATTAGATTATAACTACCAGCATGATTTTTTATTGTTGTAGTGGTAGTTGTTCTTGTTATTGTAGTTGTTGTTGTTATTGTAGTTGTTGTGGCATATATAGTTTAGTTGGTAGGTTAGTTAATTAGTAGTTTTAGTGGTAGTTTAGTTAGTTGGTAGATTTAGTTAGTTAATTAGTAGATTTAGTAGGTAGTTTAGTGGTAGGTTTTGTTTTGTTATTTAGTGGTAGCTAGATTATTTTTTAGTTACTTAGTGGTATATTCTGTTTTTGTTATTTTTTTGTTGTTTAGTGCTATCTAGGTTTAGCGATAGGTTTAGTTAGCTTCGTTAGTTAGGATAGTTAGTTAGTTAGCTTAATAGAAAGAATAGGAAGAAGAAGAAGAGGGGGAGGAGAAGAGGAGAAGAGGAGGAGGAGGAGGAGAAGAAGAAGAAGAAGAAGAAGAAGAAGAGGAGGATAAGACAAAAATAAGGAGAAGAAGAAAAGAAGAAGAAAAGAAGAAGAGAGGCCATTTTCTCCTCCTCCTCCTTCTCCTCCTTCTCCGTCTTCTCCTCCTTCTTCTCCTCCTCCTCCTTCTCCTTCTTCTTGATTTCTTCTTCTTCTTCTCCTCCTCCTCTTTCTTATCCTCTATCTTATTCTCCTTACCTTATTTTCCCCAACAATGAGATAATTAGCCCATTTAGCTAAAAAATGGCCATTCTTCTCCTCTTTCATATTATCCTTACTTTAATTAACCCAACAATGACATAAGAACCTTGGTTAGCTCATTAATATTATATACTTAGCTTGTTTTTCTCTAAAATGGGATAATTAGCCCATTTAGCTCAAAAAAAGACATAATTAGGTAATTTAGCTCCAACAAGAGGAGAAGAGGAGAATAAATAGGCAAAATGAAAAGAAAGAAGAAGAAGAAGAAGAGAAGAAGAGAAGAAGGAGAAGGAGGAGGAGGAGGAGGAGGAATACGAGGAGGAGAAGGCCAAGGACCTTCTATCCTTCTCCTCCTCCTCCTTCTTGATTTCTTCTTCTTCTCCTCCTCCTCCTCTTTCTTCTCCTCTTTCATATTATCCTTGCTTTAATTAACCCAACAATGACATAATTAGCCCATTTAGCTCCAAAATACCATAATAAGCTCAAAATGGCATAAGAACCTTGGTTAGCTCAGTAATATTATATACTTAGCTAGTTTTCCTCTAAAATGGGATAATTAGCCCATTTAGCTCAAAAAAGACATACATAGGTAATTTAGCTCTAACAAGAGGAGAAGAGGAGAAGAAATAGGCAAAATGAAAAGAAAGAAGAAGAAGAAGAAGAGAAGAAGAAGAAGAGAAGAAGGAGAAGGAGGAGGAGGAGGAGGAGGAGGAGAAGGCCAACGACCTTCTAGTCCTTCTCCTCCTTCTCCTCCTTCTTCTTGATTTCTTCTTCTTCTCCTCCTCCTCCTCCTCTTTCTTCTCCTCTTTCATATTATCCTTGCTTTAATTTCCGCAACAATGACATAATTAGCCCATTTAGCTCCAAAATGCCATAATAACCTCAAAATGGCATAAGAACCTTGGTTAGCTCACGAATATTATATACTTAGCTTGTTTTCCTCTAAAATGACATAATTGGAATATTTGTGTTGATCGGGTGGATTTACATGTGATAGTTGTCTCGTCGCTGTGAGGTCTACTGTGCGAAGACCTGCCAGTGCGTTGTACGAGCTCCGCCCCTGCATTCGTGGGTCAGTACAAATTTCATCTCCTCCCCCCCCCCTTCATTTACTGTGGCTTGGTTTCCGGATGAAACTTTCTAGATTTAGGTAATTCAATTAATTTATCAGTATGCGTGACCAGTATGCGTCTCCCGTTTGAAAGGGCGACATCTATAAATATGCATGTCTTTGCATATTTATAACCGCCATCCTTTCGAATTGTCCAACATTATCCATGCACAGCCCGAGTATGTGTAGATTGGGTTCGTTTTCCCGTATGCTGTGCTCTGGATCCGACGCGGAATTTCGTCAGTGCCTCCCTGTTGTTCTCTGGATGCACATCCTCTCTATTTATTGCGGAGACGTGTATCAGGAGAACAGCGGGGAGGTGCTGCCGAAATTTTGTGTTGGATCCGGAGCAGAGCATGGGAAAACGAACCCAATCTACACATACTCGGGTGGGATTAGGACCTATCTTTACCTATTAGCGTGTAGGTTGCCTGGACGTAATAAAAATGGCGAACCTTATTAACCGATAAATATAAATGCTAAATTATATATAAATATATTTCTTTTGTCTTTAGTAGCTATGGAAGATGAGTGATCATGCGTGGATGTATACCGGTCACCCTAGTCAGAAAGAGATGACGAAAGAATGGTTTTTAAAAAGAAAGGAATTTGTGAAAGCCGCATTCGCAAATGGCCAGGAAAGAAACTATTGCCCCTGTCCTGGATGCGACAACTATAAAAATACGACAAAGGCTGTAATTATTAAACACCTGCAGAGGAGGGGTTTTAAGCCTAATTATACGGTGTGGGCATTTCATGGTGAGTCTATACAACGCACAAGAGCTGAGGTGGTCCGTCGTCGCACGGACGAGCATGGTACTGGGATCGAAGACATGGTGCAAGACTTTGATGATGCTCGGGATTCGGAAGATGAGATGGAGGAATCTGCAAAGGCCTTTTATGAAATGTTGGAGTCTTCAAAACGTCCTCTCCATGAGCACACTGAGCTCTGTCAGCATGATGCAATTGCACAAGTAATGGCTTTGAAGGCTCAGTTCAACTTGGGAAGAGAATGCTACGACGCGATGATGACACTATTTGGACATTTCCTACCCAAAGGCCATGTCATGCCTACAAACCTGTACCAGTCGGACAAAATACTTCGTGTACTTAAGATGCCCTATGAGAAGATAGATGCATGTGAGAAAGGTTGTGTCTTATTTAGGAAGGAGTATGCACACTTGGACTATTGTCCCAATTGCGAGTCTTGCAGGTATCTTGGGGTAGACAACGGTATGGGTGAGAAGAGGCAGACCAAAATCGCAGTTAGTGTTCTTCGGTATATGCCAATCGTACCAAGACTTCAACGTCTTTTCATGGTCCAAGAGACAGCCAGACAGATGACATGGCACAAATTGCGCAAAAGAACCGAACTAGATGCGGATGGGAATAAGATGATGGTACACACATTGGATGGGGAAGCGTGGAAACATTTCGATGGATTGCATCAGGATAAAGCGGCAGATCCAAGGAATCCTCGAGTCTGCATCGCCACGGATGGTTTTAATCCCTTCGGCATGACGGCAACCCAATACAGTTGTTGGCCTGTATTTGTCATTCCACTCAATCTCCCCCCGGGCAGATTATGCAAAGAAAGAACATAATTTTGACGTTGATAATTCCAGGGCCCAATTATCCCGGGAAGAATATGAATGTGTACCTGCAACCGCTTAAGGATGAATTGGAAGAAGCTTGGGAAAATGGGGTCAAGACATACGATGCCGCTAGAAAAGAAAACGTCAAAATGCATGTGTGGTACATGTACTCTATGCATGACTTGCCAGCGTATGCGTTATTCTCTGGATGGTGTGTGCATGGAAGGTTCCCGTGCCCCCAATGCAAGGCAGCTCTTCAGTTTCATTCGTTGCAGGAGGGTCAGAAGTATTCCTGCTTTGACTTGCATAGACAGTTCCTGGATCCTGACCATCAGTCCAGAAAAGACAAGAAGAACTTTACCAAAGGTAAAGTTGTCAAAAACATGGCACCACATGCGTTCACAGGCCAACAGATCCTGGATCAGTTAAACGCCCTCGATCCTGATCCACAGCGTCCAGGATATTTCAAGGGGTATAATTCAAAACATGCCTGGACTCACAAGCCATGCTTCTGGGATCTGCCTTACTTCAAAGACCTCCTTCTTCCACACAATATCGACATGATGCACACTGAAAAGAATATCGGAGAGGCTATTTTTGGTACATTGTTCGACATAGATGGGAAGACAAAGGATAATATTAAGGCTCGAGTCGATCAAGAGACACTATGTCATAGACCGTTACAAAACATGCGAGAAGGTAAAGGAAAGCAGAAGTGGTCGAAGCCAAAGGCCTGGTTCAATCTTGGAAGGCCAGCTATGAGGGAAATTATCTTGTGGGTCAAAATGCACTTGATGCTCCCCGATGGGTATGCAGCGAATCTAAAGAGGGGAGCGAGTCTTGAAAAATTAAAAATCTTTGGTCTCAAGAGTCATGATTGGCACATATTGCTAGAGTGGGTAATGCCGGTGATGTTACGTGGCTTTATTCCTGAGGATGAATGGCTAGTACTGGCGGAGCTGAGCTATGTCTTCCGTGTTCTTTGTGCGAAAGAATTGTCGCCTGGCGTGGTAGAATACATGGAGGAGTTTGCACCGGAGTTGTTGTGCAAGTTAGAGAAGATCTTTCCACCGGGCTTCTTTAATCCAATGGAGCATTTGATTTTACATCTACCGACCGAGGCAAGATTGGGTGGGCCCGTGCAAGATCGTTGGTGCTATGCAACTGAGAGGATGCAGAAGACCCTTCGAGCTAAATGTAAAAATAAGCGTAGAATTAAAGCATCGATGGCTGAGGCATTCATTACTGAGGAGGTGGCAAACTTTGTGACAGCACACTACGAAGCCAAAAATCGTCATTTGCATAATCCGAAGCCTCGGCACAATGATGGAGACCCTAAAAAAGGGGTCCAACCTCAGCCTATTCAAAGGGAAGCTCGCACCAGCCGGTGCTTCGAAACCAATAACGTTGGATATCGAAGAATGGCAGAACATTTCGTTGTATATCTTCAACAACCTAACAGAAGTGTGGCCGTACATCGAGTGAGTTCTCGGCACATTTTCCCGTAACTTCTAATTCATTTGAACTGCTCTTATTCCCGGATATTTCAAACAGCCGTTACGTCGTCAAATTCTCGGATAGAGCGGTGATCGAAAATGATTCCGTCGAAGAGTATGAGCTTCTGTCAAAGACAGGAGGCGGCTATCCCGGTTTCATCTCTTGGTTCAAACAAACGGTAATTATCAATAATGGACCATGTCATTCTTGGTCTAACTTGCGGCTAATGCAACAACCGTTTCGTATTAAACTTGTAGGCTAATTCAGAGTCTATGGACGCCGAATTGAAACAAGTCGCTAATGGTTTTGACTATAAGGTCCGTTCATTTGAGAAATACAACATCAACGGGTATCTCTTTCGTACCTTTGGCAAAGAGCTATCTATGCCCGACCGGAAATCTACAAATTGTGGTGTCTCTGCTATTCGCGAAGGTGTTATCAAGTATTATGGAAGAGTTGAAGCAATTTATGAACTTCAATTCTATGGTGAAAACCCACCGAACGTCGTAGTCTTCAAATGTTATTGGTTCCAGCCAAAAAAGACTAGAAGGACTCATGAACATATAGGACTAGTCGAAATCAATCCAAACACCAATTTAGATGTTCCCGATGTCTATATTACGGCTCAACAGGCGACCCAAGTTTTCTATCTACCGTGGAAGGTTGGTATGTTGTTTATGAAGTGCCCCCACATGTCAGACCACCTCTCCCAAATGAACAGGATTATGAACCTCACATTAACCCAGACACATATGATGGAGAATTCTTCCAAGAAACGTTTCAAGAACCGCCGTGCTTCATCCAAGAACATGGAAGTAGACAGCGACAATGAATCTGACTCCAGCCCTGAGCCGGAACCAGAAGACCTGGAACTCGTAGAGGTTACTGATGCGGATGACCTGTCAATGCTTCAACGATTAAAGGAAGGCCTTTCACAAATTCACGCCGTTGAACCCGATGAGCGCGTCATTCATGAAGACATGCGTGATAGTGATGATGATGATGCATTTATTGATGATGATTATTAGTTTGTAAGATTCACAACTTAAATTATATATATTTTAATCTTTATTATTCATGTACATATTATTATTCATGCCAGTCATTCAATTTTTTATGTTGTACTAATTTCTTTTAATATTTATCATGGCAGCTGTTGAAAAATGGTGGGCGCGGGTCCAGAGCGCTCGACGGGTTCTTCCCAGGCGCCCCGCACGAGGGGTGGTACTTCCCTTCCACCCCTATCTCTCTGTAGAGCCTTGGCAGACAGTCTTTCGACACCAGCCCTGGGTTCTTCTTCGTCGGCGGCATTGCCCACTGGGAGAGGTGCTGGTCGGGTAGGGAGGAAGGGGAAGGGTACAGGGAGAGGTGGTGGCCGCGGAAGATCCAGGAGGACTGTTGAGCCGTCCTCGCCACCACCACCAGCTCATTCTCCCGAGCATAGGACTAGTATGGTCGACCCGTTTGTGAAGGAGGATACGGGTACTCCGGTCCAGGAGCCTGGTGTTCACGGGCATTCGTTCCATGAGACTCCGGTCCAGGAGCAGCCTCGGGTCGAGATGCATTCGGCCCAGGAGCAGCCGGAGGAGACTACGGTTTCGGAGGCTTCACCCGACGTGGAGAGGCCCGGATGGGAGCCTTGGCCGGATCGAACCGAGTTGCCGGATTGGACCGAGGGTCCGGGTGGCTCAGATGTCGGGGATGGCGGGGATGAGCTTACGGACCGTGTACAAGCATGGTAGTACACGTCTCCCGGTCGCCCCGGCTACACGCGAGCAGAGGCCGGTGATTAAACCAGAAGGAGATAGGTAAGTACATTTACCCTTTTTTTAGCTTTTGCCTTCAAGTTTGTTCAAATATCTAATGCGCTGACCTTATCATACCGCAGGGGATGGGTACACCCTCTTGGAGTCCGCAGGCCGAACTCCGTCCTTGGTGTGCTTTGCCGGACAAATTTCCCGGGGTTTGTCACGTTGCCTGGTGAGGGTCAGGTTCCTACACTAGGATTTACCTGGCAGCACTACCAGGCTGCGCAGGCCCCGCCGGAGGAGATTATAGATGGTGTCTTGTGCCACACGAGGGCCGAGATGGTGATCAAGAGCTTTTGGGTAAATTATCCTTTTTACAGAATCTAAAATTAACAATATACCTAATTATTGTACTAATCGGTGTTTTCACGTTTGATTGCAGACCTTCTATAGGTGTGAGGATGGATATGAGGAGGATGCGGCCAGGGTTCACGAGGTCGAGTGTAGGCGGTTACTACAGAACTTGCGCCACGAGGCTCGGCCGCAGGCTATTCGAGATTACTATGCCACGCATGGTATTAAGAAGGAGAAGAAGGATTGCCGCGGAAAGTTTCTGAAGAAGGAGCAATACATGAAGGTAATTACCTATTCTTAAGTCCTTCTACGTAGTTTTCTTGATTTCATTCATAGGCGTAGCGCTGAAAATTCTTTATAATAACTTACGGTGCCCCCGAGATGGTGTGCGGATAAGATGGATTGTTGGGAGGCGTTGGTTGATGAGTGGTGCACACGCAGCTGGCGAGCTGTCCACGAGAATGCGAAGGATCGGCGTAGCCAAATGGTTGGTGTGCCACACCATCAAGGCAGCGCCAACTTACTTCAGTTTGGACGAAACTGGGTATGTGATTTGCTTCATGATTCATGCAATTCATTCTTGATGCTAATATTTTGTTCCTCGCTTTTAGGCGCATCACAATAATACTGAGATGCCACACTTGTACGACCTTTATGGCATGGCCCATACTTCCTCGTACAAGAAGGCGAAGGCATTCTCTGAGTCTGACCTGGATGATCCCAGTAACTTCACCAACATATCATCCCACCAGAAGCTCGTGGCATACAGGGACGCGGGGAAGGCTACGAAAGGGGATGACTTTAACCCTAGCCAGCAACCTTTGGATCCAGAGCAGGTGATGATATCTGGTGGCGGGAGGCCCCATGGCTCGATATCCATTGGAGATGGGATAATACGTTGTCCACTCACTCTTCCAGAGATCATGGCGCGCCAGTCGAGCAGATGTCCTGAGATAACGCCTCGTCCACGGCGAGTCGAACTTGCCATCGAGGTTAGTTGTACGGACTAAGAATACTTTCATCCATTTCATTATGTGTGTCACCATAGATCATTACTGTGGTAACGAGGAATGGTTTTTCAGGCTACTCTTCAGAAAGAGAGAGCGGCAAACCAGGCTGCTCTTGAGAAAGAGAGATTGGCAAGCCAGGCTGCTCTTCAGGCTGCTCTTGATGAGAGGGACCAGACCACGGCACAATTTCTTGAGGAGGAGAGGGCCCGGAATGAGGCGGGTCAACGGGCCCTGTACGAGCTTTTTGTGGTATGTTTTTTTCACATTATCCAAATCATGTGTGTAATGTCTGTTTCAATACTAACTAATACGACCCACTCTTCAGGGTCTATGCGAGAAGAGCGGTCAAGTCCCTCCGCCGATGCCCGTCTTCTCTTCGATTGGCACGGTGAGTTTCATTATAAACTAGTATTAATAATTGAGTGTCATCATGCTAACTGAGACATTGCAAAATATCTTTTCTGCAGAATAACTCTCGAGCGGCATCGCACGACCCTTCTCCAGGGCAACCGTCTCCAAATGAAGCCGGCGCGAGCAACCGTGGTGTTTCTCCTCCTTGATGACCACTACGGTAAGTTTCTCCTCCAAACTTAGCTTGTTTTCCTCTAAAATGAGATAATTAGCCCATTTAGCTCCAAGAAGACATAATTAGGTAATTTAGCTCCAACAAGAGGAGAACAAATAGGAAAAATGAAAAGAAAGAAGAAGAAGAAGAAGAGAAGAAGGAGAAGGAGGAGGAGGAGGAGGAGGAGGAGGAGGAGAAGGAGGAGAAGGCCAAGGACCTTCTAGTCCTTCTCCTCCTCCTCCTTCTCCTCCTTCTCCTCCTTGATTTCTTCTTCTTCTCCTCCTCCTCCTCTTTCTTCTCCTCTTTCATATTATCCTTGCTTTAATTTCCCCAACAATGACATAATTAGTCCATTTAGCTCCAAAATACCATAATAAGCTCAAAATGGCATAAGAACCTTGGTTAGCTCATTAATATTATATACTTAGCTTGTTTTCCTCTAAAATGGGATAATTAGCCCATTTAGCTCAAAAAAGACATAATTAGGTAATTTAGCTCCAACAAGAGGAGAAGAGGAGAAGAAATAGGCAAAATGAAAAGAAAGAAGAAGAAGAAGAAGAAGAAGAGAAGAAGGAGAAGGAGGAGGAGGAGGAAGAGGAGGAGAAGGCCAAGGACCTTCAATCCTTCTCCTCCTCCTCCTTCTTCTTCATTTCTTCTTATTCTCCTCCTCCTCCTGTTTCTTCTCCTCTTTCATATTATCCTTGCTTTAATTAACCCAACAATGACATAATTAGCCCATTTAGCTCCAAAATACCATAATAAGCTCAAAATGGCACAAGAACCTTGGTTAGCTCATGAATATTATATACTTAGCTTGTTTTCCTCTAAAATGACATAATTGGAACATTTAGCTCAAAAAAGACATAATTAGGTAATTTAGCTCC
This sequence comes from Hordeum vulgare subsp. vulgare, assembly GCF_904849725.1. Lineage (NCBI taxonomy): Eukaryota > Viridiplantae > Streptophyta > Magnoliopsida > Poales > Poaceae > Hordeum > Hordeum vulgare. Next base: position 221,264,416 of record NC_058524.1, on the reverse strand, counting down.
AACAAGAGGAGAAGAGGAGAAGAAATAGGCAAAATGAAAAGATAGAAGAAGAAGAAGAGAAGAAGAAGAAGAGAAGAAGGAGAAGGAGGGGGAGGAGGAGGAGGAGGAGAAGGAGGAGAAGGCCAAGGACTTGCTAGTCCTTCTCCTCCTCCTCCTTATCCTCCTTCTCCTCCTTCTTCTTGATTTCTTCTTCTTCTACTCCTCCTCCTGTTTCTTCTCTTCTTTCATATTATCCTTGCTTTAATTAACCCAACAATGACATAATTAGTCCATTTAGCTCCAAAATACCATAATAACCTCAAAATGGCATAAGAACCTTGGTTAGCTCATTAATATTATATACTTAGCTTGTTTTCCTATAAAATGACATAATTAGCCCATTTAGCGCAAAAAAGACATAATTAGGTAATTTAGGTCCAACAAGAGGAGAAGAGGAGAAGAAATAGGCAAAATGAAAAGAAAGAAGAAGAAGAAGAAGAAGAAGAAGAGAAGAAGGAGAAGGAGGAGGAGGAGGAGGAGGAGGAGGAGAAGGCCGTCTCAAGAGCTTTGCCGACAGCTCCTGAGGAAAGCTGACGTCAAAGAGCTTTGCCGTCTGCCTTGCGCGGGCAGACGGCAAAGAAGGTCATATGCCGTCGTAGGGTGACGCAGAAATTTTGCCGGCCGTGACAATCTTTGCCATCAGTGTTATTGTCTTTGCCGTCAGCGATATTGTCTTTGCCGTCTGTGATGGCAGACGGCAAAGAAGGTGATTCCTGTAGTGGCTCAATATGAAAAATAAGTGGGTGTGCATCAAACTCTACAATAAAAAATTCCGAGTAGTATATGAAAGTGACAACATAGGAGACTCTCTATATGAAGAACATGGTGCTACTATGAAGCACAAGTCTTTAATTAGCATGCCCCTTCTCTCTTTTCTCTCATTTTTCTATTCTTCTTTTTTTATTCTCCTTTTTATTATCTTTTTGATCTTATTTTTCTTTCTTTTTTTTCTTCTTTTTCCTCTTTTTTCATTTTTTTTCTTTTTTTTGTCCGGAGTCTCATCCCGACTTGTGGGGAATCATATTCCCCATCATCCTTTCCTCACTAGGACAATGCTCTAATAATGAATAATGATGATCATCACACTTCTATTTACTAACAACTCAATATTACAACTCAATACCTAGAACAAAGTATGACTCTATATGAATGCATCTGCTACTGTACGAGGATGTTCAATGATCTAGCATAGCACGGACATAAAAAATGGACAAGTCATGGAAATATCATGCTAGCTATCTTACGATCATGCAAAGGAATATGTAAATGAATGATCAAGTCATCAAAACGGAAGCGGTGGAAGTTGCATGGCAATATATCTCGGAATGGCTATGGAAATGACATAATAGGTAGGTACGGTGGCTGTTTTGAGGAAGATATAATAAGTCTTATGTGTGATAGAGCGTATCATATCACTGGGTTTGCATGCACCTGAGAAGTTTACACCGGCCCTCGAGTTGAGAAAGGGCAATGCACGGTACCGAAGAGGCTAGCAAATTGCGGAAAGGTAAGAGTGTGTATAATCCATGGATTCACATTAGTCATAAGGAACTCACATACATATTGCAAGATTTTATTAGCTCTCTTGAAGCAAAGGACTACTCGCATGCACCTAGGGAGAAGGTTGGGAGGAGTTAACCATCGCGGGACTCCGATTATAAGAGCACAAAGGATCTCAATCAGGGATAAATTATGCTCCAACTTCATCGCATAATGAGAGACTACACGTGCATGCTTCAGGAATCAAAAACCTTAACATCAATATTCTAACTAATCCACAATCATGAACTAGCGCACCCACATATTACTATCTTAATGTCGCAAAACTATTGCAAGGAATCAAACATATCATACTTAGTGATCTACAAGTTTTGTGTAGAATTTTATGACTAACCATGTAAATGGCCAATTCCTGTTGACTCTCTAAATAGATATAAGAGAAGCATGAGAGTTTAATTATTTCTATAAAATGCCACATGTTAATAAATATAAGTGAAGCAAAAGAGCATTCTACAAATAATGGTTTTCTATATGTGGAGAAACACGCAATCCAAACTTCAAATGATATAAGTGAAGCACATGAAGCATTCTATAAAGCCATACTCAAAATATATAAGTGAAGTGCAATGAGAATTTTATAAATGAACCATGCAATATATCATACCAGCATGGTGGATAAAATAAAAGTGAAAACTAAAAATAAAAGACGCTCCAAGATTTACGCATATAATGTGAATGAAACAAAGACAAAAACATACCGATACTTGTTGAAGAAATATGGAATGCCTTCTGGGGCATCCCCAATCCTAGATGCTTGAGTATCCTTGGATATTTACTTTGGGTGCCTTGGGCATAGCCAAGCTTAAGCTCTTGACTCTCCTCCATCTCCTCATATCGAGACCTCCTCGAACTTCGAACACTTCATCCACACAAAACTGAACATAAAACTTGTGAGATCCGTTAGTATAATAATGCAAATTACTAACTTAAGTACTATTGAAAACCATTCATATTTTGTTTTTGCATTATAGATACTGTAATATAACTTATCCATGGCTTGTACCATTGATACAATCGATAGTTTCATCAAAACGAGCACAATAATGCATCAAAAACCGAATCTATCAAAAACAGGCTATAACTTATCCATGGCTTATATAACTTGTGATTCGGTTTTTGATGCATTATTTTGCTCGTTTTGATGAAACTATCGATTGTATCAATGGTATAAGCCATGGATAAGTTATATTACAGTAGCTATAATGCAAAAACAAAATATGAATGGTTTTCAATAGTACTTAATGTAGTAATTTGCATTATTATACTAACGGATCTCACAAGTTTTATGTTCAGTTTTGTGTGGATGAAGTGTTCGAAGTTCGAGGAGGTCTCGATATGAGGAGATGGAGGAGAGGCAAGATCTTAAGCTTGGATATGCCCAAGGCACCCAAAGTAAATATCCAAGGATACTCAAGCATCTAGGCTTGGGGATGCCCAGAAGGCATTCCATATTTCTTCAACAAGTATCGGTATGTTTTTGTCTTTGTTTCATTCACATGATATGCGTAAATCTTGGAGCGTCTTTTATTTTTAGTTTTCACTTTTATTTTATCCACCATGATGGTATGATATATTCCATGGTTCATTTATAAAATTCTCATTGCACTTCACTTATATATTTTGAGTATGGATTTATAGAATGCTTCATGTGCTTCACTTATATCATTTGAAGTTTGGATTGCGTGTTTCTCCACCTATAGAAAACCATTATTTGTAGAATGCTCTTTTGCTTCACTTATATTTATTAACATGTGGCATTTTATAGAAAGAATTAAACTCTCATGCTTCTCTTATATCTATTTAGAGAGTCAACAGGAATTGGCCATTTACATGGTTAGTCATAAAATTCTACATAAAACTTGTAGATCACTAAGTATGATATGTTTGATTCCTTGCAATAGTTTTGCGACATTAAGATAGTAATATGTGGGTGCGCTAGTTCATAATTGTGGATTAGTTAGAATATTGATGTTAAGGTTTTTGATTCGTGAAGCATGCACGTGTAGTCTCTCATTATGCGATGAAGTTGGAGCATAATTTATCCCTGATTGAGATCCTTTGTGCTCTTATAATCGGAGTCCCGCGATGGTTAACTCCTCCCAACCTTCTCCCTAGGTGCATGCGAGTAGTACTTTGCTTCAAGAGAGCTAATAAAATCTTGCAATAAGTATGTGAGTTCCTTATGACTAATGTGAATCCATGGATTATACACTCTTACCTTTCCGCAATTTGCTAGCCTCTTCGGTACCGTGCATTGCCCTTTCTCAACTCGAGGGCCGGTGTAAACTTCTCAGGTGCATGCAAACCCAGTGATATGATACGCTCTATCACACATAAGACTTATTATATCTTCCTCAAAACAGCCACCGTACCTACCTATTATGTCATTTCCATAGCCATTCCGAGATATATTGCCATGCAACTTCCACCGCTTCCGTTTTGATGACTTGAGCATTCATTTACATATTCCTTTGCATGATCGTAAGATAGCTAGCATGATATTTCCATGACTTGTCCATTTTTTATGTCCGTGCTATGCTAGATCATTTAACATCCTCGTACAGTAGCAGATGCATTCATATAGAGTCATACTTTGTTCTAGGTATTGAGTTGTAATGTTGAGTTGTTAGTAAATAGAAGTGTTGTGACATCCTCGACTTTTGCTACAGTAGTAATTGTAATTAAGCTACAGTGATCAACCGTTAATGATGCCACGTCATCGAATTCCCATCTCAGACCCGCGTGGATTCGCGTCTGTCCGGATCGATGATTTGAAAGCAAAAGGGAAGCACTTTATCGGTTCATTACAAGTGTTAAAAGGATATATATGTAAGGGGAAAGTATTAAAGAAACAATAATGATGAAAGAAAGAAAACTGAAAGAAAGAAATAATAAAAAGAAAAGGGAAAAGAGAAAATAAAACAAAACAAATCAAAAAAAAAAGGAACAACCCCCCCCAACCGGCCCAGCTGGGCCAAAAGGGGCCCAGCCGGCCACCTCCCGCGCCCCCACCTCCCCAAACCCTAGCCCTCCTGGGCGCCACCCTCCCCCTCTCGCCACTCCCTCCTTTTCCCACGCCGCCGCCGCCAGCCCCCCTCGTGGGGGGCCCCACCCCACGACGCCAGGCCCCCCCCGCGCCTCCTGTCCCCCCCACGACCTCTCACCCTCCCGTGACTCCCTCTCTCTCCCACGATCTCTCTCCCTCCCCTGCCGGGCCACGACCCTCTCCCCCCATCTCGCCCCTCCCTGGCCGCCCCTCTCCCACCGGCCGGCGGCCACCCCTCTCCCGCCGGCAGCCCCCACCCGGCGGCCCCTCTCCCTCCGCCGGCGGCCACCCCCCTCACCTCCCCCCACGGCCTCCTCCCTCCCCCGGCGGCCCCCCCATCTCACGGCGAGCCCCTCCCTCCCCGGCCGGCGCGCCACTTCCACCACGCCGGCCACCTCGGCCCCCCCCCTCCAGGTCCGGCGGCCGGGGCCCTCCCCATCCCGTCGGCCGACCCCGGGAGCCCCGCCGGCCGAGCCCTCCCCGGCGGCGGCTCCACCTCCGGGGGCCTCTCCTCACCGGGGCCCTCCTCACCGGTTCCTCCTCGCCGGCACGTCACCATCACCGTCACCGTCACCGCCTCCACGCCGTCTCCACCGTCATCTTCGTGCGAACTCCGGCTTCACCGGGCCGTCACGTCACCGTCGGTGAGCCCCTCTTCGGGCTCCTCCCACCGTGTCGATCTCCTCGCCGTCCCGGTTCCGTTCCGGCAAACGGGGCCTCGATCCGTCGACGGTGGACTCCGGTAGAAGGATTCGAAGTTTTTGTTCTTCTAGGTGGAGTAGCAAAAGAACTTCTCTGTCTCTGTTAACAGAGAGAGGGAGATGAGTGTTTTGAGAGAAAAAGAAATAAAAACAATTGATGTATTAGATGCCGTATGTATGTATGTATGTATGTATTCGATGCCCGTATTATGTATGTATTTGTGTATTTGGTTATTTAGAGAAATACGGTATTTGCACGGTTAGGTATCTGATAAAAATAAATGAGAAAATAACCTTAGGCCACTTACCGGTGGGGCCTATGCACCGCTGTCAATGACAGGGAGGCCCCACGCGATAATTAAAAATAATGTTTTTCTTAAATAAATAAATAAATAGATATTTAGTTAAAATAATTAATTAACATAATTAGAGTATGACACGTGGGTCCCTCGTTGAATTAATCTGATTAATAAATATTTAATCTTAAATAAAAACTTGTGCCTATGACGTTCGGGACCCGCTGGTCAGTTGACCAGTTAAAAGTGATGTCAGCATGACATCGCGATGATGTCATAATAGGATTTTACTAAATCTTTTAAATCTGTTTTTAATTCCTAAATAATTAATAAAACTTTGAAAATTAATATTAAATAATCCGTAAGTCAGATCAAAATAATTTCAACATGAAAGTTGATCAGCAAAGCGAGACGAACCCGGATACACGGTCCGTTCGTCTGTCACGCGTCCCTAGCATAGCAAACATGGAACTTTTCCATCGTTTCCAGTATAACCGGTAGTAGCCCGAGACCGGGAAAATATCGTCAGATATTCTTCCGACCCGTCTATGACGGATGTTGCTGCGTTAGCTCATGTCTAGCCTGCATATTTCCATGTCATGCTTTGTGTTGCATCGGTGCTATTATTTATTTTTTCTTCCCCCTCTTCTTACCGGTAGACCCCGAGACTGACGCTGCTGCCGGGTACATCTACGACCCTGCCGATCAGTCCATTGCCGCAGAGCAGCAAGGCAAGCAAACTCCCCTTGATCATTCCTATATCGCCTATGTCTTTCTTCCTACTGCTTGCATTAGTATTTTTTGCTACTGTTGTAGTTAGCTCCTATATCTGATGCATAGCCTGTTTTTGATGAACTGCTACTTTCAGTCCTGTACCTTTAATATGCTTAGTATAGGTGGAGCAGTCATCCCCTCTGACCCCGTAGATCAGTTGCCCCGCTTGTTTTCAAATCTCGATCTCTGATCGACGAGCCAGACCCGACACAGCACATTCACCCCCCTTCGTTGTACGACGCTACAGAGATACTATCGGGTACCGAGGGTGACACCTCGCTAAGTACTCCTGGTGATATCTCTATAGTATAGCTAGTCGGTCGTGGTTATCGAGGGTGATTCCTCTTTCACCATTCCCGACGATGCCCCTGTCGTGCAACCCCTCAAGTGTGGGACCCCCGAGGGTGATTCCTCTAAGCCCACCTTGACGGGTACATCGTTCGGAATCCAACGAGGGTGATTCCTCGGATTCCCCTGATGTTACGACCACACAGTTACTCGACCATGTTACTGGGATCTTCGGTGATTAGTTGTAAGACGGGTGGATTCCCGCGAGACTGTGTTGTTGGCCTAATTAAAATGCTAATGGATTTGGGTATTTGATCTGGGTTGGTCGGAGACCTTTTCGCACTAACCGGCTACGCGGGAAGAATTATGGGTACTCGGCGTCGCGGTATCAGCCGAAGCTTTTCAGATGCCAGCAGTGTAGCGGCGCGCGCCCGAGTGGTCCTGAGATGCATCGCGCTTGTGATTAAGGGATGCTAGGACTGACGTCGGCCGCCCACGCCACGTGCAGGAGCGTGAAGGGGAACTGGGCCCATGAACCCTTTGTGCTTAGGATATAGACCGGCGGGCTGGCCTCTCTGATTAGTCTTAGGTGGGGCTGCGACGTGTCGATATTCCGAGGCCGGGCAGGACCCAGAAAAGTATGTCCGGCCAGAGTGTTATCGAGCGTGACGGGACATGTGGTGCACCCCTGCAGGGATGAAAATTAACTATTCGGATAGCCGTGTCCACGGTTACAGGACGACTTGGAGTTGTGCCCCGATCTTATACAACTACAATTGTTACTTAACTGGAATTAGTTTGCCTCGGGATTACTTCCTCGCAGGGAGTCGAGGGAGGATCTTTAGGCGTGACCTCACTTTAATATTGCTGCAACAATATGACTATTAATGTGTTACCCCCCCTGTTCTACTCTCGTCTATTGCTGCAAGACCCTGAAGATGCTAGTCTTCGATAGGACTAGGCCTTCCCTCTCTATTCTCGCATTGCTGCAGTCAGTCCACATATAACCCCCCCCTTCTTTGATACTGATGCATAATTAGAATAGTTCTGATGTAAGACTTGCGAGTACTTTGGATGAGTACTCACCGCTGCTTTGCTCCCCCTTGTTCCCTTGATCCGGTTGCTGCGACCAGATGATGAAGCCCAGGAGATGGAGGTCCCCGCCACCGACGACTGCTACCCCGACGGTGCCTACTACTACGTGGAGGCCGCTGATGATCAGGAGTAGTTAGGAGGTTCCCAGGCAGGAGGCCTCGCCTCGTTCGATCGTTGTATCTTTTGTGCTAGCCTTCTCTAAGGCACCCCTTGTTTTATGTCTGTACTCAGATATTTTTTGCTTCCGCTGACTCGTGTGTTTGTCGAGCTTTCGTATTCTAGTCCTCGAGGCCCCTGGCTTGTAATATGAAGCTGATGTTATTTTATTTGTGTCTAGAGTTGTGTTGTGATATCTCCCCGTGAGTCCTTGGGTTTGATCGTACGCATTTGCGTGTATGATTAGCGTACGATTAAGCCGAGGGCGTCACAAGTTGGTATCAGAGCCAACTGCCTGTAGGTAGCCCCCTTTCCAACTCCTTGGCCGAAGTTGAGTCTAGTGTTTGAAAAACTTTACTAACACTGATGTTGTGGCTTACGGGCCCACATCTCAATTGGGTGGTATTAGTATCTTTTACTCCTTTTCTATACTCTGGGCTCTACTTTCTCTTCTCTTTCGGGTCAAAGATTTTACTAACTCTAACATTAGGTTCTCGAATCACATCAATCCGGAGCGCTGGACTATCTACTCTTTTTCTCCTGAATATGTATTACACACACTGTCATTGACATTCGTCAATCTTATTTTCAGATGCGTCCCGCAAGACAGCACGTGCGCCTGACACAGGCCACCGAGACGACTGGGTTCCCGGCCATTTTGGTCGATCTCCTGACCAGGCTGGGATATCGCTGGTACCCCGAGTACACTGTGTTCGAGGATTTCCGCGAGTACAACCAGTACCAGTACCAGGCTGAGGTTCGCATCTTCGACCAGAGGGGCGGCGAGACCCTCGAGCGCCACGTGTTCTGTGGTATTGGAGTGTCGGTCGAGATGGTCGTCCATGATGCGGCCTACATCGCCATCACCCGACTCCGTGGAGCGTACCCTCACCTGGAGGAGAGCCCTTTCAGATACATCCCGCATGCTCCTGCTGGGGATGAGATTGGGTCTGATCTCACTGCCTACGCTTCTGACGTTCGGGAGCGCGGCGACCGTTCCTACGTCGCTGTCTGCGCCCCCTACGTGACGCGTCGGTACGACGCGCGGATTGTGGTGCAGTACACTGAGGCAATGGATCGTGCTTTCCGAGCTCTGACAGTGGAGTTGTATGCTACGCGCGCTCGTCTTTACGACGCGTTGACAGAGCTACAGCCATCACATTGTCCGAGGGATCCCCCTTTGCGCATCCGCGAGCCGAGCAGGACAGAGCTACCATCAGCTCTCGAGTGGACAGATGTTGGGGGTAGAACCCCTGCACTTGGACCTCAGCTCCTCGACTGGATGCGGTACCGTCACCAGAGTCACAACGGGACACAGGGTCCTGTCCCTACCTTCTATCACCGCCAGCTACCAGGATTCGTTCGTCCTCTCCGACGTTGATGTAGCCTTATCGCTACATCTCGTTGTGGTACTCTTCCACCGCGTGCCTGCGCGCCGCCTAGTGAGTCCAGGGTATCGTCAAATGCGTCCGGGCTATCGCCAAATTTCGAGTTTTTAATCGTTAGTCTGTAATCGAACTTATGTATGGGTCTGTATGTCGAACTCAACTACTATGGAGTATCTATCGCATTTCCCTTTCGTTAGGCTTGGTTACTTCATGAATGCGTGCGATGCCTTTCAATTACTTTAAGCTAAACTACCCCTGCTAAATATTTAACAGGATGGTTAGACCAGCTGGCCGCCCGCGTGGCCGTGCCAACGATGCACCACCCCCGCCTCCTGAGTATATGGCGGGGATGATCCAACAGTTTGAGCTGAACCGCCAGTTTATGCAAGGGCTCATGGATCAGTTCCAAAGGCCGAACATGAACCAACCACAAGGCGTGACACTGCAAGACTTCTGCCGTCTCAACCCTGCGATCTACCGCAGCTCAACTCAGCCTCTTGATGCTGATGACTGGCTCCGTGACATTTCTTATGAGCTAGAGTCTGCCAATGTGCCCCTGGCGAGCTATGTCAACTTTGCCGCCTACTTTCTGAAGGGTCCCGCTGCTCAATGGTGGGACAGCCACAGGCGCTCTCAGCCCGATGGAACTATCATCACTTGGGCAGAGTTCAAGGCTGCTTTCCGTGCTCGATACATCCCCCAGGGAATCATGGACCGGAAGAAGCGTGAGTTCCGCAACTTGGTCCAGGGCAACAAGACTGTGGATGCTTATCAGCGGGAATTTCTGGAATTATCTCGCTATGCTGAAGAAGACATTGCGACTGATGCACGCAGGCAGGAGAAGTTCCGTGAAGGCCTCCACCCTGATATCAAACTAACACTCCTCGTTCAGGACTATGCTGATTTCGCCACCCTCGTGAACAAGGCTATTCAGGTTGAGACTGGTCTGCAGGAATACAAAGATAGCAGCAAGCGCAACCGTGACATGGGCTCATCTTCGGGCTCATCTGCACAGAAGCGGAAGATTTGGATCCCCAACGACATGTACCATGCACCTGCTCCTACTCCGAGGCCGTCCTATGCTGCACCTCGCCTGCCTCCTCCACCACCTAGGCAGCCGAGGCTTCCAGCTCCACCACCTCGAGTTCCTCCTTCCCGTCCCGAGGACGGGCTGTGCTTCAAGTGTGGCCGTCCAGGTCACCGTGCTAGAGACTGCAGGCAGAATCAGAATCAGCTGGCACTTCCCGCAACTGGCCGTGGCAACAACCAGAACCGCAACTTCAACACTAAGCCTGCTTATGTTCGTGGTCAGGCCAACAACATTGATATGGGTCAAGCTCAAGACCAGCCTGCTACCGTGATGGGTACACTTCTCGTTAACTCAGTACCGGCTTCTGTATTGTTTGATACAGGAGCATCACATTCCTTTATGTCGGAAAATTTTGCATACATGCATGACATTAGGAGCGAAGAGATGAACATCCCGATAGTGGTAAACACCCCTGGGGGCGAATGCCGAACCTCTGTGGTTTGCCCCCATGTTCCAGTCGAAATTGAAGGATTAGAATTCCTTGCCAACCCCATCCTACTAAAGTCATCCAACATCGATCTCATATTGGGGATGGACTGGTTGAAAGCTCATACGGCATCGATCGTTTGTGCCACCAAAACCGTCCACCTCCTACACCCTTCAGATGAACTAGTAAGCTACCATGCTCATCTCGTCCGTAATGCCGAGGCACGGCTGTATGCCTTGAATGCATTAAATGCGTCGCCTCTTGAAGGGATTGAAAACATTCCAGTGGTCCGAGAGTTCCAAGATGTCTTTCCAGAAGAACTTCCGGGGATTCCCCCTGCTCGAGCTGTCGAGTTTGTCATTGACTTGGTACCCGGTACCACTCCTATTGCCAAGCGTCCTTATAAAATGCCACCACATGAACTCCTTGAACTTAAGCAAGAAATTGACAACTCGCTCCGTCTGGGTTTCATCCGTCCGAGTTCCTCTGCTTGGGGAGCACCTTCTCTCTTTGTTAAGAAGAAGGATGGGACAAATCGATTGGTTCAAGACTATCGTCCTATCAACCAGGCCACTATTCAAAACAAATATCCTCTCCCTCGGATAAATGATTTGTATGATCAACTTGCTGGTTCCACCGTTTTCTCTAAGCTCGACTTGAGATTGGGATACCACCAGATCCGTGTTCGCAAGGAGGATATTCCAAAGACCGCCTTTGTTACTCGATATGGATCATACGAGTACACCGTCATGTCCTTCGGCTTAACCAATGCACCGGCAACCTTCTCTCGACTGATGAATTATATATTCATGGACTACCTCGACAAATTTGTCGTGGTATATCTGGATGATATTCTGGTGTTTTCGAAGAACAAAGAAGAGCATGCTGAACATCTTCGTCTTGTACTAGATAAGCTTCGGGAGCATAAACTCTATGCGAAGTATTCCAAATGTGAGTTCTGGCTAGACGAAGTGACTTACCTTGGTCATGTGATTTCCAAGGATGGTATTGCGGTCAACCCCGAACGAATTCAAGCTATTCTTGATTGGACTCCCCCGAAGAATGTCAAGCAAGTCAGAAGTTTTCTCGGACTCGCCAGCTATTTCCGTCGATTCGTCGAGAACTTCTCCAAGATTGCAAAGCCCTTAACCAACCTGCTTCACAAAGGTGTTAAGTATGAATGGACTGATAAATGTCAGGAAAGTTTCCAGGCACTCAAGGACAAACTAACGTCCGCTCCAGTACTTGCTCCTCCAGATACGAAAAGGGATTTCGTCATATACTGTGATGCTTCTCGTCAAGGAATAGGTTGTGTCCTAATGCAGGATCGCAAGGTGATCGCTTATGCTTCACGTCAACTGCGTGCTCATGAAGAGAACTACCCAGTTCATGATCTCGAGCTTGCCGCAGTCATTCATGCATTGAAGGAATGGCGACAATACCTTGTCGGTAATCGCTGTGAAATCTACACCGACCATCAAAGTCTGAAGTACTTGTTCACTCAACCGGAGCTGAACCTGCGCCAACAAAAATGGATGGAGCGTATAGCAGATTTTGACTGTAGTATATCATATACCCCTGGCAAGGCTAACGTAATGGCTGATGCCTTAAGTCGCAAGTCATACTGCAACCACCTCCAGGTTCATCAGGTTCACGATCGTCTGCAAGAGGAATTCCGTAAGCTGAACCTCCACATTGTTCCTCAGGGTTACCTTGTTCCCCCTCCTGAAGAGTATCAAAAGATGAACCTCCGTGTCGTTAATCAGGGTTCCCTCAGTAACCTAGTGGTTGAACCAGATCTTGTGAGCTCCATAAAGAATATACAAAACTTTGACGATGATGTCGACAGGATTAAGAGCTATATTGCGAAGGGTAAACCCTCCTTTTTCACTGTTGATGAAGGTGGCGCCTTGTATTTCAAGGGTCACCTATTCGTTCCAAATAAGAAGGAAAATCTCAGGATGACTGGGAAGGTGATGGAAGAAGCTCATGACACACCATTGTCTATTCACCCGGGTAGTACCAAGATGTACCAAGACATCCGGCAAAGATTCTGGTGGCCCAATATGAAACAAGACATTGCACGCTATGTGGCAGAATGTGATATATGCCGGTGTATCAAAGCAGAACACCAAAAGCCTGCGGGAACTCTGCAACCTATCTCTATTCCCGAGTGGAAATGGGATCACGTTGAAATGGACTTTGTCACTGGTTTTCCCAGGTCTCAGAAAGGTAATGATGCTATTCTTGTCGTCATTGATCGACTGTCCAAAGTTGCACATTTCCTGGCCGTCAAAGAAACGATTAATGCTAGTCAACTGGCAGATCTTTATATGTCAAGAGTTGTTTCACTTCACGGTATTCCGTTGGTAATCAGTTCGGACCGTGGCAGCTTGTTTACTTCAAAATTCTGGGAAAGTTTTCAAAAGGCTATGGGGACTCGTCTGTCCTTCAGCACTGCATTTCATCCTCAATCCCAGGGACAAGTTGAACGAGTCAACCAAATTCTCGAGGACATGCTTCGAGCTTGTGTCATTTCTTTCGGTAAGAAATGGGAGGAATCTCTCCCGTATGCCGAGTTCTCGTACAACAATAGCTATCAAGCTAGTCTGAAGATGGCCCCTTTCGAAGTATTGTATGGGCGAAGGTGTCGAACTCCTCTGAATTGGTCAGAAACTGGGGAACGATCACTCTTCGGTCCGGATATTATTCAACATGCCGAAGATCAAGTCCGCATTATTCATGAGAATCTGAAGGCTGCTCAGTCTCGTCAGAAAAGTCAGTATGACCGTCATCATCAAGATATGGTCTATCAACCTGGCGAAAAGGCTTATCTTCGTGTTACACCAATGAGAGGTGCACACCGTTTCGGAATCAAGGGCAAGTTAGCTCCTCGTTATATTGGTCCTTTCACTGTTCTCGAAAGGCGTGGAAGAGTGGCTTATCAATTGGAACTGCCGGCGAACCTTTCTCAGGTTCACGATGTCTTCCATGTTTCTCAGCTCCGTCGCTGCTTCAAGGACCCTATTCGAGCAGTGGATCACGATATGCTAGAGCTACAACAAGACCTCTCTTATAAAGAGCATCCGGTCCGCATTCTCGACCAAGCTGAACGTAAGACTCGTCGCAAGGTCACCAAGTTCCTTAAGGTGCAGTGGTCAAATCACTCTGAAGATGAAGCCACTTGGGAACGCGAGGATCATCTTCGTGATGAATACCCCGGGCTCTTTCCCTCTACCTCTTAATTCTCGGGACGAGAATTCTTGTTAGTAGGGGAGAATTGTGACATCCTCGACTTTTGCTACAGTAGTAATTGTAATTAAGCTACAGTGATCAACCGTTAATGATGCCACGTCATCGAATTCCCATCTCAGACCCGCGTGGATTCGCGTCTGTCCGGATCGATGATTTGAAAGCAAAAGGGAAGCACTTTATCGGTTCATTACAAGTGTTAAAAGGATATATATGTAAGGGGAAAGTATTAAAGAAACAATAATGATGAAAGAAAGAAAACTGAAAGAAAGAAATAATAAAAAGAAAAGGGAAAAGAGAAAATAAAACAAAACAAATCAAAAAAAAAAAGGAACAACCCCCCCCAACCGGCCCAGCTGGGCCAAAAGGGGCCCAGCCGGCCACCTCCCGCGCCCCCACCTCCCCAAACCCTAGCCCTCCTGGGCGCCACCCTCCCCCTCTCGCCACTCCCTCCTTTTCCCACGCCGCCGCCGCCAGCCCACCTCGTGGGGGGCCCCACCCCACGACGCCAGGCCCCCCCCGCGCCTCCTGTCCCCCCCCACGACCTCTCACCCTCCCGTGACTCCCTCTCTCTCCCACGATCTCTCTCCCTCCCCTGCCGGGCCACGACCCTCTCCCCCCATCTCGCCCCTCCCTGGCCGCCCCTCTCCCACCGGCCGGCGGCCACCCCTCTCCCGCCGGCAGCCCCCCCCCGGCGGCCCCTCTCCCTCCGCCGGCGGCCACCCCCCTCACCTCCCCCCACGGCCTCCTCCCTCCCCCGGCGGCCCCCCCCATCTCACGGCGAGCCCCTCCCTCCCCGGCCGGCGCGCCACTTCCACCACGCCAGCCACCTCGGCCCCCCCCCTCCAGGTCCGGCGGCCGGGGCCCTCCCCATCCCGTCGGCCGACCCCGGGAGCCCCGCCGGCCGAGCCCTCCCCGGCGGCGGCTCCACCTCCGGGGGCCTCTCCTCACCGGGGCCCTCCTCACCGGTTCCTCCTCGCCGGCACGTCACCATCACCGTCACCGTCACCGCCTCCACGCCGTCTCCACCGTCATCTTCGTGCGAACTCCGGCTTCACCGGGCCGTCACGTCACCGTCGGTGAGCCCCTCTTCGGGCTCCTCCCACCGTGTCGATCTCCTCGCCGTCCCGGTTCCGTTCCGGCAAACGGGGCCTCGATCCGTCGACGGTGGACTCCGGTAGAAGGATTCGAAGTTTTTGTTCTTCTAGGTGGAGTAGCAAAAGAACTTCTCTGTCTCTGTTAACAGAGAGAGGGAGATGAGTGTTTTGAGAGAAAAAGAAATAAAAACAATTGATGTATTAGATGCCGTATGTATGTATGTATGTATGTATTCGATGCCCGTATTATGTATGTATTTGTGTATTTGGTTATTTAGAGAAATACGGTATTTGCACGGTTAGGTATCTGATAAAAATAAATGAGAAAATAACCTTAGGCCACTTACCGGTGGGGCCTATGCACCGCTGTCAATGACAGGGAGGCCCCACGCGATAATTAAAAATAATGTTTTTCTTAAATAAATAAAGAAATAGATATTTAGTTAAAATAATTAATTAACATAATTAGAGTATGACACGTGGGTCCCTCGTTGAATTAATCTGATTAATAAATATTTAATCTTAAATAAAAACTTGTGCCTATGACGTTCGGGACCCGCTGGTCAGTTGACCAGTCAAAAGTGATGTCAGCATGACATCGCGATGATGTCATAATAGGATTTTACTAAATCTTTTAAATCTGTTTTTAATTCCTAAATAATTAATAAAACTTTGAAAATTAATATTAAATAATCCGTAAGTCAGATCAAAATAATTTCAACATGAAAGTTGATCAGCAAAGCGAGACGAACCCGGATACACGGTCCGTTCGTCTGTCACGCGTCCCTAGCATAGCAAACATGGAACTTTTCCATCGTTTCCAGTATAACCGGTAGTAGCCCGAGACCGGGAAAATATCGTCAGATATTCTTCCGACCCGTCTATGACGGATGTTGCTGCGTTAGCTCATGTCTAGCCTGCATATTTCCATGTCATGCTTTGTGTTGCATCGGTGCTATTATTTATTTTTTCTTCCCCCTCTTCTTACCGGTAGACCCCGAGACTGACGCTGCTGCCGGGTACATCTACGACCCTGCCGATCAGTCCATTGCCGCAGAGCAGCAAGGCAAGCAAACTCCCCTTGATCATTCCTATATCGCCTATGTCTTTCTTCCTACTGCTTGCATTAGTATTTTTTGCTACTGTTGTAGTTAGCTCCTATATCTGATGCATAGCCTGTTTTTGATGAACTGCTACTTTCAGTCCTGTACCTTTAATATGCTTAGTATAGGTGGAGCAGTCATCCCCTCTGACCCCGTAGATCAGTTGCCCCGCTTGTTTTCAAATCTCGATCTCTGATCGACGAGCCAGACCCGACACAGCACATTCACCCCCCTTCGTTGTACGACGCTACAGAGATACTATCGGGTACCGAGGGTGACACCTCGCTAAGTACTCCTGGTGATATCTCTGTAGTATAGCTAGTCGGTCGTGGTTATCGAGGGTGATTCCTCTTTCACCATTCCCGACGATGCCCCTGTCGTGCAACCCCTCAAGTGTGGGACCCCCGAGGGTGATTCCTCTAAGCCCACCTTGACGGGTACATCGTTCGGAATCCAACGAGGGTGATTCCTCGGATTCCCCTGATGTTACGACCACACAGTTACTCGACCATGTTACTGGGATCTTCGGTGATTAGTTGTAAGACGGGTGGATTCCCGCGAGACTGTGTTGTTGGCCTAATTAAAATGCTAATGGATTTGGGTATTTGATCTGGGTTGGTCGGAGACCTTTTCGCACTAACCGGCTACGCGGGAAGAATTATGGGTACTCGGCGTCGCGGTATCAGCCGAAGCTTTTCAGATGCCAGCAGTGTAGCGGCGCGCGCCCGAGTGGTCTTGAGATGCATCGCGCTTGTGATTAAGGGATGCTAGGACTGACGTCGGCCGCCCACGCCACGTGCAGGAGCGTGAAGGGGAACTGGGCCCATGAACCCTTTGTGCTTAGGATATAGACCGGCGGGCTGGCCTCTCTGATTAGTCTTAGGTGGGGCTGCGACGTGTCGATATTCCGAGGCCGGGCAGGACCCAGAAAAGTATGTCCGGCCAGAGTGTTATCGAGCGTGACGGGACATGTGGTGCACCCCTGCAGGGATGAAAATTAACTATTCGGATAGCCGTGTCCACGGTTACAGGACGACTTGGAGTTGTGCCCCGATCTTATACAACTACAATTGTTACTTAACTGGAATTAGTTTGCCTCGGGATTACTTCCTCGCAGGGAGTCGAGGGAGGATCTTTAGGCGTGACCTCACTTTAATATTGCTGCAACAATATGACTATTAATGTGTTACCCCCCCTGTTCTACTCTCGTCTATTGCTGCAAGACCCTGAAGATGCTAGTCTTCGATAGGACTAGGCCTTCCCTCTCTATTCTCGCATTGCTGCAGTCAGTCCACATATAACCCCCCACCTTCTTTGATACTGATGCATAATTAGAATAGTTCTGATGTAAGACTTGCGAGTACTTTGGATGAGTACTCACCGCTGCTTTGCTCCCCCTTGTTCCCTTGATCCGGTTGCTGCGACCAGATGATGAAGCCCAGGAGATGGAGGCCCCCGCCACCGACGACTGCTACCCCGACGGTGCCTACTACTACGTGGAGGCCGCTGATGATCAGGAGTAGTTAGGAGGTTCCCAGGCAGGAGGCCTCGCCTCGTTCGATCGTTGTATCTTTTGTGCTAGCCTTCTCTAAGGCACCCCTTGTTTTATGTCTGTACTCAGATATTTGTTGCTTCCGCTGACTCGTGTGTTTGTCGAGCTTTCGTATTCTAGTCCTCGAGGCCCCTGGCTTGTAATATGAAGCTGATGTTATTTTATTTGTGTCTAGAGTTGTGTTGTGATATCTCCCCGTGAGTCCTTGGGTTTGATCGTACGCATTTGCGTGTATGATTAGCGTACGATTAAGCCGAGGGCGTCACAAGTGTGATGATCATCATTATTCATTATTAGAGCATTGTCCTAGTGAGGAAAGGATGATGGGGAATATGATTCCCCACAAGTCGGGATGAGGCTCCGGACAAAAAAAAGAAAAAAATGAAAAAAGAGGAAAAAGAAGAAAAAAAGAAAGATAAATAAGATAAAAAAGATAATAAAAAGGAGAATAAAAAAAAGAAGAATAGAAAAATGAGAGAAAAGAGAGAAGGGGCATGCTAATTAAACACTTGTGCTTCATAGTAGCACCATGTTCTTCATATAGAGAGTCTCCTATGTTGTCACTTTCATATACTACTCGGAATTTTTTATTGTAGAGTTTGATGCACACCCACTTATTTTTCATATTGAGCCACTACAGGAATCACCTTCTTTGCCGTCTGCCATCACAGACGGCAAAGACAATATCGCTGACGGCAAAGACAATGCCACTCACGGCAAAGATTGTCACGGCCGGCAAAATTTATGCGTCACCCTACGACGGCATAGGACCTTCTTTGCCGTCTGCCCGCGCAAGGCAGACGGCAAAGCTCTTTGACGTCAGCTTTCCTCAGGAGCTGTCGGCAAAGCTCTTGAGACGGTAGTGAAGAATTTATATGATTATACTGGAGGATCAAAAAATTCTGAAATTTTTACAAAGTTTTAATATGCCAATTCTTTGTGTTGTCCTAATTTTCCAGAACTTGCAGAGTGAGGAAAGTATGGTGTTCATTCACATCTTCAGAGAATGTTCTATTTTCACAAATTCTATTTTCCATGCATAGTTTGCTTGTTTTAGTGTTTCCATAGCTTATATTTAGTGATATAAATTATGTCAATAATAGAATATAGTACGCATTATGTGAGATCAACAACGAATCTTTTCTCGATAGTACCTAAGTGAATGATCTATTGTTTATACTAACCCATCTCACGAAGTTCCATTATGTTTTATCTGATTGAAGTTTTCAAGATTTGGATGAGATACCGATATGACGTGAATAAGCAGAAGCAAGAACCTAAGCTTGGGGATGCCCAAGGCACCCCAAGGTAATATCCAAGGAAGACTCAAGCGTCCAAGCTCCCCTCTTACGTCTCCAACATTATCGGTATATCTTATTTGGAGCTATATTTTTATTCGTCACATGATATATGTTTTCCTTGGACCATCATTTTATATTGTTGTTGTATGTAGATGTTATTTATAATATATTTTTCAATAAAAAGTTCCAAGAATTTCCTTTATAATGCTTGAATTGCATGTGTGATGTGTGTTGTACAAAAGCAGAAACTATTGTTGTAGTTTTTGAATTATCAGATTTTACAAGAATGTGGAAAGTTTCTGAAACATTTATACAGTACTATCACATTTTTTTATAATTTCCTATTTTTTCATAATTTTCGGAGTTACATAAATACACTATTTAAATAGATTACTACATACTATTCTGTTGGGACTTTTGTGTGTACTATCTTACACAGTACTATCACAAATTATGCTGCCATTGTTTTGTTATCTACTTATCCTAAAGTTTTCATGGATTATATTGGTAGATAAATTGTGGACATGATAGTATAAAGTACCTAATATTCTAAAACTATTATGAAACTTGTCTTGGCAGTACATGAAGTGATGATTTACTTTTGTGTGTACTAACCTAGCTCACAAGTTTTTTTTCAAGTTTTGTGTGGATGAAGTTTTTGAGACTTAGGTGAAACTGGGATATGAGAGGATTGAATGATATATAAAATATCAAGATTGGGGACGCCCAAGGCCCCCCAAGTAAATATTACAAGAAGTCTCAAGCATCTAAACATGGGGATGCTACACATCCCACCTCTCTTCGTCAAAAACTATCGGTTAGCCTATGTTGATCCTAAGTTCTAATTTGTCCACATGATATGTGCTATTCTTGGAGTGCATTTTTATTTACTTTCTTGTTAAATAAAATACTCAGATCTTAAAATCTTTATTGAGAGAGAGTCCTCGCATAGCTACTTAATTGTTTTACTACTTATTGATCTTCACTTATATCTTTTGAGAGTAGTTTGATGTTTACTCTTGTGCTTAACTTATATCCTAAGAGTAAATTGTGAATGAATGAAATATCATAAATATGAAATTATAAATGCTCTATATTCTTAGCAGTTATTTCAAATTTGGTTCTAGAAAGTAAAATCTATTGAAGTTTGACAATCATAGTATTGGTCATACAAGCAATTCAAAAATGACTAGTATAAAAAGAGAACTTTCACATACGAACATATTATCTTGGACATCTTTTATGATTGTGAATACCCATTAATTATTTTCAAACTTCATCAAATAGTTTAAGTTGTACAAGGAAGACAACATAATGGTAATGTTTGGGTATATTTGCATAGAAGTTATATTGTTGTGGATCATCCAACATGTGGTGCTTGTTTAGAACCTTTTGCTATCCAAAACTTTGTACTAAGTAGAGATACTACTTGCGCATCCAAATCCTTGAACCAAGTTTCTTCCATGAGAGTCCACCATACCTACCTATATATGGTATTTCACTGACATTCCAAGTAAATTTGCATCACCACCTCTAAACATTCAAATAAACATTCGTTTTGTGTGCATGTACTGCTCATGGAGCGATGAGCGGTCATTATCTTCCATGCTAAGTGGGTTATTCTCAAGATGAGTATTTATTCACTTGTCATTGCACGAGAGAGGCTGGTAAAAAGAATTCACAGTATTGCATAATACAAAAATAAATAAACAAGAACTCCCCTGAGGAAGTTAATTGTTTGGAGGGCATCCATGGATACGGCGAGCCATGGAATGTGATTGAATGGTTGAGGGGGAGTAAAATTTCAGTTCATTTTGGGAACCACCAATAACTTGATTAGCATGGAAGATATTGAAAAATGTGTTGTGACATTGACATGAAAGGCACATCACCCAAAATTACATACTCATGACTGTTTTAAAACAATGATCTCTGACACCTATGCAAATCCATGCTTACCTCTGCGAAGGGACAATCTATTTACTTTCATGTTACTTATTTTTCATGTTGAGTCAACTTATTATTCCACCCTCAATATATTATTTGGCAAGAATCATGTGGTGGGGAAAGATCCAAACATATATATCGAGTCAAATCTATTTGATCATGATTCATTATTGTTGACAATTATCTTTATGATAAGTATGTTGGGAATGGAAACTTTAAGCCCCTCTCTTTCTCTGTGTTCGATGGATGTTGTTTGTTCTAAAAATATGTCTTGAGTATTAGCAATCACAAAATACTATATGATAATTGAGTATGTGGAGCTCTTACTTATACTTGATGAAGCATTGAAATTGTTTGATGACTAAAAACATATGATGTTGGGTTTCAAGAGAATGCATTGTTTGAACCATGACATGTGAATTAATTGTTACTCAACCATGATGATTTTTATGAAAATGTTGCTGGTTATGATGCTACAAAAAGTTATTGGAATTATCATTGATCAAAGTTATATACTATGCTAGCATTCACACTTCATAAATTATTTCTTTTATCATTTACCTACTCGAGGACGATTATGAATTAAGCTTCGGGATGCTGATATGTCTCCAACGTATTGATAATTTATGAAGCATTCATGCCATGTTTACCTATGTTTACAATAATTTTATTGGGTTTCTATGCACTTTATATGATTTACTTAGAACTAACCCGTACTGACGTTGTTTTCAACAGAATTACCATGGCATTGTTTTTGTGGAGAAAATGAAAGTTCACGGAATCGCCCGAATTTTTTTCTATTTTTTCTGGAGAATATTAGCAATATTGGAACAAAGAACCACCGAAGGGGAGCCACCTATGGGACACAAGCCAATAGGGCACCCCCCTAGATCGCGCCCTGATGGCTTGTGGGGCCCACATAGCTCCGTTTGCCATGATTCCAACGATGAAATATCCTATATATACTAGAAACCCCACAAATAAAGAGAGAACTTCCGCTCTGCCGCCACAACTCTGTGTATCAATGAAAAACCCATATGGAGCCTTTCCAGTACCCTATCAAAGAGGGAAATCATCTTCGGTGGCCATCTTCATCATCCCGATGGAGGCCATGACAAGGGAGTAGTTCACCCTCGGGGCTGACGGTATGTACGAGTAGCCATGTGTTCAATCTCTCTCTCTCTATCTATCTATCTATCTATATCGTGTTCTTGAGATGGCACGATCTTGATGTATCATGGGCCTTGTTAATCTAGTTGGATCATATGATGTTATTCCCTTGCTACATTATTGTGATGAATTGAATATTTCCCTTTAAGATTTCGTTATGTTGGATTGAATATTTTGGTTCAAGAACACTTGATGTATGTCTTGCACGCTGATACCCGTAGTGACATTAGGGTATTCAAGTGATTCACGTGATATATGTTATGGCATCAACTTGCGGATTCCAGTGACCTTGGGGATCTATGTTCTTCGATAGAAATCTTGGGGTGCTCCTTGAAGTTCTTTGTGGTGGGTTGAATATGGCAGATCGAAAATTGTTTGATGCATGTCGCATTATTTACCCGCGGTTACTTGCGGTGACATTGGAGTAAATATGTGACATTAGGGTTGATTGGTATGTATCATGGGAGTTACTCTAGTACGAACTCTAGGGCTGTTTGTGACACTTATAGGAATAGATCAAAAGATTGATAAAAAAGAATAACTTTGAGGTGGTTGTACTACCTACACCAATTTCATATTATTGTTCTCCGCTAGATAGGAAATTTGGAGTGATTCTTTGTTGCACGTTGAGGGATGATCATATGATTCTACTATGTTAGCATTGTTGAGAGATTGCACTAGTGAAAGTATGAACCCTAGGCCTTATTATGAAGCATTTATACAATGTTTTTCTTGCTATTTCAAACTTTCTGCCTTGCTGTTTTTGTATTTTTAGATTAGAAAAATCTATATCTACTATCCATACTACACTTGTATCACCATCTCTTCGTCAAACTAATGCACCTATACAATTTGCCATTGTATTGGGTGTGTTGGGGACACAAGAGATATTTTGTATTTGATTGCGGGGTTATTTGGGAGAGACCATTTTCATCCTACACCTCCCATGGATTGATAAACCTTAGGTCATCCACTTGAGGGAAAATTGCTACTGTCCTACAAAACACTACGCTTGGTCGTCCAACATAGTCTACAAGAATAAAGTTGTGTAGTAGACATCAACGACTATGGATGTGAAGCGGCAAAAATGGCATGATAGTGCAAGGAAGAAGCGTCTTAGGAAGAACTCATATACCAATGCAACGGGCAAAAATAGGTGGGAGAAGGACCAGAATGCGGTGGAGAAGGCCACCGCATGCCTCTCAACCGCGTTGGAGGCCAATGCAGGCCTTGCGGCTACATCAGCAACCCTGGCAATAGTGGCCACGGTGACCAAGGACGCAACTCTTGCGAGAGCGGCACCCGTCTGTATCCCGATGACCCACACGGATGCCATGACAGCTTCATCGACAACGATGGCTGCCCTGAGGAATGCCGTCATGGTGAAGGTACCTTCATCGACAGCGGAAAAACTTGGTGAGAGGTGTCGCGGTCTCTCCGATCGAGGTAGCCCTGTCGGTCGCCACCATGGAACCAATCGAGGTCATCAACTTGACGAGCTCCTCTGAAAACTCCTTCTCAGCTGAGGAAAGTCATGACGACGGTGGAGGCATGGCGTTTGTATGCATCCATGGTGTAGTGAACATTTTTGTCAAGTTCAACTTTATGTAAATTGACGAATTGTTTGTGAATTAGTGAGTGTATGAACTAACGTCAACTAATTCGCTTGAAAACAAGACATTTTTTGGTGAAAATTAGCCAAATGTTTGTGTCATATGTTTGTGGGATCGCCGCGGAAGCAGGTAAGGACGTTGACTACATTGCCATGCTATAGGTTTCAAGTCTGTGGGCTCGCGTATTCCTGTATCTCAGGAGAGCCGACTACGAGATCAAGATCGTCAACATCAATGGCTTAACTTGATCCATGTCACAAGTTAAGTGGTCCACCGGCAACGCCTTTGGTTCAACCGTCATCGATCTCTTCAAAGCCTCGCCGTTGATCTCCTTTGGCTTGCGGTCATGGATTTGCGATCCTTGTACGCCATCGAGCCCCTTTTGTCTACGGAGGTGGTTTGGGATCCTTAGCTCCAAAGTCAAATGTCATCAACCAAGAGAAGGGCACAAACTATGGTTGTTACAAGTGGAAACATCCCATCTGCGGCATCAGGAAGCGCACCCTGGACACCATGAATTCCAAGTGGAAGGAGTCCATCCATGACAACGGAGGCAACATCCTGTGGGAAAATCATACTTTTTTAGCTAGCCCTCTCGCACCCATTGTTGTAGTAGCTTTTGCCATGCGATAATCATGTAGTGTTTAATTAAGCATTTGTCCAGTTTTCAAGGAGATGCCTTGCTTTTTTGTATCTGGTTGTTAGGTTGGTTGCATTGACTATTTGTCAAGTTTTCAATGGCCATATTTGGTAGTTACAGTGAGCATATATGCCTTGTTTATTTCATTTATTCATAGTGTGATGTTTATTATGTGCAAGTATTAACTCTCCAGTTCAATTTCATCACTACCACATGTTATGCCTAGTGTTGTTAACCAGTGCCCTTAACTCCTTCAAACATTTATGCCTTGTTTCTATGAATTTGGTTGTCAGGTTGGTTGTAGTGAGCATTTGTCTAGTTTTCAAGAAGATGACTTGCTTTTCTATATTTGGTTGTTAGGTTGATTGAGTCAGCATTTCTCTAGTTTTCAAGCAGATGCATTGCTTTTCAGTATTTGGTTGTTAGCTTGGTTGCATCGAGCATTTGTCTAGTTTCCAATGGCTATATTTGGTTATTATAGTGAGCTTATATGCCTTGTTTGTTTCAAGCAGATACCTTGTATATTTGGTTGATGTTAATCCTATTGTACTCATCATGACTTTCCATATAGTTCCACAGGACAACAATGGGATTGGCCGACGTTTTCCACCGAGGTTTTTTTATCCCTCTGCTTATACTCCACCCATTCCATAATGTAGTACATATACTCCATCCATTCCTAAATATATGTCTTTTTGGAGATTCCATTATTGGACTACATACGGATGTACATAGACATATTTTAGAGTGTAGATTCACTCATTTTTCTCCGTATATAGTCCTCTATTGGAATTTCTAAAAAAGACTTATATTTAGGGACGAAGGGAGTATATTTTTTAAATAGACAAACTTTGCAAACTATGAACAAATTTATAAAGAATAGTATTTATATATACCACACTTAAATGTATACAAGATGAAAGTATTTTTTTATGTATCTAATGAAATGGAATTGGAAAGATGTATATGTTTTTCTCTACAAACTTGGTTAAAGTTAGTAACTATTGACTTCTCAAAATGTTTATACGCAACCCATTGTGGAACTCATTGAGTAATATATACAACATTTTGCAACTTCATTTTAGCTTTTAATATTGGTTTTTTGTAGGTACATATGTCCTTGGTAAAGACCCATGCCTGGATCCTTTTCGGGTGTGGGGCAATGAAATATTCATGAACCAACATCAAGTGAGGAAACTGATAAGGATTGTTAGGGAAAAGAGAAGAAGGATGCCAATTAGACTATTTGTTTACGCTCTATCCAACACAACAGTGAGTTGTAGGATGGTAACTATGAACTCCGTAGCCTTCTATTAGTATTGTTCATAATGAGTTGTCACACAACAATGTCAAAATCTTTTTATTTTGCAGTGTTTCCGAAAGCAGTTTACTCAAGATTACCTCGCAAAGTACATGATTGGTGGACATGCAATGAAGGTGAAGTATATCGTCGAGACTACAATGAGTATCGAGAAGTCGTATAATAGACAGTGCAAGATGGGTGGGCGACCATGACTAGGGGCTGGCTTTGAGTCGTTCATGCGTTGGCATGGAGGAGGGCACAATATGGGCATCCCGCTTAACCTTCTCCAGCAACCAGAATGTCTTTTAGCTCTCTCTTTACCATCTTTGATACAACCGTGGTTCCATCATTCTTTATTTGTCCCTTCTATGGTTTTCCTTTTTTGCAACTTGAAGCTTATGTAGTTCTTGAGTATATGTACATGTGTATCGAATTATGCATTTGTTCTTCAAGCTATATTTAAACATGATTAGATATTAAGTACATTATTTCCTACTTTCAAATTTAAATTATGTGAATTATGAACGCAGGTAATAAATTAGGGTTTAATCATGCTCTGCAAGCTATTACAATGCACATTGTTTGACAAAGCGAAACATCTGCGATCAACTTCCGAATCACACACGTTTCTCCAGTCGCGGTGTGTGCGATGAATCTCTATTGCGCACACAATCAGCCGAAAAATAACGGGTGAGATTAGCAACACCAGCACACACAGTTACTTATCATCAAGTTTTTGTGATAGTCTCCTTAGCGCATTTGATTTTCTATCGTGAGCTATTTATGATGTCATGCCCATCGTGAATGTTGGTCAAAGAAGAACGTGTGTGATAGGCCTTCATCCGACATAGGTAGTCTAGATGACACATTTGGGTAGTATGGATGACACATTTGGGACATTTTATAAATCACAAACGTTTATCAAAAGCATCATGTGTGCGATAAATTCAACCTTCGCATATGGTTTTATAAGAATAAACCGTATGCACTCTTATATCCTATCATAGATGGTTATACTGTAACTAAATGTGTGTGATAGTCTCAGTATCATACACGGCTTATAGTTAGGAACTGTTTGCAATGCAACACACATCGTAAACGATGCACCACAGAGTAGGGCGTGTGATGGTAATGCGATCTCACATGAGTAGAAAAGACGGGTCGTATGGAAAATATGAGATATCTCAAATGGCTGTCGGATAACTCTCATTTCTGATAGATGTGGACATCCCATACGTTAGTTTTTCCAAATGTTTGCGTTCATTTGTCACCATCACTGACAATTTATCTGTGTCATGTGGGATGGACCCCCCCCCCATCGCCCACACAGGCAAGGCGGCGGTTTAATACTACGTCGCAGTAAGGGGTAAAACCCCATTTGTATATCACGTTGCTGCACGAGTGCCTCACCATGTCTGGCAGGTTAAACATTCCCTCACTAGGTGTTAGGAACGAAGAAACAAGAACCATGGCACACTATGTGACCACAATGAGCACAAAGCCTATTCTGCAGCAATGTATTCGATATGAACTGGGGGAGATTCACTTGGGGAGGGGTGCTGATCTAAGGTTGGGGTTTGACACTCACTAAGGAGACCATCTTTCCTAAAGACAAGCTCAAGAGGAGGGTTTTAGGTGGCACTTGCTTCACAAACTGCCCCACTGGACAACAAGGAACATGTTGAAGATGCACTCACATAGATGATTGGACGAAGCTGAAATTTGGTCTAGAGTGATGAATAAGAAATATGAAGACACTATAAAATTTTCATACCATTTGAGTAAATAAAATGGTACTTCCTTCAGAGTGACCGTGTGTGGACATAATCTTGAAAAATTTGCTGAGAGAAAATACCTAAATTAACTGAGCTCAAATTTTGTGGGGAGTTGTATATGTAGGAGAATGCCCTGGTAATTATTCACCACTTATGGAGAAATATGAAATATAGTTGCTTCATAAACTAAAATCAGGACCAGAAATAAAGATTAGATGGTGTGCTCAACATGAGCATGGAATCTTGAATATTTTTACAAACAAAGGTCCATATGGGTAAAATGAATTTCGAGATTTTGTGGCAATTTATGGCAAAACATAAATGTAAATTGCTTCGCAGCCTAGGGAAAACAGGTTTATTCCTTTAATAGAAACAAGAATATACCCAAGAAATAAATATTGGAGTTGGGTCAAGATGGAAATGGCATGACCGTGGGAAAGTTTGAGAGTGATGAACCACTTGAGATAAAAAGAAGAGACGATCTTCCCAACTTTCAAGACCAGAGAGCCACAAAAAAGGAATGCAAAGAAAAATTAAAATAAAACCAAAATAAAAAGAAAGGGACAAAATTTAGGGTGTTACACATATGTGACTTTCATTTTTGGTGGAGTAGACTTTGACGATCCGACTATGAACGTGCGACGACGTCGCACCTTAGCAATCGCTAAACCAACCCCGAGAGGTTATTGACCATGTTGGAGCACGATCAACCTGACCATGAGGGTCTATTTCCAGCACGTAAATGTAGAACAAACAAGCAACTAAAATTGAAATATGGATATTGCGAATATAAGAGGAAAGCTTTATTGATGAAAGTGTGGTTCTATGACGTGTTCGTTTGACCGTGGAACACAAACAAAGAACAAGAAGTTGGAGGTATGGCAAACTTTTAATCTAAACAAAACCCAAGTCTAAACAGTACCCTAAGGGTTGTATATATGAGGGAAGAGAGGGGGCTTTCATGACCCCTTGGAGGAGGGGTCTAAAACACCCCCTAACTCGGTTTCCCCACACATATGGACTCCAAAAACAGCCTATAATGAGATATTTTAAAATTACATGTGTTGTGTAGTCACTTATGTAATTGGATGTTCAATTTTGTTATGAAACGATGTTGTTGTTCTGTAGTGAGAGCATAGATGTTGTGCAAATAGAGCAAATCACATATCACATGCTTAAACTAAGGAACACATCAGTGATGATTGATACGTATCCAACTTATCTATAATTTTCGATTGTTCGATACTATAATGTTATCATTCTAGGATGCTTTTTGGGTATTTATTTACAAATTTATATTATTTTTTTAGCACTAACCAATTGACCGAGTGCCAAGTGCCAGTTCCTCTTTCCTACGTATTTTTGGCCTTTCAGGTTTAGTGTACCAAACGAAGTCCAATCAACCCGAAAGTTTTTTATGATTTTTTCTGGACCAAATAAAGACCCGGAAGATTTGGGAGATGACTGGAGGCCGCACCATGATATCCCATGGCCTCCTCTACTTCCTCCCCACGCCCCTCTCTGGCCTATAAATTCACATGTATTCCAAAAATCCCAAGAGAACTCCCGGAACCCTTTTTCCACCGCCGCAAGTCTCCGTTCCAGCGTGATACCATCTATAGGACTTTTCCGATACTTTGTCGGAGGGGGGGTCCACCATGGAGGTTGATACTTGTGATATGTGTTGGGTTTTCCGTGAAGAGGAATGGGTTATCGTAGCACAATATGGGTAAATATTTCCCTCAGTTATACAACCAAGTTTATCAAACCAATAGGAATATCAACAAGAACCATCTTTAGCGATTGGAGACAAAAGAACAAATAACTTGCACCCAACATGGACAAGACGGCTGCACACAATAGGAATACTTGTACATTTTTGCAATTACCCATTCCTCTTCATGGAAAACCCAACGGAGATCAGAAACATCAGGAAGGATTTCTGGCGCCGTTGCCGGGGAGTATCACCAATCTACTATCAAGTAACTTTGCACAAATTATCATTCACTTGTCTACTTTTTATTTGCATTTTATTTTTCTTATTTAAAAAAAATCAAAAATACAAAAATATTTGCTTTACTAGTTTACTAGTTTGCTTGTTTTGTCTCTAATTTGCTTGTTATTTTGCTTGCTTGGTCACCATGTCTCAAGATACCACTAAGTTGTGTGACCTTTCTAATGCTAATAAATATTATTTTATTAGCACTACTATACCACCCGCCACTAGTGCGGACGCTTTTGATATTAATGTTGCATTATTGAATCTTATGATGAAAGCACAATTTTCGGGAAGTCCTAATGAGGATCCCACTGCCCATCTTAATATTTTCGTCGAACTACATGATATGCAAAAGAAAAATGATATGGATAATGATGTTGTGTAATTAAAATTATTTCCTTTTTCACTTAGATATAAAGCAAAGGTTTGGTTTTCATCTTTACCACATAATAGTATTGGAACATGGGATATGTGAAATATGCTTTCATTACCAAGTATTTTCGACCTGCTAAGATCATATCCCTTAGGAATCATATAATGAATTTTAAACGACATGATCATCAAAATGTTGCACAAGATTGGGAGAGGATTAAATTAATGATTGAAAATTTTCCAACACATGGCCTAAAATTGTGGATGATTATCTAAATTTCATTGCTGGACTAAACATTGTGTCTCGAAATCTTCTAGATTCTGCCGTAGGGGGTATCTTCATGGAGGTGACACTAGGAGAGGCCACTAAACTTCTATACAACATCATGGCAAACCATTCTCAATAGCATGCCGAGAGAGCTCCAACCGATAAGATGGTAAACTTCGTCAAAGAAATTGCTTCTTTGAGTGAAAAAGTGGATGCTCTCATAAATATGTTCTCTACTACAAATGCCCATGTTGATCCTAGTGATATGCCTTATTTTACCTTTATTGAACATGATGATGCTATTGATGTGAACTTTATCTCAAGAAACAATTTCAAAAATAATGCCTATAGAGGAAATTTTAATGCAAGACCGTATTGTCACGCCCAAGATGCGACCCTATCCTCAATTTGGCACGAAGGCCTCGTCGGGGTAGAAACGCATCTCGTCGTGTCGCAAGAATGGATATCTTTACAAGTACATGTACTGAAAAGAAGAGATAAATACAGAGTTGGCTTACACTCGCCACAAGCTACATCAGAGTCACATCAGTACATTACATATTCATCAAGAGTAAGAGCAGGGTCCGACTACGGACGAAAACAAACGAGAAAATAAGAACGACGTCCATCCTTGCTATCCCAGGCTGCCGGCCTGGAACCCTTCCTAGATCGATGAAGAAGAAGAAGAAGAAGAAGAAGCAACTCCAAATGAACAATCAACGCGCTCGCGTCAAATAACCTTTACTTGTACCTGCAACTGGTGTTGTAGTAATCTGTGAGCTACAGGGGACTCAGCAATCTCATTTCCAAAGGTATCAAGACTAGCAAAGCTTAATGGGTGAGGCATGGTTTAAGTGGTGAGGTTGCAGCAGCGACTAAGCATATATTCAGTGGCTAACTTACGAGTACAATAATAAGAGGGGGAAGATCTACGCATAACGGACGTGACTACTGATGATCAAATGAATGATCCTGAACACCTACCTACGTCAGACATAACCCCACCGTGTCCTCGATCGGAGAAGGAACTCACGAAAGAGACAGTCACGGTTACGCACACTGTTGTCATATTTTAGTTAAGTTAACTTCAAGTTATCTAGAACCAGTGTTAAACAAAGTTTCCACGTTCCCACATAACCGCGGGCACGGCTTTCCGAAAAGATTTAACCCTACAGGGGTGCTCCAACTAGTCCATCACAAATTACCACAAGCCGCATAGAAATCCTCAATCACGAAGCTCGCGATCTCGTCGGATTCCCTAGTGGAAAACCTCAAGTTTGAGATTACCCAATGCATCACCGGAATCCCGATGCACAAGATATTCCATCAAAGGTAAAACTAATCCAGCAAGGCCGCCCGACGTGTCTATGATCCCAATAGGAGTCGCGTACCTCGTTCTCAGGACACGACGGATAAGCGAAGCGTACGAGTGCCAAACCTCGAGTTTCCTCGCGGTGGCCCCGCACGGTGCTCTGTTTTTGGACAAACACTCATGAGGAGCACTGGCCCGGAGGTTGATTAAAATAGTCCGCGGGTGCCGGCGGGTCCCTATGCATTATTATTAGGTTATTAGGAAAATGTAGTACCAAAGTTGGGCCTTGCCAGACCAGCTTTAATATAAAACGAATTATCAAGGGGGTCCCCATAACAACCCCGATCGTGTTAGGAGCGCTCATTTATGGAACATAACACCGGTAGCCGGAAACTAAGGGGGCAAAGGTGGAACAAAACACCAGGCTAGAAAGGCCGAGCCTTCCACCTTTTACCAAGTATATAGGTCCATTAAATTAAATAGCATTAAGTATGGTGATAAGACAAGGAACCCATGTTATCACATGGAAGCATCTGCACCTGCAACTAGCAGCAATAACAACATGGATAAGCAAGCGGTAACATAGCCAATCAGTGGTTTGCTAGGTCGAACAGGTTGAAGGTTATCATGGCATTATTGAGAGGCTGATATTTAACATGTGGTAGGCAACGAGACATAACGATAGAGACGGTAAAACTAGCATGGCAATGATAGTAATGGTATCTGGGGAAATGATCATCTTGCCTGAGATCCCGCTTGGAAGAAGAATGCCTCCGTGAAGCAGACGAACCGACGTAGTCGAACGGGTCCTCACAATCCGGCACGCTACGGAGCTCTATCGAGACGAAGCAAACCGGAAACACAAATCAACGCACGAAATTCACCACACGATGCACAACACATATGATGCATGAGCTACTGAATACATGCAAGTCACGGCATGACAATTAACACAATCAAACACTACACATTAAGTGAAGTTCAATATGCAACGAGTTGCATATTGACGAAACTCCACGTTTATTATTTAGTTATATCCCGATTAGATACACGGCAATATTAAATGTGGTTAAACATGGCAAGAGGTGAATCGCAATTAAAAAACCTATCTAGGCATTTTAAATGAGGTCGGAAATGTCATATAGCACCTCCGAAACGACCTCACATGTTAATTTACAATTCTGTCCAGATAAGAATTAACACCTTTAGTTAGTTATTAAACAACAAAACAAATAGGTTCACGTGATTATACGCGTCAAGGCAAGCAATCTACACATAAAGAACATCTCCAACGGAGCTACGGATCAAAAGATACAAGCACCGCAAGATACGATGGCATGAATGCAATATGTGTGCAACAACGGTCACGAGCACTTCTAATCATACATACAGCAAGAGAAAATGAATCTACACGAGATTCTAAGCAAGTTTCATGTAGGTCACGATCAAATCGGAGCTACGGTTCAACAACTACGAGCAAAACAAGAAATGACTACAATCTGCCAAAATCAGCCACATAGCATCTTCTACGCCCCACAACTACGAGCTACACAACTCCGATAAAGTCAAGCAATGCATGACACGAAAGAGGGCAAGAAGCACTACTACAAACAACTAACAACAACTATCATGGCAGCAAGGAACACTAGGAAAAGAAGACACAACATGGCATCGCACACACTATTTCAGACTTAGTGAAAATAGCACTTCATGAAAGTGCAGTTTTCGATCTGAAGCAATATTGATAGCAGCAAAATCCTAAGCTACAGGTCTCCCAATGGCATGAAAATTTACAGCATGCTAGAGAAACACAAGGGGTACAACTAACTCCATTGGACCAACCTCAAAAGAGCTACACATCACAAGATACAAGCAAGACAAGACAACAACAAAATATAACAGATTCCAGACTTAGAAATATTTCAGCTCCTCCAAATCAGCACTATTTCTAGCAACTTGAGAGCAAGCAAACAACTCCTAAACATGCATTTCTATTGCAACCAAAAATACCAGGGGCTAAACAAAACATCCAAGATCAACTCCCTAGTTGACAACTTAAGCAAACGGGGCAGAGAATAAATCCTACGAATTAAACAAAAGGGCATCACGGCAGAATATCGCGCGAACTAACTTGCTCTAATGCTAAAACTAATTGCACAGAAAAATCCATGGGATTTTTCTACCCCGGAAACATATAAAATATGTGGGGTTGCAACACAAAATAAAGCCACACTAAAATGCGAGATAATAACCTATACACGGGAAAATAAACTACCGGCAAACCCTACACGCAAAAATACAAATGACTGGTCTAAAATACATGGAAAAATAGTTCCTAGAACATGGGCATTTTGTCTAACGTACTCGAGCAATCCGGACCGCAAGAAAAAATAAAGACGGGACGAAACAATATAGGACAGCACGTTAAACTAGGAGTTCGGCACGTAAACCTACGTCAAATAATTATGCAAGTTGTGAAATCATGTTCTACTCGCAAAACTACCCCAAAACCATATAAAACACTCCTCGTTCCGACTTACGGATAAAAAGTTACGGGCATTTAAATATCTAGCATAACCCCGAAAATATTAAATCGCAGACTAATTAGAAAAACCGAATCGGGCCGAATCTACACAGGGCATTGGGCGCAAGATAAAAGAACACGCCACAGGCGCTAGATAGGCAGCAGCGAGGGGCTCACCTTGTGGCCTTCGGCCCATGAGGGGAGGCTGGAGCAGAGGGGAGGGCGAGTAGCGCTGGCCTGGGCCTCGGTTCGCTCGTGGGCCTAGCAGGGACGCGGGCCGGCCTCCTCGGCAGGTCAACGCCCAGGTGAGAAGCCTCGGCTTTCTCCCGAGCGAAGCGAGCAGCGGCGGCGGCGCAGCGCTGCTCGAGGGAGCTCCGGCGAGCGGACAAGGACGGGTCCGGCTGGAGATGGGAACGCACCTCCCCGGGCTGGATCTCGCCGGAACCGGCCGGATCTGGGCGGCGTGGATGGAGATCAATCAGGGCTCGTTCGCTGCAGAGAGAGAGAGGAAGAGAAGTGGTGAGGGAGAGGAGGTAGGAGGAGAAGGGAGAGGAGAACGCGGGGCACCGGTTGGATGGCGGCGGGGTCAGCGCGGTGGCGGCTTGCCGGAGCACCGGTGGCCGGCCGACGTGGGAGGATGAGCCGCCTCGTGCGGGAGCTGCTCGCTGGAGGCGCGGGAGAAGCGGGCGCCGGGGCAGGGAGACACACGGGCGGCTCGGTCGGGCGACGGCGCGCCGGATGGGCCTCGCACGGGCCTGATCTGGGCTCAGCGGGCCTAGCTGGTGGGAGGTGGCTAGGGTTTCGGGGGTAGGCGTGCGAATCCCGAGGCAGAGGGGCTTAGCTGCCTAAAAATGCATAGGGGACTATACATAGACAAATGGGGGGCTATGTTTAGCGAAATTCCGCCCCGGTTTCAACCGCGCGGTTGGATTTGAACGATTCCGCACGCGGGAATGGGTACGCGGCCGTGTAGAGGGGATATCCGGAGACGAGAGGGAGAACGGGCGGCACGGCAACGATTTTTGAAACACCGACAGACGTTCGACGGTAGACCGAATACGGTGCCGCTACAGTCGACCGTTCGGGTACCAGACGAACTCCGATCGCAACGAAATTCGACAGGCGGCCTGGCTATATTAAAATATCACTGCCCGTCAAATCTCAACCCAATCAGAGAAAGTTTTACGCACACTTTAAAAACAGGGTTTCGAACGATGTCGCGGGCGCGTGCGTGTGCGGTCAGGCTCGGAATGAACAACGACGAACGCGAAGAGAAGCGGCAACTAATAGCGGATCCAAGTTTTGAAAACTGGCGACAACGGAGATGCCGATGCAATGCAGATGATGTGCATGATGCGATGATGACGCAACAAATAAAAATAGACACACGACGGAAACGGAAAGAAAAGGGGAATCTTCTGGAACGTCGGCATCGGGCTGTCACACGTATCCTGGTAACTCCTCTAACAACAATGGCAACTGTTATGGTAATTCTTATGGAAATCTTTCTACCAATAATAATAAGTTCTCCTCTGATCTTGAAAATATTATTAAAGAATTCATTAGCTCTCAAAAAGTTTTCAACACTATGTAGAGGAAAAGTTGCATAAAGTTGATGATTTGGCTAAAAACGTGAATAGAATTGCTCTTGATGTAGAATCTCTTAAAAATAAAGTTTTTCTACCTAAGCATGATTTTAATGAGACTATAAAATCTATCCAAACCTCTATTAATGAAACTAAGGAGAGGATCACTAGATTAAAAGCTAAGCGGGAATTCTTAGAAAAAGCGCTTCTACCCGATTTTTCCGGAATCATGATGAAGATATTAAAATGATTGGTACCTCTCATATTGATTCTTTGTTTACTTCTCTGAATATAAATGACAAAGGCACTGGAGTTAAACCAACTCTAGCTAAGGAGAGTCCCGTTTGCTTGGTGAGTGATGATTTTAATGATAAAACTGAAAAAGGTGGGTTTGGAGAGGTTAAAACATTATCTAGTGAAGTGCCCACTATATTAAATTACAAGAATTTTAATTGTGAGAGATGTTATTTAGTAGAATTTATTTACTTGTTGCAAACCATTATTATCTCACCTAATGCTTATGAACAAAACAAGACTTTTACTAATCATATTGTAGGAGCAATGATAAAAGCTTATGATGAGAAACTTTAGCTAGAAGTTTCTATTCCTAGAAAATTGCATGATGAGTCAGAAGCTACTATTAAAATAAAGATAAGTAAATATGAATGCAATGCTTTGTGTGACCTAGGTGTCGGTGTCTCAACTATACCTAAATCTTTATGTGATGTGCTTGGTCTCACTAATATTCAAGATTGTTCCCTCAACTTGCATCTTGCGGATTCTACCATTAAGAAACCTTTGTGCAGAATAAATGATGTGCTTATTGTTGCAAATAAAAATTATGTGCCAGTAGATTTAATTGTGCATGATATTGAATCTAATCCTATTTGTCCAATTATAATTGGTAGACCTTTTCTATGGATGATAGGTGAAATTATTGATATGAAAGAACGAAAATAATAAATGATGTGCTTATTGTTGCAAATACAAATTATGTGCCTGTAGATTTCATTGTGCATGATATTGAATCTAATCCTATTTATCCAATTATAATTGGAAGACCTTTTCTATGAACTATAGGTGAAATTATTGATATGAAAGAAGGAAACATATGATTCCAATTCCCATTAAAGAAAGGGATGGAACACTACCCTAGAAAGAGAATCAAACCACTGTATGAATCTATCGTGAGCTCTACTTATGGGTTGAGTGTCAAGGAAGACAATACTTGATCATATGCATTATGCCTAGCTAGGGATGTACAACAATAACGCTAGTTGGGAGGCAACCCAATTGTTATCTTTAATTTTTATTATTTACTTTCTGTTTGTGTGTGATAACATGATTGTTGCTACTGTATTTATTGTGTTTTTTATGTTTCAATTAGTATTTGTGCCAAGTAAAGCCTTTGAGATGATTTGAATGATAAGTAGACTTGATACGGTGCAAAAATAGAAACTTTGACGCCGAGTGCGAAGGAAAGCCTTTGGGATGATTTTACTGGTACGCCATTTTAATCTTAATTTTTTTTTACACAATATTGCTATACAAATTCCGCAGGTCGTCCTGATTTTTTTTTTGAAAGATCCAGCTTGAAATGCTGGCATATATTAGCACTTAGCAGGTAGAAGGGAGGTTACATAAAGGCGGGGGATACGGTCCTAGGACCAAGGATAAAAGAAGGAGAGAACATAAAAGAGGAAAAAAACGAGAGAGCCGATCCCTCACGGAGGATCCCAGAACGGGGGCTCCAAGAAGGACGCTCCAGCTTGTCTCCATAGCTCAACGGTTCTCGTGATTGTGCATTGAACGTCGTGTTCATGCGCCAGCTTGCCTGTGAAAGTGCAATCATTCCTATGTTTCCACATCTCCCATAGGATCAGTATGATCATCGTCTTTGTAGCCTTCCGTTGACGTGGTAGTATGATCATCGTCCTGATTTTTTAGAATTGTTAGAGTTACAGAAGTATGGTAGTTAATTATATATTTATTGATTGCTCTATTTTAGACAAATTCTGTTGTTTGCTTGCGTAGTTTGCATGTTTTGTTGATGCTATGGATTATATCAGGGGGGTTAAGTCATGGAAAAGTTAGAATACAGTACTTTATAAAATAATAAAATTAGAATCCATTTATGATAGTACCTAAAGTATTTGATATGTTTATTATACTAACGGATCTCACGAAGATTCTCTTGAGTTTTGTGTGCTGAAGTTTTCAAGTTTTGGGTGTTATCACGATGGACGAAGGAATAAGGAACAAAAGAGCCTAAGCTTGGGGATGTCCAAGGCACCCCAAGGTAATATTCTAGGAAGACTCAAGCATCAAAGCTTAGGGATGCCCCGGAAAGGCATCTCCTCTTTCGTTCCAAACCATCGGCATGTCACTTGGAGCTATATATTTACCATCACATGGTATGAGTTTTGCTAGGAGCGTCGTTTGTTTTTGCTTCTTTTTGTTTTACGTTGCCACAATCATTGTTTGATCGACACACCTATTTGAGAGAGACACACTTTTACCGGAGCAGACGTGTCCGAAGCAGCAAGGAACGTCGAGAGTGGTTTGGGGACGGTGGTGGAGACACTGTGGGTTCATGACGGCGATGATGCTAGGGAAGATACAGTGTGGACGAGGAAGAAGAGGGGAGAGGAAGAGGGAAAGCTAGGCTAGATATGACGTTGTGTCGTGATTTTTTTTCAATTACCCCGTTCTCTATTTATTCATCAAAAGAAGGAATCTTTGCAGAAATCGTTTGTAGAATACAATCTGTTGGCTCATGCAGCCACACTTTACATAACTTATTCCTTACTCCATGTTTAGCTAGACCATGTGTTGCACCGTTCGCAGTCCGGTGAACCCAGCTCACCCTCCATTCCTGTCTCTCTCCCAGCAGTTGATTCACCTCTTCTATGATTGGTCCAAGGACACATGAGTCATGTTTGTAATCCTTCAGCTTGCCAACAATCTCTTTACAGACTGACTCAATATGCAGCATGTGCGCGTTTACTTCTGCAGCTAGTTGAGCAACTCTTTTGCAAGTGAGTAGTTCCATCTTGGCTGGTTTAGTGCCGCTCGGGAACAAGTGACAGGCTCGACCCAGGTACGCACCCTCATGGTTCCTAAAAACCATTCCTATAGCTCCCATTGTTAAATTTTGATTCAAATTCTATCGTATTGGACTGGACGTAGTACAAATGGTGTGGGCCTTTGCGTTGGCACCGATGCGTACGACTATAACTCGTTTACTTGTTCTCCAAGGACTTTCATGTATTGCCCCTCATATATGCTCCATGTAGTCGCACCTAAAGACGGCATGTCGTCTCGTTCTTGTAATACTCCTCCTCATAGTGATTGCGCCTTCGTGCGTCCATGATTTTCTCCCGCAAGGGTTTCCACGTAAAAATCCGTGTCTCTCGTGTCTCGTTGATCTTGTTTTATCTAACAGGTGGTATACAGAGCTGAGGTTCTACACATACAAGATTTGTTTGAGACGAGAGGAGCTAGGGTTACGATCGCTGCCGGGCGTTCAGACGATTCCGACTGGGATTCGTTTTCCGCAGCTGCCGCCGTTGTTAAATCACTGCCGCGGTTGCTGCGTTGATGTGGCTGGTCCATCGAGCCGTCAAATCGTTGTTGCGTTGCTGTGGCTGGTCCATCGAGCCGTCAAATCGCAAGTACGCAAGTTGCTGCTAATCCCGCAAATTCTATTGTGTGTCCGAGGGAATCAACCGCCCACGACAGGAGCTGCTGCTGTTGCCGGTCTGCACGTAACAGATCATGTGCTCCTGGTGCTGCTGCTGCTCCACGTATCCGCGTGGAATACGCTGGAGCCCCGAGGCATTCGTACACTACGTGGAGATCAATCCATCGCTACTTGCAAGCACAGAAATCTGATCGATCTCTGTTTCCTACTAGTACACAGATTTGTTTTTTCTTTTCTCCAATTGCTACATCCACAACGAAAGCTACCAGGTGCTATTATTTCTAGTTTCTTTGCTCCGCATATTAATTTTGTCACGTATTTTCTCTACCAGCCTGTACTACTTTGTATACACAGATTTATCTACTCATGACTTCCATAAAGTACAATCTTCCACTGCTGGATCGTGACACAAGGTTTACCCTATGGCAAGTCAAGATGCGGGCGTTGTTGGTGCTGGCAGGACAAAGGAGAAGAACTCACATAATGGAAACCATGGCAAAAGTAAGAACAACCAGAGGGGCCGGTCGCAATCCAGAGACAAGAAGAAGTCTTGCAGGTATTGCAAGAGAGACTGGCATGACATCTCAGAATGTTTCAAGTTGCAGAACACGGAAAAAAGGAATGGTACCTATAAACCGAAAGGTAACAAACAAGGTGAAAATTCTGCTAATGTTGCTCGTGATGATAGTTCCGATGATGCTCTTGTTGTTATTGCTGGATGTGCTGAGACCAATGATGAGTGGGTACTTGACACTGCGTGTACTTTTCATATGTGCCCGCATAGAGATTGGTTTACTACTTTTGATTCTACTACTGTTGCTGGTTCCGTTTTGGGTTTTGATAATTCACCATGCAAGATTGAACGCATAGGTTCCATTCGAATCAAGATGTTTGATGGCACAATCAGAACTTTGACATATGTTCGGTATATTCTGAAGATGAAGAGAAATCTTATCTCTGTGAGTGCCCTTGATGCAAAGGGATACAAGTATTCAGGTGGAGATAGTGTTTTGAAGGTCACCAAAGGTTCTCTCACTGTGATGAATGGTGACTTAAGTTCGACCAATGGTCTTTATTACCTTCGAGGTTCTACCGTTTCAGGTAATGCTACTCCCGTTATTTCAAAGGATTATGATTGTGATGCTTCTAACCTTTGGCATATGTGTCTTGGACATATTAGTGAACTTGGTTTGGCAGAGTTAAATAAGAGAGGTCTTCTTAAAGGATATCAAACTGGTAAATTGAAATTTTGTGAGCATTGTATCTTCGGCAAGCACAAGAGGGTGAAGTTCAACACTTCGACTCATACAACTGAAGGTATTCTTGATTATGTGCATTTTGATTTATGGGGACCATCTCGCAAAAAGTCACTAGGTGGTCCTAGTTACATGTTGACTATTATTGATGATTATTCGAAAAAGGTTTGGCCTTATTTCTTGAAGCATAAATGGCAAGATTTCTCAGCTTTTAAGGAGTGGAAGATTATGATTGAGAGAAAATTGAAAAGAAGGTAAAAATACTTTGCACTGATAATGGTATGGAATTCTGTTCTAAGCAATTTGGGAATTATTGCAAGTCTGAAGGCATTGTCAGACACCACACCGTTCCTTATACTCCTCAACAAAACGGTGTTGCTGAGCGTATGAACAGGACCATTATTTCCAGAGCCCGTTGCATGTTGTCCAATGCAGGTTTGCATACGCGTTTTTTGGCTGAGGCCACTTCCACTGCTTGTTATCTCATCAACAGTTCACCATCCATTCCTCTTAATAAGAAAACTCCAATTGAGGTATGGTCTGGTTCACCTGCTGATTATTCACAGTTGATAGTTTTTGGTTGCATTGCTTATGCTCATGTCGATAATGGAAAGTTGGAGCCTAGGGCTGTTAAGTGCATATTTCTTGGTTATAAATCTGGTGTTAAAGGTTTTAAATTGTGGAAATCCTGAAACACAAAAGATTGTTATTAGTAGGAATGTTATCTTTAATGAATCTGCTATGTTACATGATGTTCCACCTACTAATGTTCCTCTTGAGAGTGAACAGCAGTCTACTATTCAGCAGCCTACTGTTGAGGTGGAGCATCTTATCGATTCAGGTGATATTTCTGATAAGGAAAATGTTGATGCACATGATGAACTCGTCTTTGATGATGAACATGTCACTCCAAATCAGCCTATTGTTCCACCCGGTTGGAATCTCGCACGTGACAGAGTTAGGCGGGGTATTAATGCACCTGAAAGGTTAATTGAGGAGTGCAATATTGTTTCTTTTTCTTTATCTGTTGCAGAAGAAATTGAAGGTAATGCTGAGCCTTCTTCATATTCCGAGGCTATTAATTCTGGTGATAGTAATAAGTGGATGACTGCTATGCATGATGAGATGGAATCACTTGAAAAGAATGGCACTTGGGATTTGGTAAGATTACCTAGAGAGAAGAAACCTATTCATTGCAAGTGGGTTTTCAAAATAAAGGAAGGTGTTTCTCCTAATGATGAGGCAAGATATAAAGAAAGGTTGCTTGCTAAAGGTTATAGCTAAATTCCAGGTATTGACTATAACAAAGTCTTTTCTCCTATTGTGAAGCATAGCTCTATTCGCAATTTACTTAGTATTGTTGCCATGAATGATTTTGAGCTTGAACAATTTGATGTTAAAACTGCATTCTTACATGGAGAATTAGAAGAGGATATTTATATGGAACAACCTGAAGGTTTTGTTATTCCTGGAAAAGAAAAGCTTGTCTGTAAGTTAAAGAAATCTCTTTATGGATTGAAGTAATCCCCTCAACAGTGGTACAAGAGATTTGACACCTTTATGCTCTCTCAATGTTTCAATTGGTCTAGTTATGATAGTTGTGTTTATTGGAAAACTGTCAATGGTTCAGCTATTTATTTGCTCCTTTATGTTGATGATATGTTCATTGCTGCAAAGAGCATGTCAGAGATTGATGAACTAAAGAAGAAATTGAGTAATTAATTTGAGATGAAGGATTTGGGTGCAGCAAAAAAAATACTTGGCATGGAAATATCCAGAGATAGACCGTCTAGAAAATTATATCTCAATCAGAAGGGATATATTGATAAAGTTCTTCGTCGTTTTAATATGCATAATGCCAAGCTAGTAAGTACTCCGTTAGCTGCACACTTCAAATTATCATCAGCCTTATGTCCTAACTCAGATGCAGATATTGAGTACATGTCTAGAGTTCCCTATTCGAGTGCAGTTGGTTCACTTATGTATGCCATGGTTTGTTCTCATCCGGATTTATCTTATGCGCTGAGTGTTGTTAGTAGATACAAGGCTAATCCTGGAAAAGAGCATTGGAAAGCAGTTCAGTGGATTTTTAGATACCTACGAGGTACTTCTATTGCTTATTTACAGTTTGGAAAAAATGGAGATGGACTTGTTGGTTTTGTTGATTCTAATTTTGCTGGTGATTTGGATAAGAGGAGATTACTCACGGGTTATGTTTTCACCATTGGTGGTTGTGTTGTGAGTTGGAGAGCTACTTTGCAGTCTATTGTGGCTTGTTCCACTACTGATGCCGAGTATATGGCTATTTCTGAGGAATGCAAAGAAGCTATCTGGTTGAGAGGTTTGTACACTGAGCTTTGTGGAGATTCATCTTGCCCTACCATATTTTCTGACAGTCAAAGTGCTATATATCTTATAAAGAATCCAATGTATCATGAGAGAACAAAACACATTGATGTCAGATTTCACTATGTTCGAGATGTTGTTGCTAAAGGTGATTTGAAGGTGTTGGGCATAGTTTATGCCTAAGTAATTTTGGTGATTGATGACAGTACCGTCAAGGACTAACCGTGTGTGTTAAGGTTTCAGATAACACACGTCAACGGCGCAAGACGACTCGCCTCCTCATTCATGGAACGGAAGCACGGCGCTCTCTACAATTCTCTTTATTTGAGTCATAGGAAAGCCGTACTATTAAGAGGGGAACCGTAGTGGAAAGGTTTGGGTGGAATCTATCTTTGCACGCGCACACTTCACATATTTTCCCTTACCTTCATCTTTGTAGCGGCCCCCGCCGCTGTGTTTCTTTCCTCCTTTCAAAATGGTCCCCAGCGGTAGTACTGCTAGCCCTAGCAGTAGTACCGCTGGAATGCTAG
This sequence comes from Hordeum vulgare subsp. vulgare, assembly GCF_904849725.1. NCBI lineage: Eukaryota > Viridiplantae > Streptophyta > Magnoliopsida > Poales > Poaceae > Hordeum > Hordeum vulgare. The sequence continues at coordinate 221,220,907 of NC_058524.1, read as the reverse complement.
CGGTAGTACCGCTGGCTGGCGGTAGTACCGCTCCAGGAGCTTAGTACCGCCTGCCTATCGGTTGTTCGTGGACGGACCTTTTTGCGAAGACTTTCTTGGCGGTGGTAGTGCTTTTGCACTACCAGGGGCCGAGCGGTACTATCGCTGGGGCCAGCGGTAGTACCGCTGCAACCAGCGGTAGTACCGCTAGTCGGCGGTAGTACCGCCCCTGGTCAGCGGTAGTACCGCTGGAGTGCCAGCGGTAGTACCGCTGCAGCCAACGGTAGTACCGCTCGAGCTCGGGCAGAGAGTGGGAAAACGGTCTGATTTTCCGCCCCTCTATATAAAGGGATCTTCTAGCTGTGGAACCTCATCTCTTACCTTCCCAAGCGCCCCAAGCTCAAAAGTGCCCAATCTCTCTCCCTAGCCAATCAAACTTGTTGATTCTTTAGGGATTGGTTGAGAAGGCCTAGATCCCCACTTCCAGCAAGAGAAAAGTTGATTCCCCCACCAATCCCTTGCGGATCTTGTTACTCTTGGGTGTTTGAGCATCCTAGACGGTTGAGGTCACCTCGAAGCCATATTCCATTGTGGTGAAGCTTCGTGGTCTAGTTGGGAGCCTCCAAGCTTTGTGTGGAGTTTGCGCCAACCTTGTTCGTAAAGGTTCGGTCGCCGCCTTCAAGGGCACCTATAGTGGAATCACGGTACCTTGCATCGTGCGAGGGCGTGAGGAGAATACGGTGGCCTTAGTGGCTTATTGGGGAGCATGGTGCCTCCACACCGCTCCAACGGAGACGTACTTCCTGTCAAAGGGAAGGAACTTCGGTAACACATCCTCGTCTCCATCGGTTCCACTTGTGGTTATCTCTAACCTTTACTTTGTGTATGCTTATGTTGTTAACTATATCTTGCTTGTCTTAATAGCTCTCGTTGTTAACTCCATTAGGGTTCACCTCATTGTCGTAATATTTGTGAACCCATATGTTGTTTACCTTAACTTGCTAAGATTAATTAAAAAGTGGTCATTGTCTATTCACCCCCCCTCTAGTCAACCATATCGATCCTTTCAATTGGTATCAGAGCCACGTCTCTTTATTATGGGTTTAACCACCCGAAGAGTATGGAAGGCGAAGAGGGAATTAACCATGGGCAACCCGAGGCCATGGACTTGACTTCGGTCACAAGGGACGACTTGAATACGGCTATGGCCGCCCTCAAGACGTCCTTGACGAACGAAGTCAAGACCATGCTTAAAGAGTTAATTGAGGGATTTAAAAGTTCACCCGAACCGGCTATGGTGGTTAAACCCATCGTCACAGATTCGGAGGCCAACTCCTCTAAGGAAGCGGCTAAAGGTAGGCGACCTTCCTCATCTCACGAAAAGGATGGGACTGGAACATATGCCTCAGTTCCACCCCCCCATGGTCTATGGAGGATCTATTCCCGCACCTCGTCTTAATCCTGTTGGTCCTCCTCCTAAGCTTGTGAAAGATGACTTTGCTAACTGGGTATTTTCTATTAAGTCTCATTTGAATCACATCTCAACAAACTTGTGGAGAATCATCGAGCAAGGATATTATCCCCATGATCCAAGCAACCTCACTCCAAGAGAAGATGCGGACAATCAATACAATCACTCTGCTTTGTTTATTCTCCAGTCTGCAGTGCCACCTGAAGATCTTCCTCACTTGCGTCCCTTCACTTTGCCAAGGATTGTTGGGAGCATATTATGGAGTTGTACAAGGGAAGCTCAAGCATTCAACGATCCAACTATGAAGTGATACTTGATAAGGCCGATGAGTTTGTGATGAAGGAAGATGAGGACCCTCGTGATCTCTATCGGAGGGTGACTGCTATTGCTGTGGCGCTCAAGGATCATGGGAGCAAGGATGTGGATGATACATGGGTCAAGCGCAAGTTCCTTAAAGCCATCATGCCTTTCAACAAGGCCATGTCATCTGTCATTCATCAGCGGCCAGACTTCCACTCCTTGTCTTCCAGTGAGGTGTTGGATGAATTCATTGCAATGTCAATCATGAACGAAACAGCCGACAATGCTCTTGCTCGTGTTCGATCAAAGACAACTTCACCCAACCTTGCGTTGAAAGCAAAAGCAATGCTTGAAGAAGAAGAAGATGAGGAAGAGGAGGGCTGCCCTGAAGACACAAAGTATGCCTATCATGAGCACATGGCTCTTGCATCAAGGCAATTCTGGGGCAACAAGAGGAACTCAAGACCCACCTTCACCAAGAACAACTCGAGTGGATTCAAACCCAAACAACGAGTAAGGACATGTTATAACTGTGGTAACGTGAGTCACTTCATGGCCGAATGTCCCTATGAGAAAAGGGAAGACAACGGACTCAAGCTCATTCGCAAAGACAAAACCAAATCATTTACAATCAAGAACAACTTTGGGAAGAAACCTCACCCAAAAGGGATGGTGGCCCTTGAAGGGTATCCTTCAGATGATGATGGTGATGATGATGATACAGTGGCAACGGCAACTGTTGCTATTGCCACTACCTCTCCCCAGAAGGTGTCTCTCTTCAACGCCCCCAACGAGAACCACATCACCAAGTGCCTCATGGAAAAAGGTATCAATCAGGTAACTCCCATCATTAAGACCAACATTGCTTCTGCTCCTTCATTGTTAAATTGTGTTGAAGATAGTAATGTTGGGGAACTTAATGAGCATGATCTTGACAAGTTTCTGTGCACTATTAAGGGAGAACGCAAGAAGCACTTTGTTGCTCTCTTGGAACAACTGGGTGAGGCCACTGACCTCATTGAGTCTCATGAGGAGACCATCTCCGAGCTTCAGGGACACAGTCGTGACTATGCCGATGAAATTGCCGAATTATCTAATGCTCTAGAAGAGGAGCGCACTCTTCGTTTGGCTCTTGAGGAGTCATATAACGATGACTACGCTAAAATGCAAAAGAAACTAGATCATGATGTTGTTCTTACTCGTATGCTTAAGTCTGAAAAGTATGCTCTTGGGTTGGCCATGACAGACTCAAAGAGGAGTTTGACACACTTGACAAGCCCACAAGGTCTTGAAAGGTGCTCATTTCTCTCTGAAAGAGTCTCATGATCAACTCCAAGCAAAGCTTACCAAGGAGATCTCTACTTGCCCTCCCTTTGTGTTAATTGATAATGCTTGTGCAACTAACCCTTGTTGTGAGCATGTACATCTTGTGGAGGAAAATGCCAAGTTAAAGGAGAAACTTGAGAAGGGCCTTGTGGCATGCATACAAGGTGAGAAGAGTCTAAACGATCTCTTGAGCACTCAAAAGGGTGTTGTAGGAAAGGAGGGACTTGGACTTACCTCCAAGTCAAAAGGTAAAAGGAGGAACAGGAACAAACAATCTCCCACCCTCATGGACATCTTTGTCGAAAATGGTCTTTATGTGGTGAACTTCTCAAAGCGACCCACTAAGACTGCGACATGTTTGATGGCTAAAGTTGACGTGAGCTGGCTTTGGCATCGCCGTTTACCTCATGTCAATATGAGATCTTTGCAAAGTCTTCTGACAGGGGACCATATTCGTGGACTAACAAATGTGAGCTTTGCTAAAGATCGTGTTTGCAGTTCCTGCATTGAAGGAAAGATTCATGAAACTGCTCATCGTCCAACGACTCTTATCTACACTAAGAGGCCATTGGAACTTCTCCATATGGATCTGTTTGGTCCTCCATCATTTGATAGTCTTGGAGGCAGAAAGTACTGCTTAGTGATTGTTGACGACTACTCAAGATATACCTGGGTATATTTCTTTAAAAAGAAGAGTGAAACTCAACAAACGGTTATCAACTTTGCTAACGAAGCGCAATGTCAACATGAAGCAAAGATCTTGATGATTAGAAGTGACAACGGCACCGAGTTCAAGAACTACACCTTAGATGAGTTTCTAGGTGATGAGGGAATAAAACACCAATATTCTGCACCATATACCCCTCAACAAAACGGCGTGGCAGAAAGGAAGAACCGGACCTTGATAGACACTGCAAGGACAATGATGGCAGAATTCAAATCTCCATATAACTTCTGGGCAGAGGCCATCAACACAGCATGTCATGCATCCAATCGGCTCTACATCCGCAAAGGCTTGAACAAGACTCCGTATGAGATTCTAACTGGAAACAAACCCAATCTCAAGTACTTCCGGGTATTCGGTTGTAAGTGTTTCATTCTCAAGAAAGGTGCACGGTTAGCTAAATTTGATTCTAGAGCACATGAGGGTATCTTTGTTGGTTATGCTACAAACTCTCATGCTTACCCTGTCCTCAACAAGTTCACCGGACTAATTGAGGAGACGTGTAACATAGAGTTTGATGAAAATAATGGCTCCCAAGTGGAGCAAAGTGGTCTTTTGTGATGTAGGTGATGAAATTCCTCCCCAAGCCATAAGAAGAATGGGGATTGGTCAAATACTCCCCATTGAGGAACCCCTTGTGGCCGAAGGAGAAGGACAATGCTCTACTCAAGTGCAGCCATCACCTCCACAAGCCCCACACGCTTCTGATGAACAAAGAGAAGACTCTCAACAAAATAAACAAGCTCAAGGTCAAGATAAATTTCCCAACAATGATGATGTGTCTCAGGATATTCAAGCACTACCCCAAGACTCCGAACCTGCTCATGATCAAGATCAAGTGCAACCCCGAGATCCAGACCAAGTAGAAGCACAAGATCAAGATCAAGAGCAACCACAAATACAAGAACAAACTAGTGAACCTGCTCAAGTCGAAAGACAACATGATCAGGAGACTGTCTCACAATTCCCTTCTGGAGCACCAACAGCCGACTCAAGACGCAAGGGCAAGAAAAGGAAACAAGTCGATGCTCCCCCATTATCTAATGAAGAACTCTTGGAGCGTCGAGCAACCAAGACTGCACACAAGCTGAGAGTCAAGTCACATCTTATGAAGAATGTACTTGGTAGTTTAAAAAGGGGAGTATCCACCCGTTAACAGATTTGGAATTATTGTGACCATCACGCGTTTGTCTCGTATTGTGAACCTCAACAGGTACAGGAAGCGCTCAATGATGAGGATTGGCTTATGGCCATGCACGAAGAACTTAACAACTTCGAGCGCAACCAAGTCTGGGATTTAGTGCCTAGGCTAACGGAGGAACATAATGTCATCGAGACCAAATGGATATTCAAGAACAAGCAAGATGCCAATGGGATTGTGATTCGAAACAAGGCAAGATTGGTGGCTCAAGGCTACTCCCAAGTCGAGGGTATCGACTACGGTGAAACCTGTGCCCCTGTTGCTCGTCTAGAATCTATTTGCATGTTGCTTGCATTTGCTTCTCATCATAACTTCAAATTACAACAAATGGATGTGAAAAGTGCCTTTCCTAATGGTCCTTTGAATGAGTTGGTCTATGTCAAACAACCCCCGGGATTCGAACATCCCAAGCTCCCCAATCATGTGTACAAACTTAATAAGGCACTCTATGGCCTAAAACAAGCCCCACGCGCGTGGTATGATTATCTTACTGAGTTGTTACAAGATCGTGGGTTTGAAATTGGGAAGATAGATCCCACTCTTTTTACTAAGAGGGTTAAAGGGGATTTGTTCATATGCGAACTATATGTTGATGATATTATCTTTGGCTCTCCTAACATTTCCTTCAATGAAGAATTTGCTGCACTAATGACTGAGAAGTTTTAGATGTCCATGATGGGAGAGTTGAAGTTCTTCCTCGGGTTCGAGATTACACAAGGTCTAGAAGAGACATTCATCAAACAAGCCATGTACACTCAAGACATGCTCAAACGGTTCGAGCTCGAAGATGTCAAACCGGTCAAGTTCCCCATGCCAACAAGATGCAAGCTTGACAGTGATCCCAATGGTAAAGCAGTGGATCAAAAGGTATATCGCTCCATGATTGGATCCCTCCTTTACCTTTGTGCATCTAGACCGGATATTATGTTGAGTGTAGGGATATGTGCACGGTTTCAATCCGCACCAAAAGAAAGCCATTACATGGCTGTTAAGCGAATCTTTCGATATTTGGCTCATACCCCAAACTTTGGCCTTTGGTATCCCAAAGGAGCAAACTTCAATCTAGTTGGCTATTCTGACTCAGATTGGGCAGGAGATTGTGTGGAGAGGAAGTCAACGTCTGGAGGATGCCAATTCCTTGGTCGCTCATTGGTAAGTTGGTCGTCAAAGAAGCAGAATTGCGTCTCCTTATCATCCACCGAAGCTGAGTATGTGGCAGCTGCAAGTTGTTGTGCACAATTGCAATGGATGAGGCAAACTTTAAAGGATTATGGTGTCACTTGTGACAAAGTGCCTCTTCTATGTGACAATCAAAGTGCTATCAAGATTTCCCTCAACCCAGTGCAACATAGCAAAACCAAACATATTGATATTCGCCATCACTTCATTCGTGAACATATCAAGCTAGGTGATATTGAGGTTTATTTCATCCACACTGAAGAGCAACTTGCAGATATTTTCACTAAGCCTCTAGATGAAGCAAGGTTCCGGGAGTTAAGGCATGAGCTAAATATCATTGATTCAAGTAATGTGGATTGAAACTAGGCATGTTGCACCTCACTTTGTATTCCATCTTGGTCTAGATGTAGGCATGGACATAGGGGGAGTGTTGTTCTCTCAATGAAATTTCCCTCCCCCCATTATGCATAAATCAATCTAGTCTTTCACTTTAGCCATTGTCAAATGGCACTTGTGCTTCAAAGACGAGCATTGGTCATGAACCCAAGGATAATTCTTCGCAGTGTTATACCATTGTCTCAAACATAGGTGGCCTCGGCCACCGCCCCTCCCACCTTTCTTTCGTATAGAAGAAAGGAAATACAATGACAAGTCAGTACGTGTTTCTAGGTGCTATCTCTTTTTACTTACTTGTCATTTTCCCAAGTTCTTCTCTTATCCTAGGCCGCGTTGTGACATTTGCAACGGTACTACCGCCAGGGGTAGCGGTACTACCGCCAGGACCCCAGCGGTACTACCGCCAGGGGTAGCGGTACTACCGCCAGGACCCCAGCGGTACTACCGCTAGGGATGGCGGTACTACCACCAGGATTCCCATCTAACACGACCTGCTAGGAATTTTTAGGTCTGTCTCAAGGGGGAGCGGTACTACCGCCAGGGGGAGCGGTACTACCGCCAGGACCCCAGCGGTACTACCGTTGCATCCAGCGGTACTACCGCCAGGTAGCGGTACTACCGCTAGGTCCACAGCGGTACTACCGCTGGCCCGTACCCCTTGGGCTATATAAAGGAGGGGGAGCCCGTTTTTCCCAGACTCTTTCTTCTTCCTCGCGGCTCCTCTCTCCCCTAGCTCGAAATCCCCTGTTTTGATCTCATTTCGTGGAGCTCCTTCTCTCCGTTGGATTGGAGGGGTTGCTCCACTTCTCCTTCCTCCTGCAAGGGCCATGAATCCCGGTAAAGCTCCTCCCCGTCTTCTATTGGTTGATGTTCTTGATCTAGGGTTAGGAGCATTGGGGGATTGGATCCAAGTCTTTGATCTTGTGCCTTGTTCTTGGATGGCATGAAGGAGATATTTGAGGGGAGTGTAGGTCCTATGAATCGTTGCTGATTATTTTGCCATGCCCTAGGATTTACTTGTTTTAGATCAAGCGCTTGAACTATGTTTGGATTAGATCTAAAACTTGCTCTCTCTTTCCTAGGCATGTACTTATTTCGGTGATACCTGTGATCCTCATGTGAGTAGGGCTGTGATGGAGTTCTTAGTGTTCATATACATCCCATGCCCCTCGTAAAAATCATGTAGCCCTATGCATGAGGTCTACTTTATCTGACAGATCTGAAAATCACACCCCAACGGTACTACCGCCAGGGGTAGCGGTACTACCTCCAGGGGTAGCGGTACTACCGCGAGGAGGATTCAATGTGCATTCGTTTCATGTGCTTGGCAATGAGTGTTTATTTTTCTGCTTTTTCTAGTTCATTGCCTTGACTCTTTTTGTCGCTTCTTTCGCTGTGTGTTTTGTGTCACAGGTGGTTCTCGCCGTTCGAACCCCCCACGGGACACGCAGTCAAAGCACTATCGCAACCCAGAAGCTCCAGAGGGGTCTGCCACTTCAGGTCTGCAACCCAAAAAGCAGTCCTTCAAGAAGACCGCGAACAAGGATAAGGGGATCAATGTCCGAACAATGCCCCCCAAGGACTTTCTGTGGCTTCGCATTCAGAACCATTATCTCAAAGAGAAGGCTGTGATCAAGAATGTCGACCATGTTTGGGCAAAGGATCACTGCAGGATCTACCATGATATTGTCATGCATTTCAAGAAGAACTATGTCCCCGTTCAGTGGATTGACCTAGCTCATCTTCAGCGGAATCTGGACTATTTTGGTGATGCCCTCTCTCTGATTGACAAACTGGGCATCAAGGACATCATCACTTTCAAGACAGATTTTGACCCCACTGCTGTTGCCCAGTTCTATGTCACGGTCCACTTCTCTCCTGATGAAGAGCGCTCTATGGTGTGGATGACTGGGACTCAGAGCACTATCGCAACAGGATCTACCGGTACCTGGCGTGAATTCATGACATTCGTCAAGGTTGACTTCCAGGCAGTTGACACTCCACTTGGGTCGCGTCCTCATGCTGCAGCTCCCACCGATAGGCCCCCGGCAAAGGACAGATTGCAGCAACTCTATGTGAGGAAGGGTGTGCTCCCCAAGCATCTGGACATCATGCATCGGATCTTCCACAACACCCTCTTCCCTCGCATTGGTAACTTCGACGAGGTTCATGGCTCTTTGGCTGAGATGCTGCTGCTTTGTGAGGAGGCGATGACTAAGGAGTCTGCCCCTCTTGATATTTCTGATGTGATGTTCACGGAGCTCTGGAACTGCATCATCATGCGTAAGGTTCCCATCTACGGGCCCTATCTGTTCGCTTATATTCGACAGAAGTGGCAAGATACTTATCCCGAGGAGGTGCTCTACGTTCAGTCTGACTACATTGTGCACGACCCGGTCAAGCTTCGCATCAAGGATAAATGGGCTAACCCATCAACCTCCTCTCAGCACATGGATACTGACACAGAGACTGCTGCTGACAGAGGAACCGCCTCTCAGTCCTGCTCTTCTGCCATGCCATCTTGGGCCATCAAACTGCAGGATAAAATGAAGACTCTATTCTGTATGCAGGCTAAGGGTCAGTACCAGACGCACGTGGCTCAGAAGGAGAGTCGCCAGAGGCACAAGCGTGTTCTAAGTACTCTTGATGTGGACATCTCAAGCGGATCAGAGGACGACATCAGTCCAGAGGCTACTTGGATGCAGGCTCAAGGTTACCAGTGGTCTGGCGATCAGGAGGAAGAGGAGGAGCAGGACGATCAGGAGGGTACCGGCGAGTCTGGTGATGCTGAGGATGAGGAGTAACCACCTGTGGCGTTAGGTGTGCCCCTTTTTGGTTTCTTGTGCCAAAGGGGGAGAGAGTCTAGGAGCTGGATTTGCTTTCATAGTCGAACTTTGCTTTGATTTGCTTTCTTTCGTGGTTTGCTTCGAACTTGGTTTGCTTCTAGTTTGCTATCGTTTGTGAGACATGAACTTATGTGAGATTTATTTCCATCATATGATGTGAGTCATATGCCCCGTATTGTCATATATCTCTATCTTTTTGTTCTCATATTATTCTCTGTGCAAATCCGGTATTGTCATCAATCCACCAAAAAGGGGGAGATTGTTGGGGCATAGTTTATGCCTAAGTAATTTTGGTGATTGATGACAGTACCGTAAAGGACTAACCGTGTGTGTTAAGATTTCAGATAACACACGTCAACGGCACAAGACGACTCGCCTCCTAATTCATGGAACGGAAGCACGGCGCTCAATACGATTCTCTTTATTTGAGTCATAGGAAAGCCGTACTATTAAGAGGGGAACCGTAGTGGAAAGGTTTGGGTGGAATCTATCTTTGCATGTGCACACTTCACATATTTTCCCTTACCTTCATCATTGGAGCGGCCCCCGCCGCTGTGTTTCTTTCCTCCTTGCAAAATGGTCCCCAGCGGTAGTACCGCTGGCTCGCAGTAGTACTGCCCCTGGTCAGCGGTAGTACCGCTCCAGGAGCTTAGTACCGCCTGCCTAGCGGTTGTTCGTGGACGGACCTTTTTGCGAAGACTTTCTTGGCGGTGGTAGTGCTTTTGCACTACCAGGGGCCCAGCGGTAGTACCGCTGCAACCAGCGGTAGTACCGCTAGTCGGCGGTAGTACCACCCCTGGTCAGCGGTAGTACCGCTGGAGTGCCAGCGGTAGTACCGCTGCAGCCAGCAGTAGTACCGCTGGAGCTCGGGCAGAGAGTGGGTAAACGGTCTGATTCCCCCCCCCCCTCTATATAAAGGGTTCTTCGAGTTGTGGAACCTCATCTCTTACCTTCCCAAGCTCCATTGTTGCGCCCCAAGCTCAAAAGTGCCCGATCTCTCTCCCTAGCCAATCAAACTTGTTGATTCTTTAGGGATTGGTTGAGAAGGCCTAGATCCACACTTCCACCAAGAGAAAAGTTGATTCCCCCACCAATCCCTTGCGGATCTTGTTACTCTTGGGTGTTTGAGCATCCTATACGGTTGAGGTCACCTCGAAGCCATATTCCATTGTGGTGAAGCTTCCTAGTATAGTTGGGAGCCTCCAAGCTTTGTGTGGAGTTTGCCCCAAGCTTGTTTGTAAAGGTTCGGTCGCCGCCTTCAAGGGCACCTATAGTGGAATCACGGTACCTTGCATCGTGCGAGGGCGTGAGGAGAATACGGTGGCCTTAGTGGCTTATTGGGGAGCATTGTGCCTCCACACCGCTCCAACGGAGACGTACTTCCTGTCAAAGGGACGGAACTTTGGTAACACATCCTCGTCTCCATCGGTTCCAGTTGTGGTTATCTCTAACCTTTACTTTGTGTATGCTTATGTTGTTAACTATATCTTGCTTGTCTTAATAGCTCTCGTTGTTAACTCCATTAGGGTTCACCTCATTGTCGTAATATTTGTAAACCCATATGTTGTTTACCTTAACTTGCTAAGATTAATTGCAAAGTGGTCGTTGTCTATTCACCCCCCTCTAGTCAACCATATCCATCCTTTCAGAAGGTATGCAAGATAAGTACTCATGATAATCCTGCTGATATGATGACAAAGCCAGTTCCTACCAATAAGTTTGAGCTTTGCTCAGGCTTAGTTCGTATTTCCCACTAGTCCTATGGACTTTGGCGCACAAGGTGTTTATGTTGATTTGGATGGAGTTATTTACGTTCTTCGACTACTGGAGGGAATTTGTCTCAAGGTGGAGATTGTTAAATTGTGATCCAAATTCTACCGTATTGGACTAGACGTAGTACAAACGGTGTGGGCCTTTGCGTTGGCACCGACGCATACGAGTACAACTCGTTTACTTGTCCTCCAAGGACTCTCATGTATTGCCCCTCATATATACTCCATGTAGTCGCACCTAAAGACGGTCTTTCGTCTCGTGCTTGTAATACTCCTCCTCATAGTGATTGTGCCTTCGTGCGTCCATGATTTCTCCCGCAAGGGTTTCCACGTAAAAATCCGTGTCTCTCGTGTCTCGTTGATCTCGTTTTATCTAACACCCATGTCGCCATGCTTACTTATTGCCCCATCCACATTCACTTTGACCCATCCCTTGTCCGCTGGCACCCATTTCTACGCTTGCTTTTGTGCAGCAATTTTGCCCTCCCACCCTGTGACAGTTTACCACTATTCGATGTTTTGGGCCACAGAGCTACAATTTCCTATGCATCAACAATCCGATCTCCATCTCTCGCATTGTTCCTCGCTAGCCATAAACCATACAGGCCCTGTACCATGATCGCTTTCCCATCATCTGAAGATTGGCCGAACCATTCCAATAGCCAGTTGGCTAGTGCACTGTGGGAACAGATCTCCACTGGTGGGATCGCCACCAAAGCTCCCAACACTAAGCACAAAGACTTCCAAAAGAGCACCAAGTGTTGGCAGCCCAAGAATATGTGAAGTGTTTTTTCTTCTCTGCCACACGCCACACAGAAGACACCGGCTTTGATCCTCCTTCGTAGTAACTCTGAGCCGACCGCTAACCCATTTGGAATCAGTCTCCAAGTATGCGTGATCACCTTCCCACGCGCAATGGTTGTTAGAATTAAATGGGCTTGGCCGATCTACAAAATAGGTATGATTACATGCCAAGAAATCCTCAACTCCTGGGCGCCCTATCGAAATTTGCAAAATATTCTCTGCTTCATCCAGGGGAAACATTGCATGAACTTTGTTATTATCCCATGCAGTCCCATGCACATTTAGCAAGTCGGACACCCGCGTGATTCCATGCAAGTATACTTGGCCTAATTGCTTCAAGCTACCTTGTCTTGGAATCCAATTATCATGATGGATACTGATTCCTGACCCATTTCAAGTTCTCCAAATTAACCCCTCCAACAACAGATTTTGACCATGTATGATACTCCTGAAGGTATAAGCCCACCGGGGCAAGTAGCATTAAGAATGGAACCATCCGTGAAGTACCTTGCCTTGAGTACTCAAGCACAAAGTGAGGACAGGACTTGCAATAATCGTCATGCTTGTTTTGCTAGTAAATCTTGGTGTGTCATCCCATGGCCCAGACGATGTGGGCACGGAAACAGGTGGGAGGTGAGCGTGAGTTCAATAGAGTTTCTTCTGTGATGTTTATATCGGGCGGGGGGTGGGGTGGGGTATAAGTCATGGAGAAGATAGAATACAGTACCTTATGCAATAATAAAATAAGAATAAATTTATGACAATACCTAAACTATTTGATATGTTTATGGTACTAACGGATCTCATGAAGTTTCTATTAAGTTTTGTGTGTTGAAGTTTTCAAGTTTGGGTTGTTATCGCGATGGACGAAGGAATAAGGAGCGACAATAGCCTAAGCTTGGGGATGCCCAAGGCACCCCAAGGTACACCCTCCATTCCTAAATATAAGTATTTCTAGAGGTTTCACTAGGGGACTACGTACGGATGTATGTAGACATACTTTAGAGTGTAGATTCACTCATTTTTCTCCGTATGTGGTCCCCTAGTGAAATCTCTTAAAAGACTTATATTTAGGAAGGGAGGGAGTAACATTCTAGGAAGACTCATGTTTCTATGTGTAATTCCCCAGGAGTGTATCTTTCCCTTTTTGGAACCTTCACCATGTGGGCCCAACTTGTCATTGATATGAGAGCTTCCATGTGTTATGATTTCATGTGTCACCTTGTTTATTCTTCCTTTGCATGCATGCATTCCATATCATTCCATGTGTTAGGTTTGATGCCTTGTGATCTTATGTGTTGGTGTGATCCATGATGATGTGGTGATCTGATGTGTTAGCTTGTGTGGAGTGTGCATGTGATAGTAGGAAGCCATGTTGGTTGCACTAGGGTTTTAGAAAAACTCCCCCCTCTCTAATTCATCTCAAGGTTAAGTTTCACTTGATCCTGTCCTGTTTTAAAAATGTCCTTGTTTTAGCATATTTTTTGGTGGTGATGAACATGTGTTTTTGCTGTTTTGAAACTTTGTAGTGAGGGTGCAAATATTCACAAAACAGCCCAACATATTCTGTTTTGTAAATATTTACTTGCTCCTAAAATCTTTTTTCTCTTTTTATTAAATAGGGCATAATTTCTTATGTCCAGGGGTACCTTTGTTTTATTTGTTAGCTTTATATGATTAGCCTGTGCATTTGTTTCTTTTCCTGGTCTTGGTTTATTTAATAAACCCCAGAGAGTTATTCTTTCCTCTTATATGGCGCACTGGTGGGCTAACTCCCCCCTGCGTGGCCCATTCCCTCTCTGTCTAACGCACGGCAGCCCAGGTGCGCGACCCTCCTTCCTCCTCCTGACGTCGTCTACACCCGTGCCTGCTTTCCGTCTTGCTTTAAAGTGAGAGAGTGAGCCGCCGTGAGGGCTACATACGTCGAGGCCCCTCATAAATCATTGGCGTCCGTGCCCCCCCTTTCCCTAGGGTTTCGCATCCTCTCCTTGCGCCGCTGCCACCTCTCTCCATCTCCCTCCATCTCTCCCTCTCCATCAGGTAAGCTCTCTGTAGTGTCTAGCAGAGAGAGAGAGAAGATCGCAGCGACGTCTACAACACCCCCGTCGTCTCCGGCGCTGGCCGCCATGTCCAGGGGCTGGGGCAGCACCCCGCGCTCCATTCCCACCGTCGCTGAGGTCGAGGAGCGACCTCACCGACGGGAAGGAGCTCGCGAATGACGTGTTCCCGGCGTCTTCCTCCGTGTACCTCTACTTCGATTCGACAGGGTTTCTTCAGGTCTTCTTCGTCTCCGTTCCGGCTTCTTCCCGATCGGATCGTCCCCTCTCCCTCCCTCTAGGTGAGCAAGGTTCTTCCTCCCTCCTTCCCCATGGTAGATGCACCGAGGTCTCGTCGCCGTGCCTCTGTTCCGAGGGGAATTCAGCAGATGTGAGTAGATCTATGTGTGTGTCTGTTTGTGTGTGTGCTCGAGTAGAGCAGAGCATAGCAGGGGCTACCCCCCGCCCTCGTAGTAGCAGAACAGAACAGATCTAGTAGTTGATCCCGTGGCGCAGCAGCAGTAGCAAGAGCATGCTCCGGCGGCCTCTCTGTCGTCGGCATCTTTGTGCACGCAGAGCAGGGCATAGTAGCATGTTTACTTGTTTAGCTCCTCTTCTCTGTCGAGATCCTATGCATAGCGTAGTGGTATACGTGTGTGTGTGTTCTGTCGAGGGCGTGGGTTCGAGTCCCAGCTTAGCCCTCTTTTCAATTCAGGTTTTCGGCACAGTAGCAGATCTGGGTTCAGTAGAAGTTAACTTGCTTAGCTTCCCATCTCTATCGAGCAAATAGGTCTTAGCCGAGTGGTATTGTTGCAGTGTTGTGACCAGGAGGTACAGGGTTCGATCCCTCTCCCCCTCCTTTTATTTTTTTGCAGTGTGTCTATCTTCTTGTGTTGTTTTTCCTTTGGTTAGATATAGTCGTTGCTATGGTGTGCTTTGCACCATGAGGGTATTTTTTCACCCCTCAAAAACAGCATGTTGATCATAGTATTTTTGCTAGTTGTGAATATTTGATGGTGTAGGCTTGTGACCATGTATGTAGGTATACCCTTGGTAGAAGAGCATGTGTAGGTTGCTTTGCAAGAGGATATGTATGTGTAGAATCTTATATGTGTGTGTGTGCACCTTGTGGGTGTATGGCACTAAGGTGGTGTATCCATGTTGTGCAAGTGAGTAGCATGTGTGGCTGTTTTCCCATGTGCATGTTATATGTGATGTATGTGAGTGTGTGTGTGTGTGTGCTTATGTGTGTGTGTCTCACACATGCCATTGCATGGTGTGCCATGATAAGCACATGAGTTGTATGTGTAGGTATAGGATGCATTTGTGAGCATAAGCTAGTGGGTGTTCTTTTTATCATGTATTGGTGCCTTCTTGCTAGTGCTTGATGTGTGTGGTGTGTGGTGGTGTGCTAAGGCACAAGAGCATGAGGTCTACCCCTCATGTGCACCATTGGACTTGTGAGAGTGTGCATAAGCTTGCGTAGTTGTTGCTCTAGTGAATAGCACATGTGATGATGCACTATTCACTATATGTGATTCTATGTAGGTTTTCTTTTCTAGTTTGTGCCATTTTGTTCTATGTGAGTACATAGTTATTATATATGTTTTTGGGGTAGAAACATCCCAGGAATCCATTGATGAAGTCAGTTTTGCCTTTGGAACACTTTCTGGAAATGTCATATTTCAGATTTGTTCAATGTTTGGAGCTTGGTACAATGAGATGTGGTGAGCCCAAGAGGTTGATTCCTTGTTGTGGCATTAGAGGGTGACCCCCTCTAAGGCATGTTGGTTTTGTTTCATGCTTAGTAGTTCATATGTGCAAGTTGTGCCTAGTCAAAGTAGGCATGTGGCTGAAATTCTAGTTTAGTGAAAATCTGAGATTTTCACTAAGTCTGAGAATCTGTTTATATTTTCTTCTCCTATTGTTGTGCTTGTAGAGATCCATATGTTGGGATTCAGCCTTAGCTTTCAACTCGGAAGTTGTAGATTTTTTGTTTTTCTAGATATCTATAAATTTTCATTCCATTTGGAGTCCTGTAGATATTGTTTTGGGTGTTGTCAAAATGCTTGAAAGCATAAACAGCTAGTGAGAATCTGGAATTTTCACCAAGTCCGTGAAAACTGATATTTTTGGCCAAGTTAGCAGTTGTGTAACTTTCTGTGTGCAACTCCTTTGCATTATATTTTTGCTTGTGCTTGTAGTAATTTTGAATAGCTTCTGCCACATATCTTATTTGGCATATTTGGGTGGCTGTAGGTGCTTTGCATGTAGCTCTCAAAAGGCTATGATGTTGTTTATGGCAGATTGTATAGTTTTGAAGTTTCGATGCTTGTGATTGCATAGTTGATGGTGTGGTGATATTTTTTGCACCACCCCATCTATGTTGGTTTGGTTTATGTCTTGGCAACCTGGAAATACCATAAGTATGCCTTTGGAGTGTGTGGTGATGTATTTGGCACGTAGCACTTCATTTCTTGTTTCGTTGTTTCCCGTTGATCCGTAGCTCCGTTTGTAGCATTCTTTATATGGTTTTGCATCGTTTTCACGTGACGCGTCTGTTCATGTCATCCTCATGCATGTCAAGATAGCTTAGAGTGCAGTTGTGTCCCAGAACTTGTATTTACATCTCTTGCTTGTGCTAGTGAGTAGAATAGGGATGCATGTTCATATTCATATCATGCATCATGTGATTGTTGCATATTGAGGTGGTGTTGTTCATTGGATGCTATTTTTATGTTGGGTAGCACCGGGATCGGAGAAAGAGTACGTGGATCCGGGAGAGTACGGGCAGGACGAACAAGAGCAGTTCCAAGCTGAGGACATCACAGGCAAGATGATATGACCTTGATTCCATCTCTAGACTTGTTATGCTAAATTACGTTTCTTCGTCATATGCTCGCTGCCTACCACTGAAATAATTGCCTCCTGAATATGGCCATGAAACCAAACACTTATCCCTTCCTAGCAAATCTTGTATGGCTAAGTAGGCTTTGCTCACCTACTAATGTTAGCGTTGCTAGTTGCAGGTGCTTTGTCTCATGTGATAACATGAGCTTGATATCATTAGTTAAATCTGCTATTTAATTAATGCACCTATGTACTTGGTAATTAACGGAAGTCCTAGCCTTGTGCCGGGTGTTTTGTTCCGTTATAGCCGCCATAGTTACCGGCTACCGGTGTTTGATTCCATAATGATCGCTCCTAACACGTTCGGGGTTGTTATGGGGACCCCCTTGATAAATCGTGTAGTGTTAAGACTTGTCCGGCAGGACCCAACATTGGTGTTAATTTGCTAATCACTTCATAATAATCTGCATAGGGAATAGCTACCCAGTGGAATTTAATCAACAACCCGGGCCAGTGCTCCTCATGAGTGTTGGTCCAGATTGAGCAGACTATGGGGCCACGACAGGGCAACCTGAGGTTTGGTATACCTGTAGTATGACTCATCCGTCGTGTCCTGAGACTGAGATACGCGGCTCTTATCAGGGTCGTCGACACAACGGGAGGTCCTCCTAGTCTTGTCTTACCTTAGCGATATATCTTGCGTATAGGAATCCTGGTGAAGCTTTGGTTCTCCCCGGAGTTGAGGTTTTCCTCTAAGGAATCCGACGAGATCACGAGTTTTGTGATAGAGGATTAGTTTGCGGCCCGTGACCATTTGTGATGGACTAGTTGGAGCACCCCTGCAGGGTTTAATCTTTCGGAAAGCCGTGCCCGCGGTTATGTGGCAACTTGGAATATTTGTTAACATCTGGTAATAGACAACTTAAACATAACTCTAATAAAATTGCCAACTGTGTGCGTATCCGTGACTGTCCCCTTCGGAGACCTCTCTTCGATCGGGAACACGGTGGGGTTATGATTGACGTAAGTAGGTGTTTAGGATCACTTAGTGATCAGCTAACCAACGATCGCTAGTATAGACCACCTTCAATACATGTTCTACGTAAGTTAGCCACCATATAAAGCTTAGGGTGCTGCAACCTAAATACTCCACCTTCCTTACCTAATAACTTGACTAGTTCTGGCACCGAGGTCATAGATTGTTGAGTCCCCATGGCTCACAGATTCCTTCACAACACCAACTGGTTTAGGTACCCCCGAGATAGGTGACCCCGACGGCACGCAGCTGGTGTGGCAGTACGATGAGGAGAATGACCGCCTGTACGTGAACTATCCAGAAGACTGAGGCATGGTCGTGATCATGGGCTAGCATGCAGGGTAGCATAATCATTTCTCATGTTTTGTAGTCCGTAGCGGAACTACCTCGTTTGGATGCTGATGTAAGTCTAATATATTTATGAGATGACAGTTGAATCCCTTATTGTCATTCTTCTATTATTATGTATGTGCTATGTTACCGTGCTTGCGAAATGATTAGATGCCCTTCTTTCCAATTTGGGGCCTCGTTCCCCAAATCGTAAAGGACCGCATCTTAGTCGTTACTAGTTGGTAATCAGAGCCTTACGACCATAGGAGCCTTTGTGTGATCGTACTTGGCCGAGTCGAGTCTAGTAAATGTTTTGAGTCTTTGTTATATCGGAGAGTAGGATTCTTTTTTCTCCTCTTCCATGCTCTTGTGAGGTTCCCAACTTAGGAAATCTTAATTCTACTCCTTTTCTCGCTCAAAAAAAAATTAGGATCACGCGGGTATTTGTGAAATCTATATGATTTCGATGTGACGGAGTTCTGTCTTGGTGCCTCCTGTCTACCTTGATTTCTTCCGGGGAGTTGAGCTCCAGGGGATTCTTGCGCACATCGCCATCATTCAGATTTCTGAGTATCTAAGAACGAAGGATGTTCGTAATTGCTTCAATACTAGTAGTGGCGAGATAACACCGATGTCCCCACTACAGGTGCAGATTGTTCGGGAGTACTGCCATACTTTGTATCGTTGTGATCATGAGGGTCTGTTGTAGATGAAGGTCCGAGATTCTGGTTGTGTGTTGACGGATGTGATACAGGTGACAGGTTAGTATAGGAGTTGTGTGATATTACCCCTTGTATCCGTGTACCAGATTGCATGACTAGATATTTCGTGAATTCATAGGTGCGATATCAAGTAGTAACTTATAGGACAATCTTCCTACAGATGCATGATGTGAGGTTGGAATTCGATGTTCAGTGGGTATGTTTGTTCACGGTCGTCTTACAGCAGTTCTCGTTGTGTCTTAAAGAGTCCTTGTAGCTCGCTACGACTCGGGGACACTTCGTAAGTCGTGTGCCCTACCATGCACAGGATGGCTACTGTAAATTCGAGCCCGTGCGATCTTATCCACGAAGATATAGGATGAAATCTCGATCATATGTTTGTTCCGAGCAGTTCTAGCTCATACTTGTTTGCAAGTGGTATTAATCAGAACTTTGTCGATCATCACTTTGAGGAAGCATTCCTACTATTTTGTTCGAGTGCAATTGCTATATTCCTGTTCAGATATTCCTGTCATTTTGATTCAGCTATACCTTCTATTTATTCTGTCGGCTAATGTGTTGTCCGTCTTCAGGATGGCTCCACCAACTCGTCAGAATCCAGGGCGTGAGGATGTGCCGCCACCACCTCCTCCTCCAGAGAATCCTCCTCCGCCCCCGCCTCCTCCTACAGAGGCTTGAAAAAAGGGGATGGCTGCTACAAATCCAAACACTCATATGCTGCTACAGTTGTTGCAAGAGAGGGCTAATCAGCAGCAAGGCAATTTCCAGCATGGTGGCAATCAATTTGCTAATATGAGTCAGTTCCTGTCGAATCAGCCAAAGACTTTCACTTTGTCTGACCAGCCGTTTGATGCTGAGGATTGGATCCGCGACATGAACAAGCATTTTGAGTGTAGCAATGTTCGTCCTGAGGATGAGTTCTGCCGTGACTTTAGATCCCACTACATTCCGTCCAACTTCGTGGAGGAAATGCGTAATAAGTATACGCGCTTGAAGAGGGTGGTAACTCCGTGTACAAGTACAACGTTGAGTTCCACGAGCTAGCTCGATATGCCTTGCAGGATATCCCTGATCAGAAGGGCAAGATTTATCAGTTTAGAGGTGGCTTGAAAGAAGATTTGCAGTTAGCTCTTGCTTTGCACGATCCTGAGGAGTTCGACAAGTTCTACAACTTAGCTCTTAGGGCAGATGCAACCTTGCTCAGGGTGGAGAATTCTAACAAGCGATTCAGAGATTCCAGCTTCTCTTCTTCTACTCAGGTGGTTCAGAAGCAACAAAAGTTTTGGGTGTCTCCTCCTCCTCCTCGGCACTCGCAGCAGCTCAAGCATTCTGGTGGCCGTGGTTCTTCCCACCCACCCAACCCAGTCTTTCAGCAGAGATTCCAGCATCAGAAGCAAGGGCCTCCTCAGACACAGTACCGTTAGCCAGCAGATGTTACTTGTCACAAGTGTGGGCAGAAGGTTCATTATGCCAACAAGTGCACTTCTCAGCTCCGTCTGCCGCCTCCTCCTCCACGAAAACCTCCTAGCAATGCTCTCGTGAAGTTCAACCCCAGGTCAGCTCGAGTCAACATGGTGAACGCGGCTGAGGCAGAAAACTCGTCAGATGTGATCATGGGTAACCTCCTCGTCAATGATATTCCTGCTAAAGTGTTATTTGATTCTGGTGCATCGCATTCTTTCTTGTCATATACTTTTGCGGCAAAGCATGACTTCCATCTTCAAGAGTTGGCTAAGTCTTTGGACATTGTTTCTCCGGGTATGCTTATGAGTTCTCGTTGGGTTGTTCCGGATACTTCTGTCAAGATAGGAAGTTATTCTTTTCTGGCTTCTCCGTATGTCTTGGGCAATTCCGACATTGATTTGATCCTTGGTATGGACTGGTTGACCATGAACAAGGCATCGATTGATTGTGAAGCTAAAGAATTGAAGCTTACCCACTCTTCGGAGGACGTGATTATATTCGCGGCGCGCGATGATACAATCCGTCTGTTCTCTTTGAATGAAAAGGGTGAGATTAATCCTATTTCGCAAGTCCCAGTGGTCTGCGAATATGAAGACGTGTTTCCAGAAGAGCTTCCAGGCATGCCTCCGCACCGGGAAGTTGAATTTTTCATTGAGCTTGAACCAGGAACTAAGCCTGTGTGCAAACGGCCGTACAAATTGGGTCCAGAAGAGTTGAAGGCACTTAAGAGGCAACTCGATGAGCAGGAGCATTTGGGTCTGATCAGACCAAGCTCGTCTCCGTGGGGCTGTGGAGTTCTGTTTGTCAAGAAGAAGGATGGCACGGACCGGCTGTGTGTCGATTACCATCCGTTTAACAAGAAGACCATCAGGAACAAGTATCCACTACCGAACATAACTGAGTTGTTCGAACATTTGAAAGGGGCTAAGATCCTCTCCAAGCTCGATCTCAGAATGGGCTATCATCAAATTCGCATTCGCGAAGAAGATATTCCGAAGACTGCTTTCAGGACTAGTTTTAGCTCGTATGAGTATACGGTCATGTCTTTTGGTCTGGAAAATGCTCCTCCGACATTTTGTCGATTGATGAACTACATATTCTCTCCGTTCAAGAATGACTTTGTCTTGCTTTATCTCGACGGCATTCTGGCCTTTTCTGAAACTGAGGAAGAACATGAAGAACATCTCAGATTGGTGCTTGATAAGCTGAGGGAGTACAAATTGTATGCCAAGTTTTCCAAGTGTGAGTTCTGGCTGAAAGAAGTCGTCTATCTTGGGCACATTATCTCTGCCGAGGGCATCAAAGTTGATCTGTCAAAGATGCAGGCCATTGTTGAATGGGAGCCTCCGCAGAATGTGAAACAGCTTTGAAGCTTTCTCGGGCTCGCAAGCTATTGCAGAAGGTTCGTTGAGAACTTCTCCAAGATTTCTAAGCCGCTCTCAAGTCTTCTTCAGAAGGGTGTGAAGTATGCTTGGTCTCTAGAGTGTCAGTTGGCCTTCGACACACTCAAAGAGAAGCTCACCTCTACTCCAGTCTTGGTTCCTTCGGATGATTCCAAGCCTTACCAGGTGTTCTGCGACGCTTATCTCTAGGGTCTTGGTGCAGTTCTGATGCAAGAGAAGAAAGTGGTTGCTTATACCTCCACGCAGTTGAAGCCAGCGGAGAAGAATTATCATGTGCATGATCTTGAGCTAGCAGCTGTGGTTCACGCTCTGATGACTTGGAGACACCTCTTGTTGGAACGAAAGGTTGAAGTGTTAACCGATCACAAGAGTCTCAAGTACATCTTCACTCAGCCTAACCTGAATCTCCGGCAGACTCGTTGGGTGGACATGCTCCAAGATTTTAATCTGAGTGTTGAGTACACGCCAGGCAAAGCTAATGTCGTGGCAGATGCCTTGAGCAGGAAGGCGTACTGCAACAGTCTCATTCTGAAACCTCTCCAGCCTGACCTTTGCGAGTCTTTCAGGAAGCTCAACCTTCAGTTAGTACCACAGGGATTTCTTGCAAACCTTCAGATCTCTCCTACCTTGGAAGATAAGGTCCGAGCAGCACAGCTTCTTGATGCAATGATGAACAAAGTCAAGATTGGTGTGGCAAAGAGTCTTCCCAAGTATAAGTGCTTCAATGTTGATGCCAGAGACATGTTGTTCTTTGAGGATCGTCTTGTCGTTCCGAAAGGTGATCTCGGAAAGGTAATCATGGAAGAAGCTCATAACTCTCTGCTCTCTATTCATCCTGGAAGCTCCAAGATGTATCAGAACTTGAAACAGACCTTCTGGTGGACTCGCATGAAGCATGAGATTGCTCAGTTCGTAAATGAATGTGATCTATGTCGAAGGGTGAGAGGAGAGCATCAACGTCCAGCAGGTCTTTTGCATCCTTTGCCCATTCTCGAGTGGAAGTTCGATCATATTGAGATGGATTTCGTCACTGGGTTTCCGAAGTCCAAGAAGGGTAATGATGCCATCTTCGTCGTCATCGACAAGTTGAGTAAAGTGGCTCATTTTCTTCCAGTCAAGGAATCCATTTTGGCACTTCAGCTTGCAGAGTTGTACACTTCCTGGATTGTGTCTTTGCACGGTGTGCCTATGATGATTTCTTCAGATCACGGAAGTATCTTCACTTCCAAGTTCTAGGACTCTTTACAGTCTGCGATGGGCACGAAGATCCACTTCAGCACAGCTTTTCATCCTCAGACTAGTGGTCAAGTGGATCGAGTCAATCAAGTTCTTGAGGATATCCTGAGAGCCTGTGTTATCTCTTTTGGCATGAAGTGGGAGGATTGTGTGCCTTTTGCTGAGTTCTCGTATAACAACAGTTATCAAGCTAGTTCTGGCAAGGCTCCGTTTGAAATTCTCTATCGCAGGAAGTGTCGTACCCCGCTCAACTGGTCCGAGACTGGCGAGCATCAGATCCTTGGGAATGACTTGATAGAAGAAGCTAAGGAGATGTGTCGGGTCATTCGTGACAACCTCAGAGCAGCTCAGTCCCATCAGAAGAGCTATTATGATAGCAAGCATCATGACATGTCTTATGAGCTTGATGACTTCGTCTATCTCAAGGTGTCGCCTATGAAGGGTACGCAGAGCTTTGGCATCAAAGGCAAGCTTGCGCCTCGTTTCGTTGGTCCGTTCAGTAGAAGAAGCTAAGGAGATGTGTCGGGTCATTCGTGACAACCTCAGAGCAGGTCGGTCCCATCAGAAGAGCTATTATGATAGCAAGCATCATGACATGTCTTATGAGCTTGATGACTTCGTCTATCTCAAGGTCGCCTATGAAGGGTACGCAGAGCTTTGGCATCAAAGGCAAGCTTGCGCCTCGTTTCGTTGGTCCGTTCAGAGTTGTTCGCAAGAGAGGCGACCTTGCGTACCAGCTTGAGCTCCTGTCAAACTTTGCAAATGTGCATGATGTGTTCCATGTCTCTCAGCTCCGGAGGTGCTTCAAGACACCCGAGCGCACTATTCATCTTCAAGACATCGACCTTCAGCCTGACCTATCTTATCGTGAGCATCCAGTTGCGGTTCTCAAGGCAACTAAGCGCAATACCCGCAACAAGACTGTCATATTTCACAAAGTGGAGTGGTCACACCATTCCGATAAAGAGACTACTTGGGAACGCGAGGATCACCTCCGTTCTGAATTTCCGGAGTTCTTTCAGGCTTAGATCTCGGGGCGATATCTTTTTGTAGTGTGGGAGAGTTTGTAATGTCCCAAGAGTGTATCTTTCCCTTTTTGGAACCTTCTCCATGTGGGTCCAACTTTCCATTGATATGAGAGCTTCCATGTGCTATGATTTCAAGTGTCACCTTGTTTATTCTTCCATTGCATGCATGCATTCCATATCATTCCATGTGCTATGTTTGATGCCTTGTGATCTTATGTGTTGGTGTGATCCATGATGATGTGGTGATGTGATGTGTTACCTTGTGTGGAGTGTGCATGTGATAGTAGGAAGCCATGTTGGTTGCACTAGGGTTTTAGAAAAACTCCCCCCCCCCTCTCTAATTCATCTCAAGGTCAAGTTTCACTTGATCCTTTCCTGTTTTAAAAATGTCCTTGTTTTAGCATATTTTGTGGTGGAGATGAACATGTGTTTTTGCTGTTTTGAAACTTTGTAGTGAGGGTGCAAATATTCACAAAACAGCCCAACATATTCTGTTTTGTAAATATTTACTTGCTCCTAAAATCCTTTTTCTATTTTTATTAAATTGGGCATAATTTATTATGTCCAGGGGTACCTTTGTTTCATTTTTTAGCTTTACATGTTTAGTATGTGCATTTGTTTCTTTTCCTGGTATTGGTTTATTTAATAAACCCCAGAGAGTTATTCTTTCCTCTTATATGGCGCACTGGTGGGCTCCCTCCCCACCTGCGTGGCCCATTCCCTCTCTGTCTAACACGCGGCAGCCAAGGCACGTAACCCTTCTTCCTCCTCCTGACTCCGTCTACCTCTGTGCCTGCTTTCCGTCTTACTTTAGAGTGAGAGAGCGAGCCGCCGTGAGGGCTACAAATGTCGAGGCCCCCCATAAATCATTGGCGTCCATGCCCCCCTTTCCCTAGGGTTCCGCATCCTCTCCTTGCGCCGCCGCCACCTCTCTCCATCTCCCTACATCTCTCCCACCCCATCAGGTAAGCTGTCTGTAGTGTCTAGGAGAGAGAGAGAGAAGATCGTCGCGACGACTACCCCGCCTCCGTCGTCTCCGGCGTCGGCCGCCATGTCCAGGGGCTCGGGGCAACACTCCGCGCTCCATTCCCGTTGTCGCTGAGGTCGAGGAGCGACCTCACCGACGGGCAGGAGTTCGCCAACGACGTGTTCCCGACGTTTTCCTCCCCGTACCTCTACTTCGGTTCGACAGGGTTTCTTCAGGTCTTCTTCATCTTCGTTCCGGCTTCTTCCCGATCGGATCGTCCCCTCTCCCTCCCTCTAGGTGAGCAAGGTTCTTCCTCCCTCCTTCCCCATGGTAGATGCGCCGAGGGCTTGTCGCCGTGCTCTGTTCCGAGGGGACTTCGGCTGATGTGAGCAGATGTATGTGTGTGTCTGTTTGTGTGTGTGCTCGAGCAGAGAAGAGCATAGCAAGGGCTACCCCCCCCCCTCGTAGTAGCAACGCAGAACAGATTTGATAGTTGATCCCGCGGCGCAGCAGCAGTAGCAAGAGCATGCTCCGGCGGCCTCTCTGTCGCCGGCATCTCTGTGCAGGCAGATCAGGGCATAGTAGCATGTTTACTTGTTAGCTTCTCTTCTCTGTCGAGATCCTGTGCATAGCGTAGTGGTATACATGTGTGTGTGTTCTGGCGAGGGCGTAGGTTCGAGTCCCAGGTTAGCCACATTTTTAATTCATGTTTTCGGCACAGTAGCAGATCTGGGTTCAGTAGCAGTTAACCTGCTTAGCTTCCCATCTCTGTCGAGCAAATAGGCCTTAGCCAATTGGTATTGTTGCAGTGTTGTGACTAGGAGGTACAGGATTCGATCCCTCTCCCCCTCCTTTTGTTTTTTTGTTGTGTGTCTACTTTCTTGTGTTGTTTTTCCTTTGGATAGATATAGTTGTTGCAGTGGTGTGCTTTACAACATGAGGGTATTTTGTCACCCCTCAAAAACAGCATGTTGATCATAGTATTTTTGCTAGTTGTGAATATCTGATGGTCTAGGCTTCTGAGCATGTATGTAGGTATATCCTTGGTAGAAGAGTATGTGTAGGTTGCTTTGCAAGAGGATATGTATGTGTAGAATCTTATATGTGTGTGTGCACCTTGTGGGTGTATGGCACTAAGGTGGTGTATCCATGTTGTGCAAGTGAGTAGCATGTGTGGGTGTTTTCCCATGTGCATGTTATATGTGATGTATGTGAGTGTCTGTGTGTGTGCTTATGTGTGTGTGTCTCAGACATGCCATGGCATGATGTGCCATGATAAGCACATGAGTTGTATGTGTAGGTATAGGATGCATTTGTGAGCATAAGCTAGTGGGTGTTCTTTTTATCATGTGTAGGTGCCTTCTTGCTAGTGGTTGATGTGTGTGGTGTGTGGTGGTGTGCTAAGGAAAAAGAGCATGAGGTCTACCCCTCATGTGAACCATTGGACTTGTGAGAGTGTGCATAAGCTTGTGTAGTTGTTGATCTAGTGAATAGCACATGTGATGATGCATTATTCACTATATGTGATTCTATGTAGGTTTTCTTTTCTAGTTTGTGCCCTTTTGTTCTATGTGAGTACATAGTTATTATATATGTTTTTGGGGTAGAAACATCCCAGGAATCCATTGGTGAAGTCAGTTTTGCCTTTGGAACACTTTCTTGGAATGTCATATTTCAGATTTGTTCTATGTTTGGAGCTTGGTACCATGAGATGTGTTGAGCCCAAGAGGTTGATTCCTTGTTGTGGCATTAGAGGGTGACCCCCTCTAAGGCATGTTGGTTTTGTTTCATGCTTAGTAGTTCATATGTGCAAGTTGTGCCTAGTCAAAGTAGGCATGTGGCTGGAATTCCAGTTTAGTGAAAATCTGATATTTTCACCAAGTCTTAGAATCTGTTTATATTTTCTTCTCATGTTGTTGTGCTTGTAGAGATCCATATGTTGGGATTCAGCCTTAGCTTTCAACTGGGAAGTTGTATCTTTTGTGTTTGTCTAGCTATCTATAAATTTTCATTCCATTTGAAGTCCTGTAGATATTGTTTTGGGTGCTGTCAAAATGCTTCAAAGCATAAACAACTAGTGCGAATCTGGAATTTTCACTAAGTCCCTGAAAACTGATATTTTTGGCCAAGTTAGCAGATGTGTAACTTTGTGTGTGAAACTCCTTTGCATTATATTTTTGCTTGTTCTTGTAGTACTTTTGAATAGATTCTGCCACATATCTTATTTGGCATATTTGGCTGGCTGTAGGTGCTTTGCATGTAGCTCTCAAAAGGCTATGATGTTGTTTATGGCAGATTGTATAGTTTTGATGTTTTGATGCTTGTGATTGCATAGTTGATGGTGTGGTGATATTTTTTGCACCACCCCATCTATGTTGGTTTGGTTTATGTCTTGGCAACCTGGAAATACCATAAGTATGACATTGGAGTGTATGGTGATGTATCTGGCACGTAGCACTTCATTTCTTGTTTCGTTGTTTCCCATTGATCCGTAGCTCCGTTTTTAACGTTCTTTATATGGTTTTGCATAATTTTCACATGACGCATCTGTTCATGTCATCCTCATGCATGTCAAGATAGCTTAGAGTGCAGTTTTGTCCAGGAACTTGTATTTACATCTCTTGCTTGTGCTAGTGAGTAGAATAGGGATGCGTGTTCATATTCATCTCATGCATCATGTGCTTGTTGCATCTTGAGGTGCTGTTGTTCATTGGATGCTATTTTTATGTTGGGTAGCACCAGGATCGGAGAACGAGTACATGGATCTGGGAGAGTACGGGCAGGACGAACAAGAGTAGTTCCAAGCTGAGGACATCACAGGCAAGATGATATATATGACCTTGATTCCATCTCTAGACTTGTTATGCTAGATTACGTTTATTCGTCATATGCTCGCTACCTACCACTCAAATAATTGCCTCTTGAATATTGCCATGCAACCAAACACTTATCCCTTCCTAGCAAATCTTCTATGGCTAAGTAGGCTTTGCTCAGCTACTAATGTTCACGTTGCTAGTTGCAGGTGCTTTGTCTCATGTGATAACATTGGCTTGATAGCATTATGTTAACTCTGTTATTTAATTAATGCACCTATATACTTGGTAAGTAACGGAAGGCCTAGCCTTGTGCCGGGTGTTTTGTTCCATTATTGCCGCCAAAGTTACCGGCTACCGGTGTTTGATTCCATAATGATCGCTCCTAACACATTCGGGGTTGTTATGGGGACCCCCTTGATAAATCGTGTAGTGTTAAGACTTGTCCGGCAGGACCCAACATTGGTGTTAATTTGCTAATCACTTAATAATAATCTGCATAGGGAATAGCTACCCCGAGGAATTTAATCAACAACCCGGGCCGGTGCTCCTCATGAGTGTTGGTCCAAACTGAGCAGACTATGGGGCCACCACAGGGCAACCTGAGGTTTGGTATACATGTAGTGTGACTCATCCGTTGTGTCCTGATACTGAGATATGCTGCTCTTATCAGGGTCGTCGACACGACGGGAGGTGCTGCTAGTCTTGTCTTACCTTAGCGATATATCTTGCATATAGTAATCCCGGTGAAGCTTTGGTTCTCCCCAGAGTTGAGGTTTTCCTCTAAGGAATCCGAAGACATCACGAGTTTCGTGATAGAGGATTACTATGCGGCCCGTGACCGTTTGTGATGGACTAGTTGGAGCACCCCTGCAGGGTTTAATCTTTCGGAAAGTCGTGCCCGCGGTTATGTGGCAACTTGGAATATTTGTTAACATCCGGTAATAGACAACTTAAACATAACTCTAATAAAATTGCCAATAGTGTGCGTATCCGTGACTGTTCCCTTCGGAGACCTCTCTTCGATCGGGACCACGGTGGGGTTATGATTGACGTAAGTAGGTGTTTAGGATCACTTAGTGATCAGCTAACCAACGATCGCTAGTATAGACCACCTGTCGTGGGTATAAGTCTGACAGTAGATGTGTAGGGTACGAAAGGATGAGCAGAGCCTTAGCTACGACGAGGTTGTATGAGTTCAGGCCCCTCTACGGTGGAGGTAATAGCCCTACGTCTCAGTGCTCTGGGAGCTTGTTGTCGAGTCGAATATGGATTACAGTGAATTGCTAACCCCTGCACCAGTGGGGCAGGGCGGCTTATATAGAGTGCGCTGCCCTCCACAACGGTTCGGTGCATAGGGGTGGAGTAGTGGCGAATAAATGCCTACGTTAGAGGTAACGTATGTCTTAAATGCTAATAAAGGCACATGGAAACGTACGACCGTTTCCCTCCAGGGGATTACGATGCACAGAGTGGAATCCAGTCGGTTAGTTTGATATACTCTGAATGCTCACCTCCGACTGGATGGTGGAGGATTCGTTACCGACTGGATGATGGGAAGTCCTTAGTTCAGTCAGAACTGACTAAGGGCCTTGTCCCTTATGAGGGGTAGTCCCTGGGTAGGACCTACGGGGCAGACCTATGACCCTACCCTAGGACTATAACCCCATCACCACCTTCAATACATGTTCTACGTAAGTTAGCCACCACATAAAGCTTAGGGTGCTGCAACCTAAATACTCCACCTTCCTTACCTAATAACTTGACTAGTTCTGGCACCGAGGTCATAGATTGCTGAGTCCCCGCGGCTCACAGATTCCTTCACAACACCAACAGGTTCAGGTACCCCCGAGACAGGTGATCCCGACGGCACGCAGTTGGCGTGGCAGTACGATGAGGAGAACGACCGCCTGTACCTGAACTATCCAGAAGACTGAGGCGTGGTCCTGATCATGGGGAAGCATGCAGGGTAGCATAGTCATTTCTCGTGTTTTGTAGTCCGTAGCGGAACTACCTTGTTTGGATGCGTGATGTAACTCTGATATATTTATGAGATGACAGTTGAATCCCTTATTGTCATTCTTCTATTATTATGTATGTGCTATCTTACCGTGCTTGCGAAACGCTTAGATCCGCTTCATTCCAATTCGGGGCCTCGTTCCCCAAATCGGAAAGGACAACATCTTAGTCGTTACACTAAGCTTGTGAATGCCCCGGGAAGGTGACTCCTCTTTCATTCCAAACCATCGGCATGTCACTCGGAGCTGTATTTTTATTCATCACATGACGTTTGTTTTTTGCTTGCTTTTGTTTTACTGTGCCACAATTATTATTTGCTGGCCACACCTATTTGAGAAAGACACACTTTTCCCAAAGCAGTCGTGTCCAAAACGGCAAGGAATGTCGAGAGTGGTTTGGGGACGATGGTGGCTACACTATGGGTTCACGACGGCGATGATGCTAGGGAAGAGGCAGTGTGGACGAGGTAGAAGAGGGGAGATGAAGAGAGCTAGTTAGGCTAGAGATGACGTTGTGCCGTGATTTGTGTGTCATCCCATGGTCGAGACGATGTGGGCACGAAAACGGTGAGAGGTGAGCATGAGTTTAATGGAGTTTCAGTACTACTCTATCCGTTCCTAAATATTTGTCTTTCTAGAGATTTTAGTGCGGACACAATTTAAAGTATAGATTCATTCATTTTGCTTTGTATGTACTCCCTCCGTTTCTAAATGCAGGTATTTTAAGATATTTTACTAGGGATCTACATACGGAGCAAAATAAGTGAATAT
This sequence comes from Hordeum vulgare subsp. vulgare, assembly GCF_904849725.1. NCBI lineage: Eukaryota > Viridiplantae > Streptophyta > Magnoliopsida > Poales > Poaceae > Hordeum > Hordeum vulgare. The sequence goes on along the minus strand of NC_058524.1, from coordinate 221,190,235 downwards.
GCACTTTAAAGTATGTTAAGATATTTTACTAGGGATCTACAACAAAAGAAGTATTAAGATAAATCTAACCATAGCATGAAACATATGGATCCAAATCATCCCCTTACGAAGCAACGCATAAATTGGGTTTAAGCTTCTGTCACTCTAGCAACCCATCATCTACTTATGACTTCCCAATGCCTTCCCCTAGGCCCAAATAATGGTGAAGTGTCCTGTAGTCGAAGTTCACATGACACCACTAGAGGAGAGACAAAATACATCTCATCAAAATATCGAAAGAATACCAAATTCACATGATTACTTATAACAAAACTTATCCCATGTCCTCAGGAACAAATGTAATTACTCAAAAAGCGTATTCATGTTCATAATCAGAGGAGTATTAATCATCATTAAGGATCTGAACATATGATCTTCCACCAGGTAAACCAACTAGCATCAACTACAAGGAGTAATCAACACTACTAGCAACCCACGGGTACCAATCTAAGGTTTTGAAATAAAGATCGAATACAAGAGATGAACTAGGGTTTGGAGAGGAGATGGTGTTGATGAAGATGTTGATGGAGATTGACCCCCTCTCAATTACACAATCATTGGTGATGACGATGGCTTCGATTTCCCCCTGCGGGAGGGAAGTTTCCTCGGCATAACAGGTCCGTCGGAGCTCTAGATTGGTTCTTCCCAAGTTCCGCCTCGAGACGACAACGCCTCGCCCTGAAAGTTCTGATATGATTTTTTCCAGGTCAAAACCCTCCATGTAGCAGAAGATGGGCACCGGAGGCCTGCCAGGGGGGCCACAAGCCTGCAGGGCGCGCCAGGGGGTAGGGCGTGCCCCCTGGCTTGTGGCCACCTGGTGGGTCCCCTGATGTATTTCTTCCGCCCAATATTTTTATATATTCCAAAATATTTCCCCGTAAGTATTCAGGATTTTTGGAGTTGTATAGAATAGGTCTCTCATATTTGCTCATTTTTCGGTCCAGAATTCCAACTGCCGGCATTCTCCCTCTTCATGTAAACCTTGTAAAATAAGAGAGAACATGCATAAGTATTGTACCATAATGTGTATTGACAACCCATAATGCAATAAATATCAATATAAAAGCATGATGCAAAATGGACGTATCAGCACACCAGTGATGAAGTCCATCCCGACCTTGTCCCACTTCCATTATAGCACTTTGAGAAGTTGAAGCTGCCCAGCAGGTCGTTGGTTCTCATCTTTGACCCTGTAGCATATGTCACACTTAGCGACATAAGAAGCTATTTACGTCTTCATGCCATGCCACTAGAACCTTGCCTTGAGGTCTTGGTACATCTTGGTTCCTCCAGGTTTGATGGAATACGGAGTGTCGTGTGCTTCTTTCCAGATCAGGTTCTTGAGCTCAGCCTTGTTGGGCACGCAAATGCGATTCCCGAACCATACAACTCCTTCATCATCCAATGAGAATCCTGGGGCCTTTCCTCTCTTGATCTTCTTCTTGATGCCTTCGATGCTCTCGTGTCCCTTTTGAGCTTCCTTGATATCATCCATCAATGTAGGATTTGCTTCGAGGTTGGCCAGATTTCCTGGTGCGACTAGGTCCAACCCAAGGCTTTCAAGCTACTCGTACAAGGCGTGTATCCTTTCCCTGATCATAGATTTCAAGGCGCAGGCATTTCTGCTCAATGCGTGAACTACCACATTGGCCTTCCCGGGGTGATATTGAACACTGAGGTCATAGTCTTTGATTAGCTCCAACCATCTTCGTTGCCTCATGTTTAATTCCTTTTGAGTGAAAATATACTTCAAACTCTTGTGGTCTGTGTATATTTTACATAGCTTTCCCAGAAGGTAATCTCGCCATATCTTCAAGGCATGAACCAATACTGTCAGCTCAAGATCATGAGTGGCGTGAAGGAATAAGGAGCGACATGGACCACTGTAGTCCCCTAGTGAAATCTCTTAAAAGACTTATATTTAGGAAGCGAGGGAGTAACTTTCTAGGAAGACTCGTGTGTCTAAGCTTGTGAATGCCCCGGGAAGGCGACTCCTCTTTCATTCCAAACCATCGGCATGCCACTCGGAGCTGTATTTTTATTCATCACATGACGTTTGTTTTTTGCTTGCTTTTGTTTTACTGTGCCACAATTATTATTTGCTGGGCACACCTATTTGAGAAAGACACACTTTTCCGAAAGCAGTCGTGTCCAGAACGACAAGGAATGTCGAGAGTGGTTTGGGGACGGTGGTGGCTACACTATGGGTTCACGACGGCGATGATGCTAGGGAAGAGGCAGTGTGGACGAGGTAGAAGAGGGGAGACGAAGAGAGCTAGTTAGGCTAGAGATGACGTTGTGCCGTGATTTGTGTGTCATCCCATGGTCCAGACGACGTGGGCACGAAAACGGTGAGAGGTGAGCATGAGTTTAATGGAGTTTCAGTACTACTCTATCCGTTCCTAAATATTTGTCTTTCTAGAGATTTTATTACGGACACAATTTAAAGTATAGATTCATTCATTTTGCTTTGTATGTACTCCCTCCGTTTCTAAATACAGGTATTTTAAGATATTTTACTAGGGATCTTCATACGGAGCAAAATAAGTGAATATGCACTTTAAAGTATGTTTATATGCATCCGTATGTACTCAACTGGTGAAACATCTAAAAAGACTTTTATATTTAGTAACAGAGAAAGTAGTCCGTAATGAATTTTAAAAAGATAAATATTAAGGACAGAAGGGAGTAAAAGATGAAAAAACTCCGTGTAGTTGGTGACAGCTAATCACCAGTCCCTTCATGCATTGGTGACGCCAGGTCCCTCCATTTCCGCGCGCTGATGACTGGGCGACCCGGCTAACTTACCCAACGACATATCTCCTTCCTGTGACCTGTGGGGCCAGTTGCAGGCGGGCGCAACCCCAGGTGATTCTACCCGTTCTCGACCAATCAGATGGCTTGAGGTGGATCGATCCCCCGGGCCGAAGGGTTGTCTGTCCTGTCAATTCTATAAATACTCCTATTTCGGAGATGCTTTCTTCCTTCCTTGGAGTCGAAGAAATCTGAGTTCAAAAAAGAATAGAAAACAAAAGAAATCCAGAAGGCTGTAGTTGAGTAGGAGAGAAGAGCGAGGAGAGAGATGGCGGTGCGTCTCGCGTTCTTCGACTGGACGTGGCCCATCGACACCTTGGAGATGATGGTGGGGCTCGTCACCGACATGCAGGGCGGCAAGTTCAAGGATGCCCGCTTCGCCATCCTTGGCGGGCAAAGGATCTCGGACGCTCCGGCCATGGCGGCCGGCGTCTCCACGCTCGAGGTCCTCGGGGCGACCTGCAAGGACGGGACGGTGGCCGCGCTTCGCAGGATCGCCCTCCTCAACGACCTCCTCCTCGCCATTCGCGACGACACCATCGTTAAGCTTCTTCCGCTCCTCGACAACTCTGTTCCGGATACCACCGCGCGCCGCGACGACAGGAGGAAGCTGCTGGTACAACTCCGCCTGCAGTGCCAGCGCGCTCACAGGCGCTACAAGGTCGGGGAGAAGGAATCGGAGGGCCAGAAGCTGCTGAAGACAATACACCACCGTGGCGTGAGGATCGTGGGAAACATCAAGCAGGGCAGGAGCAATGGGATAAACAGTCTGGTCAACATCAGGTAGAACCTCATCCCGCAGATCCGCGTGCTCCCCTTCGTTATCCCACGCTAGGAGTAGGTACAGTGGCCCTGGTGTTGGTTCGAGTCCGAGTATTAGGTCGATCCCGTCTCTAAGAAATTTTTGGGTGTTGGAAGGAGAGGAATTGCTTTGGTTCAGCCGCATCGGCTTCGCAGTAAACATAGAGAGAAAGATTTATGCGTTTGAGTAATTTTGTAGTACTGGGTTGTAATCTGGATGACATTAAGTAGTAAAGCAGACTATTATGTGATGATGGTGTTCAATTATGCTCAGTTTTGCTGTGTGGAGTGAATTTCCTTTGTGCCTCTACAAATGCCCTCTTGTGACGATACTTTATTTTATCCGCCCTTTTATGAGACCAACGAGTCCTACTACCGCGTCCCAAGTTTCTTTTCTTTTGAGAATGGACCGTAAAAAACACAAACACATTCTTTTGGTATGGAAGTGTCATAGATGTAAGGCCAAATCCAATGTGTCGATGCAAATGCATACGAAATTGATCTTTTTTTTTCGTTTGACTCGGCGGTCTCATTTTTGTCCGTTTGCATCGGATACAGACATGTAGGGACATCGTCCTCGTCCACACATTTTTTCTAATTTAGGCATCCATATGAATTGAATGAAAAAATAAGACATGATTAAACAAATAAGTCTTTAGTTTTACATCGTACTCATAATTTACAACCAAATGAATATAAAACTGTGTCAAATACATTGAAAGAAAAAGAAGACATACATCTATTGGCTGCCTACGTGAGTCCACGTGCTCAACCAAATCATTTCAAACTTTAACATGAGTTTTCCAATCACGCATTTTTTGATTAACTTTGACAATAAAGCATGTCGTCCCATGTTGGTGGCAAACACGTGCTCCATTGAGAATTATTTATATGAGGGCTCCACTTCCTGTTGCACGACTTCATGCGCGTGTTGCTCTGTTTCTTAGGTTGCTAACCACACCAAATTCCGTCAAACGGGATCCTCCATGGAATAGCTCCTCGTTTCGAGTTGTTCCTATATTTCTTCCGAGTTCGGGTCCAGATGAACGGCGACGCCGTCTCCGACCTTGGACAAGCCGTCTGCGAACACCAAGTTCTTTCGTGTGACCTATACAAAATATGTTCGGAAATGGATTTTTTTGTTTTACGCTTACAGGAACAGCGGGTCCAGATGAACGGCAGATGAACGGCAATGCCGTCTGCTACCTTGGACAAGATGTCTGTGAACACCAAGTTCTTTCCTGTGACCTATACAAAATATGTTGCCAACTGCACCAAATTCCATCAAATGGTGTCACACCCTATGTTTTGACTCTCCTGACTATATTAAGGGTGTGTTTGCTTTGAGGATATACTTGCACGAGACGGGTTGATTCCGTCCGTAGTCCACCATTCCAGTGTTAGTTGAGGATGGAATCGGAACCGGGTGATCCTGAGAAAAGGAATATTCCCTATATATGCTTCATCAAGCGATTCCACCAAATCAAAGGAATCACCTGGTTATTCTTCTCTTGTTGATAGAAGAAAAAAAACATCCCTGATAATTGTTAAAATCAAAAATACAGTGGAAATGTTGCTGGATTTTATATAATATTTTGATAAAAGAAAAAGAAAAACCCCACAAGGTGAGTTGAGTCATATTCTTCTCATTTCGTATCACCAACGAAACACAAGAATGGAACGAACCCATGACATTTTTTATCTTCAACCGATCACAATAATGGAACCAACCCATTCCTTAAGAACGAGACCATGACATGCCATGTCTTTTGGTTCTCAAACCAAACACACCCTAACATATCTCAAAAATTAGGACCAATTAAAAATTTTATGAGTGCGTGTGATGCTTGATGTGATTGTTGTTTGCTTGCTTGTTTGTTTGTGTTTTAAATCACAAAAATTCCTACTACTATTTAGACTCACATAGATGACCAAAGTTTTTGCGCAATGACCATACCATGTGTATAGGACCTAAAAATATTTTTATCAAATATTATTTAGACCAAAAGGCATTTATTTAATTTAGGCTTTCAAAAACCCCTGAGTTGGGATTTGTACTACAAGTCATCAAATCATGGAAGTTGCTTTTCTCCAAATATTTTATTTAAATCCCATTATCAAAAAGACTTCCCAAAACCACAAGATTATCATTTAAAAAGATATTTCACTATTTTATTTAAATACCTTTTTCTGAGGCTAGAAATGGCCTTTTATGAAGGAAAATTATTTTTCTTGCTTTCAAAATATTTGAGAAAAATTAGGGTAACTCAGTGGACATATATATTCCATATAGAGGAGTTTAAACACATGATCATGTTCAAACTATTGGACAAAATCCTTCAAAAACCTTTCTGTTCATTTCAAGCTTTTGAAATATTTCTAATAGAAACATTCTCAAGAAATCCGATGAAATTTATAGCAAGTCACCCATGATATATGAGATGATGTTGCCAAGTTTCATCTCAATCAAAGTTAGTTTGATTCACCTAAATATTCCAAAACCCTATCTGTCCAAATCCAAATTTGAGCAACTCTACATTGCCAAGTGTCTCCAATTGTGCCCAAATTTTGTGGACATGTTCTGATACTCTAATAATGCATCCACGCCAAGTGATAAATCAAGGAGAAGAGATGAACTTGTCCAAAACCCCTCAAAACCTCGTTTGTTGATTTCTGGAGTTGGGAAACTCTAAATTGTGAAGTTCCTCCAATTGATCCCAACCTTTTTGGGCATTCTCTCTAATACTCAAATAATGCCACCACACTAAGTGTTGCATTAGCGAGAATTAGTTTTCATGGATATATTTAAATAAAGTCATTTCTACCCATTTCTCGGGGTTTTTCAAGTCTACATTGAAAACTTTCTTCAACAAATCTCAAATTTGGTGCCCGGCCTCATTTCTACCTATCATAAGAACTTGTTAAATCTCACGGGCATTGGATCAGTCTAGGTGCCCCTGGACAACATCAATCACCTTCTGCCATAAACTAGAGGACAAGCAAAGTTGGCCCTAAGTTATTCTCCTTGCTCCAAGATTTTTAGCACAACTCTTGCTAACCCTCTACCACCTCATGTAACTCTGCCATGGCCCCTGAATAATTATTGGAGGGGAACTCCCTCTCTTTACCTCTCTTCTTTACCATTACAACACCTCTTTTACCCCTTTACCATTATTTCTGTTCAAGCAAATGCCCCCAAATATTTCCAAGACACATCTAGTGTGCTAATGCACCATTTCAAACAAAGAGATGACATGCTCATGTAGAAAATATGAGCAACCCTTCTGAAACTTGATTGTTGGCAGAAATGTAGCCTTGAAATACAAGTACTAGCTATCCTCATCTCCTTGAGCTCAAACTTGGTATACTTTGTAGTCCTTCCCTACCTAATGCCTCTAGACAAGGTTTCACCCCCTATGCCCAACAGTAAAACCCCTAGTTTTCTACTCCAAATTTACTCTTTTTAAAAATACAACCTAACCTGCCCCATATGAGACCAAACTCCTCCATCACTCTCCTGCACGCATGCCTTGCATGCAATACATCTTTGACCGACGAGAAGGGCATTGTCAACTGGTATGGGCATGGTGAGGCCAGCGACCTCCCCTCGGTCGCCCTCCCCTATTTGACTTTGCCCCCGAGCCCCTGCTGCTCCCTCTCCCTCCAAATCGCCTCCTGAACCTCCCCTCTTTCCCTCACGTGCTCTCTCCAACATCCCACGGCCAGCACAGCCGCCTCGGGCACCGCTCGAATTCAAGCTCACACGTTGCCCTCCCCACTTCCTAGCTACACCAGAGAGCCTCACATATCTCCGTGATCCACCTCCCCGCTTGTCCCCTTTGTCTGGTGGCCGGAGCACCGAGTCCCGTGGCCACCGTCATCGGAGTCCGTCGCGGCTGATGACATGCTCAGTCGGGTGCTCCCGTGCAACAATGGAGATTCCCTAGGGTGTGGCCCTTTACCCTAAGGCTTTGTTTGGTACTAGTGTATTTTAGGAAATTTATGGGGATTATCCCGGTCAAACCCATCAATCCCCACATTTCCCATAACACCATTTGGTTCTAGTGTATTTGACATGTATCATCCCCACATTTCCCCTCAAATCCCCAAATTATAGTGCATTTTTTGCAATACCCAATACACTACCCCTACCTAGTGTATTGGGGATAAATGGGGATTTGAAGGGATTGGGTGAAGGTTGGGGTTTCACCCAATCCCTTGGGGGGATTATCCCCACCAATCTCCTCAAAAACACTAGTACCAAACAAGGCCTAAGTGTGTAGGAGGCCGGGACCTTGCCGGAGGCAGTCTGAGCCGCTGGATCAGCACCGGCACCCGCTCAGCCTCGCCTCCCTGTCTTCCACTGTTCAGGCGGGAGGTGGGGGGCGGCCCTGACACACAAGGCCCCTTGTCGGCAACCCAATGGCCAGACCTGCCCGTTTTAAGTGGAGACGCCCTCTGCTTTTCCCGGCTCCCCACTCCGGAAGTGCATTCCATGGGGGGCGCCATCGACATGATCGGCTAGCTCACGTGGTCGAGCTGCTGGGATAGCCCAGTTCCTCTCCAACGCCCTGGGCGCGTTATAGCCCACTAGGTAGAAATCCTTTCCCTTTTCTATTTCTGTGGAACGTCTAAATTCCTAATAAATTGTTGTTGGATCCAATTTAGTGACTCAAATTCATGCAGATTCATAAAGTCATGACCTATCCAAAACTGTGCATTTCACATTTTTCCAAAGTGCTTTCCTGTAATGTAAATATTCAAATTCAAATTTGAATATTTCAAACCCCCACCTTGCGAAAATCCTAGAGAGCTCAAATCAACTCCAAATAGAGTGATTCAAATTTCCAAAGACTTCAAATATCATGCACTATTTTTCCACCCTTAGTAAATATTTTTCTCTAGCATTGTGTCATTGTGTTTGTGAGGTCAAATAAATAGCACCTATTTCCAATTATTCCATGTTAGAAAATCTATAGGAAATTCACAGGAACTCAAAAATCCAATTAAACCACTTCCTAAATGTTTCTAAATTCATGCCCTATTAAATGAGTGCCTCAACTCATTTTTAGTAAAATATTTTTTGTAGACTTCTTGTGGGGCCACTGATGCCTCCATTTCCACCGCTCAAAAATCTCTGGTGATCCAAAAATCTTAGAACAAGCTTTAGGTATTTTTCTTATGAAGAGTGATGTCCAAGAAAAATAAAACTCCTATTTATAGAGCACTTTGTTTCTCTACATGATTGTGTGGCTTATCAAGGTTATTTTCGATGATAGTTGACGAAGTAGACGAAGTGCTCAGAGTTGGACGAGAATCATGAGAAGACCTCGAAGACTTTGCGGGACCAGGGAAGCAGCCCTTTGACCATGACTAAAGAACTACTTTCATGCATATCATATAGCACTTCATTCCAATGCATCGAAATCATGTTGAATCGGTGACCACCTTGGTGGGTTGTCTACGTAAAACTCCTCGTTGATACTTGCACTTGGGCATGACCCTACGTTCCTATGAGGGTTGTGTTGGGGAACGTTGCATGGGAAAAAAATTCCTACGCACACGAAAGACCTATCATGGTGATGATCATCTACAAGAGGGAGATCAGATCCACATACACTTGTAGATCCACAAAATGCGGTTAATGTAGTGGTACATCTTCGCGATCAAAATCGCCATCCCATGATCCATCCCGATCTAGTACACATACAACTTGGTGACGATCTCCGGCTACTTGATCCAGCAAGAGAGACGAAGAGGTAGCTGAATTCTCCGGTAGCACGACGGTGTGGTGGTGATGGTGGTGGAGTTGCTCCGACAGGGCTTCGCCGCACCGTATCCAATCAGCTAAGAGATGTCACGAGGATGTGGAGAGAGAGAGAGAGAGGGTTGCGCTATGGGTTGGGGTGCAAAAACCCTCTCAAATCTCCACTGTTAGTAGGAGGAACAAGAGGAAGGCTGCCTTGCCTCCTACTCCAAGTAGGAGGGCTCGGTCGAGCCAAGGAGGAAGGTCTCCTCCTACAATTAGGTTTGGTGGAGGAGTTCATTCCTTCTTGTCCACCTCCTTCCTTTTTTCTTTCTTTTTCCTTTATTTTTGCTTCAGCCGAAATAGACTTATTGGGCTGGCCTCACCAGCCCACAAAGGGCTGGTGCTCCACCCATGTGTCTATTAGATCTCTCCCGGGTGGGTGGCCCCTCCTGGTAAAACCCCGAAACCCATTTGTCACTCTCGATACATTACCGGTAATGCCCGAAATCCTTCAGGAAGCCAAATGCAACATTCATATATATCAATCTTCATTTCTGAACCATTCCGGAGACACTTATGACGTCCGTGATCTCATCCGGGACTCCAACCAACATTCAGTTACCAACATCAATAATTCAACTATACCGAAAACGTCACCGAACCTTAAGGGTGCAGACCCCGCGGGTTCAAGAACTATGTAGACATGACCTGAGACATTCTGTGGTCAATATTCAATAGCAGGACGTGGATGCCCATATTGGATCCTACATACTCTACGAAGATCTTATCGGTTGAACCTCTATGTCAAGGATTCAGTTAATCTCGTATATCATTCCCTTTGTCCTTCGGTATGTTACTTGCCTGAGATTCGATCGTCGGTATCCCAATACCTATTTCACTATCATTACCGGCAAGTCTCTTTAATCATTCCGTAATACAAGATCCCATGGATAACTCTTTAGTCACATTGTTGGCAAGGCTTTTTTGTGATGTTGTATTACCGAGTGGGCCCCGAGATACCTCTCCGTCACACTTAGTGAGAAATCCGAGTCTTGATCCATGCTAACTCAACGGACACCTTCGGCGATACCTGTAGAGCACCTTTATAGTCACCCAATTACGTTGCGATGTTTGATACACACAAAGTATTCCTCCGGTATCACTGAGTTACATGATCTCATAGTCATAGGAATGTATACTTGGCATGTAGAAAAAAATAGCAACAAAATTACACGATCATATGCTACGTTCATAGTTTGGGTCTTGTCCAGTACATCATTCTCCTAATGATGTGATCACGTTATCAAGTTACAACACTTGTCTATGGCTATGAAACATTAACCATCTTTGACCAACGAGCTAGTCAACTAGAGGCTTACTAGGGACAATATTTTCTCTATGTATCCACACATGTAGTTGTGTTTCCGCTCAATACAATTATAGCATGGATAATAAACGATTATCTTAAAACAGGAAATATAATAATAACTCTTTTCTTATTGCCTCTAGGGAATATTTCCAACAGCCTCCCACTTGCACTAGAGTCAATAATCTAGCATCACATCACTTTGTGATTTACAATGTAACAAACTTAACACCCATACAGTTCTGGTGTTGGTCATGTTTAGCTCGTGGAAGAGGGTTAGTCAGCGGGTCTACAACATTTAGAGCCGTGTGCACTTTGCAAATATTTATGTCCTCCTCCTTGATATAATCGCGGATGGCATTGAGGCGTAATTTAAGGTGTCGGGTCCTCTTGTGAAATATTGGTTCCTTGGCTAGAGCAATGGAACCAGTGTTGTCACAGAACAGATTTATTGGATCCAATGCGCTCGGCACCATTCCAAGATCTGTCATGAACTACTTCATCCAGACACCCTCCTTAGATGCCTCTGAGGCTGCTATGTACTCCGCTTCGCATGTAGAATCATCTACGATGCTTTGCTTGGTACTGCAGCAGGTTACCGCACCCCCATTCAGAATATACATGTATCCGGTTTGTGAGTTAAGAGTCATCCGGATGAGTGTCAAAACTTGCATCGACGTAACCCTTTACGACGAGCTCTTCGTCACCTCCATAAACGAGAAACATTTCTTTAGTCCTTTTCAGGCACTTCAGAATATTCTTGACCGTTGTCGAGTGCTCCATTCCTGGATTACTCTGAAACCTGCCTACCATACCTATGGCGAGGTCGACATCCGGTCGTGTGCACAACATTGCATACATGATAGACCCTATGGCTAAGGCATAGGGGACAACACTCATCTATTCTCTATCTTCTACACTTACTGGGCATTGAGTGTTACTCAACTTTATACCTTGTAACACAGGCAAGAACCCCTTCTTGGATTGTTCCATTTTGAATTTCTTCAAAATCTTATCAAGGTATGTGCTTTGTGAAAGTCCTATCAGGCGCCTTGATCTATCTCTATAGATCTTAATGCCCAATATGTAAACAGCTTCTCTGAGGTCCTTCATTGAAAAACTTTTATTCAAGTAATCCTTTACATTATTCAAAAGTTTTATATTGTTTCGAATCAGCAATATGTCATCCACATATAATATTAGAAACGCTATAGATCTCCCACTCACTTTCTTGTAAATATAAGCTTCTTCAAAAACTTGTATATACCCGAACTCCTTGATCACCTCATCAAAGCGTTGATTCCAACTCCGAGATGCTTGCACCAGTCCATAAATGGATCGCTGGAGCTTGCACACTTTCTTGACATTCTTTGGGTCGACAAAACCTTTGGGTTGCATCATATACAACTCTTCTTTAAGAAACCCGTTAAGGAACGCCATTTTGACATCCATCTGCGAGATTTTATAATCGAAAAATGCAGCTATTGCTAACATGATTCGGACGGACTTAACGTCGCTATGGGTGAGAATGTCTCATCGTAGTCAACTCCTTGAACTTGTGAAAACCCCTTTGCCACAAGTCGAGCTTTATAGACGTCACATTACCGTCCGCGTCTGTCTTCTTCTTAAAGATCCATTTGTTCTGAATAGCCTTTCGGCCTTCAGGTAATACTTCCCAAGTCCATACATTATTTTCATACATAGATCATATCTCGGATTTCATGGCCTCTAACCATTTGTTGGAATCTGGGCCCACCATTGCTTCTTCATAATTCGCAGGCTCATTGTTGTCTAATAACATGATTGACAATACATGATTTCCGTACCACTCAGGAGCAGTACGTACTCTTGTTGACCTACGAGGTTCGATAGCAACTTGATATGAAGTCTCATGATCATCATCATTAGCTTCCTCTTCAACTGGTGAAGCCTCGAAATAAATTTCTTTCTTCCCTGCGCCACCATCTTGTGGAAGAAAAGGTTCCTCAACCTCATCAAGTTCTATCTTCCTCCCACTTAATCTTTCGAGAGAATCTCTTTCTCAAGAAAAGCTCTGTTCTTAGCGACAAACACTTTGCCCTCGGATTTGAGATAGAAGGTATACCCAACTGTCTCTTGTGGGTATCCTATGAAGACGCACTTTTCCTCTTTGGGTTCCAGCTTTTTAGGCTGAAGCTTTTTGACATAAGCATCACATCCTCAAACTTTAAGAAACGACAACTTTGGCTTCTTGCCATACCATACCTCATGTGGTGTCGTCTTAACGGATTTTGATGGCGACCTATTTAAAGTGAATGCAGCTGTCTCTAATGCATAGCCCCAAAATGACAATGGCAAATCGATAAGAGATATCATAGAAAGCGCCATATCTAATAAAGTAGGATTACGTAGTTCAGACACACCATTGCACCGTGGTGTTCCAGGCGGTATCAACTGTGAAACAATTCCGCATTGTCTTAAGTGAGCACCAAACTCGAAACTCAGATACTCTCCTCCTCGATCAGATCGCAGGAACTTGATCTTCTTGTTACGATGATTTTCCAGTTCACTCTGAAATTGCTTGAACTTTTCAAATGTTTCAGACTTGTGCTTCATCAAGTAAATATAGGCATATCTACTCAAATCATCAGTGAAGGTGAGAAAATAACGATATCCGTCGCGTGCCTTTATGTCATTGGTCCGCACACATCAGTATGTATGATCTCCAACAAGTCACTTGCATGCTCCATTGTTCCAGAGAATGGAGTCTTAGTCATCTTGCCCATGAGGCATTGTTCGCATGTGTCAAGTGATTAAAAATCAAGTGACTCTAAAAGTCCAACAACATGGAGTTTCTTCATGCGTTTTACACCAATATGACCTAACCGGGAGTGCAACAAGAAAGTGGCACTATTATTATTAACTCTACATCTTTTGGTCTCAGTGTTATGGACATGAGTGTCATCACTATCGAGATTCAACATGAACAAACCCCTCACATTGGGTGCATGACCATAAAAGGTATTACTCATAAAAATAGAACAACCATTATTCTCTGATTTAAATAAGTAACCGTCTCGCAATAAACAAGATCCAGATATAATGTTCATGCTCAACGCAGGCACTAAATAACAATTATTTAAGTTCATCACTAATATCGATGGTAACTGAAGTGAGACCGTGCCGACGGCGATCGCATCAACCTTGTATCCATTCTCGACGTGCATCGTCACTTTATCCTTTGTCAGTATTCGTTTATTCCGCAGTTCTTCTTTCGAGTTGCAAATGTGAGCAACAGAACCGGTTTTAAATACGCAAGTACTACTACGAGAACTGGTGAGGTACACATCAATAACATGTATATCAAATATACCTTGTTTGGTGTTGGCCGCCTTCTTATCGGCCAGATACTTGGGGCAGTTTCGCTTTCAGTGACCAGTCCCCTTGCAATAATAATACTAAGTTTCCGGCTTAGGTCCAGCCTTGGGTTTCTTCGTCGGAGGGGCAATAGCTTTGCCACTCTTCTTGGAGTTACCCTTCTTGCATCTGCTGCTTTCTTGAAACTAGTGGTCATATTGACCACCAACACTTGATGTTCTTTCTGGATTTCTGACCGAGCGACTTTCAACATCGCAAACAGCTCACCGGGTGACTTACTCATTCCTTGCATGTTATAGTTCAACTTATAGCTAGGCGACAGTGATTGAAGAATTCTGTCACTGATAGCTTCTTGCGCGAGTGCAATCCCTAGCTCATCTAGACAGTTAGAGTACCCAGACAGTGTGAGCACGTGTTCACTAACAAAGGAATTCTCCTCCATTTTGGAAGCATAGAACTTATCGGAGGTCTCATACCTCTCGATCCGGGCATTCTTCTCAAAGATAAACTTCAACTCCTGGAACATCTCATATGCTCCATGACGTTCAAAATGTCTTTGAATTCCTAGTTCTAAGCCATACAAAACTGCACATTGAACTAGTGAGTAGTCATCCTTACATGCTTTCCAAGCTTTCAGAACGTCTTGGTCCGTCGTAGCGGGTGTTTCATATCCTAGAGCTGCATCAAGGAGATAATTCTTTTGGCCAGCAGTGAGGATAAGCCTCAGATTACGAGCCGAGTCAACAAAGTTGCTTCCATCATCTTCCAACTTAGCTTTCTCTATGACCGTGGGAAAATTCAGGGTTGCTACTGCGCGAGGCATGGAACTACAACATAAATTTTTGAAAAAGATTACTTAGACTATGTTTAAGATATTTGAGTTTAGCTAATCATGTTACCAATAAACTCCCACTCAAATTGAAATCCCTCTAGTCATTCGAGTGTCGCATGATCAAAATTCACTACTCAAGTCCGATCATCACGTGAGTTGAGTATAGTTTTAGTGGTGAAACATCTCCATGTTGATCATATCAACTATATGATTCATGCTCGATCTTTAGGTCTCTTGTGTTCTCAGGCCATGTGTGTACATGCTAGGCTCATCAAGTTTAACCCAAGTGTTCCGCGTGTGCAACTATTTTGCACCCGTTGTATGTGAACGTTGAGTCTATCACACCCGATCATCACGTGGTGTCTCGAAACGATGAACTATTGCAACGGTGCACAGTCGGGGAGAACACAATTGATCTTGAAATTTTAGTGAGAGATCATTTTATAATGCTATGGTCGTCCTAAGAAAAATAAGGTGCGTAAAAGGATTAACATCACATGCAAATCATAAGTGACATGATATGGCCATGAACTTGTGCTTCTTGATCTCCATCATGAAAGCACCGACATGATCTCCAACGTCACCGGTACCGCACCATGATCTCCATCATCGTGCCGCCATCGAGGTTGTCATGCTACCTATGCTATTACTACTAACCTACAACCTAGCGATATAGTAAAAGCATCTGCAAGCACAAACCTTAGTTTAAAGACAACCCTATGGCTCCTGCCGGTTGCCGTAGCATCGATGTGCAGGTCGTTATTTAACTATTACAACATGATCATCTCATACATCCAATATATCATCTCATACATCCAATACATCTCATACATCCAACATGATCATCTCATACATCTCTCACTAAAATTTCAAGACGAAATTGTGTTCTCCCCGACTGTGCACCGTTGCTACAGTTCGTCATTTCGAGACACCACGTGATGATCAGGTGTGATAGACTCAACGTTCACATACAACGGATGCAAAACAGTTGCACACGCGGAACACTCGGGTTAAGCTTGACGAGCCTAGCATCTGCATACATGGCCTCGGAACACACGAGACCGAAAGGTCGATCATGAATCATATAGTTGATATGATTAGCATAGGAATGCTTACCACTGAAACTATCCTCAACTCACGTGATGATCGGACTTGAGCTAGTGGAATTGGATCTTGAACCACTCAAATGACTAGAGAGATGTACTTTTTGAGTGGGAGTTTAGCAAGTAATTTGATTAGTTAAACTCTAATTATCTTGAACATAGTCTAAGTCCACTTTGAATATATTTGTGTTGTAGATCAATGGGTCACGCGACAGTCACCCTGAATTTTAATACGTTCCTCGAGAAAGCTAAGTTGAAAGATGATGGAAGCAACTTTGTAGACTGGGCTCGTAATCTTAAGTTGCTCCTGCAAGCTGGGAAGAAGGATTATGTCCTTAATGCTGCGCTAGGAGATGAACCACCCGCCGCGACTGACCAAGATGTTAAGAACGCTTGGTTAACACGCAAGCATGACTACTCAGTAGTTCAATGTGCAGTCTTGTATGGTTTAGAGCCGGGAGTTCAACGTCGGTTTGAGCGTCATGGAGCATTTGAGATGTTCCAGGAGTTGAAGTTTATCTTTCAGAAGAACGCCCGGATCGAGAGGTATGAGACCTCCGATAGATTCTATGCTTGCAAGATGGAGGAGAATTCGTATGTCAGTGAACATGTGGTCAAAATGTCTGGGTACTCAAACCGTCTAGCTGAGCTGGGGATTGAACTCCCGCAAGAGGCTATGACTGACAGAATTCTTCAATCACCGCCACCAAGCTATAAGGGCTTTGTGTTGAACTATAACATGCAAGGGATGAACAAGTCACCCGACGAGTTATTCGCGATGCTGAAAGTCGGAGAGTCAGAACTCCGTAAAGAGCATCAAGTGTTGATGGTGAATAAGACCACTAGTTTCAAGAGAAACGGCAAAGGAAAGAAGGGTAATTCAAAGAAGAGCGGCAAGCCTGTTGCCAATCCGACGAAGAAACCCAAAGATGGACCTAAGCCTGAAACGGAGTGCTATTATTGCAAGGGTGTGGGTCACTGGAAGCGCAACTGCCCCAAGTATCTGGCTGATAAGAAGGCGGCCAAAGAAAAATTAGGTATATTCGATATACATGTTATTGATGTATACTTAACCAGCTCTCGTAGTAGTGCTTGGGTATTCGATACCGGTTCTGTTGCTTATATTTGCAACTCGAAACAGGAACTGCGGAATAAGCGAAGGCTGGTGAAGGATGAAGTGACGATGCGCATGGGTAATGGTTCCAAGGTTGATGCAATCACCGTCGGCACAGTTTCACTTCAATTACCATCAGGATTAGTTATAAACTTGAATAAATATTATTTAGTGCCTGCGTTAAGCATGAACATTATATCTATATCTTGTTTATTGCGAGACGGTTACTCGTTTAAGTCAGAGAATAATGGTTGTTCTATTTCTATGAGTAATGTCTTTTATGGTCATGCACCCAATGTGAGAGGATTGTTCATATTGAATCTTGATAGTGATAATACACATATACATAACATTGAGACCAAAAGAGTTAGAGTTAACAATGATAGCGCCATGTTTTTATGGCACTGCCGCTTACGTCATATTGGTGTAAAGCGCATGAAGAAACTCCATACCGATGGACTTTTAGAGTCACTTGACTTTGATTCACTTGACACGTGCGAACCATGCCTCATGGGAAAGATGACTAAAACTCCGTTCTCCGGAACAATGGAGCGTGCAAGTGACTTGTTGGAAATCATACATACCGATGTGTGTGGTCCGATGAGTGTGGAGGCACGCGGCGGGTATTGTTATTTTCTCACCTTCACTGACGATTTGAGAAGATATGGTTATGTCTACTTGATGAAGCACAAGTCTCAAACATTTGAAAAGTTCAAACAATTTCAGAGTGAAGTCGAAAATCATCGTACCAAGAAGATCAAGTTCCTACAGTCTGATCGTGGGGGTGAATATCTGAGTTTCGAGTTTGGTGCTCACTTAAGACAATGTGGAATTGTTTCACAGTTGACACCGCCTGGAACACCACAACGTAATGGTCTGTCCGAACATCGTAATCGTACTTTATTAGAGATGGTGCGATCTATCATGTCCCTTACCGATTTGCCGTTATCGTTTTGGGGTTATGCATTAGAAACAGCTGCATTCACTTTAAATAGGGCACCATCAAAATCCGTTGAGACGACACCATACGAACTTTGGTATGGAAAAAGACCAAAGTTGTCGTTTCTTAAAGTTTGGGGATGTGATGCTTATGTCAAAAAGCTTCAGCCTAAAAAGCTGGAACCCAAAGCGGAAAAGTGTGTCTTCATAGGTTACCCAAAAGAGACAGTTGGGTATACCTTCTATGTCAAATCCGAGGGCAAAGTGTTTGTTGCTAAGAATGGAGCTTTTCTCGAGAAGGAGTTTCTCTCGAGAGAATTGAGTGGGAGGAAGATAGAACTTGATGAGGTTGTCGAGCCTCTCATCCCTCTGGATGGTGGCACAGGGCAAGGGGAAACCCCTGTTGTTGCGATGCCGGTTGAGGAGGGAGTTAATGATGATGATCATGAAACTCCGGATCAAGTTCCTGTCGGACCTCGCAGGTCCACGAGACCGCGTACTATTCAATTATCATCCCGTCTTATCAATTATGTTGTTGGACAACAATGAGCCTGCGAATTATGAAGAAGCAATGGTGGGCCCGGATTCCAACAAATGGCTGGAGGCCATGAAGTCCGAGATAGGATCTATGTATGAAAACAAAGTGTGGACTTTGGAAGTACTACCTGAAGGCTGCAAGGCTATTCAGAACAAATGGATCTTTAAGAAGAAGACGGACGCTGACGGTAATGTGACCGTTTATAAAGCTTGACTTGTGGCAAAGGGTTATTCACAAGTTCAAGGAATTGACTACGATGAGACATTCTCACCCGTAGCAATGCTTAAGTCCGTCCGAATCATGTTAGCAATAGCTGCATTTTTCGATTATGAAATCTGGCAGATGGATGTCAAAACGGCGTTCCTTAACGGTTTCCTTAAGGAAGAGTTGTATATGATGCAACCTGATGGTTTTGTCGATCCTAAAAATACTAACAAAGTGTGCAAGCTCCAGCGATCCATTTATGGACTGGTGCAAGCATCTCGGAGTTGGAATAAACGCTTTGATGAGGTGATCAAAGCATTTGGGTTTATAGAGGTGGTTGGAGAATCCTGTATTTACAAGAAAGTGAGTGGGAGCTCTATGGCGTTTCTAATATTATATGTGGATGACATATTGCTGATTGGAAACAATGTTGTGCTTTTGGAGAGCATAAAAGGTTACTTGAATAAAAGTTTCTCTATGAAGGACCTAGGAGAAGGTGCTTACATTCTAGGCATAAAGATCTATAGGGATAGATCAAAACGCCTGATAGGACTTTCGCAAAGCACATACCTTGATAAAGTTTTGAAGAGGTTCAAAATGGGACAGTCCAAGAAGGGGTTCTTGCCAGTTTTACAAGGTACGAGATTGAGTAAGACTCAGTGCCCAACAACTGATAAAGATAGAGAGCATATGAGCACCGTCCCCTATGTTTCAGCCATAGGTTCTATCATGTATGGAATGCTGTGCACTAGACCGGACGTTAGCCTGGCCATAAGTATGGCAGGTAGGTTCCAGAGTAATCCAGGAGTGGATCACTAGACGGCGGTCAAGATCCTGAACTACCTGAAAAGGACTAAGGAGATGTTTCTCATATATGGAGGTGACAAAGAGCTCGCCGTAAAGGGTTACGTCGATGCAAGCTTTGACACAGATCCGGACGACTCTAAGTCGCAGACCGGATACATATTTGTTCTTAATGGGGGTGCGGTAAGCTGCTACAGTTCCAAGCAAAGCGTCGTAGCTGATTCTACATGTGAAGCGGAGTACATGGCTGCCTCGGAGGTAGCTAAGGAGGGTGTCTGGATGAAGCGGTTCATGATGGAACTTGGAGCGGTGCCGAGCGCACTGAATCCAATAACCCTGTTTTGTGACAACACAGGTGCCATTGCCTTAGCAAAGGAACCACTGTTTCACAAGAAAACCAGACACATCAAATGACGCTTCAACCTCATCCGCGACTACGTCGAGGAGGAGGACATGACTATCTGCAAAGTGCACACGGATCTGAATGTGGCAGACCCGCTGACTAAACGTCTTCCACGGGCAAAGCATGATCAACACCAGAACTCTATGGGTGTTAGATTTATTACAATGTAATTCGCATGGCAATGTGAGGACTAGATTATTGACTCTAGTGCAAGTGGGAGACATTGGAATTATGCCCTAGAGGCAATGATAAATAAGTTATTATTATAATTCCTGTATCAAGATAATCGTTTATTATCCATGCTATAATTGTGTTGAATGAAGACTTAGATACATGTGTGGATACATAGAAAAACACTATCCCTAGCAAGCCTCTAGTTGGCTAGCCAATTGATCAAGGATAGTCAGGGTCTTCTGACTATGTACAAGGTGTTGTTGCTTGATAACTGGATCACATCATGAGTGAATCATGTGATGGACTAGACCCAAACTAATGAATGTAGCATGTTGATCGTATCATTTTGTTGCTACTGTTTTCTGCGTGTCAAGTATTTATTCCTATGACCATGAGATCATATAACTCACTAGCACCGGAGGAATGCCTTGCTCTACAGGTATCTCCGAAGGTCTCCGTTGTGTTAGTATGGATCAAGACTGGGATTTGTCACTCCGTGTGACGGAGAGGTATCTCGTGGCCCACTCGGTAATACGACATCACACGCAAGCCTTGCAAGCAATGTGACTTAGTGTAAGCCACGAGTAAAGATACTTGCCGGTAAACGAGATTGAAATAGGTATGCGGATACTGATGATCGAATCTCGGGCAAGTAACATACCGAAGGACAAAGGGAATGACATACGGGATTATATGAATCCTTGGCACTGAGGTTCAAACGATAATATCTTCGTAGAATATGTAGGATCCAATATGGGAATCCAGGTCCCGCTATTGGATATTGACCGCGGAGTCCCTCCGGTCATGTCTACATAGTTCTTGAACCCGCAGGGTCTGCACACTTAAGGTTCGGTGATGTTTTATGCGTATTTGAGTTATATGGTTGGTTACCGAATGTTGTTCGGAGTCCCGGATGAGATCACGGATGTCACGAGGGTTTCCGGAATGGTCCGGAGACGAAGATTGATATATAGGATGACCTCATTTGATTACTGAAAGTTTTCGGCATTACCGGGAATGTACCGGGAGTGACGAATGGGTTCCGGGTGTTCACAGGGGGGGGGGGGGCAGCCCACCCGGGGGAACCCCATAGGCCTTAGGGGTGCCGCACCAGCCCTTAGTGGGCTGGTGGGACAGCCCAAGAGGCCCTATGCGCAGGAGAAGAAAAAATCAAAGAGAAAAAAAGGGGAAGTGGGAAGGAAGGGAAGGACTCGAGCTTCCAATCCTAGTTGGACTAGGATTGGAGGAGGATTCCTCCTCCCCCCCTTCGGCCGACCCCTTGGGGCTCCCTTGAGCCTCAAGGCAAGGTCCCTCCCCTCCCTCCTGTATATACTAAGGTATTAGGGCTGATTTGAGACAACTTTGCCACGACAGCCCAACCGCATACCTCCACGGTTTTTCCTCTAGATCGCGTTTCTGCGGAGCTCGGGCGGAGCCCTGTTGATATAAGATCATCGCCAACCTCCCGAGCGCTGTCATGCTGCCAGAGAATTCATCTACCTCTCTGTCTCTCTTGCTAGAAAAAGAAGGCCGAGATCATCGTCGAGCTGTACGTGTGCTGAACGCGGAGGTGCCATGGGTTCAACACTAGATCCGAGCGGATCGTGGGACGTATCGCGGGACGGTTCATGGGACGGTTCGTGAGGCGGATCGAGGGACGTGAGGACGTTCCACTATGTCAACCGCATTTCTTAACGCTTCTTGTTGTGCGATCTACAAGGGTACGTAGATCGGAAATCCCCTCTCGTAGATGGACATCACCATGATAGGTCTTCGTGCGCGTAAGAAATTTTTTGTTTCCCATGTGACGTTCCCCATCACCCCCTTCCCCCTCTTAGGCGCCATGGGCCAGGTGTTGGGGGTGCACCAGCCCACCCAGGGGCTGGTTCCCTCTCACACTTGGCCCATGTAGCCTCCTGGGCTGGTGGCCTCTCCCGGTGGGCCTCCGGAACCCTTCCGGTGGTCCCGGTACTTTGCCGGTGGTGCCCGAAACATTTCCGGCGTCCAAACCCATCCATTCTATATATCAATCTTTACCTTTGGACCATTCCGGAGCTCCTCGTGACATTCAGGATCTCATCCCGGACTCCAAATAACCTTCGGTAACCTCGTATAACAATTCCCTATAACCTTAGGGTCATCGAACCTTAAGTGTGTAGACCCTACGGGTTCGGGAGGCATGCAGACATGACCGAGACTTCTCTCCGGCCAATAACCATCAGCGGGGTCTGGATACCCATGGTGGCTCCCACATGTTCCACGATGATCTCATCGGATAAACCACGATGTCAAGGATTCAATCAATCCCGTATACAATTCCCTTTGTCTGTCGGTATAGAACTTGCCCGATATTCGTTCGTCGGTATACCTATACCTTGTTCAATCTTGTTACTGGTAAGTCTCTTTACTCATTCCGTAGCACGTCATCCTGTGACTAAGTCCTTAGTCACATTGAGCTCATGATGATGTTCTACCGAGTGGGCCCAGAGATACCTCTCCGTCACATGGAGTGACAAATCCCGATCTCGATTCGTACAAACCCAACAGACACTTTCGGAGATACCCGTAGTGCACCTTTATAGTCACCCAGTTACGTTGTTAGGTTTGATACACCCAAAGCACACCTACGATATCTGGGAGTTGCACAATCTCACGGTTGAAGGAAAAGACACTTGACATTAGAAAAGCTTTAGCATACGAACAACACGATCTAGTGCTATGCTTAGGATTGGGTCTTATCCATCACATCATTATCCCAATGATGTGATCCCGTTATCAATGACATCTGATGTCGATGATCAGGAAACCATGATCATCTATTGATCAATGAGCTAGCCAACTAGAGGGTTGGTAGGGACACATTGTGATCTATTCATTCACACATGTATTACTATTTCCTGTTAATACAATTATGGCATGAATAATAGACGATTATCATGAACAAGGAAATATGATAATAACCATTTTATTATTGCCTCTAGGGCATATTTCCAACAGTCTCCCACTTGCACTAGAGTCAATAATCTAGTTACATTGTGATGTATCGAACACCCATAGCATTGTGGTGTTGATCATGTTTTGCTCGAGGAAGAGGTTTAGTCAACGGGTCTGTAATATTCAGATCCGTGTGTACTTTACAAATATCTATTACTCCTCTCTGGACCTGGTCCAGGACGGAGTTGTAGCAGCGTTGGATGTGCTTGGTCCTCCGGTGAAATCTGGGCTCCTTAGCTATGACAATGGCTCCAGTGTTATCATGGAAGAGTGTCATCGGACCCGACTTGCTTGAAACCACTCCAAGGTCCGTGATGAGCTCCTTCATCCAAATCCCTTCATGAACCACTTCTGAAGCAGCTATTTACTCCGCTTCACATGTAGATGCTACCATGACGTCTTGCTTGGTGCTGCACCAGCTCACTGCCCCGCCATTCAAAACAAACACGTATCCGGTCTATGACTTAGAGTCATCCGGATCTGTGCCGAAGCTAGCATCAGCATACCTCCATAAACGAGAAACATCTCCTTAGTCCTTTTCAGGTACTTAAGGACATTTTTGACTGCTGTCCAGTGTTCCATACCGGGACCACTTTGGTACCTTGCTACCAAACTTATGGCAAGGTTTATATCAGGTCAGGTACACAACATGGCATACATTAGAGAGCCTACGGCTGAAGCGTAGGGGACAATACTCATCTTCTCTCTATCTTCTGCCGTGGTCGGTGACTGAGTCTTACTCAATCTCATACCTTTCAAAACTAGCAAGAACCCCTTCTTTGCATTTTCCATATTGAACTTCTTCAATATCTTGTCAAGGTATGTACTTTGCGAAAGACCTATGAGGCATCTCAATCTATCTCTATAGATCTTGATGCCTAATATGTATGCAGCTTCTCCAACGTCATTCATTGAAAAACTCTTGTTCAAGTAGTACTTTATGCTCTCCAATAACTCTATATTATTCCCCATCAATAATATTTCATCCACATATAGTATGAGGAAAGCTACACAGTTGCCACTCACTTTCTTGTACAGACAGGCTTCTCCATAAACCTGTATGAACCGAATGCTTGCACGAGCCCATAGATGGAGCGCTGGACCTTGCATACCTTGTTAGCACTCTTAGGATAGACAAAACCTTCTGGTTGCATCATATACAACTCTTCCTTAAGATACCCGTTAAGGAACGCTGTTTTGACGTCCATTTGCCAAATTTCATTATCATGAAAAGCGGCAATTTCTAACATGATTCGCACTGACTTTAGCTTCGCTCCGGGAGAGAAAGTCTCATCCTAGTCAACTCCTTGAATTTGTCAAAAACCCTTTGCGACAAGTCGAACTTTGTAAACAATCACATTACCGTTTGCGTTAGTCTTGTTCTTGAAGATCCATTTATTTACTATGGCTCGTTGATCATCGGGCAAGTCCACCAAAGTCCATACTTTGTTCTCATACATGGATCCTATATCGGATTTCATAGCCTCAAGCCATTTGTTGGAATCCAGGCCCGCCATCACTTCTTCAAAGTTCGAAGGTTCACTGTTGTCTAACAACATGCTTTCCATCACAGGGTTGTCGTACCACTCTGGTGCGGAACGTACCCTTGTGGACCTTCGCGGTTCAGTAGAAACTTGATCCGAAGCTTCATGATCATCGTCATTAACTTCCTCTTGAGTTGGTGTAGGCGCCACAAGAACAATTTCCCACGCTGCGCTACTCTCCGGTTCAAGAGGGGGTGTAATTACCTCATCAAGTTCTACTTTCCTCCCAGTTACTTCTTTCGAGAGAAACTCTTTCTCTAGAAAGGATCCGCTCTTGGCAACAAAGGTTTTACCTTCGGATCTATGATAGAAGGTATACCCAATACTTTCCTTAGGGTATCCTATGAATACGCATTTCTCCGCTTTGGGTTCGAGCTTTTCTGGTTGAAGCTTCTTCACATAAGCATCGCAGCCCCAAACTTTTAGAAACGACGGCTTAGGTTTCTTGCCAAACCATAGTTCATACGGTGTCATCTCAATGGATTTAGACGGTGCCCTATTTAAAGTGAATGCTGCAGTTTCCAATGCGTATCCCCAAAATGATAGCGGTAAGTCGGTAAGAGACATCATAGATCATACCATATCCAATAAAGTGCGATTACGACGTTCACACACTTCATTACGTTGCGGTGTGCCAGGCGGCGTCAGTTGTGAAACAATTCCACACTTCCTTAGGTGTGTGCCAAACTCGTGACTCAAATATTCTCCTCCACGATAGATTGTAGACACTTTATTTTTCTGTCATGTTGATTCTCAACCTCACTCTGAAAATCCTTGAACTTCTCAAACGTCTCAGATTTGTGCTTCATCAAGTAGATATACCCATACCTACTCAAATCATCGGTGAGAGTGAGAACATAACGATAGCCACCGCGAGCTTCAACGTTCATTGGACCACACACATCAGTATGTATTATTTCCAATAAGTCGGTTGCTCTCTCCATTATTCCTGAGAATGGAGTCTTAGTCATCTTGCCCATGAGGCACGGTTCGCATGTGTCAAATGATTCAAAGTCAAGAGATTCTAATAGTCCATCAGTATGGAGCTTCTTCATGCGCTTCACACCGATATGACCAAGGCGGCAGTGCCATAAGAATGTGTTGCTATCATTATCAACTTTAGATCTTTTTGTACTCACACTATGTATATGTGTAACATCACAATCAATATTCATCAAGAATAAACCATTCACCAGCGGAGCATGAGCATAAAACATACCACTCATATAAATAGAACAAGCATTATTCTCTGACTTAAATGAGTAGTCGTCTCGCATTAAGCAAGACCCTGATACAATATCCATGCTCAAATATGGTACTAAATAACAATTATTAAGGTTTAAAACTAATCCCGAAGGTAGATGTAGAGGCAGCGTGCCGACGGCAATCACATCGACCTTGGAGACATTCCCGACGCGCATCGTCACCTTCTCCTTGGCCAGTCTCCGCTTATTCCGCAGTTCCTACTTTGAGCTGCAAATGTGAGCAACAACACCGGTATCAAATACCCAGGAGCTACTACGAGCGCTGGTAAGGTACACATCAATAACATGTATATCATATATACGTTTAACATTGCCGACCTTCTTGTCCGCTAAGTACTTGGGGCAGTTCCGCTTCCAGTGACCTTTTCCCTTGCAGTAGAAGCACTCAGTCTCAGGCTTGGGTCCATTATTTTTCTTCTTCCTGGTATCTGGCTTACCGGGCGCGGCAACGGCTTTGCCGTCTTTCTTGAACTTCTTCTTACCCTTGCTGTTCTTGAAACTGGTGGTCTTATTGACCATCAACACTTGATGCTCTTTCTTGATTTCTACTTCTGCAGACTTCAGCATCGAGTACAACTCAGGAATGGTCCTCTCCATCCCTTGCATGTTGTAGTTCAGCACAAAACCTTTGTAGCTTGGTGGGAGAGACTGGATGATTCTGTCAATTACAGCATCATCCGGAAGTTCAACTCGAAGCGAAGTCAGACGACCGTGTAACCCAGACATTCTGAGTATATGCTCACTATCAGAACTATTCTCCTCCATCTTACAGCTAAAGAACTTATCGGAGACTTCATATCTCTCGACACAGCCATGAGCTTGAAAAACTAGTTTCAGCTCCTAGAACATCTCATATGCTCCGTGTTGCTCAAAACGCCTTTGGAGCCCCGTTTCCAAACTGTATAACATGCCACACCTAACCAGAGAGTAATCATCACTCGGCGTGTGCCACACGTTCTGAATGTCTTGGGCCGCCGCGGGAGCAGGAGGGTCACCTAGCGGCGCATTAAGGACATAAGCCTTTTTAGCTGCTTCGAGGATAAGCTTCAAGTTGCGGACCCAGTCCGCATAGTTACTACCATCATCTTTCAGCTTGTTTTTCTCTAGGTATGCGTTGAAATTGAGGTTGACAGGTGCGTTGGCCATTGGATCTACAATATTTGTAAAGACAACTTTTAGACTAAGTTCATGACAATTAAATTCATTTAATCAATTAAGTATGAACTCCCACTTAAATCGACATCCCTCTAGTCATCTAAGTGATACATGATCCATGTTGACTAACCCGTGTACGATCATCACGTGTGACAGACTAGTCGTCATGGTGAGCAACTTCACGCTGATCGTATTCAACCATACGACTCATGTTCGACCTTTTGGTCTCTTGTATTTGAGGTCATGTTTGTACATTCTAAGCTCGTCGGGTCAATGTAAGTGTTTCGCGTGTGAAAATATGGCTTACACCCGTTGTATGCGAATGTTAGAATCTATCACACCCGATCATCACGTGGTGCTTCGAGACAACGATCCTTCGCAATGGTGCACACTTAGGGGAATACGTTCTCGAAATTTTTATGAGGGATCATATTATTATGCTACCTTCGTTCTAAGAAATAAGATGAAAAACATGATAAACATCACATGCAATCATATAGTGACATGATATGGCCATTATCATCTTTGATCTTTCGATCTCCATCTTCGGGCATGGCATGATCATCATTGTCACCGGCGTGACACCATGATCTCCATCATCATGATCTCCATCATCGTGTCTCCGTGAAGTCGTCACGCCAACTTCTACTACTACTACTATAGCTAACCGTTAGCAATGAAGTAAAATTAGTAACACATGGTGTTGCATCTCATACCATAAATTAAGACAACTCCTATGGCTCCTGCCGGTTGTCATACTCATCGACATGCAAGTCGTGAATCCTATTACAAGAACATGATCATCTCGTACATCATACATGTAACATCACAACTTTTGGCCATATCACATCACATGTCAAACCTTGCAAAAACAAGTTAGACGTCCTCTAATTGTTGTTGCAAGTTTTACGTGGCTGATTTGGGTTTCTAGCAAGAACGCCTTCTTACCTACGTGACAGCCACAACGATGATATTCCAAAGCTATTTACCCTTCGTAAGGACCCTTTTCATCAAATCCAATCCGATTAGAGTGGGAGAGACAGATACCCTCTAGCCACCTCATGCACCTAGTGCATGTTGGTCGGTGGGACCTGTCTCACGTAAGCGTACGTGTAAGGTCAGTCCGGGCCGCTTCATCCCACAATACCGCCGGAAAAGAATAAGACTAGTAGCGGCAAGCAATTGACAAAACCATCGCCCACAACCTTTTTGTGTTCTACTCGTCCATAGAATCTACGCATAGAAAACCTGGCTCGAATGCCACTGTTGGGTAAAGTAGCATAAATTCAAAATTTTCCTACGCCATATTCAGATCTTCCTATGGAGAGACCAGCAACGAGAGAGGGGTGAGAGCATCTTCATACCTTTGAAGATCGCTAAGTGGAAGCGTTGCTAGAACGCAGTTGATGGAGTTGTACTCGCGGCGATTCAGATCGCGGTGTGATTCCGATCTAGTGCCGAACCACGGCACCTCCGCGTTCAACACACGTGCAGCCCGGTGACGTCTGCCACACCTTGAACCAGCAAGGAGGAGGGAGAGGTTGGGGAAGATCTCCGGCAGCACGACGTCTTGGTGTCGATGGAGAGACGAGGTCTCCCGGCAGGGCTTCGCCAAGCACCGTGGGAGAGGTTGAAGAAGAAGAGCAGGGCTACGCCAAGAGAGAGATGGAAAACCGTGTCTCCAAAGGCCAAACCCCCCGCTATATATAGGGGAAAGGGAGGGTGGCGCCCCCTTTAGGGTTTCCCCCTTGAGGAGGGGGGGGGGAAGCCCTAGATGGGGGGGAGGGTTGGCGGCCAGGAGGGGAGGAGGGGTGGCACACCCCCTGGTGGGCCTAGGCCCAACTGCGCTAGGATTCCCCCCATCCCCCTCTTAGGCACCATGGGCCAGGTGTGGGGGGTGCACCAGCCCACCCAGGGGCTGGTTCCCACCCGGTGGGCCTCCGGAACCCTTCCGGTGGTCCCCGTACTTTGCTGGTGGTGCCCGAAACATTTTCAGCGTCCAAACCCATGCATTATATATATCAATCTTTACCCCCGGACCATTTCGGAGCTCCTCGT
Source organism: Hordeum vulgare subsp. vulgare (assembly GCF_904849725.1). NCBI lineage: Eukaryota > Viridiplantae > Streptophyta > Magnoliopsida > Poales > Poaceae > Hordeum > Hordeum vulgare. Next base: position 221,160,982 of record NC_058524.1, on the reverse strand, counting down.
GACGTCCGGGATCTCATCCGGGACTCCAAACATCCTTTGGTAACCTCGTATAAAAAATTCCCTATAACCCTAGCGTCATCGAACCTTAAGTGTGTAGACCCTAGGGGTTCGGGAGGCATGCAAACATGACCGAGACTTCTCTTCGGCCAATAACCATCAGCGGGTTCTGGATACCCATGGTGGCTCCCACATGTTCCACGATGATCTCATCGGATGAACCACGATGTCAAGGATTCAATCAATCCCGTATATAATTCCCTTTGTTTGTCGGTATAGAACTTGCCCGAGATTCGATCGTCGGTATACCTATACTTTGTTCAATCTCGTTACCGGCAAGTCTCTTTACTCGTTCCGTAGCACGTCATCCTGTGACTAACTCCTTAGTCACATTCAGCTCATGATGATGTTCTACCGAGTGGGCCCAGAGATACCTCTCCGTCACACGGAGTGACAAATCCCGATCTCGATTCGTACCAACCCAAAAGACACTTCCGGAGATACCCGTAGTGCACCTTTATAGTAACCCAGTTACGTTGTAACATTTGATACACCCAAAGCACTCCTACGATATCTGGGAGTTGCACAATCTCACGGTCGAAGGAAAAGACACTTGACATTAGAAAAGCTTTAGCATACGAACAACACGATCTAGTGTTATGCTTAGGATTGAGTCTTGTCCATCACATCATTCTCCCAATGATGTGGTCCCGTTATCAGTGACATCTGATGTCCATGATCATCTATCGATCAACGAGCTAGCCAACTAGAGGCTTGGAAGGGACACATTGTGATCTATTCATTCACACATGTATTACGGTTTCCTGTTAATACAATTATAACATGAATAATAGACGATTATCATGAACAAGGAAATATGATAATAACCATTTTATTATTGCCTCTAGGGCATATTTCCAACACTCCCCTCTCTCCATTTTCTCCGTAGCCCCGCCCCTCCCCTTGCCGAAGCCTCCCACCCGCCCTCGCCGGAGTTTGCCTACAACAGAAACTCACTGGAGCTCTTGGAGCCTCCCTGCGTCGCCCCACACCCCACCGGCACCACCACAATATCGCTGGAGCTTCCTCCGCCGCTTGGACCCCTGCACCGCCCCGGCAGACCACCAGAGCCACCTTCCCGTCGTTTTCTCCAACTCCGGCGACTATCTCCGGTGAGCTTCAAAAATCCCGTTACAGTTTTTTTTTTCCGAAAAAGAGCAAACTTAGAAAATTCATATCTATTAGTCTATAACTGCCAATTAGGTGATTCTTTTTGCATTGGATCAGAAGTTTTATGTAGTTTCTGTACATGTAAAATTTGTCCACGTTTGAATATTTAAATTTTCAGTTTAAACAGATTTGGTTTAAACCTTGTTTTATGAATATCGGGAGTTTAAAAATAGCTTTTGAGTTGATTCTTTTTGCTACTAATCACTAGTGATGTTATTTATTAGTTGGTTTAATTTCATAATTTTTAGGATATTTCAAATTAGAATTTTAAGCAAAACAAATTATGTTTAGTTCTTTTTAGGATTATTGCTAATTCTTTTGCAATAATTGTTTTTAATTTGTTTTTTTATTCGTGAAAAGTTATATCTTTTTTCTGTTAGTTAACAGTAGGTTTTCAACAACTACAAAATTTTAGTTTATTTACTTTTATTCGGTAGCATGAAATAAATTCTAGTTCTATAATAACTTGCAAATTGATCTCATTGCTAGTTAGATTTCCTATTTGAAATGCTTTCAAAACAATTTGTTTTGTAAGTTTTACTTCTGTTTTTAGTTGTTCTATATTTTTATTTTATGTTATTTTTACTATTTTAGTGTTTTATTTGCTATTAAATTTAATTAGGACAAAAACTATTTTGTGTTGTTGAAGTAGAAGACTCCATAGTTCTTTGGAGTTTCTTTTGGATTCGTGTTTGATTTGATTTACTGGATATTTTTAATTGTTGTTGTGATATTGATTGTTAGAATGATTGTTAGTATGGTTGCTTATATGAATACTATGTTTGATTATATAGATTTCATCGGAGAGTGACAAATAGTTCTATCGAGTTTTTCCTATGAGCGATATCTATCTTCAACAACCTTACCAGGCAAGTCACGTTGATCATGTTTTACCTATGGTTTTATATGCATTGTAGTTCAACCTTCTCCACCCATTGCATGCAAAGTAGGTACTTGGAAATTTGAATCTTGATGAAGTATCATGTGAAAGGCACCCATCACCCTTGTTACTTGGTCCGGGACGATAATTTGATTTTGCTATGCTTTTAGTAGACGGGGTTTCGGATGAGTGTTTATCACAAGTGTTGTGAGAATTTAATAATAAAGACCGGAAGATTTCAAGGATTTTGAAGACCTCACAATGCAATATACCTCTGGGTGAAGGACGGGTCTGATCGGCTCCCTGGGAAAACCAGTGGACGACCTGGGATGCATGGGGAAGCGCCATGACATCTTGCGGAAAGCTTCACCCAGGCACGAAGAGATGGATGGATAATTCAAGACCTGAGGCTTACCTGCACAGCCACAAGTCATTATGGGCTCTGGCTTGGTTAGACATCGTGGTGACTCTGGACGGGCGGTGCTACGAGATGTAGAAGAACGGTAGGATTGGATGTACTCAAACCTAACCGATTAGCCGTGTCCATGGTCATGGACAACTTGAGCCAAAGGAACTGAAATTATCAGGAATTCTCAACACCGTTAACTTATTGATGTGGGTAATATTGATAACTCGAGTATGAAAAATGGTTGGTGGAAACTTTCTCATTAACAACCAACAATGTAGTATATTTTTCTTTTACCTCTTTCTTGTTGTAGTGAAAAAATTTCTTTACGCAACACTTTAACTACAGCCCCACTTGCCATATATGCATATAGTATAAATGATATTTTCACCCTCTCTTTTGTGACTTGCCCGCATATTCAATATCCTGACCTACACAGCTGCAACGTCTTATGTTGCAAATACTTTCTTCGACAAGTAAGCGCATGATTCAGGGTTACGGTTTGCACTCAACCTGCAGTTGGTGTTTATTGGGACTCCACTCCCATGGACTGTTTCCGCTGAGATTTTGAGGTATATATCAATTTTACATTATTTACATGTGATTGCACTTTGATATATACATTGATGTACTGTGTGTGCCAGCATACAGATCTAGGGATGGCACAGATACACAGAGGCTTGACTCGTTTTGAGTCAGGTCGCTACACGGTGTCAGTGAGTTACATGATCTCATGGTCAAAGGAATGTATACTTGACATGTAAAAAACAATAGCAACAAAATTACACGATCATATTCTAAGTTCATAGTTTGGGTCTTGTCCATCACATCATTCTCCTAATGATGTGATCCTATTATCAACTGACAACACTTGTCTATGGCTATGAAACATTAACCATCTTTGATCAACGAGCTAGTCAACTAGAGGCTTACTAGGGACAGTATTTTGTTTATGTATCCACACATGTATTTGTCTTTTCGCTCAATAAAATTATAGCATGGATAATAAACGATTATCTTAAAACAGGAAATATAATAATAACTATTTTATTATTGCCTCTAGGGCATATTTCCAACAGGTTGTGCGGGTGGGAAGTTGTTAGGTTGCTATGTAGATGCTATGCAAAATTGGCACAGGAGTACGCATGGTGACGACAAGGAAAATATTTCAGAGACTTTTTTAAAACCCCGTCGCGTGACACTAATGCCTAATGGAGAAGGTGTTGAGCTAGGTAATCACTTGAGAAAGAAGTGGTGTACCGAGGCAAGTGAGTGTGTGGTTTCGAAAACGGATTGCTTTAAGTTGCGACCGTTACTACAACTTTACATGTGCGACCAAGATACCCTTTATGGTACGGGGATTTGTTGATTACCTTGGTCGATGCTAGCAGAGAGCCCGCGTTACTAGTGGCATGAGTGGCGTGGTCACTCTCGAGACAGGGTCGTGCTAGGTAGGGCGACCATGAGTTTTTTCACAGGCACCGGGCACACCGTTGCGTAACCTCACGGATGGTACGATCTAGAGCGAGGCTCGTATGATGTACATCGTGAGGGATGTCACCAATGAGTGGACTCTCTGTTCAGTGTCGTTAGGAGAAAGGCGTTGTTCGGGTGCTTACCTCGGGTATGACATATACCGCGAGTCGTGAATGCCATGCAAGTTCCCTGAGTCTCGTGCGTACAGCGCGCAAACCTCGGCAGATTGTAAAACTATTCAAATAGTTGTGTCCATGATCAAGGAGAGTTGGATGACCGCTCTTGGGATATGTCCAGTTGTTTTTCGCATAAACCAAGTGTGCGTACGTGTGTGAGAATGTCGGTTGTGTGAGAAATATGGTAGGAAGGTTCATGAGCTAAGTTAGACAACTTGGCATGATGGGTGAACGTGGGATGTTCGACCCTCTGTTGATATTGATATATGTAACCTGTTCATATGGATATCGTTTACGTGTTGATGCATGCTCTTACAAGCTGATTGATCATGACATTGCACGCAAAAATTAGCTTTCTGCAAATTAACGAAGTGTTATATCATGCATTGTTAAACCCTCGTTCCAAACATGGGTTGCTTGTGAGTACATTCAAAGTACTCACTGGCTTGTCACTGGTTATTTCAATGACCAGGCATGGGAGAACATGATATGATGAAGTATATTTTGGTGACGTTCGAGCGAGCTACGACGCTTCCCAGTCAGAATGTCTGTAGAGTTAAGGCTGATGGCATGGGTTCATCTTGCCGATGAAGATTTTTTGCTGCAATATTTAGGAAGACTTGGCCATATGTTAGGGCATATTTCTCCCTAAGTGATTTTGGTGATTGATAATAGTACCTCTGCGGACTAATCGTGTGCATTGAGCACTTCAGATATTACATTGCAAGGCAAAAGACGATTCGGCGCCCCTCGGTGTATTTCAAGCATGGTGGTTTCTACGATTCTCTTTGGTGGTTTTCAGTCGTAGGAAAGCCGTACTATTAAGAGGGGGTCCTCGTCGGATAGGTTTGGGTCGAATCAACACACACACACACACAGACATTATTTTCCACCACCTTTCCTCTACAGCAATGGAGCTCCAACCTGTTCACTTCCTCCTTGTGCAAAAAGTCCAGCGGTAGTACCGCTCCAGGGGCGGTAGTACCGCTTCAGGGGCAGTAGTACCACTCTCTGGGCGGCTGTAGTTTACTGCCGCTTCGTCGGACTTTTTGCGCATCTTTTCCCAGCGGTGGTAGGCCCGGTAGTAATATTTTTACAACTGTGGTTGTGTGCCTACCAAGTTGTAGTACCGCTCCTTGCCTAGCGGTAGTACCTGTTTTTTCCGTGTTTTTGACTCTTTTCAGATCTTATTTTGGAACAGAGTCCAAATGGAAGAAAATCCCCGAAATGATTTTTTTCCGAACGAAAGAAGTCCAGGGGGCTTTTGGGCCAAGCCAGGTGGGCTCGAGGGAGCCCACACTATTAGGAAAAGGGCTATAGATGATATAGATACTAATGGCGCACCACACAAGCAGTGTGCCACTACTATATAGTAGTGGCGCACCATGTGAGGTGTGCCATTAGTGTGATGGACACTAATGGCGCACCACACACTCGGTGCGCCACTACTATATATATATTTTTTGCAAAACTACTAATGGCCCACCAGTAGCTGGTGCGCCATTAGTAACCAGGGTTACTAATGGCGCATCTGTTAGTAGTGCGCCACTACTATACTTTTTTTTGGCTTTTTTTTGCAAACTACTAATGGCGCACCACAGCTAGTGCGCCGTTAGTAACCAGTGTTACTAATGGCGCATCTGTTGGTGGTGCGCCACTACTATTTTTTTTCTTGTTTTTTTGCAGAACTACTAATGGCGCACCAGAGGAGGTGCGCCATTAGTAACCAGGGTTACTAATGGCGCATATGTAGGTGGTGCGCCACTACTATAATTTTTTTTTGCAAAACTACTAATGGCGCACCACCACCCTCGCCGCCGAGCACCCCCCGCTCCACCGCCGCCGAGCACCCCCGCACCCTCCCCCGCTCCATCGCCGCCGAGCACCCACCGCACCCTCCCCCGCTTCACCGCCGCCGCCGACCCCCCGCACCCTCCCCCGCTCCACCGCCGCCGACGACCCCCCGCACCCTCCCCGCTCCACCGCCGCCGACGACCCCCTGCACCCTCCCCGGCCCGCTCCACCACCGCCGCCGACCCCCCGCACCCTCCCCCGCTCCACCGCCGCCGACGACCCCCCGCACCCTCCCCTGCTCCACCGCCGCCGCCGACCCCCCGCACCCTCCCCCGCTCCACCGCCGCTGACTACCCGCCGCACCCTCCCCCGCTCCACCGCCGCCGACGACCCCCCGCACCCTCCCCTGTCTCCTCGCTCGGTTCCCACGAACAGAACCGGCCGAGCGCACCACCCACCCCCTCCCTCCCCCCCCCCGAGCGCCATTGCTATCAAAAAAAAATTACTAATGGCGCACCTCTTTGGGGTGCGCCATTGCTATCAAAAAAAAAGATTACTAATGGCGCACCTGTGTGAAATGCGCCATTGCTATATAAAAAATATTTACTAATGGCGCATTGCATGGGGATGCGCCATTGCTATCAAAAAAATCTAATGGCGCACCGCTCCGGGGTGCGCCATTGCTAACCGGCAGTGCCTGCCCCGGATCCCGTCCCCCAGACCCCCCCCCCCTGCTCCGCTGTGCCTGCGCACAGCCTCGGATCCCGTCCCTTAGATCCGCCCCGCCTCTCCGGCCCAAGCTCTCCAGGAGGAGGAGGAGCATCCGTCCTCGGGCAGCGGGATGGAGGGTCACGGAGGAGGAGCGCTGCTGCGGGAATCGCTGGGCCGGAGCCAGGCGGCCACGGACGCCGCCGTCTCCATCCTCGGCTCCTTCGACAGCCGCCTCTCCGCGCTCGACGCTGCCATGCGCCCCATCCAGCTCCACACCCACGTCGTCCGCACCGCCCACGAGAACATCGACCGCACCCTCCGCTCCATTACTTGTAGCCATCTCTCGACGCTTCGGCGCCCCCGCCTCAGCCGCCAGGACCTTCGCCGCGTCCCATCGACAAGGATACGGTGAGTTCCCAGTACCATGGGTGATGATTGCTCGGCGATCTTTTCTCCAAAATCTCGCTCGTCTTGTGAGATTTGGCGCGTCTGGGTGTTCTTTATGCCGTTCTTGGCATGTTTCTTGTGCCCAGCTGGTGGGGATTTAGAGTTCTTGGCTGTAGTATCTCGGGCACCCCATTTGTGCTGGAGCTGGAAAGTACTTTTTACAAGTAATGCTCTGCCATTTTGCAGGATGAAGGATGGGCCGATGAGGATTGGCAGGAGGTGGAAGATGATGAGGTGAAAATTTGTGTTCCCTTGCTGCTAGTTCACTTGAGTTGTCTGTCCAATTGTTCTGAACCTAGAGGATTGAAGGATGCGGTGAGTCCTCATCGTCCCCTAGCATCTTCCTCATGTGCAAATGCAGACCTCTTTGAGCAGCAGCTTCTCCATATTTTCACACCTCTTATGCTCCACCTATCCTGCACATTTTCCTGGCTCTTTCATGAAGACCTAGAAATGGAGAAATCTGCTAAAAAATAATTCTCCTTGCCTATAAACAATATGATGTTTTTTTATCTATTTCAGGTCGTCTTTTGAATTACATCAGACTGATCTTTGCTATTTATGGGCAATGTGCCAGAAGCCAATCTCTAAAAGAAATATGTATGGGCCATATGATGTTTATTTTTCTACGTATTTAATATTTGTAATGTCAATATATCATATAAAATCATTTTCCCTATGCAGAAGTAGGCCGATTTATGCAAGTTTTCTTGGAATTTTCTGTATCCAAGCATGTTCTAACATGTAGAAATACCTGGCTTACAACTACAACCGCAGAGAAATAGCATAACAAATTCTATCTTTTTTCATTGATCATGGTTCATATTCTTGCATCATTCTACTTTTAAGAAAAGGTACACAAGAAGCCCTCAGCTGGTTTGTGATCCAATTAGGACACTTTTGTGTGTGCAGGACAACCCCAACAATCAGTGTTCCCCATTCTATGTGGCGGTGTTTATCTTGAAGAACGGATGAGCCATATAACCTAAGTTGCTGGAGTGTGAGAACTAGTAAGATGATTTTAGTTGATAAAGATCACCATGAACGGCTATACAATGCGCACAACATCATCATGCACACGGGGATGGCAGCCCATAGCTCTACCTCCATGGAAAATGTGCAGGTGAGAGATAACTAATTTATGTGCGTGCTTAGTTGAAGCACGACAATCCAGCAACAACAGCACGAGGTGATGAGTTTTTCAGCTTTGTACTTCTAAATTTGCAAGTCTATTGTATACTAAGCATACCCTTTTTGTTCCAACTTCACGTACTCCGGCGCGTCAACAACAACTTTGCTTCCTTCTGCTTGGGCAAGTGTTTTATCAACTTGCTTTTTTGTAGAAAGTGATATCTACTTTTTATTTCTTGCATAGCATAATTTGTGGGGTTTTCATAGGGTATGAAAACTTATAATCAGAAAAAAATCAAAGCCATTCATAGTGTCAAGATGAGTAGTATGATGCTATATGATGAAACCAGTTTTGTTCCCTAGATGATATACTATATAATGTGTCTCACCATGCCGACCAAACTTAACACCGAGCTAATAAATTAACAAAAAATCCTTTTTTATAGGTAATTAAGAATAAGTTTCTTGGCAGAGAAAACTTCCACTGGATTAATTGTTTTTTGTTCAAAATTTCTATGTTGTGTCTTTTCTCTAACTAATTCTGTTTTTAGAATGCTGCTACAGAGATCCTAACTGAAGACCAGCCATTTTGGTGGCTACGCTCACTCCATCAGTTATATTATTTAAATCTACTATTGTATTTAGCTCTAAAAAGGTCGAGCGATATGCGATGGAGACACACTGTGCTCAATGCATCTACCTATCTGCTATTTTGCTGTATTTTCTTAAGTGTAGCAGAGGAAAAACTTTTGCCATATCAGTTCACTTTGTTCTAGAATGTTAGTACCCAAATCAATGATTTTCTGGCTCCTCTGCTCTTCCCTATAACTTATTAATCATATTTTGGATCTCATTTTAGCAAAAGAAAACTTTTCTATGATGGATTAACTGTGCCCATTGTCTGCATACAGAAAATTGTTGTATTCGTAGAAGAGAAAGAAAATATCATCAGTTTTTGCAACACTTACACAAATAGTATATAGCACCATCTCAGCACCAATTTAATACTAAAAGTTACACACCCATATGTAATGTATGCCAAGATAGCAATCACAGAACAATATCATATAGATTGCTTTTGCCTCTCTGCTTCATCATGCTCAGATAGGGCAATTGAGTTTTTTTGGCTTAAAGTAGGCTGAAAATTGGTTTTCTTGGTTCAACTCAGCATGTTTGTGATATGCGAGTATGTCAGCTATTCTCATTCCTCCTTTTTCATTTAGATCATTTTTCTCCACCAGTTCATATTTTTATGTTCCCGTGTAGTATACACTCTATTTAATTGGTTTTATAGCACTGTCACTACTTTGCACTAGACAAAAATATAAACCGCACACTAAACAAACAAGGGCTGAAGAAATATGTTGATAGCACAACTAGCACTGATCTTCGTCCAAAGAGATTAAAACGACATATGCTCTTGCAATGCATTCCTTTATTTAAAGCTAACTTAAACAAATGAGAAATGTAAAATCTTAGTATGCCACTCCAAATAAATATCTAATGTTATAATATTCATGATATATAGATCATTGTTGTCTTTTAAGAATCTTCATCACAGATATAGGAGTAACAATGAAGTTATACTTTTCATCATTCATACATATTTACATTACAATGTGCTTTTTATAAATATGATTCATGTTGTATGCATCAATGAGCTAATGTCGGTACCTTCTGGGTCATCATGGCGAGACAGAGTCACAATTTGTTGGACGTAAGAATAATTCTTTGGGTCACACCTGTTTTATTTTCCAGCTTAATTTATATAGTACAGTGAGGTATGCACATGACTTAGTTTTAATTGGACAATGGATTTACTACGCGGCCTGCTCGCGCGCCCTTAATACCACTACCACCCCTTCTCCTACTTCAAAGAAAAAACAACACACAAATATGCATGGACTCAACCACGGGCGCGGCGTGTCGCCGCGCCTACTGCCTGCTAGTTGTTACTATGTACACCAAGTAGGGAGACCTTAGAATGACAAATAGTTTGGGTAATTCTTGATACTGTTTATTTTGACAAGGACACAATTCTATTTACAAATCACTTCTCTAGAGACTCTAACTATCACACTCACTGTAAGAATGTCATCAAGTGAGAACAGATTGATGCAATACACCTGGTCTACAATAACTTGAACTAAAAGCACTTCTCCTGTGACAGAACTTGTAAAGCTGTAGCCTTATTTTACTAGGATCAAGGGAAAACTATGGATTATGGTTGCACAACTGAAAACAGAACGCAGACTTTAGTTTGTGTAGTTGTGGTGATCATATCCATGATTCACTTGTATAATTATACTTGTAGCTATAGTTGTTTAAGTCAAAGAGATTTCAAATAAGTAACATTTGTAAGCTAATTTTATAGTTGAGCATGTTTCTTTTACCAGTGCTGCATGGAAGTTTGGCACTACTGTAATTAAGCAACATGATATTACTTAAATGTTAGGTTCCGGATGTTACCTGAATCTCTGCAGTGTTGCTATAGCCCCCTTGCATGGAATCTGTGTCGCTATATGTTCTGGTCAGTCCTTCACCTTCTATCATCCTCTGATACTCGCCGATGTCATTCATATCTAACACCACCATACCATTGTTATTACCAGCACTACCATTGAAGAATCCTAATTTTGATGCCTCTGTGTTGTAACTCGGGATCATTGCTCCTGTTTGTGGATACATGGCACTATCCAGGCTCATGTACCCTCTGGTTAGTGCCGTCGTGAGGCACTCTTCATCACATCCTGGAGCAAGAGGCATCGAGATAGGCGCAGTGCTGCTCATTTGCATTGCCAGCAAGGGTTCATCTATAATCTGGGGAAGCCGTGGTTGGCCGAATTGCTCTATGCTGACCTCTCCATTAGCAGCTTGATAGTATCCTGGTGCTCCAAGTGTCTCATTGATTCGGGGAATGATCTTGGTATCAGGACATACGTTTTGCTCTTCCTCAAGTAGGGCTGAGAGTGTAGAGTCAAAGGAGGGTAACAGGGAGAAGGACATTTGTAGGATGTCATATATGGATGCTATGGAATTTTGGATGTATGGATGCTATGGAACTATATGTATATATGGATGCTATGGAATTTTGGATGTATGGATGCTATGGATTTTTGATATATGGATCATGAAATTTGTTATGCAACTTTGCTTATATGTTATGTGTTGTGGATCAGTAAAACTATTACGCACATTATGTATTATATATATATGTTATGTGCTGTTGAATTTGTGGTTTTGAAACAAAACATATATATGCTAGAATACCAGATACTAATGGAGCACCATGGGCTATACTAATGGCACACCTGGGAGGCATACTAATGGTGCACCTGGGAGGCATACTAATGGCGCACCTCGGAGGCATACTAATGGCGCACTTCAGAGGCATACTAATGATGCACCTGAGAGGCATACTAATGGCGCACCTGGGAGGCATACTAATGGCGCACCTGAGAGGCATACTAATAGCGCACCTGGGAGACATACTAATGGCGCACCGTGAGCAATACTAATGGCGCACTGCCTGGTGCGCCATTAGTATACCAGATACTAATGGCGCACTTGTGGTGCGCCATTAGTAAAAAAATCTAATGGCGTGATGCTAGTGGCGCACCTATAGTGCGCCATTAGTAGCCAAAATAGGTGCGCCATTAGCAAGCCTTTTCCTAGTCGTGCCATAAGCCCCCACTCCGCCACTAGGGGGAGGCGGCGGTGGGCAGGCTTGTGGCCTCCCTGGCCTCCCCCTGACCTAGATCTTTGGCCTATAAATTCCCAAATATTCCGCAAAAAATCGGGGGAGCCTCAAAATTACTTTTCCGCCGCCGCAAGCTTCCGTTTCTGCGAGATCTCATCTGGAGACCCTTCCCGGCGCCCTGCCGGAGGGGACTTTGGAGTTGGAGGGCTTCTTCATCATCATCATCGCCCCTCCAATGACTCATGAGTAGTTCACTTCAGACCTACGGGTCCGTAGTTAGTAGCTACATGGCTTCTTCTTTCTCTTGGATCTTCAATACAAAGTTCTCCATGATCTTCATGGAGATCTATCCGATGTAATCTTCTTTGGCGGTGTGTTTGTCGAGATCCGATGAATTGTGGACTTGTGATCAGATTATCTATGATATATATTTGAGTCTTTGCTAATTTCTTATATGCATGATTTGATATCCTTATAAGTCTCTCCGAGTCTCGGGTTTTGTTTGGCCAACTAGATCTATGATTCTTGCAATGGGAGAAGTGCTTGGTTTTGGGTTCTGCCATGTGGTGTCCTTTCCCAGTTATAGTAAGGGCAGCAAGGCACACATCAAGCAGTTGCCATCAAGGGTAAAAAGATGGGGTTTTATCATTGGTTTGAGATTATCCCTCTACATCATGTCATCTTGCTTAAGGCGTTACTCTGTTCTTATGGACTTAATACACTAGATGCATGCTGGATAGCGGTCGACATATAGAGTAATAGTAGTAGATGCAGAAAGTATCGGTCTACTTGTTTCAGACGTGATGCCTATAGAAATAATCATTGCATAGATATCGTCACGACTCTGCACAATTCTATCAATTGCTCGACAGTAATTTGTTCACCCACCGTCTACTTGCTTTCATGAGAGAAGCCACTAGTAAACACTATGGCCCCCTGGTCTATTCACATCCATCGTTTACATCTCTGCTTTTACTTTGCTTTGTTACTTTGTTGCTTTCAGTTCTCACTTGGCAAACAATCTATAAGGGATTGACAACCCCTTCATAGCGTTGGGTGGAAGCTTTTGTGTTTGTGCAGGATCTTGAGATACTCTTCCGCCGGATTGATACCTTGGTTCTCAAACTGAGGGAAATACATACTGTCGCTGTGCTACATCACTCTTTCTGCTTCGAGGGAACACCAATGCAAGGCTCCAAGGACACAGGGGAAATCCTTTTCATACTTGCCTAGTAAGTCCCTTAAGGCATAGTCGTAGCTGAAGGATTCCTGGTGTCGTCGACACAACTATTTATGGCGCCGTTGCAAGGGATACACAGCAAACATCAGAAGTATTTCTGGCGCCGTTGCCGGGGAGGAGAAATCAAGATCTATCCAAGTAGGTCTCACAAACTCTTCTCTTGCATTTACTTTTGTTGCCACTTGCCTCTCGTTTTCCTCTCCCCCACTTCACATTTGCCGTTTTCATTTGCCTTTTTCGTTCGCCCTTTTCTCTCGCTTGCTTTTAGTTTGCTTGTGTGCCATGTGACCTCAATATGCTTGCAGCTTCGCTTGCTAAAAATCTAGTGATATGGATCCTCATCCACTTGCTAGTCTCTTTAAGAGACCCACTTGTGTGGAACAAATTGCTATTGAGTTGAGGGCAATTGACTATTTCTTTGGAGTTTTGCATAAGATGCATGAATCTGAAAATTGTGAGGAAGAAATTCATGAAGTGATTCACGAGGCCTCCTTGGATGAAAAGCATGATTGCAATGATTTCACTATAAATCCTATTAGTGACAATCATGCTAAAAATATGCAAAACCCTAAGCTTGGGGATGCTAGTTTTGCTTTGTCCACTACTTGTTGCAATAATCATGATTGGGGTGATGGTCTTTCTTATGATCTTGAAAATTTGTTCAAACCTCATGATGAATATGATATTTGCAACACTACTGAAAGTGGGATTGGAGAAGTCATGACTTTATTTGATGATAATCCCACTATTTTTGAAGAGCGTCAACTTTGCATGCATGTGGATCATGAAAAGAATATCCTATGGGATAGCTATATTGTTGAATTTCAATATGATCCCACATGTAATTTCTATGAGAGAGGAAAATATTTTGGTAGAAACTTTCATGTTACCAAATTACCTCTCGTTATGTTGAGATTGCTATTGTCTCTTTCTTCTTCCTTGCATATGGCAACTATTAGTTGTCTTGACAATTTTTTTCCTACAAAATGCCTATGCATAGGAAGTATGTTAGACTTAGATGTGATTTTCACATGCTTTAGGATGCTCTCATTGTGCTTCAATTCTTTCCTTTTATGTGATCATCATTGAATGCCTAGCTAAGGGCATTAAACAAAAGCGCTTGTTGGGAGGCAACCCAACGAATCTATCCTTTTTCTTTCTGTTTTGTGTTTTCCACACTTTCATAATTCTGTTATGATTGTGTTTTTTGTGTTTCTTTTTGCGTTTGTGCCAAGCAAAACCATTATGATTAGTCTTGGGGATGATCGTCTGGTCATGCTGGAAAAGACAGAAACTTTCTGCTCACGAAAAGAATTTTGATTGTTCTGTAAGAGCTTTTGAGTTGATTCTTTTTGCTTCTGATTGCTACGCAAATTCTTCAGACTGTCGTAATTTTTCAGAATTGTTGAAGTAACAGAGGTATACGAACTATACAGATTGCTACAGACTGGTCTGCTGTTAACATATTCTGTTTTTGTTGTGTTGGTTGCTTATTTTGATGAAACTATGGATAGTATCGGGGGGTATTAGCCATGGAAGATTGAAAGTACAGTAACCCAACATCAGCAAAAGTAGAATTTAAGTTTGCTACAGTACCTAAGGAAGTGGTGGTTTGCTTTCTTGTACTAATGTTATCACGAGTTTGTGTTTAAGTTTCGTGTTGTGAAGTTTTCAAGTTTTGGGTGAAGTTCTTATGGACAAAAAGATAAAGAGTGGCAAGAGCTCAAGCTTGGGGATCCCCAAGGCACCCCAAGAGATTCAAGGATGCCATAAAAGCCTAAGCTTGGGGATGCCCCGGGAAGGCATCCCCTCTCTCGTCTTCAATCCATCGGTAACGTTACTTGGGGCTATATTTTTATTCACCACATGTTATGTGTTTTTGCTTGGAGCGTCTTGTATCGTAGGAGTATTTTATTTATTTTGTGTCACAATCATCTTTGCTGCACACCTAGAGAGAGAGACATGCACACACCGTGATTTTGTCGAGCTTCACTTTTATCTTTTGGTAGACAATTCAGCTCACACGTGCTTCACTTATATCTTTTGAGCTAGATACTTTTTCTCTGTGTGCTTCACTTATACCTTTTAAAGCACAGCGGTGCGTGGCTTGGTAGTTGATCTATGCTTTGAGAGTAGTCTCAAAAGGGGTAGTTATCCAAAGGGATACGAAAACTTCCACCTTCATGCGCATTGAATAGTTAGAGAAGTTTGATTCATCTCAATTAGTTTTGAGTTGTGGTTATGGTAATATTGAAGTCATGCTAGTAAGGAGTTGTAGATCTAGAAATACTTGTGTTGAAGTTAGTGATTCCCGTGGCATGCACGTATGGTGAACCGCTATGTGATGAAATCTGAGCATGATTAATATATTGATTGTCATCCTTTGCGTGGCGGTCGGGATCGCGCGATGGTTTATACCTACCAACCCTTCCCCTAGGAGTATGCGTTGAATGCTTTGTTTCGATTACTAATAAAACTTTTGCAACAAGTATATGAGTTCTTCATGACTAATGTTGAGTCCATGTTTGGATGCACTTTCACCTTCCACCATCACTATCTTCTTAGTGCCGCGCAACTTTCACCGGTGCACAAAACCCACCATTAGCCTCCCTTAAAACATCCACCATATCTAGCTACTATGGCTTTTTCAAAGTCATTCTGAGATATATTGCCATGCAACTACCACCATGATATGTGCCACCACGTCTACATTTCCTTTGCACGATCGTAATATAGCTAGCATGATGTTTCCATTGATGTCTATGCCATGCTAGATCATTGCCACGGTACACAACCGAAGGCATTCCGTATAGAGTCATAGTTGCTCTAAGTTTTGAGTTGAAAGTGTGATGATCATCATTATTGGAGCATTGTCCCATGTGAGGAAATAAAAGAGGCCAAAGAAGCCCATACAAAAGAGGCCAAAGAGCCCACCAAAATAAAAAAAGAGAGAAGGGACAATGCTACCACTTTTTCCACACTTGTGCATTTTGAGCACCATCATCTTCATGATTGAGAGTCTCTCGTTTTTGTCACCACCATATAGCTAGTGGGAAATTCTCATTTTATAACTTGGCTTGTATATTCCAATGATAGGCTTCCTCAAAATTGCCTTAGGTCTTCGTGAGCAAGCAAGTTGGATGCACACCCACTAGTTTTCTTTAAGAGCTTTCACATACTTGTAGCTCTAGTGCATCATTTGTAAGGCAATCCCTACTCATTCACATTGATACTTATTGATGAGAATCTCCACAGCTCATTGATATGCCTAGTTAATGTGACTATCTTCTCCTTTTTGTCTTGCAACCCCACCACATTCCACACCATCTATAGTGCTATAACCATGGCTAATGCTCATGTATTGCGTGAGAGTTGAAAATGTTTGAGAAAGTAAAGGTGTGAAACAATTACTTGGCCAATACCGGGGTTGTGCATGATTTAAACTCATTGTGCAATGATGATAGAGCATAACCAGACTATATGCTTTTGTAGTAATAACTTTCTTTTGGCCTTGTTATTTTGAAAGTTCATGATTACTTTGCTAGTTTGCTTGAATTATTATTGTTTCCACGTCAACAGAAAAATATTGTTTTGAATCTAATGGATCTGAACATTCACGTCACATAAGAGGAATTACAAAGGACACCTATGCTAGGTAGCATGAAAGCATCAAAAATTCATTCTTATCACTTCCCTACTCGAGGACGAGCAGGAGTTAAGCTTGGGGTTGCTTGATACGTCTCAAACGTATCTATAATTTTTGATGTTTTCACGCTGTTATATTGCCTTCTTTGTATGTTTTATGTACCTTTTTATATATTTTTGGGATTAACTTATTAATTCAGTGCCAAGTGCGAGTTCCTGTTTTTCCGTGTTTTTGACTCTTTTCAGATCTGATTTTGAAACGGAGTCCAAACGGAAGAAAAACCCTGAAATGATTTTTTCCCGAATGGAAGAAGTCCAAGGGCTTTTGGGCCAAGCTAGGTGGGCTCCAGGGAGCCCACAAGGCCCCACTCCGCCACCAGGGGGGAGCGGCGGTGGGCAGGCTTGTGGCCTCCCTGGCCGCCCCCTGACCTAGATCTTTGGTCTATAAATTCCCAAATATTCCGCAAAAAATCAGGGGAGCCTCGAGATCTCATCTGGAGACCCTTCCCGGCGCCCTGCCGGAGGGGACTTTGGAGTTGGAGGGCTTCTTCATCATAATCATCGCCCCTCCAATGACTCGTGAGTAGTTCACTTCAGACCTATGGGTCCGTAGTTAGTAGCTAGATGGCTTCTTCTCTCTCTTGGATCTTCAATACAAAGTTCTCCATGATCTTCATGAAGATCTATCCGATGTAATCTTCTTTGGCGGTGTGTTTGTCGAGATCCGATGAATTGTGGACTTGTGATCAAATTATCTATGATATATATTAGAGTCTTTGCTGATTTCTTATATGCATGATTATATATCCTTGTAAGTCTCTCCGAGTCTTGGGTTTTGTTTGGCCAACTAGATCTATGATTCTTGCAATGGGAGAAGTTCTTGGTTTTGGGTTCTGCCATGTGGTGACCTTTCCGAGTGACAGTAGGGGCAGCAAGGCACACATCAAGCAGTTGCCATCAAGGGTAAAAAGATGGGGTTTTTATCATTGGTTTGAGATTATCCCTCTACATCATGTCATCTTGCTTAAGCCGTTACTCTGTTCTTATGGACTTAATACACTAGATGCATGCTGGATAGCGGTCGACGTGTGGAGTAATAGTAGTAGATGTAGAAAGTATCGGTCTACTTGTTTCGGACGTGATGCCTATAGAAATAATCATTGCATAGATATCGCCACAACTCTAAACAGTTCTATCAATTGCTCGACAGTAATTTGTTCACCCACCATCTACTTGATTTCATGAGAGAAGCCACTAGTAAACACTACGGCCCCCGGGTCTATTCACATCCATCGTTTACATCTCCGCTTTTACTTTGCTTTGTCACTTTGTTGGTTTCAGTTCTCACTTGGCAAACAATCTATAAGGGATTGACAACCCCTTCATAGCGTTGGGTGCAAGCTTTTGTGTTTGTGCAGGATCTTGAGATACTCTTCCGCCGGATTGATACCTTGGTTCTCAAACTGAGGGAAATACTTACCGTCGCTGTGCTACATCACCCTTTCCGCTTCGAGGGAACACCGCCGCAAGGCTCCAAGGCCACGTGGGAAATCCTTTGCATACTTGCCTAGGAAGTCCCTTAAGGCATAGCCATAGCTGAAGGATTCCTGGTGCCGTCGACACAACTATTTCTGGCGCCGTTGCAAGGGATACACAGCAAACATCTCTCCTCTCCAGCGGTAGTACCGCACTACGGGTGCTGTAAGTGGGGGTAACAGTTGGATTTGTTCCCCCACTATATAAAGGGTTCTTCTTCTCCAAGAGCCCTACCTTTTACCTACCAAGACTCCATTGTTTCTCCTAAGCTCATTTGTGCCTGATCTCTCTCCCTAGCCAATCAAACTTGTTGATTTTCTAAGGATTGGTTAAGAATGCCCAGTTCTACACTTCCTCCAAGAGATATTTGATTCCCCCACTAATCCCTTACGGATCTTGTTACTCTTGGGTGATTGAGCACCCTAGATGGTTGAGGGCACCTCGGAGCCACATTCCATTGTGGTGAAGCATTGTGGTCTCGTTGGGAGCCTCCAACATTTAAGGGCACCAAGGGCACCAACCTTGTTTGTAAATGTTCGGTTGCCGCCTTCAAGGGCACCAATAGTGGAATCACGACACCTCGCATTGTGTGAGGGCATGAGGAGAATACATTGGACCTTGTGTCTTATTAGGGAGCATTGTGCCTCCACACTGCTCCAACGGAGACGTATTTCCTGTCAAAGGTAAGGAACTTCGGTAACCCATCCTTGTCTTCACCGGTTCCACTTGCGGTTATTCTTACCTTTACTTTGTGCATATATTGTTGTAGTGTTTTACTTGCTTGCACTAGTTGTCATGGCAGTTAGCATCATATAGGTTGCTCACCTAGTTGTTAATTTAGAGAACCTTTTGTTGCTAACTCTAACTTGTTAAGAAAAGCTAAAAATTGGTAGTTTCCTATGTTGGAAATATGCCCTAGAGGCAATAATAAAATGGTTATTATCATATTTCCTTGTTCATGATAATCGTCTATTGTTCATGCTATAATTGTATTAACAAGAAACAATAATACATGTGTGAATAAATAGATCACAATGTGTCCCTAGCAAGCCATAGTAACGGGATCACATCATGGTTTCCTGGTCATGGGCATTAGATGTCATTGATAACGGGATCACATCATTGGGAGAATGATGTGATGGACAAGACCCAATCCTAAGCATAGCACTAGATCGTATTGTTTGTATGCTAAAGCTTTTCTAATGTGAAGTGTGTTCTCCTTCGACCGTGAGATTGTGCAACTCCCGGATACCGTAGGAGTTCTTTGGGTGTATCAAACGTCACAACGTAACTGGGTGACTATAAAGGTGCACTACGGGTACCTCTGGAAGTGTCTGTTGGGTTGGTACGAATCGAGATCGGGATTTCTCACTCCGTGTGACGGAGAGCTATCTCTAGGCCCACTCGGTATAACGTCATCATGAGGTCAATGTGACTAAAGGAGTTAGTCGCACGATGACGTGATACATAACGAGTAAAGAGACTTACCGGTAACGAGATTGAACAAGGTATAGGTATACCGACGATCGAATCTCGGGCAAGTTCTATACCGACACACAAAGGGAATTGTATACGGGATTGATTGAATCCTTGACATCGTGGTTCATCCGATGATATCATCGTGCAGGAAGTGGGAGCCAGCATGGGTATCCAGACCCCGCTGATGGTTATTGGCCAGAGAGGTGTCTCGGTCATGTCTACTTGTCTCCCGAACCCATAGGGTGTACACACTTACGGTTCGATGACGCTAGGGTTATAGGGAATTGTTATACGAGGTTATCGAAAGTTTTTCGGAGTCACGGATGAGATCCCGGATGTCACTAGGAGCTCCAGAATGGTCAGGAGGTAAAGATTGATATATGGGACGGATGGTTCCGGACACCGGAAGTGTTTCGGGCATCACCGGTAACATACCGGAACCACCGGAGGTGGCCCCGGGGGTCCACCTGAAGGGGGCAACGACCCCGGGAAGCTAGATGGGCCAAGTGCGGGAGGGAACCAGCCCCTAGGTGGGCTGGTGCGCCCCCACACTCATCCCAAGGCGCAGGAGGTGGAGAGGGGGGGGAAACCCTAGGCGCTGGTGGGCCTAAGGCCGACCTAGGGGTGCGCCACCCGTCCCCTTGCCCTGGCCGCCGCACCTCCCATCTGGGGGGCTGCCGCACCACCTAGGGTGGGAACCCTAGGGGTGACACCCCTCCCCTCCTCCTATATATAGTGGCAACTTTTGGGCTTTTGGAGACATAGTTTTCCCTTTCCCTCGGCGCAGCCCTGCTCATCTTCCTCCTTCTCTCTTACAGTACTTGGCGAAGCCCTGCCGGGAGACCTCGTCTCTCCATCGACACCACACCGTCGTGCTGCCGGAGATCTTCCCCAACCTCTCCCTCCTCCTTGCTGGATCAAGGTGCGGGAGACGTCACCAGGCTGCACGTGTGTTGAACGCGGAGGTGCCGTGGTTCGGCACTAGATCGGAATCACATCGCGATCTGAATCCCGCGAGTACGACTCCATCAACCGCGTTCTAGTAACGCTTCGTATTAGCGATCTTCAAAGGTATGAAGATGCACTCACCCGCCTCTCGTTGTGGTCTCTCCATAGGAAGATTTGAATATGCGTAGGATTTTTTTTGAATTTATGCTACGTTACCCAACAGCCTATTCACCCCCCTCTAGTCAACCATATCGATCCTTTCTATTGGTATCTGAGCCACGTCTCTTTATTAAGGGTTTCACCACCCGAAGATTATGGTTGACGACGTAGATGGTGTGAGTGGACCACCCGAGGCCGTGGCCTTGAATTCGATCACAAGGGACGACTTGAATGTGGCTATGGCCTCCCTCAAGTCATCCATGACGAACGAAGTCAAGACCATGTTTAAAGAGTTGCTTGAGGGGTTGAAAAATTCTCCCGAATTGGTGTTGGTGATTAAACCCACCACCACGGAGTCGGAGGCCAATTCCACCAAGGAAGCAGCTAAAGGTATGCAACCTTCTTACCCTCTTAACAAGAATGGGGCATGACCCTATGCCTCGGTTCCTCCTCCCTTGGTCTATGGAGGACCGGTCCCTACACCCCACATTAATAATCTTGGTCCTCCTCCTAAGTTTGTTAAGGGTGAGTTTGCTAATTGGATGTTTTCCATCAAGTCTCATCTGAATCACAAATCAACAAACTTATGGAGAATCATTGAACAAGGCTTCTACCCGCATGAACCAAGCAATCTCACTCCAAGAGAAGAAGCGGACAATCAATACAATCATTTGGCATTGTTCATTCTTCAGTCCGCGGTGCCTCCTGAAGATCTTCCTCACTTGCGTCCTTTCACTCGTGCCAAGGACTGTTGGGAGCACATCATGGTGTTGTACAAGGGAAGCTCAAGCATTCAACGGTCAAACTATGAAGTGGTTCTTGATGAGGCTCATGAGTTTGGGATGAAGGAAGATGAGGACCCTCGAGATCTCTATCGAAGGGTGACTGATCTTGTTGTTGCTCTCCAAGATCACGGGAGCAAATATGTGGATGACACGTGGATCAAGCGCAAGTTTCTCAAGTCCATCATGCCATTCAACAAATCCATGTCATCAGTCATTCGTCAAAGGCCAGATTTCCACACCTTGTCCTCTGGCGAGGTGTTGGATGAATTCATTGCCATGAGTATCATCAACAAGACTGCTAATAATACTCTCACCCCTATTCGGTCAAAAAAAACTTCACCCAATCTAGCCTTGAAAGCCAAGGCTGCCTCAAATGATGAAGAGGAAGAAGAAGAGGATGGATGCACTAAAGACACAAAGTATGCTTATCACGAGCACATGGCTCTTGCATCAGGGACATTCTGGGTCAACAAGAGAAATCAAGGCCCAACTTCTCCAAGAATAACTCGAGTGGGTCCAAGACCAAGCAGGATGTGAGGACATGCTACAACTGTGGCAATGTGAGTCACTTTGTGGCAGATTGTCCTTATGACAAGAGGGAAGACAATGGTGGCAAGCTCATTCGCAAAGACAAAGCCAAGTCTTTCCCAAACAAGAACAACTTTGTCAAGAAACCCCATCCAAAGGGTATGGTGACACTTGAAGAGTACACCTCTGATGATGACGATAATGATATTGTGGCGACGGCTACTGTAGCCATTGCCATCTCCTCTCCCAAGGGGTCACTCTTCGGTGCCCCCAATGACAACCGCATCGCTAAGTGCTTACGGCCAAAGCTATCGATCAGGTAACACCCAACATTAAGGCCACCATCACTACGGCTCCTTCATTGTTAAATTGTGTTGATGATAGTGATGTAGTGGAGCTTAATGAGCACGATTTTGACAAATTTCTGTGTAAAATCAAAGGAGAATCCAAGAAGCATTTTGTTGCTCTCTTGCAACAACTTGGTGAGGCTAATGACCTCATTGATTCTCATGAGGAGACTATCTCAGAGATGCAAGGACATAGTCGTGACTATACTGATGAGATTGCTGAACTATCTTTTTCTCTAGAAGAAGAGTGTGGCCTTCTTTTGGCTCTTGATGAGTCACACAACGATGACTGTGCTAAATTAAAAAAAAGAGCTAGATCACGCTATTGTCCTTACCCGTGTGCTCAAGTCTGAAAAGGCTGCACTTGGGGTTGGCCATGACAGACTCAAGGAAGATTTCGATACACTTGACAAGGCCCACAAGATCTTGAAAGGTGCTCATTTCTCTCTGAAGGAGTCACATGGTCAACTCCAAGCAAAGCTTACGAAGGAGATCTCTACCTGTCCTCCTTTCGTTTTAATTGATAAAGCTTGTGCAACTAACCCTTGTTGTCAGCATGTACATCTTGTGGAGGGAAATGCTAAGTTGAAGGATAAACTTGAGAAGGGCATTGTGTCATGCATCCAAGGCGAGAAGAACCTAAACGACTTTTTGAGTAATCAACAGGAAGTTGTAGGAAAGGAGGGACTTGGACTTACATCCAAGTCTAAAAGTAAAAGGAAGAACATGAACAAGCGATCTCTTGCTCTCTAGGACATTTTTATCAAAGAGGGTGAGGGGACTCATAAGGAGAACAAGAACAAGGGAGGGGATGGTAATGCCAAGAAGAGCAAAACCGTCCCAAACCAACACAACCGGCGAATTTAATCCTTCTTATGTTTTATGCCGTGCTGGTGATGGGCATGTTTATGCCAGATTCGTTGGTTATTGTTATGAGTCCATTGAATGGGCTATTTGGGTTCCTAAGACCCTTGTTTCTGACATGAAAGGACCCATTCAAGAATGGGTACCTAAAACAAAGCGTTGATCTATTGGAGGAGTTTGCTTCCAGTGGGGTGTCATGGTTGCTCGATAGTGGAGCAACAAATCATATGACCGGAAGCAAGGACTTGGTGGTGGACGTGCATCCTACTCCATCTATGCCCACACATGTCCAATTTGCTAATGCTTCAATGTCTAAGGTATTGGGATTTGGTAAGGTGGTCATCTCTGAAGATTTATCTATTGAGAAGGTCATCCTTGTTGAGTCCCTTGCATATAATTTACTCTTTGTTCGTCAACTTGCAATTATCCGCTTTGCCACATTCTTCAATATTGATACCGTGGCCCTTTTGTGGAGCAAGACACTTAAAGTAGCTTATGTTGGATATGTCGAAAATGGTCTCTATGTGGTGAACTTTTCACAGCGACCCACTAAGACTGTGACTTGTCTAATGGCTAAAGTTGATGTGGGCTGGCTTTGGCATCGCCGACTAGCTCATGTCAATATGAGATCTTTGCAAAGTCACCTCAAAGGGGACCATGTTCATGGACTAACAAATGTGAGTTTTTCCAAAGATCGTGCTTGTATTGAAGGGAAAATTCATGAAACTGCTCATCGTTCCATGACTCTTATTTACACTAAGAGGCCCTGGGAGCTCCTTCATATGTATCTCTTTAGTCCTCCATCCTTTGATAGTCTCGGGGGCAGAAAGTACTGCTTGGTGATTCTTGATGATTACTAAAGATACAGTTGGGTATATTTCTACAAGAGGAAGAGTGAGACTCAACAGACCATCATCAACTTTGCTAATGAAGCTCAACATCAACATGAAGCAAAGATTTTCATGATTAGAAGTGACAACGGCACCGAGTTCAAGAACTACATCTTGGATGAGTTTCTCAGTGATGAGGGGATCAAGCATCAATATTCAGCACCATACACCCCTCAACACAATAGTGTGGCGGAGAGGAAGAACCGGACGTTGAAGGACGCGGCAAGAACAATGATGGCAGAATTCAAATCTCCGTACAACTTTTGGGCCGAAGCCATCAACACAGCATGTCATGCATCCAATCGGCTCTATCTCCACAGAGGCTTGAACAAGACTCCATATGAGATCCTCAGCGGAAACAAGCCCAACCTCAAGTACTTCAGGGTATTCGGGTGTATGTGTTTCATTCTCAAGAAAGGTGCATGTTTGGCTAAATTTGATTCTAGGTCTCAAGAGAGCATATTTGTTGGTTATGCTACAAACTCTCATGCTTACCATGTCCTCAACAAGTCTACCGGACTCGTTGAGGTGACGTGTAACGTGGAGTTTGATGTAAATAATAGCTCCCATGTGGAGCAAAGTGGTCTTTGTGATGTAGGTGATGAAATTCCTCCCCAAGCCATATGAAGAATGGGGATTGGTCCAATACTCCCCATTGAGGAACCACTTGTGGCTGAAGGAGAAGGACAATGCTCTACTCAAGCAGAGCCATCACCTTCACTAGACCCACACGCTTCCAAAGAACAAAGTGAAGATCCTCAACCAGCTGAATAGGATCAAGGATAAGATGAAACACACGAAGATGGTGATGCACCAAATGATGTCCACGCTCTTACACAAAGTTCCGAACTTGCTCAAGATCAAGATCAAGTGCATCCACAACATCAAGATCAAGAGCAGCGACAAGATCAAGAACAAACTGGTGAGCATGCTCAAGATGAAAATCAAGTTGATCAGGTTGTTGCTCCTCAACTACCTACTGCAGCACCCAAAAGGGGTCGCGGTGCCAAGGCAGGATCCAAACTCAAGGCCAAGTCCAAACAATGTGATCAAGTTGATGCGCCTCAATTAACAAGAGCGAAACTCCTGGAGCGTCGCACAGCTAAGTTAGCATCCAAGCTAAGGGTCAAATCACATCTTATGAAGAATGTTCTTGGAAGTTATTGTGAGCATCACACGTTTGTTTCGTATTGTGAACCTCAACAGGTACATGAAGCCCTCGATGACGAGGATTGTCTTATGGCCATGCATGAAGAACTGAACAACTTCGAGCGCAATCAAGTTTGGGAATTAGTGCCAAGAACAAATGAGGATACTAATGTCTTTGACACCAAATGGATCTTAAAGAACAAGCAAGACACAAATGGGATTGTGGTTCGAAACAAGGCAAGACTGGTGCCCAAGGCTACTCCAAAGTCGAGGGTATCGACTACGGTGAAACATTTGCCCATGTTGCTCGTACTGAATCTATTTGCATGCTGCTTGCTTTTGCATATCGTCATGAATTACAAATTACAACAAATGGATGTGAAGAGTGCATTTCTTAATCGTCCCTTGAATGAGTTTGTATATGTCAAACAACCCTCGGGGTTCGAACATCCCAAGCTCCCCAATCATGTATACAAACTCAATAAGGCGCTCTATGGCTTTATACAAGCCCCACGTGTGTGGTATGATTACCTTACCGAGTTGTTGCAAGATTGTGGGTTTGAAATTGGGAAAACTGAACCCACCCTCTTTACCAAAAAGGTCAAAGGGGATTTGCTCATATGCCAACTATATGTTCATGATATCATTTTTGGTTCTCCTAATGAATCTTTCAATGAAGAGTTTGTATCACTAAAGACCGAGAAGTTTGAGATGTCAATGATGGGTGAGTTGAAGTTCTTCCTCGGATTCGAGATTAAACGAGGTTTAGAAGGAACCTTCATGAAACAAGTCAAGTACACTCAAGACATGGTCCAGAGGTTTGAGCTAGAGGACGTACTACTAGAAAAAAGCCTATAGCTCATATGGACATTAATGGCGCACCATGCATGTAGTGCGTCACTGCTATATAGCAATGGCGCACCACCTACTGGTGCGTCATTACTGCCCATATTACTAATGGCGCACCATGTGTCTGGTGCGCCATTACTATATTTGACCTGGCCCACCACCCTTTCCTACACTTACCAGTGGCGCACCATGGGAAGTGCGCCATTACTAGTTTTAACTAGTAATGGGGCACCACGTTGACGGTGCGCCACTACTAATATATTTTTTTCAGTTTTTTTAAAAAGGACTAATGGCGCCTTCTTACCTGGTGCGCCATTAGTAACCGTGGTTACTAATGGCGCATTCTTCCTGGGTGCGCCATTGGTAAACTGGGAGGAGTAGATATTTTTGACAGCCCACTTCACACTCACTTTCCCACCACTTCATTCTCTCCACCACTTCACACTCACTAGTCTCGACTGCCTCCTCCTCCTCACCTCATTTCTACCATATATTCACCCAAATTAAGTGGTTAAATTTCCTTTTTTTGATAGATAAGTAAGGGGAAACCTGTCTTTATGTTCTAGATCTACTTTTTTGTCCCTCCAACACGTGTACACACTTTTTATGACCTAGATCTACGTATGTTTGTGGTGTTGCATATGTTTGTGTTTGCAGGTACCGGTATTTGAAATGCAATAGTTCCAAATATTTTGCCGGAATGTTGATTCATTTCCGTTTTGGCAAGAATTTGTCACTATGCATTCTTTTTGGTCTTATTTTTAGGCAAATTCATGCCAAATTTTTTTTTTGGTTCTAACATATCGTTTTGCTCTACCTCGCAGGCGACAATGGTCTGCATGATGACCGAAGGCATCGTGAATAGTTTTTTGAGCTCCGCGAAGGCCGAGATGCTTCAAAAGAATGACACGGAGATAAGATGTCCGTGTCGAAGATGTGATATCCCACAAGTATAGGGGATCGCAACAGTTTTCAAGGGTAGAGTATTCAACCCAAACTTGTTGGTTCTCCAAAGGGGAAGGGAAAGAATATTCTCAAGTATTAGCAGCTAAGTTTGTCTGATTCAACCACACCTGAAAGATTAGTGTCTGCAAGCAAAGTATCAGTAGCAAACTAGTATGATAGCAACGGTGCCAGAAATGATCTGTTGACGGCAGACTATTCCTAACTGTTGTATCAATGGCGCCAGTAGGTTGCACGTGGGCGAGTAACTATTCTTCCCCGACAACAGTGTCGGAAAAGATCTTGCAACAAGTAACAACGAAGTAGCAAGGAACAGCAGTACACTACAGGAATCACCTTCTTTGCCGTCTGCCATCACAGACGGCAAAGACAAATACCCAGACGGCAAAGACAATCCCACAGACGGCAAAGATTGTCACGGCCGGCAAATTTTCTGCGTCAGCCTACGACGGCATAGGACCTTCTTTGCCGTCTGCCCCCCTAAAGCTGACGGCACAGAGCTTTACCGTCC
The DNA here is from genome assembly GCF_904849725.1 of Hordeum vulgare subsp. vulgare. Lineage (NCBI taxonomy): Eukaryota > Viridiplantae > Streptophyta > Magnoliopsida > Poales > Poaceae > Hordeum > Hordeum vulgare. The sequence goes on along the minus strand of NC_058524.1, from coordinate 221,133,141 downwards.
GCTTTCCTGAGGAGCAGTCGGCAAAGAGTTTGGGACGGCAGCCAAGAGGCGTTGCCTCCGTTAGGGGTTAACGGAGCCTTTGCCGTCTGCCCTCTTGACTATCTTTGTCGTATGCCTCCTCGGCAATCTTTGCCGTCCGCCCCCTTGACTATCTTTGCCGTCTACCGTGTCCTCCCCTCGCTCCACTTTTGTCTTCTGCCCCCTCCTCTGTGCCCTCTTCTTTGCCGTCTGCCCACCCAACAGGCAGACGGCAAAGAGACTATATGGCCAGCTGCTACTGCCCAGGTTGCACAGCTGGGCGCCACGTGGCACCTTTGCCGTGTGCTGGCTGATGGCAAAGGCCTTTGCCATCAGCTGGCAGACGGCAAAGATAGTCATTTGTTCATCATCTCCATTATGAAGGAGAAGGAGAAGGAGGAGGAGGAGAAGGATAGAAGGTCCTTGGCCTTCTCCTCCTCCTCCTCCTCCTCCTTCTTCTCTTCTTCTTCATCTCTTCTTCTTCTTCTCCTCTTGTTGGAGCTAAATTACCTAATTATGTCTTTTTTGAGCTAAATGGGCTAATTATGTCATTTTAGAGAAAAACAAGCTAAGTATATAATATTCATGAGCTAATCAAGGTTCTTATGCCATTTTGAGCTTATTATGGTATTTTGGAGCTAAATGGGCTAATTATGTCATTGTTGGGTTAATTAAAGCAAGGATAATATGAAAGAGGAGAAGAAAGAGGAGGAGGAGGAGAAGAAGAAGAAATCAAGAAGAAGGAGGAGGAGGAGGAGAAGGAGGAGGAGGAGATGGATAGAAGGAGGAGGAGGAGAAGGATATTATCTTCTGTTGCCCGGCTCTCCAAGGAGCCGGAACCCTAGCCTCCGCCGCACCTAACCCTAGCCGCGACGGCGCCATCTCGCCGGCGCGTCCGCTCCAGCCCTCGCTCCCCTCCTCCCTGCCCTTACAACCAACGCCGGAGGCCCGGTAGGAACCCTAGTCCTACCAATTTGGTATCCAGAGATTCCAGGCTGATCATGTCGCTCCCTCCACCACCGCCGCCGCTCAACACTAGCACCGCCCCACTGCCGCAAACCACCACCACCGCCCCGCTGGGACCCAACCCCCGCTGCCGAGCGTCGCCCCCACTACCTACGGGCCGTCGTCGCTGCCGTGGGCCACCCCGGCCTTCCAGCCACTCCACGGAGGGGCGCCGCCGCCGCGGCCGCAGCAGCTGCTGCAGCACTACCACGCCGCGGGCACTCCCTGGCCGGTCTGGCCGGCCACCACCGCGCCGCTGGGGGGGCTGCCCCACCAGTCGCTACCGGCCATCACGCCGCAGGCTCCGGTGCCGCACCAGCAGCCGCCGCCGCCATCGACAGCAGCACCTCCAGCGCCCCGAACCACCGGTAGGCCCCTGCACCAGGTGCAGTTCCCGTCATCGCCATTGCCAATTCCCGCGTGGGCAGCCGGATCATCTTCGGGTCCGATCTATACCTAGGCACAGGCACTGCAGCAACCGCCCGGACGGGGCAGTCGCCAGCTCAGTCGACCCGTGCCGACCCTTCCAGCACCGGGCCGGCCTCCGCCAGCCGCAACGGCCGCACCTCCGGCCGCCACACGGACCTTCCGCAGGTTGTCCCCGGCCGAGCAGCAGGAGCGTCGACGTCAGGGTCTCTGCTTTAACTGCGATGAGCCCTACACGCCAACACATGTCTGCCCCCGCCTCTTCTACTTGGAGACGGTCGACTACACCGAGGCGGACGAGACGAACGACGCACCAGACCCGGCCGCAGATTCTACGGCGACGGCCTGCGTCGTCTCTCTCCACGCCCTCGCCGGCATCTGCCATGAGCGGACCATGTTGCTGCCCGTGACGATCCATGGCGAGCAGCTGGTCGCCCTGCTGGATACGGGCTCCACTCTTCTTATTCTTTTCTTATTTTCCTTTTGCCTTTTCCTTTTATTCCTTCTTATTTTCCTTCTTCTTCTTCTTCTTTTTATTCTTCTTCTTCTCCTCCTCCTCCTCTAGCTGTTCTTCTTCTTCTTCTCCTTTTTTCTTCTTCTACTTATTCTTCTTCTTCTTCTCCTTTTTTCTTCTTCTACTTATTCTTCTTCTTCTACTTTTTCTTATTTTCTTCTACTAAACAGGAAACTACCTACTAAATCTACTAATTAACTAACAGAAACTACCTACTAAATCTACTAATTTATTCTTCTTCTTCTTCTTATTTTATTTTTTATTTTTTCCACTTATTCTTCTTCTCCTTCTTCTTGTTTTCTTCTTCTCTTCTTCTTCTTCTTCTTCTTCTTCTTATTTTCTTTTTTCCTCTTATTCTTCTCTTCCTCTCCTATTTTTCTTCTTCTTCTTCTTCTTGGTTCTTCTCCTTCCCTTGCTTGTCCTTCTTCTTCTTTTCCTTCTTCTTCTTATTTTTTTCTTCTCCTTTCTCCTTCTTCTTCATCTCCTTTCTCCTTCTTCTTCTTCTTCTAAACCTAAACTAACTAAACCTAAACTAAAACTGAAACTAAAACTAAAACTAAACTAAAATTGAAACTAACCTAACTAAAACTGAAACTAACCTAACTAAATCTGAAACTAACCTAACTAAAACTGAAACTAACTAAACTAAAACTGAAAATAACCTATCTAAACCTAAACTAAAACTGAAACTAAAACTAAACTAAAAGTAAGAACTAATTAAACAAAAACTATTAAAAAAAAAGAAGAAACAGAAACTTACCAGGGGGAGGAGGGCCGCAGGGGGAGGAGGGCGGCGGTGGAGGAGGGTGCAGGGCGGCGGTGGGGTGGGGTGGGGAGGTGGGGTGGGGGTGGCGGCGGTGGCGGCGGCGGGGGCGCAGGGAGGAGGAGGAGGGCCGCAGGGGGGGGCGTAGGGCGGCGGTGGGGTGGGGAGGTGGGGTGGGGGTGGCGTCGGCGGTGGCGGCGGTGGGGCGGCGGCGGCGCTGAGGGGAGAGTAGCGAGAGAGAGTGCGTGGGAGAGAGGAGAGAGGTGGGGCGCGCGGCGACCGTTAACGTTTGGGGGGTCCATCCCCTTTGCCGTCTGCCACGGACGGCAAAGCTAGTCAGGCAGACGGCAAAGGGGTGGGTGGGGCCGGGGTGGGATGGGGAGAGAGGAGTGGTGGGGTGGGATAGCTTTGCCGTCTGCCATCCCTACCTTTGTCGTCTGTTGACAGACGACAAAGAGGTGGCTGATGGCAAATATCTATTTTGCCATCAGCCTCCTCTTTACCGTCTGTTTTTTGCCAACACACGGTAAAGAGGTTCTTCGCCGTCTGCTGGCTGATGGCAAAGATTTGGCAGACGGCAAATATAGGAATTCCAGTAGTGGTAGCAGCAGCAACAAATTAACAACAGTAGCAATAGTAGTAGCAAAGTGACACGAGTAGCAGCAAAGTGTCCCAATCCCTTTTGTAGCAAGGGACAAGCCTAGAGAAAGTAATGTAGCAAGGACCAGTTGTAAAGGACTCATAGGCAGTGGATCGGTGATGGATGAGATTGACGGATGTGATTCATGATGTAACAACTATAACACGGAGAGATATGTAACTAGCTCCCGTTCGTCAATCTAATGTAGGCATGTATTCCGTATGTAGTCATACATGCTTAGGGAAAAGAACTTGCATGACATCTATTGTCCATCCCTCCCGTGGCAACGGGGTCCTAATGGAAACTACGGGATATTAAGGTTCTCCTTTTAATAAAAAACTGGACCAACGCATTAACACGTGGTGAATACATGAACTCCTCATACTATGGTCATCTCCAGGAGTGGTTCCGGTTATTGTCACTCTGGGCTTGCCGAGTCATAACACATAGTAGGTGACTACAACTTGCAAGATAGGATCTAAAACACACATATATTGGCGACAACATAATAGGTTCAGATCTGAAATCATGGCACTCGGGTCCTAGTGACAAGCATTAAGCATGGCCAAGTAGTAGCAACATCAATCTAGAACAATAGTGGATACTAGGGATCAATCCCCGTCAAAACTAACTCGATTACATGAGAGATCTCATCCAACTCATCACCGTCTAGCAAGCCTATGATGAGATTACTCACGAACAATGAAAAGCATCATGGAATTGTCGATGGAGGAAGGTTGATGATGACGATGGCGACGATTTCCCCTCTCCGGAGCCCCGGACGGACTCCAGATCTGCCCTCCAGATGAAGAACAGGAGGTGGCGGCGCCTCCGAATCGTCAAACGTGAAGAAACCTTCTCTCTGATTTTTTCCGGGCGAGACGGAAGATATAGAACTGAGTTTGGGGCGGTGGTGCCACGTGGGCCCCACAAGCCCTCACGGCGCGACCTAGGGGGGTGGGCGCGGCCTTTGGGCTTGTGGCCCACTGGCACGCCCCCTTCGGTGGATCTTTGCGTAGGTATTTTACTTTTATTCCAGAAAAATTCTCCGTAAATTTTCAGGACATTCCGAGAACTTTTATTTCTGCACAAAGACAACACCATGGCAATTCTGCTGAAAACAGCGTTAGTCCGGGTTAGTTCCATTCAAATCATGCAAGTTAGAGTCCAAAACAAGGGCAAAAGAGTTCAGAAAAGTAGATACGGCGGAGACGTATCAACTCCCCCAAGCTTAAAGCCTTGCTTGTCCTCAAGCAACTCAGCTAACAAACTGAGATAGACAAAAGAAAAACTTTGACGAACTCTGTTTGATCTTGTTGTTGCAACTATGTCTAACTCACAACCAGAATTTCAGCAAGATCACAAGCAAACCACATAAGCAAGTGACATCTAGGTCTCACGGTAAACTCATATCAATGGCATAATCAACTAGCGAGCAAATAATAATAAGTCTCAAACGTCAACACTTCAATCAAAACAACATGAAGCAGTACGAATAGATGGTATCTCGCTAGCTCTTTCTGAGACCGCAAAACATAAATGCATAGCACCTTCAAAGACCAAGTGCTGACTAAACATTGTAATTCAAGGCAATGAAGATCCATTCATAGTCATAGTCAACATAGTTAAATGCAAAGCATAAAAAAGACAGAGGTGCTCTCTAATTGGTGCTTTTGTAAGAGGAGGATGACTCAACAGGAACATAAATAGATAGGCCCTTCACAGAGGGAAGTATTGATTTGCAGAGGTGCCAGAGCTCAAGCTTTGAAAACAGAGATAATAATTTTGGGTGGCATGCTTTCATTGTCAACGCAATGACTAAGAGTTCTCAACATATTCCATGCTACAGATGCTATAGGCGGTTCCCAAATAGAAAAGTAAAGTTTTGACTCCCCCACCACCAATCAATCACACTCCACGGCTAGCCGAATCCTCGGGTACCGTCCATACCAACATCAATCCTGGGGAGTTTTGTTTGCAATTATCTTTTCGATTTGAGCATGGAACTGGGAATTCCAATTACCGGCCCCTTTCTCGTGAATGATAGTGAATAAACACATATCGAGGATAACACGCCTAGCATGGAAGATACCAATAGCCCCCTGTCACCACATGAGCGGTTCGGGCATGCAAAATAGATTATTTCTTGAAGATTTAGAGAGTGGCACATGCAAATTTACTTGGAACGACAGGTAGATACCGCACATAGGTAGGTATGGTGGACTCATATGGCACAACTTTGGGTTTATGGAGGTGGATGCACAAGCAGTATTCCCGCTTAGTACAAGTGAAGGCTAGCAAAAGACTGGGAAGCGACCAACTAGAGAGCGACAACAGTCATCAAAATGCATTGAGATTAACTAACATTGAGTGCAAGCATGAGTAGGACATAAATCACCATGAACATGAATATCATAGAGGCTATGTTGATTTTGTTTCAACTACATGCGTGAACATGTGCCAAGTCAAGCCACTTGAAACATTCAAAGGAGGATACCATCCTATCATACTACATCATAGTCATCTCAACATTCATGTTGGCAACCAAGACAAACCATTATAAGCTCCTAGCTAAGTAAGCATGGCATAAACAACTATGATCTCTAAGTTGTCATTACAAACATGATTCTCTCACAACAAAGTTGAATAAGGCATGATGAGCTAGTCATATTTACAAAAACAAAATAGATCGAGTTCATACCAGCTTTTCCAGGCTCAGTCACTTCATCATATATCATCATTATTGCCTTTCACTTGCACGACCGAATGATGTGAACAATAATAAGAGTGCTCGTGCATTGGACTAAAGCTGGAATCTGCAGGCAAACACAAAGGAGAAGACAAAGTAATATGGCTCTTTGAAAGCTAAACAGGATGCATGCAAGAGCCACTAAACATTGTAACCAATATCTTCTATCTTGACCCAAAGAAAAAGAAACTATTTACATGGGAAAGCTCCCAATAAGCAAAAGAAGAAAAGAAAATATTTTTTGGGTTTTCTCAAACTAGACAGACACATGAAAAGAAAACTAGAAAAAGAAAATAAACTAGCATGGACGATACAGTGGCAAAGTGTGAACACCGGCTAACAAATTGAAAGCATAAGGAAGAATGTAAAGTCGGTGAGAACACGTACTCCCCCAAGCTTAGGTTTTTGGCCTAAGTTGGTCTACTCCCAAGGATGGTCCCGGCGAAACCCAAAATCATAATGGGGGTTATACGGGAGCGCTGCAGCCACTGCCTGAATAGCTACCTCACAGAGACGAGCAACCTTTGCCTCCCTCTCATACTCCTCTGCCTCTCCTCTGGTTATGTAATATCTCCGTTTTACCTCAAAGTCAAAGAAGGCAGGAGCAGGAAGGGTAATATGGAAAACACGTTGTCGGTTAAATGTCAAACAGTATAGGAGGGATTCCTCATCCCTCTCAAGGAACTGGTAGCGTGTCAAAGCGATGCGGTCAAGGAAAGCTGTATGGAGCGGGGGATCTCCTTCACGGATGGGTACTCCAAGAAAATTTCCTATGCGAGTGGCATAGATCCCACCAAAGAAATCCCCTTCATGAGCACTCTTATTCAGCCTCCTTGCTATAATAGCTCCCATGTTGAACCTTTTGTCACCCGTCACTGCGCTCTGAAGGATACTAAGGTCGGGTGCGCAGAGGTGACAATGCTCAATCTTGCCATTAATGCATCTGCCTATGAAGAGGGCAAAATAATGCAACGCAAGAAAATGAATACTCCCCATGGTAGCTTGCGTAATGTCTCTAGTTTCTCCAACAGTAATACCACAGCAAAAATCTCTAACCGAAGATTTAGGAGGATCATTGAGGCTACCCCAAATAGGTATTTTGCAGATTCTATTGAAATCCTCTAAATCCATGGTATACGATTTATCATAGAGATCAAACAGTACCGATGTCTCACGGCCAGCTTAAAATTTGAATCTACGAACAAAAGAGGCAGTGAGAGCAACATACTGTTCACATTTATAGCAGATGAATTCTTCAAGTCCGACGTTGTGAACAAGTGCATCAAACTCATCTTTGAAACCTGCCTCAATCATAAATTCATCAGAAGGCCATTCACATGGTTGTACCTGCGCATTCCTTGGTTGGTAAGGATCATGCTCCCGAATCGCAAGACGGGGACCTCTCTTGCTTGAGGAACCACCATGAAAGTTTCTCTTGAACATCTTCCTTTTCTGAAAATTTCAGTGATTCTAAGGAAAGGTGAACAAGGATCAAGGAAACTCGTAGAAACTACTCCCACAAGTGCCTAGAGGAAATATTACGCATCAAAACTACTTGGGACCAGCTATAATTAGCATGCAAAGCTCAAGAACATGGTCACCAAGGCAGCAAAATACGCGGAGTATAAGGCACTAGAGCAAAAACAGATTGGACCAATGGAGGAGTCACTTACCAAGGAGTAATTTCCCCAAAACAGTTCGTAGAACGGTGATTTGAGCAAAGAGATCGAAAATCCCAGCAAGAGGAGCAAGAACACAGGTTTGAGCTGCGAAACGATTTTTTCTGGAGGTAGGAGAAGGAGATAAGAGCAAGAATGAGTGGAGGGGGTGCCTGTGGGCCCCACAAGCCTGGGTGGCGCGGCCAGGGGGGTGCCCGCGCCCCTAGGGCTTGTGGCCCACTGGTGTGGCCCCAGACAAGCTCTTTATCTCAGAATTTTTCAAAAATTCCAGAAAAAATCATACTTGATTTTCAGGACGTTCAGAGAACTTTTATTTTCGGGGTACTTTTCTACCGGATGCTAAAACAGAAAACAGGGAAAACTAAACTAAACCTATCATTTTTCTTCTAAGCAACCTATAGTGAAAGCTTGGAACACAGGTTTGTGACTCCTCGATTCATCCATCTCATGGTTATCGAAAGAAATCCGTCACTGAGGTTGATCAAGCCTATTTGACAAACCTTTTCAAATCACAAAAGAGAATGGAGAATTTTCGAATAGTCACTAGGTCACCTCAATGGGGATATCTATCTCCCCAACAAGCAAATCATACTTTATCTTGACACGAGGTATAGGGCATTCAAAGCTCCCAATAAGAATCGATGAAGTTTTTTCGATAGCATTGGTGCAATGTACTCGATATTGTTTCTTCGGAAAGTGCACCGTATGCTCATTACCGTTGACATGGAAAGTGACATTGCCTTTGTTGCAATCTATAACAGCCCATGCAGTGTTTAAAAAGGGTCTTCCGAGGATGACCGCCATGGCATTGTCCTCGGGAATATCCAAGATAACAAAGTCTGTTAAGATAGTGACATTAGCAACCACAACAGGCACATCCTCGCAAATGCCGATAGGGAAAGCAGTTGATTTGTCGGCCATTTGCAGAGAGATCTCAGTGGGTGTCAACTTATCCAGTTCAAGTCTACGATCAAGAGAGAGAGGCATAACACTAACACTGGCTCCAAGGTCGCATAAAGCAGTTCTAACGTAGTTAACTTCAATGGAGCAAGGTATAGTGGGCACACCGGGATCACCTAGTTTCTTAGGAGTTCCACCCTTGAAGGTATAATTAGCAAGCATGGTGGAAATCTCAACCTCAGGTATCCTCCTCTTATTAGTCACAATATCTTTCATGTACTTAGCATACAGAGACAATTTGAGCATATCTGTCAAACGCATTTGCAGAAAGACACGTCTGATTATTTCAACAAATCGCTCAAAATCCTCATCATCCTATTTCTTGGATGGTTTGGGAGGAAAGAGCATGGGTTTCTGAACCCATGGTTCCTTTCCTTACCATGCTTCCTAGCAGTGAAGTCATTCTTATCGTACCTTCTATTCTTAGGTTGTGGGTTATCAAGATCAACATGTTCAATCTCCACATCCTTATCATTGCTAGGCTGAGCATCAACATGAACATCACTATTGATATTATCATTAGGCTCATGTTCATCACCCGATTGTGTTTCAGCATCAGAAACAGGGGCATCATTTGGACTCTCAGGTGTAGCAGCAACAGGGTTGCCAGCGTGCAGGTTCCTATGATCTTTCTTCTTCTTTCTAGGATGACTAGGTGCATCAGTGTTAACTCCTTGAGAATCTTGTTCAATTCTCTTAGGATGACCCTCAGGATATAATGGTTCCTGGGTCATTCTACCGCCTCTAGTAACGACTCTGACAGAATTGTCATTCAACTCATCGAGCAAGTCATTTTGAGCTTTAAGTACTTGTTCTACCTGAGTAGTAACCATAGAGGCATGTTTACTCAGAAGCTTAAGATCATTGACATTTCTGTCCACACAAGCACTTAAATGACTAAGCATACGAGCATTCTGTTCCCATTGTCTGCTAACATAATCATTGAAACTCTGTTGTTTGGCAACGAAGTTATCAAATTCATCCAGCCATAGGCTAGGAGGTTTATCAAAAGAAATATCACTCTCGTCAAACCTACGCAGAGAATTTACTTCTACTACCTGTATCGGGTTATCGAGACCATGGATCTCTTCGATAGGTGGTAGATTTTTGACATCTTCAGATTTAATGCCTTTCTCTCGCATAGATTTCTTGGCTTCTTGCTTATCTTCAGGACTGAGGAATAGAATACCTCTTTTCTTCGGAGTTGGCTTAGGAGGTGGTTCGGGAATAGTCCAAGTATTCTCATTGCACAAGATGCTATTCAGTAGGATCTCAGCTTGTTCTACAGTTTGTTCCCTAAAAACATAACCAGCACAACTATCTAGGTGGTCTTTGGAAGCATCGGTAAGTCCATTATAGAAGATATCAAGTATTTCATTCTTCTCAAGAGGGTGATCAGGCAAAGCATTCAGTAGCTGGATGAGCTTCCCCCAAGCTTGTGGGAGACTCTCTTCTTCAGCTTGAGCGAAGTTGTATATTTCCCGCAAGGCAGCTTGGTTCTTATGGGCAGGGAAATATTTTTCAGAGAAGTAGTAGAGCATATCCTCGGGACTACGCACACAACCAGGAGCAAGAGAAGTGAAAAAAGTCTTAGCATCATCCTTTAGCGAGAAAGGAAACAGCTTGAGGATATAGTAGTGGCAGATCTTTTCCTCACTAGTGAATAGGGTGGCTATATCGTGCAGTTTGGTAAGATGGGCTACAACCGTTTCAGACTCATAACCGTGAAAAGGATCAGATTCGACCAAAGTGATTAACTCAGGGTCAACAGAGAATTCATAATCCTTATCGGTCACAAAGATAGGCGAAGTAGCAAACTTCGGGTCGTATTTCATCCTAGCGTTCAGAGATTTTTCTTTCCACTTGCGTAGTAGTTTCTCAACATCATAGCTATCCTTACACGCAAGAAAATCTCAGCTATCTCTCCCTCCATAACACAGCGCGTATCAGGCATAACAGGAAATTCAGGCATAGTAGCAGGTTGTACTTCAATATTATCACAGTTTCAGAAGTATCATCACGTCTAGCAGCAACTCTAGCAATATGTGCATCAAGGAATGCACCTAGTGGCAAAGCAGTATCATGCATAGTATCAAGCATAGCATCATCAGGCATAGTATCAAGCATAGCATCATCAGGCATAGTATCAAGCATAACATCATCAGGCATAGTATCAAGCATAGTAGTATCAAGCACAGGCGACATATCAAGATTTCTAGCAGGAGGCGAAGTTGCAAACTTACTCAAAACTGAAGGTGAGTCAAGTGCAGAACTAGATGGCAGTTCCTTACCTCTCCTCGTAGTGGAAGGCACGATTTTAGTTCTTGGATCTTTCAGATTCCTCATAGTGACCAGCAGACGTCAATCCCAAGTGACTCAGAGAATATAGCTATGCTTCCCCCGCAACGGCGCCAGAAAATAGTTTTGATAACCCACAAGTATTGGGGATCGCAACAGTTTTCGAGGGTAGAGTATTCAACCCAAATTTGTTGGTTCGCCAAAGGGGAAGCGAAAGAATATTCTCAAGTATTAGTAGCTGAGCTTGTCAGATTCAACCACACCTGAAAGATTAGTGTCTGCAAGCAAAGTATTAGTAGAAAAGAAGTATGATAGCAACGGTGCCAGAAACGATCTGTTGATGGCAGACTATTCCTAACTGTTGTATCAATGGGGCCAGTAGGTTGCACGTGGGCGAATAACTATTCTTCCCCGACAACGGTGTCGGAAAAGATCTTGCAACAAGTAACAGCGAAGTAGCAAGGACCAGTAGCAGCAGCAGCAGCAGAGTAACAATAGTAGCAACAATAGTAGCAAAGTGACAGCAGTAGCAGCAAAGTGTCCCAATCCCTTTTGTAGCAAGTGACAAGCCTAGCCAAAGTAACGTAGCAAGGACCAGTAGTAAAAGACTCGTAGGTAGTGGATCGGTGATGAATGACTTTGACGGATGTGATTCATCATGTAACAGCTATAACACAGAGAGATATGTAACTAGCTCCCGTTCGTCAATCTAATGTAGGCATGTATTCCGTATGTAGTCATACGTGCTTAGGGAAAAGAACTTGCATAACATCTATTGCCCATCCCTCCCGTGGCAGCAGGGTCCTAATGGAAACTACGAGATATTAAGGTTCTCCTTTTAATAAAGAACCGGACCAATGCATTAACACGTGGTGAATACATGAACTCCTCATACTATGGTCATCTCCGGGAGTGGTTCCGGCTATTGTCACTCCGGGGTTGCCATGTCCTAACACATAGTAGGTGACTACAACTTGCAAGATAGGATCTAAAACACACATATATTGGCGACAACATAATAGGTGTAGATCTGAAATCATGGCACTCGGGCCCTAGTGACAAGCATTAAGCATAGCCAAGTAGTAGCAAAATCAATCTAGAACATAGTGGATACTAGGGATCAATCCCCGTCAAAACTAACTCGATTACATGATAGATCTCATCCAACTCATCACCGTCCACCAAGCCTACGAGGAGATTACTCATGAACGATGAAGAGCATCATGGAATTGTCGATGGAGGAACGTTGATGATGACGATGGCGTTGATTTCCCCTCTCCGTAGCCCCGAACAGACTCCAGATCTGCCCTCCGGATGAAGAACAGGAGGTGGCGGCGCCTCCATATCGTAAAACGCGATGAAACCTTCTCTCTGTTTTTTCCGGGCAAGACGGAAGATATAGAACTGAGTTTGGGGGCGGTGGTGCCACGTGGGCCCCACAAGCCCTCACGACGCGGCCTAGGGGGGTGGTTGCGGCCTGTGGGCTTGTGGCCCACTGGCACGCCCCCTCCGATGGATCTTTGCGCAGGTATTTTTTTTATTCCGAAAAATTCTCCATAAATTTTCAGTACATTCTGAGAACTTTTATTTCTTTACAAAAACAACACCATGGCAATTCTGCTGAAAACAGCGTTAATCCGGGTTAGTACCATTCAAATGATGCAAGTTAGAGTCCAAAACAAGGGCAAAAGAATTCGGAAAAGTAGATACGACGGAGATGTATCAAGATGCAAGCTGAAGAGCCTTATGGACCCGGATTCCAGACAGGTGCAACACCACCTACTCGTGCGTGGTTTCATGGATGGCTATCGATGGCAAGGTGATGAAGATGATTATGAAGTCGTCCATGGGGGCCGGGCAAGAAAAAAGGAAGGGTTGCAAGACAATAGCGGCGAGGGCGGGCGAGAAGATGAAGAATCTCCAGGACATGATGCAGGACACAGTCATCATGTAGAATATGCCGGAAATGATGATGAGGAAGATCAAGAAAAAGGGCATGATCATGAAGATGAAGATGCCGAAGAAGACGACAATGGACCATCGATGGGCTGGTTGCAGGACCCTCATATTCAAGAGCTGCTTCTCAAGCAGACGGGTAACGCAAGAGCTGCCGCCCGAGAGAAAGCCAAGCTGGATCAACTGGAGATAGACGCGGTTACTCCATTGTATGAAGGATGCAGGCCCGAGGATACCCGCCTGAAAGTAACGCTCATGGCTCTGGAGATGAAGGTATAACACAAAATGATCGACAAATGCTTTGACGAGAACATGTCATTCTGGCACGAACGTCTTCCCATGGGGAACAAGTGCACGAACAGTTTCGAGGAGGTGAAGAAAATCGTGTCTCCTCTGGATTTACCACACGTGAAATACCATGTGTGCATGAACGATTGCATCATTTATCGGGACGAGCACGCAGAGTCTACCATATGTCCGGTGTGCGGCGTTACTCGATACAAGAAGAGGAAGAAAGCTCCTCGAAAAGTGGTGTGGTAATTTCCGATCACTCCTCATCTACAGCAGTATTTCACGGACCCTACGCAAGGAGAGCTCCTGCGTTGGCATGCGGATAGGGAGGGGAAGAAGCGAGAAGATGAAGGAAATGATCCAGAGATAAATAAAAAAGACAAGATGCTGAGTCACCCTAAGTATGCGAGCTAGTGGCAAGCATTGAACTTCGAACACCCAGAATTTGGGAACGATTCAAGAAACATCTTGTTGGGAGCGAGCACCGATGGAGTCTGCCCGTTTGGAAGCCAGAGAAGCACACATAGCTCCTGGCCTGTGTTTGTGTGGATGTACAACCTCCCCTGGATGTGCATGAAGAGGAAGTACATTCACATGAGTATGCTAATTGAAGGGCCGAAACAACCGGGGAAGGACATCAATCTGTATCTGGGGCTGCTGAAAGAGGAGCTAGACATGCTGTGGAAAACGCCTGCCAATACGTGGGAAGCCGCAACGAAACAATATTTCCCTATGAGAGCCGCACTGCTCACGACGGTGCACGACTATCTCGGTTACGGATATGTCGCGGGGCAGGTGGTCCATGGATTTTGTGCATGTGTCAGGTGCATGGATGACACAACGTATCGCCAGCTAGATAGAGATCTTGGGTCTTCGAAAACCGTGTTCATGGGACATCGAAGGTGGCTTCGCGACGATGATGCATGGAGAAAACGAAAGGATTTGTTCAATGGTGAAACCGAACCCCGAAGAGCCCCACGTACGAGGATCGGCGAGGAAATAGACGAGCTGTTGAAAAATTGGAAAGAGTGCCCACCGCCGGGAAAGAAGCGAAAGGCGCCAGAGCCGCTTCTGAAGGTATGGAAAACGAGGTCTGTTTTCTGGGACTTGCCGGACTGGAAGATCCTCCGTGTGCCTCACAGCCTTGATGTCATGCATATCACGAAGAACTTGTGCGAGAGTCTGCTTGGTACCTTGCTCAACATGCCAGAGAGGACCAAAGATGGGCCGAAAGCAAGGGCAGACTTGCAATGAATGGGCATCAGGGAGGAGCTTCACGCAAAACACCCTAATGATGATGATTAGGCGAAGGACACGAAAAGTCATCGCAAAGGCAAAAAGGCCAAGAAGATCGAATATGACTACCCTGCCGCGTGCTTCACTCTAAGTCAGAAGGAAATCGATCAGTTTTTCACCTGCCTCGTAGGAGTAAAACTTCCTTACGGTTACGCGGGGAAGATAAGCAGATACCTAGACTCTACGAAGCAGAAGTTCAGCAGGATGAAGTCTCACGACTGTCACGTGCTGATGATGCAGATACTTCTAGTTGCAATCCGTGGGATCATGGACGCGCACGTCCGTGAAACCCTATTTGGCCTAATGCTTCCAGTTGCTCAACAATTAGCAATTGTCTTGCAATGGCCCACCAGCGTGTGGGATCGCGGCAGTTTTCGAGGGTAGAGTATTCAACCCAAATTTGTTGGTTCGACACGATGGGAGTGAAAGGATATTCTCCAGTATTAGAAGTTGAGTTGTCGGCTCAACCACATCTGAAAGATTAGTATTTCCAAGCAGGATATAAGCAGCAAAGGTAGTATGATAGCAACGGTGCTAGGAAATAATCTATTGACGGCAGATTATTCCTAACTGAAGTATCAATGGCGCCAATAAAGTATTGTAGCAGGTAGTAGCAGTGTAACGAGTAACCTAAGTGGCAAGGAACAACAATAGTGACAGGAGTAGCAAGTAGCAGCAGTAGCAAGTAATAGCAACAGGAAGTAACAGTAGTAGCAACAGTAGTGGCAGCAGCAGCAGGACAAAGCAAGTAACAGTAGTAACAGCAGGAGAGCAAAGCAAGTAATAGCAGCAGTGGGACAAACTCATAGGCAATGGATCGGTGATTTGTTGGATGACATTCATCATGCAACAGTTATAACACGGAGAGATATGTGGCTAGCTCCCGTTCGTCAATGTGATGTAGGCATGCATTCTGTGTGTAGTCATACGTGCTTAGGGAAAAGAACTTGCATGACATCTATTGTCCATCCCTCCCGTCCAAGCGGGGTCCAAATGGATACTACGAGATATTAAGGTTCTCCTTTTAATAAAGAACTAGACAAACGCATTAGCACTTGGTGAACACATGAACTTCTCAAACTATGGTCATCACCGGGAGTGGTTCCGGTTATTGTCACTCCGGGGTTGCCGGATCATAACACATAGTAGGTAACTACAACTTGCAAGATCAGATCTAAAACACACATATATTGGTGACAACATAATAATTTCGGATCTCAATTCATGGCACTCGGGCCCTAGTGACAAGCATTAAGCATGGCAAAGTAGTAGCAACAACAATCTCAGAACATAGTGGATACTAGGGATCAATCCCCGTCAAAACTAACTCGATTACATGATAGATCTCATCCTACTCATCACCGCCCAGTGAGCCTACGAATAGATTACTCACGAACGATGATGAGCTTCATGGAATTGGAGAGGGAAGAAGGTTGATGATGACGATGGCGACGATCTCCTTCATCCGGAGCCCAAAACAGACTCCAGATCTGCCCTCCAGGGCAAGAACGGGATGTGGCGGCGCCTCTGGATCATGAAACGCGATGAACTCTTCTCTCCTGATTTTTTCCGGGACGAAAGGGAATAAATAGCGCTGGAATTGGGGGCGGCAGAGCCACGTGGGCCCCACAAGCCTGGTAGCCGCGGCCAGGGGGGGAGGCCGCGGCTACATGGCTTGTGGCCCACTGGCCTGTCCCCTCCGGTGGATCTTTGCATAGGTATTTTTCAAATTTTCCAGAAATATTCTGCGTAAATTTTCAGGACGTTCCGAGAACTCTCATTTCTGCACAAAAATAACGCCATGGCAATTCTGCTGAAAACAGCGTCAGTCCGGGTTAGTTCCATTCAAATCATGCAAATTAGAGTCCAAAACAAGGGCAAAAGAGTTTGGAAAAGTAGATACGATGGAGACGTATCAACTCCCCCAAGCTTAAAAACTTACTTGTCCTCAAGCAATTCAGTTGATAAACTGAAAGAGAAAGAAAAACTTTGACAAACTCTGTTTGATCTTGTTGTTGCAACTATGTCTAACTCATAACCAGAATTTCAACAGATCACAAGTTAACCACATAAGCAAGTGACACATAGGTCTCACGGTAAACTAATATCAATGGCATAATCAGTTAGCGAGCAAATAATAATGAGTTTCAGATACCAACAATTCAATCAAAACGAGTATGAACAATATGAATAGGTGGTTGATACGTCTCAAACGTATCTATAATTTTTGATGGTTTCACGCTGTTATCTTGTCATCTTTGGATGTTTGATGTACCTTTTATATCTTTTTTGGGACTAACTTATTAATTCAGTGCCAAGTGCCAGTTCCTGTTTTTTCTGTGTTTTTGGCTCTTTTCAGATCTGATTTTGGTAGGAGTCCAAATGGCTCCTTTTGCGTTTGTGCCAAGCAAAACCGTTATGATTAGTCTTAGGGATAATCGTTTGGTCATGCTGAAAAAGACAGAAACTTTCTGCTCACGAAAATAATTTTCATTTGGTTTCTGTAAGAGCTTTTGAGTTGATTATTTTTTCTGCTGATTTCTACGCAAATTCTTCAGACTGTCGTAAAGTTTCAGAATTTTTGAAGTAACCAAAGTATACGAAATATACAGATTGCTACAGACTGGTCTGCTGTTAACAGATTCTGTTTTTGTTGTGTTGGTTGGTTATTTTGATAAAACTATGGATAGTATCGGGGGGTATTAGCCATGGAAGATTGAAAATACAGTAACCCAACATCAATAGAATTTAAGTTTGCTACAGTACCTAAGGAAGTGGTGGTTTGCTTTCTCATACTAATGTTATCACGAGTTTCTGTTTAAGTTTCGTGTTGTGAAGTTTTCAAGTTTTGAGTGAAGTTCTTATGGACAGAGAGATAAAGAGTGGCAAGAGCTCAAGCTAGTAGATGCCCAAGGCACCACAAGAGATTCAAGGATGCCGTAAAAGCCTAAGCTTGGGGATTCCCCGAGAAGGCATCCCCTCTCTCGTCTTCAATCCATCGGTAACATTACTTGGGGCTATATTTTTATTCACCACATGTTATGTGTCTTTGCTTGTAGCGTCTTGTATATTAAGAGTCTTTTATTTTTGTTGTGTCACAATCATCCTTGCTGCACACCTAGAGAGAGAGACATGCACTCACCGTGATTTTCTCGAGCTTCACTTATATCCTTCGGTAGACAATTCAGCTCACATGTCCTTCACTTATATCTTTTGAGCTAGATACTTTTGCTCTGTGTGTTTCTCTTATATATTTTAGAGCACAACGGTGCGTGGCTTGATAGTTGATCTATGCTTTGAAAGTAGTCTCAAAAGGGGTAGTTATCCAAAGGGATACGAAAACTTCCACCTTCATGTGCATTGAATAGTTATAGAAGTTTGATTCATCTCATTTAGTTTTGAGTCATGGTTTTGGTAATATTGAAGTTATGCTAGTAAAGTGTTGTGGATCTAGAAATACTTGTGTTGAAGCTAGTGATTCCCGTAGCACGCACGTATGGTGAACCGCTATGTGATGAAATCTGAGCATGATTAGTCTATTGATTGTCATCCTTTGCGTGGCGGTCGGGATCGCGCGATGGTTTATACCTACCAACCCTTCCCCTAGGAGTATGCGTTGAATGCTTTGTTTCGATTACTAATAAAACTTTTGCAACAAGTATATGAGTTCTTCATGACTAATGTGGAGTCCATGGTTTAGATGCACTTTCACCTTCCACCATCACTATCATCTTTGTGCCGTGCAACTTTCACCGTTGCACAAAACCCACCATTAGCCTCCCTCAAAATAGCCACCATACCAACCTAATATGGGTTTTTCAAAGTCATTCCGAGATATATTTCCATGCAAACTACCACCATGACATGTGCCATCACGTTTACATTGCTATTCCATGATCGTAAGATAGCTAGCATGATGTATCCATTAATGTCTATGCCATGCTAGATCATTGTCATGGTACATTACCGAAGGCATTCCATATAGAGTCATCGTTGCTCTAAGTTTTGAGTTGAAAGTGTGATGATCATCATTAATGGAGCATTGTCCCATGTGAGGAAATAAAAGATGCCAAAGATGCCCACCAAAATAAAAAAAGAGCCCAAAGAGCCCACCAAAAAATTAAAAAAATGAGAGAAAAAGAGAGAAGGGACAATGCTACCACTTTTCCACACTTGTGCATATTAAGCACCATGATCTTCATGATTGAGACTTTCTCATTTTGTCACCACCATATAGCTAGTGGGAAATTTTCATTATATAACTTGGCTTGTATATTCCAATGATAGGCTTCCTCAAAATTGCCTTAGGTCTTCGTGAGCAAGCAAGTTGGATGCACACGCACTAGTTTTCCTTAAGAGCTATCACATACTCTTAGCTCCAGTGCATCATTTGTATGGCAATCCCTACTCATTCACATTTATATCTATTCATGAGCACCCCACAACTCATTGATATGCCTAGTTAATGTGATCATCTTCTCCTTATTTTGTCTTGCATCCTCCACCACACTCCACACCATCTATAGTGCTAAAACATGGCTCACGCTCATGTATTGCTTGAGAGTTGAAAAGGTTTGAGAAAGTAAAGGTGTGAAACAATTACTTGGCCAATACCGGGGTTGTGCATGATTTAAATTCGTTGTGCAATGATGATAGATCATAGCCAGACTATATGCTTTTGTAGGGATAACTTTATTTTGGCCTAGTTATTTTGAAAGTTCATGATTACCTTGCTAGTTTGCTTGAATTATATTGTTTCCACGTCACTAGCAAACTATTGTTTTGAATCTAAGGGATCTGAACATTCACATCACATAAGAGGAGTTACAAAGGACATCTATGTTAGGTAGCATGAAAGCATCGAAAATTCATTCTTTATCACTTCACTACTCGAGGACGAGAAGGAGTTAAGCTTGGGGATGATTGATACGTCTCAAACGTATCTATAATTTTTGATGGTTTCACGTTGTTATCTTTTCATCTTTGGATGTTTTATGTACCTTTTATATCTTTTTTGGGAGTAACTTATTAATTCAGTGCCAAGTGCCAGTTCCTGTTTTTTCTGTGTTTTTGGCTCTTTTCAGATCTGATTTTGGAACGGAGTCCAAAGGGAATAAAATCCCAGAAATGATTTTTTCCCAAACAAAAGAAGATCAGGGCGCTAGTGGGCAAAGCCAGGAGGGCTACAGGGAGCCCACAAGCCCCCACTCCGCCACCAGGGGGCGGCGGTGGGGAGGCTTGTGGCCTCCCTGGCGCCCCCCTGACCTAGATCTTGCGCCTCTATATTCCCAAAAGTCATAAAAAATCAAGGGAGCCTCGAAAATACTTTTCCGCTGCCGCAAGCTTCCGTTTCCGCGAGATCTCATCTGGAGACCCTTCCCGGCACCCTGCTGGAGGGGACTTTGAGTTGGAGGGCTTCTTCATCATCATCATTGCCCCTCCAATGACTCGTGAGTAGTTCACTTCAGACCTACGGATCCGTAGTTAGTAGCTAGATGACTTCTTCTCTCTCTTGGATCTTCAATACAAAGTTCTCCATGATCTTCAGGGAGATCTATCCGATGTAATCTTCTTTGGCGGTGTGTTTGTCGAGATCCGATGAATTGTGGATTTGTGATCAGATTATCTATGATATATATTTGAGTCTTTGCTGATTTCTTATATTCATGATTTGATATCCTTGTAAGTCTCTCCGAGTCTTGGGTTTTGTTTTGCCAACTAGATCTATGATTCTTGCATTGGGAGAAGTGCTTGGTTTTGGGTTCTTACTGTGTGGTCACCTTTCCCAGTGACAGTAGGGGCAGCAAGGCACACATCTCGTAGTTACCATCAAGGGTAACAAGGTGGGCTGTGTCGTAGATATGAGATTGTCCATCTACATCATGTCATCTCGCTTAAGGCGTTACTCTGTTCCTTTAGACTTCATACACTAGATGCATGCTGGATAGCGGTCGACGTGTGGAGTAATAGTAGTAGATGGAGACAGTATCGGTCTACTTGTTTTGGACGTGATGCCTATAGATATAATCATTCCATAGATATCGTCATGACTTTGCGCGGTTTTATCAATTGCTCGACAGTAATTTGTTCACCCACCGTCTACTTGCTTTCATGAGAGAAGCCACTAGTAAACACTACGGCCCTCGGGTCTATTCACATCTATCATTTCCACTTTCGTTTTTACTTTGCTTTGTTACTTTGCTGCTTTCAGTTCTCACTTGGAGAACAATCTATAAGGGATTGACAACCCCTTCATAGCGTTGGGAGCAAGCTTTTTGTGTTTGTGCAGGCTCTTGAGATACTCCCTCACTTGATCGATACCTTGGTTCTCAAACTAAGGGAAATACTTACTACCACTGTGCTACATCACCCTTTCCGCTTCGAGGGAACACCAACGCAAGGCTCCAAGGCCACGGGGGAAATCCTTTGCATATTTCCCTAGGAAGTCCCTTAAGGTGTAGCCGTAGCAGAAGGATTCCTAGTGCCGTTGCTGAGGAGTATCTAGCAACACTCCTATTTCTGGCGCCGTTGGATGTTCTTTTGTTGCAGTAGCATAAGTATTTCTGGCGCCGTTGCCGGGGAGGAGAGATCTATCCAAGCAGGTCTCACAAAATCATCTCTTGCATTTACTTTTTTTGCCAGTTGCCTCTCGTTTTCCTCTCCCCCACTTCACATTTTCCGTTTTCATTTGCCTTTCTCCTTTGCCGTTTTCTTTTGCCTTTTTCCGTTTCCCTTTGCCGGTTTTCTTGCTTGCTTGTGTGCTTGTTTGTTTGTTGAAGTCATCATGGCTGAAAACACCAAACTTTGTGACTTCTCGAGTGCCAATAATAATGATTTTATTAGTACTCCGATTGCTCTGGCCACTAGTGCGGAATCGTATGAAATCAACGCAGCTTTGCTGATTCTTGTTATGAAAGAGCAATTCTTTGGCCTTCCTAGTGAAGATGCCGCATCCCATCTCAATACCTTCATTGAGCTTTGTGATATGCAAAAGAAACGAGATGTGGATAATGACGTGATTAAGTTGAAACTTTTTCCTTTCTCGTTGCGAGATCGCGCAAAAACTTGGTTTTCTTCTTTGCCTAAAAATAGTATCGATTCTTGGGATAAGTGCAAAGATGCTTACATATACAAATATTTTCTGCCGGCTAAGATCATCTCCTTACGTAACGATATCATGAATTTCAAGCAACTTGATCATGAACACGTTGCACAATCTTGGTAGAGGATGAAGCTTATGATTAGAAATTGTCCCGCTCATGCTTGAGTTTGTGGATGATTATACAAATCTTTTACGCTGGCTTGAATTTCGCTTCTCGCAATATCTTGGACTCCGCCTTAGGTGGAACGTTCATGGAAATCATGTTAGGAGACGCTATAAACTCCTAGACAATATCATGACCAACTACTCTCAGTGGCACACTGAAAGGTCACCTGCTAGCAAAATGGTACACGCTATAGAAGAAATTAACTCGCTTAGTGCTAAGATGGACGAGTTGATGAATTTGGTTGCTAGTAGAAACGCTACTGTAGATCCTAATGACATGCCACTATCTTCTTTGATTGAGAGTAGCAACGCTAGTTTGGACGTGAATTTTGTTGGTAGGAACAATTTTGGCAACAACAATGCTTTTAGAGGAAACTATGTTCCTAGGCCTTTTCCTAGTAACTCCTCTAACAATTATGGCAATTCCTACAACAACACTTATGGAAATCACAACAAATTACCCTCTGATTTAGAGAGTAATATCAAAGAGTTCATCAACTCTCAAAAGATTTTCAATGCGTCCATAGAGGAAAAACTACTCAAAATAGACGATTTGGCTAAAAGCGTTGATAGGATGTCTTGTGATATTGATGCTTTGAAAGTTAGATGCGCTCCTCCCAAGGTCAACTTGGATGAAACTTTGAAAGCAATGCGTGTCTCCATGAAAGAGAGCAAAGAAAGAACCGCCCAAATTCGCGCTAGGCATGAATGGTTTAAAAGGGTGCCTTCTAGTGATGCAAATCACGAAGATCTTAAAGTGCTTGGTGTGTCTCCTCTTGAATCTTTGTTTTCGCGTGTCAAACCTATTGATGGAGGGGCTGGATATGAATCCACTTTGGTTGAAAAACGCCCCAATGATTCGGAGTCCACCTATCTTGATGATAAATGTGTGGAGAGTGGAGTAGAAGAAATCAAAATTTTGGGTAGTAATGAAACTCCCACTTTGGATTTCAAGGAATTCAACTATGATAATTGCTTCTTGTTTGAATGCATTTCTTTGATGCAATCCATTGCAAACTCTCCACATGCTTATAGCCAAAGCAAAGCCTTAACCGCGCATATCGTAGATGCTATGATGAAATCTCTTGAAGAGAAGCTCGAATTAGAAGTCTCTATACCTAGAAAACTTCATGATGAGTGGGAACCTACTATCAAAATCAATATCAAAAACTATGAGTGCAATGCTTTGTGTGATTTGGATACCAGTGTTTCCGTGATTCCAAAGTCTTTATGTGATATCCTTGGTTTTCATGAGATTGAAGAGTGTTCTCTTAATTTGCATCTTGCAGATTCTACTGTCAAGAAACCCATGGGAAGGATCGATGATGTTCTTATTGTTGCAAATAAGAACTATGTACCCATGGATTTCATTGTACTTGACATAGACTGCAATCCTTCATGTCCCATTATTCTTGGTAGACCTTTCCTAAGGACTATTGGTGCAATCATCGATATGAAGGAAGGGAATATTAGATTTCAATTTCCTTTAAAGAAGGGCATGGAGAAATTTCCTAGAAAGAAAATAAGATTTCCTTATGAATCTATGATGAGGGCTACTTATGGTTTGAGCCCCAAAGATGACTATACGTGATTCCATCACCTTTCGCCTAGCTAAGGACGTTAAACAAAAGCGCTTGTTGGGAGGCAACCCAACGAATCTGTCCTTTTTATTTCGGTTTTGTGTTTTCCACACTTTCATAATTCTGTTATGATTGTGTTTTTTGTGTTTCTTTTTGCGTTTGTGCCAAGCAAAACAGTTATGATTAGTCTTAGGGATGATCGTTTGGTCATGCTGAAAAAGACAGAAACTTTCTGCTCACGAAAAGAATTTTCATTTGTTTTATGTAAGAGCTTTTGAATTGAGTCTTTTTTCTGCTGATTTGTATGCAAATTCTTCATACTTTCGTAATGTTTCAGAATTTTTGAAGTACGAGAAGTATACGAAATATACAGATTGCTACAGACTGGTCTGCTGTTAACAGATTCTGTTTTTGTTGTGTTGGTTGCTTATTTTGATGAAACTACGGATAGTATCGGGGGGTAATAGCCATGGAAGATTGAAAATATAGTAACCAACATCAGTATAATTTAAGTTTGCTACAGTACCTAAGGAAGTGGTGGTTTGCTTTCTCATACTAATGTTATCACGAGTTTCTGTTTAAGTTTCGTGTTTTGAAGTTTTCAAGTTTTGGGTGAAGTTCTTATGGACAAAGAGATAAAGAGTGGCAAGAGCTAAAGCTTGGTGATGCCCAAGGCACCCCAAGAGATTCAAGGTTGTTGTAAAAGCCTAAGCTTGGGGATGCCCCGGGAAGGCATCCCCTGTCTCGTCTTCAATCCATCGGTAACGTTACTTGGGGCTATATTTTTATTCACCACATGTTATGTGTTTTTGCTTGGAGCGTCTTGTGTCGTAGGAGTCTTTTATTTTTTTGTGTCACAATCATCCTTGCTGCACACCTAGAGAGAGAGACATGCACTCACCGTGATTTTGTCGAGCTTCACTTATATCCTTTGGTAGACAATTCAGCTCACATGTGTTTCACTTATATCTTTTGAGCTAGATACTTTTGCTCTATGTGTTTCACTTATATCTTTTAGAGCACAGCGGTGCGTGGCTTGATAGTCGATCTATGCTTTGAAAGTAGTCTCAAAAGGGGTAGTTATCCAAAGGGATACGAAAACTTCCACCTTCATGTGCATTGAATAGTTAGAGAAGTTTGATTCATCTCATTTAGTTTTGAGTTCTGGTTTTGGTAATATTGAAGTTATGCTAGTAAGGTGTTGTGGATCTAGAAATACTTGTGTTGAATTTAGTGATTCCCGTAGCACGCACATATGGTGAACCGCTATGTGATGAAATCTAAGCATGATTAGTCTATTGATTGTCATCCTTTGCGTGGTAGTCGGGATCGCGTGATGGTTTATACCTACCAACCCTTCCCCTAGGAGTATGCGTTCAATGCTTTGTTTCGATTACTAATAAAACTTTTGCAACAAACATATGAGTTCTTCATGACTAATGTTGAGTCCATGGTTTAGATGCACTTTCACCTTCCACCGTCACTATCTTCTTTGTGCCATGCAACTTTCGCCGGTGCACAAAACCCACCATTAGCCTCCCTCAAAAGAGCCACCATACCTACCTACTATGGCTTTTTCAAAGTCATTCCGAGATATATTGCCTTGCAAACTACCACCATGACATGTGCCATCACGTCTACATTGCTATTGCATGATCGTAAGATAGCTAGCATGATGTTTCCATTAATGTCTATGCCATGCTAGATCATTGTCACGGTACATTACCGAAGGCATTCCATATAGAGTCATCGTTGCTCTAAGTTTTGAGTTGAAAGTGTGATGATCATCATTAATGGAGCATTGTCCCAGGTGAGGAAATAAAAGAGGCCAAAGATGCCTACCAAAATAAAAAAATGAGGCCAAAGAGCCCACCAAAAAAATGAGAGAAAAAGAGAGAAGGGACAATGCTACCACTTTTCCACACTTGTGCATATTAAGCACCATGATCTTCATGATTGAGACTTTCTCATTTTGTCACCACCATATAGCTTGTGGGAAATTTTCATTATATAACTTGGCTTGTATATTCCAATGATAGGCTTCCTCAAAATTGCCTTAGGTCTTCGTGAGCAAGCAAGTTGGATGCACACCCACTAGTTTTCCTTAAGAGCTTTCACATACTCTTAGCTTCTAATGCATCATTGTATGGCAATCCCTACTCATTCACATCGATATCTATTGATGAGCATCTCCACAGCTCATTGATATGCTTAGTTAATGTGATCATCTTCTCATTATGTTGTCTTGCAACCTCCACCACACTCCACACCATCTATAGTGCTAAAACCATGGCTCACGCTCATGTATTGCGTGAGAGTTGAAAAGGTTTGAGAAAGTAAAGGTGTGAAACAATTACTTGGCTAATACCGGGGTTGTGCATGATTTAAATTTGTTGTGCAATGGTGATAGAGCATAGCCAGACTATATGCTTTTGTAGGGATAACTTTCTTTTGGCCTTGTTATTTTGAAAGTTCATGATTACCTTGCTAGTTTGCTTGAGTTACAAAGGACATCTATGCTAGCTAGCATGAAAGCATTAAAAATTCATTCTTTATCACTTCCCTACTCGAGGACGAGCAGGAGTTAAGCTTGGGGATGCTTGATACGTCTCAAACGTATCTATAATTTTTGATGGTTTCACGCAGTTATCTTTTCATGTTTGGATGTTTTATGTACCTTTTATATCTTTTTTGGGACTAACTTATTAATTCAGTGCCAAGTGCTAGTTCCTGTTTTTTGTGTGTTTTTGGCTCTTTTCAGATCTGATTTTGGAACGGAGTCCAAACGGAATAAAATCCCCGAAATTATTTTTTCTCGAACAAAAGAAGATCAGGGGGCTTGCTGGCCAAGCCAGGAGGGCTACAGGGAGCCCAGAAGCCCCCACTCCGCCACCAGGGTGGCGGCGGTGGGGTGGCATGTGGCCTCCCTGGTGCCCCCCTGACCTAGATCTTGCTCCTATATATTCCCTAAAATCAGGAAAAAAATCAAGGGAGCCTCGAAAATACTTTTCTGCCGCCGCAAGCTTCCGTTTCCGCGAGATCTCATCTGGAGACCCTTCTTGGCGCCCTACTGGAGGGGACTTTGAGTTGGTTGGCTTCTTCATCATCATCATCGCCCCTCCAATGACTCGTGTGTAGTGCACTTCAGACCTACGGGTCCGTAGTTAGTAACTAGATGGCTTCTTCTCTCTCTTGGATATTCAATACGAAGTTCTCCATGATCTTCATGGAGATCTATCCGATGTAATCTTCTTTGGCGGTGTGTTTGTCGAGATCCAATGAATTGTGGATTTGTGATCAGATTATCTATGATATATATTTGAGTCTTTGCTGATTTCTTATATGCATGATTTGATATCCTTGTAAGTCTCTCCAAGTCTTGGGTTTTGTTTGGCCAAATAGATCTATGATTCTTGCAATGGGAGAAGTGCTTGGTTTTGGATTCTTACCGTGTGGTGACCTTTCCCACTAACAGTAGGGGCAGCAAGGCACACATCGTGTAGTTGCCATCAAGGGTAACAAGGTGGGCTCTATCGTAGATATGAGATTGTCCATCTCCATCATGTCATCTTGCTTAAGGCATTACTCTGTTCTTTTGGACTTAATACACTAGATGCATGCTGGATAGCGGTCGACGTGTGGAATAATAGTAGTAGATGCGGACAGTATCGGTCTACTTGTTTTGGACGTGATGCCTATAGATATAATCATTGCCATAGATATCGTCACGACTTTGCGTGGTTCAATCAATTGCTCGACAGTAATTTGTTCACCCACTGTCTACTTGCTTTCATGAGAGAAGCCACTAGTAAACACTATGGCCCCCGGGTCTATTCACATCTATCGCTTCCACTTTCATTTTTTACTTTGCTTTGTTATTTGCTGCTTTCAGTTCTCACTTGGCGAACAATCTATAAGGGATTGACAACCCCTTCATAGCGTTGGGAGCAAGCTTTTTGTGTTTGTGCAGGCTCTTGAGACCCACCGCTGTGCTACATCACCCTTTCCGCTTCGAGGGAACACCAACGCAAGGCTCCAAGGCCACGGGGAAAATCCTTTGCATATTTGCCTAGGAAGTCCCTCAAGGCGTAGCCATAGCAGAAGGATTCCTGGTGCCGTTGCTGAGGAGTATCAAGCAACACTCCTATTTCTGGCGCCGTTGGAAGGTTTTTTGTTGCAGTAGCAGTGGTATCTCGCTAGCTCTTTCTGAGACCGCAAAACATAAATGCAGAGCACTTTCAAAGATCAAGGGCTGACTAAACATTGTAATTCATAGGAACGAAGATCCAGTCATAGTCATACTCAATATCAATCAAAAGCAAAGCATAAAAATGAAAGAGGTGCTCTCTAATTGCTGCTTATATAAGAAGAGGATGACTCAACAGGAAAATAAAAAGACATGCCCTTCGCAGAGAGAAGCATTGATTTGCAGAGGTGCCAGAGCTCAAGCTTTGAAAAAAAGATAATAATTTTGGGTGGCATGCTTTCATTCACAACGCAATGACCAAGAGTTCTCAATATCTTCCATGCTACTCATGCTATAGGCGGTTCCCAAACAGAAAAGTAAAGTTTTAACTCCCCCACCACCAATCAATCACACTCCACGGCTAGACGAATCCTCGGGTACCGTCCATACTAACATTAATCCGGGGGGAGTCTTGTTTTACAGTTATGTTTTCATTTTAAGCGTGGAACTGGGCATTCCAATTACCAGCCCCTTTCTCATGAATGACAGTGAATAAACACATGTCAAGGATAACATGCCTAACATGGAAGATACCAATAGCCCCCTGTACCACATGAGCAGTTCGGGCATGCAAAACAGATTATTTCTTGAAGGTTTAGAGAATGACACATGGAAATTTACTTGGAACGACAGGTAGATACCGCAAATAGGTAGGTATGGTGGAATCTCATGGAAAAACTTTTGGGTTTATGGAAGTGAATGCGCAAGCAGTATTCCGCTTAGTACAAGTGAAGGCTAGCAAAAGACTAGGAAGCGACCAACTAGAGAGCGACAACAGTCATCAAGATGCAATGAGTTTGACTAACATTG
The DNA here is from genome assembly GCF_904849725.1 of Hordeum vulgare subsp. vulgare. Classification (NCBI taxonomy): domain Eukaryota; kingdom Viridiplantae; phylum Streptophyta; class Magnoliopsida; order Poales; family Poaceae; genus Hordeum; species Hordeum vulgare. Next base: position 221,104,643 of record NC_058524.1, on the reverse strand, counting down.
AGTGCAAGCATGAGCAGGATGTAAATCACCAAGAACACGAACATCGTAGAGGCTATGTTGATTTTGTTTCACCTACATGCATGAACATGCGCCAAGTCAAGCCACTTGAATCATTCAAAGGAGAATACCATCCTATCATACTACATCATAGTCATCTCAAAATCTATGTTTGCATTCAAGACAAACCATTACAAGCTCCTAGCTAATTAAGCTTGGCATCAGAAACTATGATATCTAAGTTGTCATTGCAAACATGGTTCTCTCTCAACAAAGCTGAATCTGGGACGACAAGCTAGTCATATTTACAGAAACAAAATAGATAGAGTTCATACCAGCTTTTCCAGTCTCAGTCACTTCATCATATATCATCATTATTGCCTTTCACTTGCACGATCGAACGATGTGAACAATAATAACAATGCTCGTGCATTGGACTAAGCTGAATCTGCAGGCAAACAAAAAGGAGAAGACAAAGTAATATGGCTCTTTAACAAATGAACAGGTATGCATGCGAGAGCCACTAAACATTGTAACCATGGTCTTCTACCTCGACTCAAAGAAAAATAAGACTATTTACACGGGAAAGCTCCCAACAAGCAAAATAAGAAAGGAAAATCTTTTTGGGTTTTCTCAAAAGGACACAAAACAAGAAAACGGAAATAAACTAGCATGGATAATACAGTGGCAAAGTGTAAACACGGACTAACAAAGTGCAAGCATAAGCATGAATGTAAAGTTGGTGCAAACACGTACTCCCCCAAGCTTAGGCTTTTGGCATAACTTGGTCTACTCTCAAGGAGGGAAATAACCAGCTTCGGGATACTCCGGAGCGGACTCTGGATGCCACTGCTGTGTGAGCTCCTATGGCTCCCACTGATAAACTGGCGTCTGGTACTCAACTGGCGGCTCGGGCACAGGCACCTGTGGTTGGGCCAAGCCCCAATATGCGTAGATGTCCGAGGGCATAATAATGTACCTGCTGGCATAAAGGTTGAACAAAAAAGGAGCAGGCAAAGTAATAGTCTCTCGAGTACCGTGACTAAATACCAGGTTATAAATCATCTGTCTACTAGCATCTCTATCTAGAAAATCATGGCGAACCATGCTGTCATAATCCAGATATTTCTCAGGAAGAAGTATTTCTTCTTCCTCGTGAAGTCTAATAGGTATCTCAAAGTGTCTAGCAAGACGAGTAGCATAGATACCTCCATAGACGACACCTTTGGAACGGTTTGTGTTCAACCGCTGAGATACTATAGCACCTAGGCTGTAAGTCTTATTGTTATAAAGGCCTTCGCGCAAAACCGCAAGGTCTGAAGAGCTAAGTGATCCAGCCTCCCCACGGCCAACCAAACATTTTCCCACAAATAATGAGAAATACCGAAGCACAGGAAAATGTATGCTAGCAATTCTAGCGCCAGCCACTCCTCTCTCCTCTCCAAGAGCAATAGTATCTATGAAAGCCTCCAAGTCCCGTGGATGAGGATCATGAATATCCCAAACATATGGTAATTTGCATACATTGGAAAAATCCTGTAGTGTCATGCATTGGGGGATATCGTATAACATGAATTCAACCATAGGAGGATTCTTCCTCGGATAAAAGTTGAAGCTTTGAACGAAAATATTGGTGAGGAGGAGGTATTGTGGGCACTTATCTTCGACGAACGCGGTAAGACCTGCGTTCTCCACCAAGTAATAAAAGTCTTCATAAAGCCGAGCGGCGCGCAAAAATTCATCACTTGGCCACTCGCACGCTCGAACTTCTGTGACTCGAGGAACCACGTACTTGGGGTGGTTCTTCTCATCATCCTTGGGGTTACGGCTTGAAGAGCCTCTCAAGAACCTCCTCATATTTTCCCATTTCTAACTCTGAAAAATTCTGAAATTTTTAGAGACTTCGAAAGAAAAGTGAGTAAGGATTAACCCAACTCGTAGCAACTACTCCTACTAGTGCCTAGAGACCGTATCACGCACTAAAACTACTTGGGACCAGCTAAAATCAACATTTCAAGCTCAAGAACAGGGTCACCAAGGTAGCAAGAATACACGAAGGAAAAAGCACTAGAGTAGAAACTAATTGGACCAATGGAGGAGTCACTTATCAAGGAGTAATTTCCCCAAACGGTTCAGAGAATGGTGCTTTGAGCAAGGAGATCGAAAATCACAGCCAAATGAGCAAGAACACGGGTTTGAGGTGCGAAACGATTTTTTCTAGAGGTATAAGAAGAGGATGGGAGTTGGAATGAGTGGAGGGGTCCCTGTGGGACCCACAAGATTGGTAGCCGCGGCCAGGGGGGAGGCCGTGACTATAGGGCTTGTGGCCCCTTGGTGTGGCCCCCAGGCCAGCTCTGAGTCCCAGTATTTTTCAAAAAATCCAAAAAAATCATATTTGATTTTCAGGACCATCGGAGAACTTTTATTTTTGGGGTACTTTTCTCCGGGACGCTAAAACAGAAAACAGGAAAAACTAAACTAAATCTATCATTTTTCTTCTAATCAACATAAAGTGAAAGCTTAAAACAGAGGTATGTGACTCTTTGATTCATCCATTTCATGGTCATCGAAAGAAATCCGTCAATGGGGTTGATCAAATCCTCATGACAAAACCTTTTCAAACTGCAAAAGGAAACAGAGAATTTTTGAATAGCCACTAATTCACCTCAATAGGGATATGAATCTTCCCAACAAGCAAATCATACTTCATCTTAACACGAGGAATAGGGCATTCAAAGCTCCCAATGAGAATCGATGATTTTTTGATAGCATTGATGCAATGTACTTGATATCGTTTCTTTGGAAAGTGCACCGTATGCTCATTACCGTTGCCATGGAAGGTGACATTGCCTTTGCTGCAATCTATAACAGCCCTTGCGGTGTTTAAGAATGGTCTTCCAAGAATGATCGCCAGGGCATCATCCTCAGGAATATCCAGGATAACAAAGTCCGTTAAGATAGTAACGTTAGCAACCACAACAGGCACATCCTCGCAAATGCCGACAGGGAAAGCAGTTTATTTGTCGGCCATTTGCAAAGAAATTTCAGTGGGTGTCAACTTATCCAGTTCAAGTCAACGATAAAGAGAGAGAGGCATAACACTAACACCGGCTCCAAGGTCCCATAAGGCAGTTCTTACGTAGTTTCCTTTAATGGAGCAAGGTATAGTGGGCACTCTGGGATTACCAAGTTTCTTAGGAGTTCCACCTTTGAAAGTGTAATTGGCGAGCATGGTGGAGATCTCAAGATCTGGTATTTTCCGTTTATTAGTCACGATATCTTTCATGTACTTGGCATATGGAGACATTTTGAGCATATCAATTAACCGCATCTGCAGAAAGATGGGTCTCAACATTTCAATAAAGCGGTCAAAATACTCATCATCCTTTTTCTTGGATGTCTTAGGAGGAAAGGGCATGGGTCTCTGAACCCATGGCTCCCTTTCTTTACCATGCTTCCTAGCAGTGAAGTCATTCTTATCGTATCTCTTAGGTTGTGGGTTATCAGGATTAACCGTAGGTTCAATCTCCACATCCTTATCTTTGCTAGGTTGAGAATTATTATGAACATCGCTGTCCATATTGTCACTAGGTTCATGTTCATCACCAGATTGTGTTTCCGCATCAGACACAGAAATATCATTTGCTTCTTCAGGTGTGAAAGTATTTGGTGAACTGACATGTAGGTTTTTATCATCGTTCTTCTTAGGATGACTGGGTGTATCAACATTAATTCCCTGAGAATCTTGATCAATTCTCTTAGGATGGCCTTCAGGATACAAAGGTTCCTGAGTCATTTTGCCTCCTCTAGTAATGACTCTGACAGAGTTGTCATTTAATTCATTGAGCAAGTCATTCTGAGCTTTAAGTACTTGTTCTACCTGAGTAGTAATCACAGAGGCATGTTTACTCAGAAGCTTCAGATCATTGACATTTCTGTCTACACAAGCACTTAAATGACTAAGCATACGAGTAGTTTGTTCCAATTGTCTGCTAACATAATCATTGAAACTCTGTTGTTTGGCAACGAAGTTGTCAAATTCATCAAAGCATAGGCTAGCAGGTTTGTCAAAAGGAATATCACTCTCATTGAATCTACGCAGAGAATTCACCTCTACTACTTGTATCGAGTTATCGAGACCATGGATCTCTTCGATGGGTGGTAGATTTTTGACTTCTTCAGATCTAATGCCTTTCTCTTGCATAGATTTCTTGGCTTCTTGCATATCTTCAGGACTGAGGAGTAGAATACCTCTTTTCTTAGGAGTTGGCTTAGGAGGTGGTTCGGGAATAGTCCAAGCATTATCGTTGATCAAGATGTTGTTCAGTAGGATCTCAGCTTGTTCTATAGTTCGTTCCGTAAAAACACAACCGGCACAACTATCTAGGTGGTCTTTAGAAGCATCGGTAAGTCCGTTATAGAAGGTATCAAGTATCTCGTTCTTCTTAAGAGGGTGATCAGGCAAAGCATTTTGTAGCTAGATGAGCCTCCCCCAAGCTTGTGGGAGACTCTCTTCTTTGAGTTGAGCAAAGTTGTATATTTCCTGCAAGGCAGCTTGCTTCTGATGGGCAGGGAAATATTTCTCACAGAAGTAATAGACCATATCCTGGGGACTACTCACACATCCAGGAGCAAGAGAAGTGAACCAGGCTTTAGCGTCATCCTTTCGAGAGAAAGGAAACAGCTTGAGGATATAGTAGTAGCGGATCTTCTCCTCACTAGTGAAAAGGGTGGCTATATTGTGTAGTTTGGTAAGATGGGCTACGACCATCACAGACTCATAACCGTGGAAAGGATTAGATTCGACTAGAGAGATTATCTCAGGGTCGACAGTGAATTCATAATCCTCATCGGTGATAAAGATAGGTGGAGTGGCAAATTTCGGGTCGTATTTCATCCTAGCTTTCACAGATTTTTCCTTCCACTTGAGAAGTAATTTCTCAGCGTCATAGGCATCCTTACACGCAAGAAAATCCTCAGCCATCTCTCCCTCCATAACATAACCCTCAGGTATATCAGGAAATTCATATCTAGGAGAGCTAGATCCAGCAGGAGCAAAAGCAGGTTCTATCTCAATAGTATCGGCAGTTTCAGAAGCATCACGAGCATTGGCAGTAACTCTAGCAATATGAGCATCAAGGAATACCCCTAGTGGCATATCAGGCAAGTCAGTATCAAGCATAGCATTATCAGGCAAAATAGCATCTCTAGCATCATCAGGAAAAGCAGTATCAAGCATAGCATCTCTAGCACTATCATGCATAGCATGTCTAGCAGTATCAGGCATAGGCGACATATCAAGATTTCTAGCAGGAGGTGGTGTCCCAAACTTACTCATAACTGAAGGTGAATCAAGTGCAGAGCTAGATGGCAGTTCCTTACCTCCCCTCCTAGTTGAGGGCAAGACTTTGGTTCTTGGATCTTTCAGATTCTTCATAGTGATCAGCAGATATAAATCCCAAGTGACTCAAAGAATATAGCTATCCTCCCCGGCAACGGCGCCAGAAAAGGGCTGCTTCCAGTTGCTCAACAATTAGCAATTGTGTTGCAATGGCCCACCAGCGTGTGGGATCGCGGCAGCTTTCGAGGGTAGAGTATTCAACTCAAATTTGTTGGTTCGACACGATGGGAGTGAAAGGATATTCTCCAGTATTAGCAGTTGAGTTGTCGGCTCAACCACACCTGAAAGATTAGTATCTGCAAGCAGGATATAAGCAGCAAAGGCAGTATGATAGCAACGGTGCTAGGAAAGAATCTGTTGACGGTAGATTATTCCTAACTGAAGTATCAATGGCGCCTGTAAAGTATTGTAGCAGGTAGTAGTAATGTAACGAGTAACAACAGTGGCAAGGAACAACAATAGTGACAACAGTAGCAAGTAGCAGCAGTAGCAAGTAACAGCAACAACAAGTAACAGTAGTAGCAACAGTAGTGGCAGCAGCAGCAGGACAAACAAGTAACAGTAGCAGCAAGTAACAGTAGCAAGAACAGTAGTAACAGCAGTAGAGCAAAGCAAGTAACAACAGCAGTGGGACAAACTCGTAGGCAATGGATCGGTAATTTGTTGGATGACATTCATCATGCAACAGTTATAACACGGAGAGATATGTGGCTAGCTCCCGTTCATCAATGTGATGTAGGCATGCATTCCGTGTGTAGTCATACATGCTTAGGGAAAAGAATTTGCATGACATCTATTGATCATCCCTCCTGTGACAGCGGGGTCCAAATGGATACTACGGGATATTAAGGTTCTCGTTTTAATAAAGAACCGGACCAACGCATTAGCACTTGGTGAACACATGAACTCCTCAAACTATGGTCATCACCGGGAGTGGTTCCGGTTATTGTCACTCCGGGGTTGCCGGATCATAACACATAGTAGGTAACTACAACTTGCAAGATTGGATCTAAAGCACACATATATTGGTGACAACATAATATTTTCAGATCTGAATTCATGGCACTCGGGCCCTAGTGACAAGCACTAAGCATGGAAAAGTAGTAGCAACATCAATCTCAGAACATAGTGGATACTAGGGATCAATCCCCGTCAAAACTAACTCGATTACATGATAGATCTCATCCTACTCATCACCGCCCAGCGAGCCTACAAATAGATTACTCACGAACGATGAAGAACTTCATGGAATTGGAGAGGGAAGAAGGTTGATGGTGACGATGGCGACGATCTCCTTGATCCGGAGCCCAAAACGGACTCCAGATCTGCCCTCCAGGGCAAGAACGGGATGTGGCGGCACCTCTGGAGCGTGAAACGCGATGAACTCTTCTCTCCTGATTTTTTGCGGGACGAAAGGGAATGAATAGCGCTGGAATTGGGGGCGGTAGAGCCACGTGGGCCCCACAAGCGTGGTAGCCGCGGCCAGGGGTGAGGCCGCGGCTACAGGGCTTGTGGCCCACTGGCCTGTCCCCTCCTGTGGATCTTTGCGCAGGTATTTTTCATATTTTCCAGAAATATTCTCCGTAAATTTTCAGGACATTCCGAGAACTTTCATTTCTGCACAAAAACAACACGATGGCAATTCTGCTCAAAACACCGTCAGTCCGGGTTAGTTCCATTCAAATCATGCAAATTAGAGTCCAAAACAAGGGCAACAGAGTTTGGAAAAGTAGATACGATGGAGATGTATCACCTATGCAACTTTTGCAACGTCATCTCTCGGAAGTCGGTTGGCGTGAGGCAACTCAGAAGGCTACGAGAAGAGATCGTGGTGATACTATGCGAGCTTGAGATGTACTTCCCGCCCGCATTCTTCGATGTTATGGTGCATCTGCTGGTCCATATCGCGGAGGATATCATCCAACTCGGGCCAACGTTCCTGCACAGCATGATGTTGTTCGAAAGGATGAACGGTGTCATCAAAGGATACGTTCGCAACAGGGCACGTCTAGATGGAAGCATAGCCCAGGACTTTCTAACTGAAGAGTGCATCTCCTTCTGCACGAATTATCTAGGAATCGAGAACCCCGTTGGTCTGCCCGTCAATAGGAACCTCGCAAGGCTCGCTGGATGGGGTCACCGCGAGGGGTCGCCGCGAAATGCATGTAGACTTCAAGGGTCGACTCGCCGACTTTGAAAGAGCAAACCTAGTCGCGCTACAACACATAGACGTGGTCGATCCTTGGGTGGTAGAGCACAAAACCTTTATTGAGAAGACGTACAATGACCGAGGCCAACAGAGGACGGACGGAGATATAATCAAAGAGCACAACTCATATTTCACGCGTTGGTTCAAGGACAAGCTTCTGTCGTACCCTTTACACGAGGATTCTTCCACGGAAGAAAAACTCATATTCGCCTTGTCATAGGGCGCCGAGCACAACCTGATGACCTATGAGGCGTATGATATCAACGGGTACACATTCTACACCGAGGAAAAGGACATGAATAGCGATTATCAGAACTCCGGGGTAACGATGGAATCCTACATCGGTAACGACAAGGAAAGATACTACGGAAGGACCGAGGAGATCTGGGAGCTGAGCTACGCTCGAGAGAAGGTTCTGATATTCCGTGTCAGATGGGCCAAGAGCGTCCTAAAATAAGACCGGTATTTCACCACCATGGTTATACACGAAGCCAAATCGAAGACCGCGGGCGCAAATGTCACCGTGAAAAATGAGCCATGGGTACTGGCTTGCCAAGTGGACCAATGCTTCTTCATTACCGGCCCGTCAAAGCCTAGTCGTGTTGTCGTGAGGAGAGGCAAAAGGAACATCATCGGAATGGAGAGTCGCCAATGAGCAAGACTTCGACAAGTAAGACGACCTGAAGATGGAAGATGACGACAACGATGAAGTAGCACACAACACAAGAAGAAGCAGAACCACCCTACCTAAAGGACGTCTGTTCAAGAGAAGAATTCAAGGGGTTCCGGGGCTAAATTATTCAACCGCGAGAAAGAAGGGCAAGAAGATCATTGTGAAAAGATATCTAATTAAGATCGAATCACGATGTGTCGGCCGCGTGTGTGTGTTAGTGGCAAGCTTAATCTTTGATGACTGTTATTTCACGTCAGTTGATTTCAACCATCTCATGTAATTCTAAATCTTTGCAACATGTCATGTAATTCTAAACCGTTGGGCTATTCCATTACTTTTTGGTTATTACATGCAACTAAAAAGTGATAACCAAAATTAATACATGCAACTAAAAATCCAAAAACATAAAAAAAGTTAGTAATGGCGCACCAGGAGAAGGTGCGCCATTGCTATCCCTCCCCACTTATGACGCACCACAAAAGGTGCGCCACTGATATGCCACTTATGGCGCACCCCTAAATGGTGCGCCATTGCTAACCGTCCCTCGTTCTATCCCTCCCCGCACTCGCCTCTCCCCTGCATCTCCACTCCAACCGCACCCCTTCCTCCCTCCCTCCCATCTCCCCTCGTCAGCCACCGCCGCCGCCCTCCTCGTCAGCCACCGCGGCCCTCCTCCTCAGCCGCCGCCGCCCTCCTCTTCAGCCACCGCCGCCCTCCTCGTCAGCCGCCGCCCTCCTCGTCAGCCACCGCCGCCCTCCTCGTCACTGCCCCCAGGCCCCGGCCACCGGCGCACACGTCGCCGCTACCGGACGGGCCAGGCGGCCATCACTGCTGCGGAGGTGAGCACCCCCGCCCCTCCCTCTTCCCCATCTCTCCCCCACCCTTCCCTCTTCCCCATCTCTCCCCCGCCCCTCCCTCTTCCCCATCTCCCCACCGTCCTCCCCTCCTGCCACCTCTTACTTCCGCTGGCGCGTCACCCCCCTGCAACCCTAGCCGTCCATCTTCGTCTACGAGCACGCGTCCTCGCCGTCGTGGTAGTACCGGTAAATATGTAGAATATATTGAATACAACTGATTTCAGTCAAATGACATGTTGTTAATGTTCTGGTAGAATATAATTTAGTTATTCTCTATAAGGTTTGCTTCTTTTTTTCTGAAATAGTCACGACATCTAGTTTTCAGGAGACAACCAAAAGGGGTTGTCACATTGCAAAGCACATCAGGTTATTTGGGCCAACTTTTCATTCACCGCATTGCTATGAGACAGAATTAGGCAACTACCAGAACATAATACAACAAATCTTTGTGCACCTTGTATGTTTCCTCGTAGACCAAGAAAACAGGGTATAGAAACGGGGTCTAGGAATATTTGGAGAATGAATTTTATTACTTGGACAATGATTTTTTATGTTGATCACTGATTTATGCCTTTTGATTGCAGTGATTATGTTAAATTTATTTCTGAAGTATTATCTTCCATCTTACTATTTTTTGGCATCCTGCTTTTGAAGTAAGGTTGTAATGACTCATATTTGTCACCCCTTTCTCCTGAAACGTAGATTAATTTCTGTTTCGGTTGAGAATGGGGCACTCCTAGGTCAAGAAAATTAGCAAAGGTCATGCCCAATTTTCTTAAACCTAGAAGGTGCCCGATTCAACCCCGTGCAATAACTCTAGTAGCCTTTTTTCCTATTTCGAGCGAACATGGCCAACAACGATGAGGCCGACGGTTCGGGCAAGCAATTCTGGGAGCTGTCCCAGGAGCTGGAGGAAGAACCTCACCGCTATGAAGACGCTGCGGAAGACACCGATCACGACTACACAACCCCTAGTGGCGTCGGGGATGATACCACTGATGGTGCCGCTGGGGATGCCACCATTGATGATGGCAGCGAACGTAAAGATGGCAGCCAACCGAAGAAGCAACGGAAGTACCGGCGCCCGAACGTGCTCGGCACCGTCAGGGAGGAATTTACTGAAGTGTCCTCTAGTGGGCATCCAAGGGCGCCCAAAGAATTAGTCGGTGGGTACGCGGGACAACTCAGGTGCATTCTCTGGAGCACCCTCTCGATCAACAAAGAGAACCTAAGGCATCAAGGCCGAGCGAATTTGCGCAAGCTCCTCTTCACGAAGTTGCACGAACGATACAAGTTCCCCGGTGACGTCGCAAACACACGCCTCGCAGGGAATAAAGTGAACAGTGCCGCCCTCACAAAGAAAAGCACAACATTGGCTACTTGGAGAGCCTCGGTGAAGAGAAGGATTCTAAGAGGTGATAGTTCTGAGAAGATCAAGGAGACAAATCCTTCGATCAGCGAAGCTGACTACCAGGAGTTCAAGATCAAGTGCGAGATCAACGCATCTGCGGAATCAAGTCAGTGGGGGAAAGATATGCGGGACCTGAACTTAGGGGTCCACAAACTCGGTCCCGGTGGTTACAGAGTGGAGGAACCTAAATGGGACAAGGAGGACGCGGAGCATGCCGAGCAAGGCCTACCGCCTCTCTTCAATAAATACCCTGAAAAGCAGACCAAGAACTATGTCAGGGCCAGGTACAAGGTGGACCCGGTAACAAAGGAGCTTTCCATGGATCCGAAGGTGAAGGAGCTTGAGCGTGTTCTGGTAAGGAATACACCCCCGCATAATTAGCTCCATATGGTTGCATTCTAATTAATGAAGCCAAATTTCAAAATGGTTCACGTTCCTTCCGTAAGAAACTGAAAGCAGTACCGCGGGGTCTCCAAGCTCCCCGTCTGCCCCTTGGGGCAACACTTTAAATAGGGCATTGAACGTAATGAAACAAAAGGATAATCTCAGTAAGCCGTCGTCAGCTGGTCGTGTGGCCGGCGAAGGCTTGTCCATGAAATGGTCGGAATAATATAAGGTTGGGCGAAAGGACAGAAAGACCAGCTCTAAAAACCAGGAGCTCGAGGTTAAAGAACTCAAGGCACAAGTGGTGCGGATTCCAGAGATAGTCCAAGAGCAAGTGCGAGACCAACTTGGAGCGACGATCACCGCCATTATGCCTTCCTTGCTTGAGGGGCTGCGGGGGTGGATTGCGAGCGGCCAGCAGGGGCCGCCCCCGATTCCCAGCTTCGCGGGCAGCAACTCGCACAACGCGCCGGCATTGGTGTGTCCGGCGGAGGCGGCATTGCAGCTGCCTCTAGCGTCGGCACCGGTATTGGAGTTTAATGCACCCGTGTGTGGGAAGAATACGCCGACCGGCACCTCGGCATCAAGAGGCCCCTCCGTCACTTGCACGGCCACCGTTGGCGGTGCCTCGACATTATCCGAGCTCGACGCCATCACGGTAACTATAAGCCTCGGCCCATGACTTCATCTCCTTGGCTTTTTGACTAGGCATCCTTGACGCCCTACATATTTTTGCAGGGCGCCGCCAACGTTCCACACACTCTCCCGCACTTCGTGGATGGCGAGTTGATCGATGCCGCCAAGGCCAAAATCATTGAACCGGGCAACCGCGTGTTCCACGGTAATCCGATGCCACCCACCGTGTGTAGGGTTCAACTGGTTCGGGTGCTGCGGGGCTGCGCCGACTTGTTACCTCCGTATGGACCCATTGGGGCCGACGAAGATGATGTGATGACCCTCAGCGCCTGCTTAAACTAGTCCATGCTTTGGCCGAAGAGCCAGGTTCGTTTGGGGGCGGGGGACTCCACCCCACAGACAACACCGCCAGTCGTGCCGGCGCCAAGCCATGGCAAGACCACCACAACGCTACCGTCGTCAGCTGATTCGGACATGCATATGTCACAGGATCTGGATGACGACGACGATACAATTTCCAACGTCGATAAGTACATCAACGAACATGGGTACAGTGACGATGACGCCTTGTTCGGGCCTCCTTCTGAAGAACCCAACCGTGCAAAAGACGATGGCGATCTAGCTGGTACCACGGAGAAACCCAATTTCAACAGGCGTCGGTTGTTCAGTTCTCAGGAGATGCCTCCAGCTCCTGCCTTCACCGAGACTCAAATAGCCGAGGTGCGAAATATTATCAGCCCCAACACACTCAAGAAGGTGGTCTCTGAGCAGAACTCGATCCCATTATAGCAGAAGAAGCAAAAGGGACGGAAAAGAAAAACTAACAAGGGTGTGAGCCAGCCGGCACCGAGTACGATCCGTGCTCAGGACGGGCCACCAATATCTAAGGATATTGAGAGGAGGGTGTATGTGGCGGGTAGGACGATGCTACCGAATAATATGCTCAATGCTGCAACCGGTGCTATGAGGAGTCTGCATGACGCAGTTCTTTATATGGAGAAGCGGCGTATCTCCGAGAATGATGGGGCATACCCAGTTTTCGTGGCCAAGGTGCCAGAGGGCAAGGGCTTTGTCGATAGCAACATCGGGCGTATGATCGTCCTGTGGTTTGATGACATCTTCGCTATGCTTAACCTTTATCCGCTGCACTACACCTTCATTCGGCTATTCCCGCTCAATATGGAGATGCGGATCATTAGAGAAAATACCCCGGACATCGTGACAGTCGACCCCTTCTACATGCGTGCCAAGCTCTTGGACGGTGATGGAGACCAGCAAGTCGCGAGTTCATACCTCAAAGGCGTCATTACGGCGAACGCAGATGAGGATAACTTCCTCGTGCCTAACTTTTCTGAGTAAGTCATCCTCTCATCGCCCCGTAACATATGATTTCTTAGATTTCGATCGTTCTTTTTTTCTAACATTCCGTGTTTTGTGCAATGACACACATTGCACACTCATCCTCTTAAGCCCGAAATATTCCATGGCCACGTATTTCGACTCGGTCCGTCAGTCGAAGAAAGACTACACAAATATCAAGAAAGTTCTTGATGATGTCCTCCCCGGCTACGCTAAATCTGGAGGCAGCTTCAGGAGGCCAATTCTTAGGTATGGCAAGCACGTGTCCACCCATGTAACGACGTTCCCCTGCGTCAAGCAGCCGCCTGGCAGTCAGAAGGATGCCTACTACGCCCTCCATCACATGCGGGCGATCGTACGAGACCAGCATCACCGTATGCTACCAAATGAGCTCAAAGATTGGGCCGCACGCTTATCGGCACTCCAGGACGAGGACATCAGACAAGAATTCTTTTGCATCCAGTCAGAGTTCGCGAAAATCATCTATCAAGATGTCCTTGCTAGAGCGGGGCAGTTCTACCTAAACTGTCCACCGTCCAACTGTGATATTGACACAACGCTACAAATGCAGGCTGACAACGACCGCACATTCATGACCATCACGAATGACGGCGGCTTCATCCACGCTCCGGTCCCTGAGTCGAGTTGAAAGTACTGATGCTATATTGTAATTAAACTTTAATGAACTTGTATGTCTCTTTAGTTTGGACAGTCGTTGAACTTATATGTGTAGTCGATGCTAGTTATTAGTAGGACCATGAATCGTGCTATTAGTGTGTTGCTTTTGTTTGTCTAGTGCATAGAGATGCCTTCGTATGTCATGTACAAGGGTGAGGTTCCCGGAGTCTACGACGACTGGGAGGAGTGTCGGAGACAGTTTCACCGTTTCAGCGGTAACAGTTACAAAGGGTACACCACTAGGGCGGAGGCGGAAGGTAGATACGCGCGCTATCTAGCGGGAGAGAGGAGGGAGCGGAGGAGAAACCGGATGCAGATCAGTTTCATCGCGATGATGCTCATCGTGATCGCAACCCTCTTCTATGTGATGGTAGTTTAGATATCGACTTGTAATGTGAAGACAAACTCGCTACTCGCGAGACTTGTAATGTTCTAACTTTGTTCGGTATTTTGTATTCGGAGACTAATATGATGAATTGTATTCGGAGACTAATCTTCTATTGTATTTGATAAATCTATTATTTATATATATGTTGTGCTATTTATATTCTGTGTTATTATGTATATTTTAACCTGTATCAATATCAGAAAAGAAAAAAAACCATAATAGTCATAGTAGTGGTGCACCTACAGGAGGTGCACCATTAGTATCTGGGATAGTAATGGCACACCACGTGGTGCGCCATTATTGTCTTGGATAGTAATGGCGCACCAGGTGGTGCGCCACTGTTATGTATATTAACAGTGGTGCACCAGGGGTGCGCCATTACTATTTATTAGTAGTGGCGTGATAATAATGGCGCACCCATAGTGCGCCATTAATAGCTAAAGTGGGTGCGCCACTAATAGGCCTTCTTCTAGTAGTGTCAAGCCGGTCAAGTTTTCCATGTCAACCAAATGCAAGCGTGACAGTGATCCCGATGGTAAAGTAGTGGATCAAAAGGTATATCGCTCCATGATTGGATCCCTTCTTTACCTTTGTCCATCTAGACCGGATATCATGTTGAGTGTAGGGATTTGTGCACAGTTTCAATATGCACCAAAGGAAAGCCACTTTGCGGTTGTCAAACGAATCCTTCGATATTTGGCTCATACCCCAAACTTTGGCCTATGGTATCCCAAAGGAGCAAGCTTCAGTCTAGTGGGCTATTCTGACTCAGATTGGGCGGGAGACTGTGTCGAGAGGAATTCAACTTCTTGAGGATGTCAATTTCTTGGTCGCTCGCTGGTAAGTTGGTCTTCAAAGAAGAAAAAATGTGTCTCACTTTCTTCCATCGAGGCCGAGTATGTTGCAGCTGCAAGTTGTTGTGCACAGTTTCTATGGATGAGGGAAACTTTAAAGGATTATGGTGTCACTTGTGACAAAGTGCCTCTTCTATGTGACAATCACAGTGCTATCAAGATTCCCCTCAATCCGGTGCAACATAGCAAGACAAAGCATATTGATATTCGTCATCACTTCATTCGTGAGCATATCAAGCGTGGAGATATTGAGGTTCTCTTCATCAACACTCAAGAGCAACTTGCAGATAGTTTCACAAAGCCCCTAGATGAAGCAACGTTCCGGGAGTTAAGGCATGAGCTAAATACCATTGATTCAAGTAATGTGGATTGAAACTAGGCCCACCGCAACTCATTCATCATTATATCTTGCTCTAGGTGTAGGCAATGACACACGGGGAGTGTTGTTCTCTCAATGAACTTTCCCTCCCCCATTATGCATAAATCGATAAAGTCTTTCACATTAGCCATATTGATGGCACTTGTGCTTCAAACATGAGCTTTGGTCATGAACCCAAGGATAATTCTTCGCTATGTCATACCATTTGTCTCAAACATAGGTGGCTCCGGCCACCACCCCTGCTCGCAAAGGAGGGTTATGTCAATGCCAGTCAGTGTATTTTGTTTTCTTTTCTATTCTGGTACTGTATGGTATGTGTCCATATTGCTTTCTCGCTGGTTTGGCAAATTCTGGAATTTTTCGGAAGTTTCAGGAATGGTACTACCGCTCTGACAGCGGTACTACCGTTGTCAGAGTTTTCACAACCTCGGTGGGAGCGGTACTACCGCTCTGCGACCGGTACTACCGCGACCACCAGCGCGGTAATACCGCTCAACTCGAGCCATGGAGGGTATTTAAACAGGGGAGACAATTTTTCTTTCTCCCCATCTTCTTTCTCACCCGTGGAGTTCTCTCTCTTTCTCTCAAAACTACCAAGCGGGATCTCCCTCCCCGACTCTTCTTATTCCGTGCTACTTGAAGGGATCACCCCCTTCCTCCTCCTTGTGCCATGGATCCTGGTACCGCCCCTATTTTCCCTCTCTTTATTTGGTTTTCATGTTTCTAGGGTTAGGGTCTTGGTGCATTGCCTCCATTGTTATGGCACGATTTTATTTCATGCATGGATGGGAGGAGATCACATGAGTGTTTTACATTGTGTTTAGCTGAATGGATTATGCATAGATTGGGTCTCCAGTTGTATCAAATCTACATCACCACTGTAAGATCTATAACCACGTGGTACTACAACTTTTGGTGGTGCGGTACTACCGCTCTAGCTGTGGTACTACCGCTCTCAGCATGGTACTACAGCTGTTAGTGCGTTAATACCGTTGTACCCTATATGCATGATCTGATCTGTTTCATCTGAATTTTCTCTTGTGTTCTGGACTTTGCCATTAATTATTTTTGTCGTTCTCTTGTGTTTGTGTTGCGTGTCACAGGTGGTCGATCCCGTTGCTCAAACCCGGCTCGTGACACACAGTCCAAGAGGTACCGCAACCCTGATGTTCCAGAAGGTTCCAACCCGCCAAAGCAAAATGTCAAGCTGACAGCAACCAAGGAGAAGGAATTTGTGGCTCGCAGAAAGCACAACCCCTATGACAAGGAGAGGACTCAGACCAAGGGTTGTGAGCTATACTGGTCAAAGGAGCAAGCAATGATCTTTCAAGATGTCATCCTGAACAAGAAAAACAACTTTGTCCAGGTGTAGTGGATTGATGTTAACCATCTCAAGAAGGACCTTGCCTATTTTGGAGAAGCTCTGAACATGGTACATCAGCTGGATATTGAGGACCTCATCACCTTTCACTTTGACTTTGATCGAGAGATAGTGGCACAGTTCTTTGTCTATGTCCACTTTCATGCCGATGAGGCTCGTACTATGACCTGGATGACTAATGGAGAGAGGTTGTCTCGCACTTGGGCTGAATTCATGAAGCTTCTGCATATCCGTGACGAGGGGCTGCTTACACTTGTTGGTTCGCGCCCTCATGCCAACTCCGATGCTACCTCAAAGGACAAGCTGCTGCCTTTCTACATCAAGAAGAATGTGCTCAACACTTTCTTCGATGTCATTCATAGGATTTTCCGCAACACACTTTTTCCTTAGGTTGGCAACAAGGATCAAGTGCATTCTTATTTGGTGGACATGCTCATCATGTGTGAGCAGGGATGGACGAGGAATACTGTCCCACTCGATGTTTCTCAAGTGATGTGGTGCGAGCTTCAGATGGCAGTGTTCCACCGTAAGATCCCCATCTATGGGCCTTACCTGTACTACTTCATCAAGAAGAAATGGTCACAGTCCTTTCCTACTATGGTCTTCCCTGCCACTGAGTGTATCAACCATGAGCCCAACAAGCTGCGCCAGAAGAACAAGTGGGCCAACACCTCCACTTCTCGTGCTGCTGATCGCATGGAGACCGAGGATGAGGAGACTGATGCTGATGCTGCTGCTGAGGATGAGGGCAGCCCTGACACACATGCCCGTTCTTCTGCTGAGCCATCTTGGGCCAAGAAGCTGAAGGACCGTATGAGGACTTTATTCTGCATGCAGGCGAAGGGGCAGTACATGATTCATGTGGCCCAGAAGGAGAGCCGTCAGTGGGACAAGCTTATCATGATGGAAGCTTGACGTGCACTTCTCGAGCGGATCTGAGGAGGTCATCACTCCAGAGGCTGATTGGCTGAAGGCAAGAGACCTATAGTGGGATGAGTCTGATGAGGAGGCCAAGGAGGAGACTGATGAGGAGGCTGCAGAGGACATTGATGAGGAGTCCGATGGCTGAGCTGCCACATGTGTCGTATGTGTCATCTCTGCCTTTTTGGTGTCCTGATGCAAAAGGGGGAGAGAGTGTAGGATTTGGTGTTGGTTTATCGTTGTTTTCCAAGTCTCTCTCTTTGCGGAACTTGGCTGGTTTTATCTTGTTGGATGGTTTATTATGTGTATGAGACTCGGTTTCGTTCTTAGTCATATGGTGTCAGACATATGCGATCCCCATATTATGTTTATTGTCTCTCTATATGTTAGCTTGTGAGTTTATTTATCTTGTGCCCTTATCTTTATGTTCACATGCTATACCTTGCTTCCTTACTTAGTGTTGTATCAGGTTGTTGCAAGGAGTATCTGTCTATGATTTCTAGGGGGAGTGCCTTTCGTTGGACTGTGTGCCTTGTTGTTCATGGCACTACTCTAAACATGCACACATCCAGGGGAGCCAGTCTATAGTTTATAGACTTTGGGTTTGCATATGTCTATATTATATGCTCTTTTGTGAAAATCCGGTATTGTCATCAATTCACCAAAAAGGGGGAGATTGTTAGGGCATATTTCCCCCTAAGTGATTTTGGTGATTGATGACAGTACCTCTGCGGACTAATCATGTGCATTGAGCATTTCAGATATTACATGGCAAGTCACAAGACGATTCGGCGCCCCTTGGTGTATTTCAAGCACGGTGGTTTATATGGTTCTCTTTGGTGGTTTTAGGTCATAGGAAATTCGTACTATAAAGAGGGGGTCCGCATCGGATAGGTTTGGGTGGAATCAACACACACACACACACACATTTTCTTTCCACCATCTTTCCCCTGCAGCAATGAAGTTCCAACCTGTCCACTTTCTCCCTGTGCAAAAATTCCAGTGGTAGTACCGCTCTCAGAGCGGTAGTACCGCTTGCACAGTGGTAGTACCGCTGCAGGGGCGGCAGTACCGCTTCAGGGGCGGTAGTACCACTCTCTAGGCGGCTGTAGTTTACTCCCGCTTCATCGGACATTTTACGCATCTTTTCCCAGCGGTGGTAGGCCCGAGAGTAATATTTTTACTGCCGTGGTTGTGTGCCTACCAAGCGGTAGTACTGCTCCTTGCCTAGCGGTAGTACCGCTGGGGGAAGTGGTAGTACCGCTCCTCACCAGCGGTAGTACCGCTAGGGGCAGCGGTAGTACCTCTCCTCACCAGCGGTAGTATCGCACTGCGGGTGCTGTAAGTGGGGGGTAACGGTTGGATTTCTTCCCCCACTATATAAAGGGTTCTTCTTTTCTAAGAACCCTACCTTTTACCTACTGAGACTCTATTGTTGCTCCTAAGCTCATTTGTGCCCGATCTCTCTCCCTAGGCAATCAAACTTGTTGATTTTCTAGGGATTTGTTGAGAAGGCCCAGATCTACACTTGCACCAAGAGATATTTGATTCCCCCACTAATCCCTTGCATATCTTGTTACTCTTGGGTGTTTGAGCACCCTAGAGGATTTAGATCACCTCGAAGCCACATTCCATTGTGGTGAAGCTCCGTGGTCTCGTTGGGAGCCTCCAAGCTTTGTGTGGAGATAGCCCCAACCTTGTTTGTAAAGGTTCGGTCGCCGTCTTCAAGGGCACCAATAGTGGAATCATGGCACCTCGCATTGTGTGAGGGCGTGAGGAGAATACAGTGTCCCTAGTGGCTTATTGGGGAGCATTGTGCGTCCACACCGCTCCAACAGAGACGTACTTCCTGACAAATGGAAGGAACTTCGGTTACAGATCCTCGTCTTCACCGGTTCCACATGCGATTATCTCTTACCTTTACTTTGTGCATATTATTATTGTAGTGTTTTACTTGATTGCACTAGTTGTCATGGTAGTTAGCATCATATAGGTTGCTCACCTAGTTGTTAATTTAGAGAACCTTTTGTTGCTAACTCTAACTTGTTAAGAAAAGCTAAAACTTGGTAGTTGCCTATTCACCCCCCTCTATTCAACCATATCGATCCTTTCACCATGGAGGCCATATCTGCATAAACGGTACATAATGGATGTATGACTCTTGTTATTCAGTTTTTGTGTGTGAAGTGAGCATTGATCTCTAGGATCACTGTGCACGTACATTCGGTGACCACGACTTATAAGTCGGGTTCCCAACAGAGCTAGTATCAGAGCCATCCTGACTGTAGGAAGCCCTTAGTTAGCACAGACGTTAGTTAGGACTAGGACAAAGTTTTTTTCCACACCTTTCAAACCACTTACAAGACCGATATATTTCTCACCTCTCTTAAATTTTCAAAGTAAGAGAAGGCTTTTTCCTTAGCACTTCCACCCTTACTCTCCTCACTATCCTCATCTACTTTTCACAAATTGTAAACGGTCGCTAGCAACCTTATGCCCGAGACCACTAGATTCCTTGAAATCCTGATGAGTGACTCGAGAGGAAAACAACCTTGCCAAACCATCACCCACATGTTTGGAAGACAAGATTGGCAATGCTGCAACCACACGACACCAATAGAAGCTACCATCTAGGGGAATGAAGACATAACGATGGTGACACCCTCGACCCTGTACCATAGTGATGCAACCTTGGCCTACGATGATCAGGACATAAGAAATGCAAGATCATGATATGCATCACTAATAGAGCGACCCTACCAATAACTTTATTGTGTCGACTAATACGTCCATTTTGCATCATGCTTTTATGTTGATACTTATCGCATTATGGGCTGTTATTACACATTACGGTACAATACTTATGCCTTTTCTCTCTTATTTTATGAGGTTTACATGAAGAGGGGGAATGCCGACAACTGGAATTCTGTGCTGGAAAATGAGCAAGTTTGAGATACCTATTCTGCACAACACCAAAATCCGTGAAAATCAACGAGGAATTATTTTGGATTTTATAAAAAATACTGGGAAGAAGAAGTACTAGAGGGGAGCCACCACGAGGCCACAAGCCTGCCAGGCGTGGCCTACGCCCCTGGCCGCGCCTGGGTGGCTTGTGGGCCCCCTATTACCCCTTCGGCTCCCATCTTCTGCTATAAGGAGGGTTTCGTCCCAGAAAAAATCAAGAGAAGGATTTTGGGAGGAATCGCCGCCGCCACGAGGCGGAACTTGAGCAGAACCAATCTAGAGCTCCGACAGGGCCGTCCTGCCGGGGAAACTTCCCTCCCGGAGAGGGAAATCGTCCCCATCGTCATCACCAACACTCCTCTCATCGGAGGGGACTCATCTCCATCAACATATTCATCAGCACCATCTCATCTCCAAACCCTAGTTCATCTCTTGTAACTAATCTCCGTCTCGCGACTCCGATTGGTACTTGTAAGGTTGCTAGTAGTGTTAATTACTCTTTGTAGTTGATGCTAGTTGGATTACTCGGTGGAAGATCATATGTTCAGATCCTTAATGCTATTCAATACCTCTCTGATCATGAACATAATTATGCTTGGTGAGTAGTCACTTTTGTTCCTGAGGACATGGGGTAAGGGTTGATATAAGTAGTCATGTGAATTTGGTATTCGTTCGATATTTTGATGCGTTGTATGTTGTCTTTCCTCTAGTGGTGTTATGTGAACGTCGACTACATAACACTTCACCATTATTTGTCCCTAGAGGAAGGCATTGGGAAGTAATAAGTATATGATGGGTTGCTAGAGTGACAGAATCTTAAACCCTAGTTTATGTGTTGCTTTGTAAGGGGCTGATTTGGATCCACTAGTTTAATGCTATGGTTAGACTTTGTCTTAATTCTTCTTTCGTAGTTGCGGATGCTTGCGAGAGCGGTTAATCATAAGTGGAATGTTTGTCCAAATAAGGACAACACCCAAGCACCGGTCCACCCACATATCAAACTATCAAAGTAGCGAACGCGAATCTTATGAACATGATGAAAACTAGCTTGATAGAAATTCCCATGTGTCCTCGGGAGCGCTTTACCTCATATAAGAGTTCGTCCAGGCTTGTCCCTTGCTACAAAAGGGATTGGGCCATCTTGCTGCACCTTTGTTACTATTGTTACTTGCTACTCACTATGAATTATCTTATCACACAACTATCTGTTACCGATAATTTCAGTGCGTGCAGAGAATACCTTGCTGAAAACCAGTTGTCAGTTCCTTCTTCTCCTCGTTGGGTTCGACACTCTTAGTTATCGAAAGTACTATGATAGATCCCCCACACTTGTGGGTCATCATCGACAACCACCGGTGGATGAGAACCTCGCCATCTGGTCTGCCTCACCTTAGTCAGTAGGGAAAACGGTTCTCTTCATCCCCTGCTCTTGGTGTCGATGTTGTCATGAATATAACTGATAGGTCATAACTCTATAAAGCCTTTTCGATGTCATTGCATAAAGTATCATCCACTCGGAACTATCGATGTCGTGGAAGACAATGACAATATTACCAAGATAACATAAGACCATGTCGATGACAACCATGAGCGAACCCCCTTCTTCGGAAGCTCACCAGATGAGAAGTTGTCAAGGACTCTTTCCAGCTCAACCCGAGTCGCTTCGACAAACAAAAACAAGAGACATAGCGACACCTGAGGAAGACCTAGAAGACTGAGCGGTATCCTCTCCCACACATGAAGTAAGCCCGAATATTGAGTTCGAGAACCCCTAGGGTAGGATGAGTCATGAATCCCGCATGGGAAGTTGAGTCTGTGTGATGGTTCGAATGGAACCGTATTGTTTGTTTCTTGTTATTGCTTGTTCGTGCCTTGACATAAGTCACATCTTTTCCCCAGGCGATAAGCACATGACTATATCACCTGAATCATCTTGGTGTTAGTGTTGGCCCTTAGGCACCTGTTTGATTGCTCTTGCACTATACCAGCCCCTTAGGCACTCCCCTCTATGCTACTTTTCTCTTCCCACGTTTCTCGACAACCGGAGATAGATAAGACAAGCTGCACCAAGGATCCACCCTCACAGACGGCCAACACTTAAGACTTTGACTACAATGTACTCAACCAGACGAACCCGTAGAAGTTATGCTTTTCCCTCAAGATTGGAAACCCCTCCATAGACCGATCTAAACCTCACCAGCTTTCCCAGCTCAAACCTCTGATCACATGTTTAATGCATGGATTTCCTAGAGTACTCGTTGAGCCCCGATAACCATACTTAATACTGGGTTCATTATTGTACAAGTGATCACACTGAACGAGTGTCCTTCATTCTTAAGCTAGCTCCAAGACCTTGATGCCATAGGCAGGTATCATTCTAAGGGCATGTGAATTGTAGACAATGATATGATGTGACTAAAATAGGTGCCTTGAGGATGTATCTAACCCCTCTGGTGGATTATGGAGAGTTTCATGATGATAGGTGACTTGGTGGGACAAGTTGATAAAGTAGCATAACCTACATATCCTTGGAGAAAAATTGGATTTAGTAGGGCAATTATGATCACAAGGTGAGATTCTTGGTGGTATAATAAATTGACTTTGTAAAGTAGTTGTTATGAATTGATGATGTTACTATAATGACTTGGGGTAATGGGTAAGAGTTCTCGACGGGCAGGAGATTTGGATTTAAGAGGTGATCTTACTACGGTATTGATTGTGAATGGTACCACATAGTTCAGAGTAATTGGACTTAGTCCCATGATCTTAATCATGATACCATGTTTCTCGATGGACGACAAACTAGAAGTAACTGAGGGATGTTAATTAGGCATGATTTAAGAAACTAACACTAGTAGGGAAATCCTTACAGGTAGGAGCCTAGTAGTAGCACTCGAAATTTGCACGTGCTGGTGCTACTTAGTAGTAGCGCTGGATCGAACAAGCGCTACTGATAATACTCATAGCAGTAGCGCTAGATCTCTAAAACACGCTACTGTTAAACATGGCTTGACGAGGCCACCGACGATAGCGGTAGCAACAACGCTCACATGGAAAAAGCGCTACTCATAACTTCAATAGCGGTAGCTCTGCATTACAAAAAGCGCTACTGCTAACTTATGAGTAGTGTGGTTCTAACCAGCGCTACTGCTACGTTTATTTAAGTGGCTCCTAACTCCCCTCTCCCCCAATCCTTCCCTCTCCATTTGATCCCCCTCTCCCCTATCCAGCGCGCCGTCCTTGCCGTCGCGCCCCGAATAACCGCCCCCTCGTGTGCTCGCCGCCGCCAGATGCCGCCCCCCCCCTCTTGTGCTCGACGCCGCAGCCGCCAGACTCCCATGAAGAAGGAGAATGCCGGCAGCTGGAATTCTGGCCTGAAAAAGGAGAAAGTTTGAGATACCTATTCTGCACAACTCCAAAAGCCGTGAAAAACAACGAGGAATTATTTTGGAATTTCTAAAAAATACTGGGCGGAAGAAGTACCACAGGGGAGCCACCAGGAGGCCACAAGCCTGCTAGGCACGACCAACCCCCATGGCCGCGCCTAGGGGGCTTGTGGGCTACCTGTTGGCCCTCTGGCTCCCATCTTTTTTATAGGAGGGTTTCGTTACAGAAAAAATCAGGAGGAGGTTTTCGGGAGGAATCGCCGCCGCCACGAGGCGGAACTTGAGCACAACCAATCTACAGCTCCGGCAGGGTCATCCTGCCGGTGAAACTTCCCTCCGGGAGGGGGAAATCGTCGCCATCATCATCAAACACTCCTCTCATCGGAGGGGACTCATCACCATCAACATCTTCATCAGCACCATCTCATCTCCGAACCCTACTTCATCTCTTGTAACCAATCTCTGTGTCGCGACTCCGATTGGTACTTGTATGGTTGCTAGTAGTGTTAATTACTCTTTGTAGTTCATGCTAGTTGGATTACTCGGTGGAAGATTATATGTTCAGATCCTTGATGCTATTCAATACCTCTCTGGTCATGAACATCATTATGCTTTGTGAGTAGTCACTTTTTTCCTGAGGACATGGGATAAGTCATGCTATAAATAGTCATGTGAATTTGATATTCGTTCGATATTTTCATGTGTTGTATGTTGTTTTTCCTCTAGTGGTGTTATGTGAACGTCGACTACATAACACTTCACCATAATTTGGGCCTAGAGGAAGGCATTGGGAAGTATTAAGTAGATGATGGGTTGCTAGAGTGACAGAAGCTTAAACCTTAGTTTATTCGTTACTTCGTAAGGGGCTGATTTGGATCCACTAGTTTAATGCTATGGTTAGACTTTGTCTTAATTCTTCTTTCATAGTTGCGGATGCTTGTGAGAGGGGTTAATCATAAGTAGAAGGTTTGTCCAAGTAAGGGTAGCACCCAAGCACCGGTCCACCCACATATCAAACTATCAAAGTAGCGAACGTGAATCATATGAACATGATGAAAACTAGCTTGACAGAAATTCCCATGTGTCCTCGGGAGCGCTTTACCTCCTATAAGAGTTTGTCCAGGCTTGTCCCTTGCTATAAAAGGGATTGGGACACTTTACAGCATCGTTGTTACTATTGTTACTTGCTACTTGCTGCGAATCATCTGATCACACAACTATCTGCTACAGATAATTTCAGTGCTTGCAGAGAATACCTTGTTGAAAACCACTTGTCAGATCCTTGTGCTCCTCGTTGGGTTCGACACACTTACTTATTGAAAAGACTACGATAGATCCCCTACACTTGTGGGTCATCAAGACTCTTTTCTGGCGCCGTTGCCGTGGAGTGAAGCTCCTTTGGTAAGTGCCATTTGGTAAGGAAACATTTATATAGTGTGCTGAAATTTATTGTCACTTGTCACTATAGAAACTAATCCTTTGAGGAGCTTGTTCAAGGTATCTTCACCTCGAATGGAAGTACAAGGAGTTGCTCCTCAACCTGCTGCACCTACTGAAAACATTTGTTATGAAAATCCTTCGGGTATGCTTGAGAAACTGCTGGCTAATCCTTTTACAGGAGATGGAACATCACATCCCGACTTGCATCTAATCTATGTAGATGAAGTTTGTGGTTTATTTAAGCTTGCAGGTTTGCTCGAGGATGAGGTCTAGAAGAAGGTCTTTCCCTTATCTTTGGGGGATAAAGCATTGACATGGTATAGGCTATGTGATGATACTAGATCATGGAACTACAACCGATTGAAATTGGAATTTCATCAAAAGTTTTATCCTATGCATCTGGTACATCGTGATCGGAATTATATCTATAATTGTTGGCCTCGTGACAGAGAAAGTATCGCTCCAGATTGGGGGAGGCTTAAGTCTATGTTAAATTCATGCCCCAACCATGAGCTCTCGAGAGAAACTATTATTCAGAACTTTTATGCTCGGCTTTCTCATGATAATCGCACCATGCTTGACACTTCTTGTATTGGTTCTTTTATGAAGAGAGATATTGAATTCACATGGAATTTATTGGACAGAATTAAACGCAACTCTAAATATTGGGAGTTTGATGAAGGTAAGGAGTCAGGTATGAATCTCAAGTTTGCTTGCGTTAAATCCTTTGTTGAAAAAAATAGTTTTTGTGATTTTAGCGCTAAATATGGACTTGACTCTGAGATAGTAGCTTCATTGTGTGAATATTTTGCTACTCATATTGATCTCCCTAAAGAGAAGTGGTTTAAATACCATCCTCTCTTAGAAGTCAATGTAGTTAAACCCAATCCAGCTGAAGAGAAAGTCATTGCCTATAATGATCCTATTGTTCCTAGTGCTTACATTGAGAAACCACCTTTCACTGTTAGAATAAAGGACCATTCTAAAGCTCCAACTGTGATACGTAAGGGCTACATTAGAACACCTACACCCCCTGAGCAAATTAGAGCTGAACCTAGCATTGCTATTATCAAAGATCTCCTGTCCGACAATGTTGATGGCCATGATATTCACTTATGTGAAGATGCTACTAGAATTGCTAAACCTGATCATGCTAGAGACAAACATAGGCCTGTTGTTGGCACGCCTGTTGTTTCTGTTAAGGTAGGAGATCATTGTTATCATGGTTTATGTGAAGTGGGTGCTAGTGTTAGTGCAATACCTCAATCTTTATATGATGAAATTAAAGACGAGATTGCACCTGTCGAGATGGAACCTATTGATGTCACTATTCAGCTTGCCAATAGAGATACTATCTGCCCTTTGGGAATTGTTAGAGATGTTGAAGTCTTGTGTGGTAAAACTATGTATCCTGCTGATTTCCTCGTTCTTGCTACCACACAAGATAGCTTTTGTCCCATCATATTTGGCAGACCTTTCCTCAATATTGTCAATGCTCATATTGACTGTGAGAAGCAAACTATCACTGTTGGCTTTGAAGGTGTGTCACATGAGTTCAATTTCTCCAAGTTTGGTAGACAACCTCATGAAAAAGAGTTGCCTAGTAAGGATGAAATCATTGCCCTAGCTTCTATTGATGTGCCTCCTACTGATCCTTTAGAGCAATACTTGCTTGAGCATGAAAACGATATGCATGTGGATGAAAGGAATGAGATAGATAGAGTTATCTTTGAACAACATCCTATCCTTCAGAATAATTTGCGTGTTGAACTACTTGCAGATCCACCCCCACCAAAGGGTGATCCTGAGTTCAAGCTTAAACAGTTGCCTGATACTCTTAAGTATGCTTATCTTGATGAAAAAGAGATATATCCTGTTATTATTAGTGCTAGCCTTTCAGAGCATGAAGAAAAGAAATTATTGAAAACTCTGAGAAAACACCGTGCTGCTATTGGATATACTCTTGATGATCTTAAGGGCATTAGTCCCACTCTATGGTAGCACAAAATTAAAACCGATCCTGATTCCAAACCAGTTGTCGATCATCAATGGAGATTAAATCCTTAGATGAAAGAGGTAGTAAGAAAAGAAATACTAAAGCTCCAAGAAGTAGGTATTATCTATCCTCTTGCTCATAGTGACTGGGTAAGTCCGGTGCATTGCGTCCCTAAGAAGGGAGGTATTACCGTTGTCCCTAATGATAAAGATGAATTGATCCCACAGAGGATTATTACTGGCTATAGGATGGTGATTGATTTTAGGAAATTGAATAAAGCCACCAGGAAAGATCATTACCCTTTGCCTTTTATCGACCAAATGCTAGAAAGATTGTCTAAACACACACACTCCTGCTTTCTAGATGGTTATTCTGGTTTCTCCCAAATACCTGTTGCACAATTTGATCAGGAGAAAACCAGTTTCACCTGCCCTTTCGGTACCTTTGCTTGCAGACGTATGCCTTTTGGCTTATGTAATGCACCTTCTACCTTTCAAAGATGTATGATGGCTATATTCTCTGACTTTTGTGAAAAGATTGTTGAGGTTTTCATGGATGACTTCTCCGTTTACGTGTCTTCTTTTGATGGTTGCCTCAACAACCTTGATCGAGTTTTGCAGAGATGTAAAGACACCAACCTTATCTTGAATTGGGATAAGTGCCACTTTATGGTTAATGAAGGCATCGTCTTAGGACAAAAAAATTCTGAAAGAGGTATTGAAGTCGATAAGGCTAAGGTTGATGCGATCGAGAAAAAGCCATGCCCTATAGATATCAAAGGTATAAGAAGTTTCCTTGGTCATGCTGGTTTCTATAGAAGCTTAATTAAGGACTTTTCTAAGATTTCTAGGCCTCTTACCAATCTCTTGCAAAAGGATATTCCTTTTGTTTTTGACGATGATTGTGAGGAAGCCTTCGAAATACTAAAAAAGGCCTTGATAACTGCGCCTATTGTTCAACCACCTGATTGGAACTTACCTTTTGAAATCATGTGTGATGCTAGTGATTATGTTGTTGGTGCTATTCTAGGACAAAGAGTTGATAAGAAGCTGAATGTTATTCGCTATGCTAGTAAAACTCTAGATAGTGCCCAAAGAAACTGTGCTACTATCGAAAAGGAATTTTTAGCAGTCGTGTTTGCATGTGAAAAGTTCAGATCTTACATAGTTGATTCCAAAGTCACTATGCACACTGACCATGCTGTTATTAAGTACCTCATGGAGAAGAAATATGCTAAACCTAGACTTATCAGATGGGTTCTCTTACTACAAGAATTTGATTTGCATGTTGTTGAAAGGAAGGGTGCTGAGAACCCCGTAGCCGATAACTTGTCTAGGTTGGAGAATGTTCTTGATGACCCACAACCTATTGATGATAGCTTTCCTAATGAGCAACTGAATGTCATCAATGCTTCACGTAGTACACCGTGGTATGCTGATTATGCAAATTATATCGTTGCCAAATATATACCACCCAGTTTCATATACCAGCAAAAGAAGAAACTCTTCTGTGATTTGAGACATTACTTTTGGGATGATCCTCACCTTTATAAAGAAGGAGTAGATGGTGTTATTAGACGTTGTGTACCTGAGCATGAACAGGGACAGATCCTACAGAAGTGTCACTCCGAGGCTTACGGAGGACACCATGCGGGAGATAGAACTGCACACAAGGTATTGCAATCAGGTTTCTATTGGCCCACTCTCTTCAAGGATGCCCGTAAGTTTGTCTTGTCTTGTGATGAATGTCAAAGAGTAGGTAATATCAGTAAACGTCAGGAAATCCCTATGAATTATTCACTCGTCATTGAACCATTTGATGTTTGGGGTTTTAATTATATGGGACCTTTTCCAAAGTCCAATGGGCATACTGATATCCTACTTGTTGTTGATTACGTTAATAAGTGGGTAGAAGCTATCCCAACTAGTAGTGCTGATCACAACACCTCTATTAGGATGCTTAAAGAAGTTATTTTCCCTAGATTTGGAGTCCCTAGATATCTGATGACTGATGGTGGTTCACATTTCATTCATGGTGCTTTCCGTAAAACGCTTGCTAAGTACGATGTCAATCATAGAATTGCATCTCCCTATCATCCTCAGTCCAGTGGTCAAGTAGAGCTAAGCAATAGAGAGATTAAACTAATTCTGCGAAAGACTGTCAATAGATCTAGAAATAATTGGTCTAAGAATCTTGATGATGCACTGTGGGCTTATAGAACTGCTTATAATAATCCCATGGGCATGTCTCCGTACAAAATGGTTTACGGTAAAGACTGTCATTTACCTCTTCAGCTAGAGCATAAGGCTTATTGGGCAATCAAAGAGCTCATATTTGATTTCAAACTTGCTGGTGACAAAAGGTTATTTGATATTAGCTCACTTGATGAATGGAGAGCTCAGGCATATGAAAATGCCAAGTTGTTCAAAGAGAAAGTTAAGAGGTGGCATGATAAAAGGATACAAAAACGTGAGTTCAATGTAGGTGATTATGTCTTGCTAAAAAATTCTCGTTTAAGATTTTTTGCAGGCAAGCTTCTCTCTAAATGGGAAGGTCCTTACATTGTTGAGGAAGTATATCGTTTCGGTGCCATCAAGATCAACAACACGAAAGGTAAGTTTTCGAGAGTGGTAAATGGGCAAAGAATCAAGAATTATATATCACGTACTCCCATAAATGTTGAGAGCAATGCTATTAATATCATAACTCCGAAGGAGTACATAAGGGATATTTATCAGCCTGTTTCAGACTCCAAAAACGAAGAGGTATGTGATTCGGTAAGTAAACTGACTCCAAAACTTTTCCAGTAGGAAATTTTCTCTATTTTGGAATTTTTAGAAAATTAGAAAAATTTAAAGTAGCCCAGAAAGTGCACGAGGAGGCGACAAGCCTGCTAGGCGTGGCCTACCCCTGGTCGCGCCTAGGGGGCTTGTGGGCACCTCGTGTGCCTCCCGGACTCCGTTTTCTTGCGGAGTACTCCTTCTGGTCAGGAAAAATTCATTATATATTCTCCCGAAAGGTCTGACCCGCGTATCACGCAATTATCCTCTGTTTTTGTTTCGAGCATGTTTCTGCCACAGGTTTAGAGCAAGATATTGTCTTAGGAATATGTAGGGGAGAACGATCTCCCTCATGTCTATGAAGAAGTAAATGCTGATCTGAAAAGAATGGAGGTCATGGAGGCCAAGGAAAGGCTACCTGAAGAAACTAAGGGCAAAAGTAAGGACAAGAATCCGGCGTTGGACGAAGCGCAATCTGTACTGAACAAGGAAGAAGCTGAGGAAGAGGATTTTCTTCAACCCTACCTCCACCTTTTACCTCCATCCTTTATCAAGCTCTGGAGGTTATGTGAAATAACTCGTGTTCGTAATACTTATCTCACTCGTGAAGTTTTTTTGCTGGATAAACATATCACAGAGCTCCAAGGTATAAATCAAAGATTGATGGGCCTCTTGGAATCAAAAGACAAGACAGCTCCACCACCATCACCTTCGAAGGAAGACAACTAAGCACGGGTATGGGAAATCCCCTTGCCTTGTGCCAATCTTGGGGGAGTTGCCCCGGTATCGTATCACCATCTTTTGCCTTTACCTTTTCTTAGTTCGATCCTTTTTGGTTTTATCTTTCTCTAGTAGAATAAAGTTCTTAGTGTTCTAGGCTTGAGTTTTGCTTTGTGTCACCCCCGATGTATTTGAGCTTGTGAGTCATATAATAAAGAGTCTTTTAGTTAAGGGCCTTGCTTCATGCCATGATCTAAAGAAAAGAATGATAAAAGAACAAAAGCATGAAATATGATGTAATGATCTTATGGGAAGTGATGACCTCACAAATAAAAAGAATGTTGATCAAAAGTTGTTGTGGGTGGACAAACGTAGACCTTGGTCATTGTTGCCATTAATAGGAAGTGATAAAGAAGGAGAGGTTCACATATAAATATATCATATTTGACACCATCTACGATTGTGAACACTCATTAAACTATTACATGCTGAGAAGTAGATGTTGCACAAGGAAGACAACATAATGAATTATGTTTCCTTGGTTCCGAACAATGTTATATGACTAGAGATCCCTTAGCATGTGACGCTTGCTTCCACCTCATATCAGCCAAAACTTCCGCACTAAGTAGAGATACTACTTGTGCATCCATAAACCTTCAACCCAGTTTTGCCATGAGAGTCCACCATACCTACATATGGATTGAATAAGATCCCTCAAGCAAGTTGTCAACGATGCAAGCAATAAAAATTGCTCCCTAAATATGTATGATCTATTAGTGTGTGGAAAATAAGCTTTGTACGAACCTGTGATGAGGAAGACATAAAAGCAACAGACAACATAATAAAGTTCTTTATCACAGGAGGCAATATAAAGTGACGTTCCTCCACACTAAGAGGCCACACATCCAAACCTCAAAAGCGCATGACAACCTCTGCTCCCCTCTGCGAAGGGCCTATCATGTACCTTTATTTTTTGTCCTTACAAGTGTCGTGGTGATCGACACAAATTCCTTATTTCGCCTATATCTTGGCTAACGTCATATGCTAGGGAAATATCTATATTCATATGTCAACTTGGAAGTAAGTATTCATGAATTATTACTGTTGACATTACCCTTGAGGTAAGTAGTTGGGAGGCGAAACTATAAACCCCTATCTTTCTCTGTGTTCAACTGAAACTTTGATCTCATGAGTACCACGTGAGTTTCAGCAATTGTAGAAGACTAAAAGATGATTGAGTATGTGGCTTTGCTTTACAAGCTCTTACTTGACTCTTTCCGATGTTATGATAAATTGCCATTGTTTCAATGACTAAAGGCTATTGGTTGTCAATTCTCATTAAGTTTCTTGATCCATACTTTACTTTGTGATGGAATTATCACTTTAGTATAAGAGATTATATGATGATATTGTTGTTATGATTATGATCATGATGCCTACATGTCCATATCTTGTTTTGTCGACACCTCTATCTCTAAACATGTGGGCATATTTATTGAACTCGGCTTCCGCTTGAGGATAAGCGATGTCTAATCTTGGGGGAGTTGATACGTCCATTTTGCATCATGCTTTTATGTTGATATTTATCGCTTTATGGGCTGTTATTACACTTCACGGTACACTACTTATGCCTTTTCTCTCTTATTTTACAAGGTTTACATGAAGAGTGAGAATGTCGGCAGCTAGATTCTGTCCTGAAAAAGGAGCAAGTTTGAGATACCTATTCTACGCAACTCCAAAAGCCGTGAAAATCAACGAGGAATAATTTTGGAATTTATAAAAAATACTGGGCGGAAGAAGTACCACAGGGGAGCCACCAGGAGTGCATAAGCCTACTAGGCGCGGCCTACCCCCTTGGCCGCGCCTAGGGGGCTTGTGGGCTCCCTGTTGGCTCTCTGGCTCCCATCTTTTGCTATAAGGAGGGTTTCGTTCCAGAAAAAATCAGGAGGAGGCTTTCGCGAGGAATCGCTGCCGCCACGAGGCGGAACTTGAGCAGAACCAATCTAGAGCTCCGGCTGGGTCGTCCTGCCGGGGAAAGTTCCGTCCCGGAGGGGGAAATCGTCGCCATCGTCATCACCAACACTCCTCTCATCGGAGGGGACTCATCACCATCAACATCTTCATCAGCACCATATCATCTCCAAACCCTAGTTCATCTCTTGTAACCAATCTCCGTCTCGCGACTCCGATTGGTACTTGTAAGGTTGCTAGTAGTGTTAATTACTCTTTGTAGTTGATGCTATTTGGATCTCGGTGGAAGATTATATGTTCAGATCCTTGATGCTATTCAATACCTATCTGGTCATGAACATAATTATGCTTTGTGAGTAGTCACTTTTTATCGTGAGGACATGGGATAAGTCATGCTATAAGTAGTCATGTGAATTTGGTATTCGTTTGATATTTTGATGCGTTGTATGTTGTTTTTCCTCTAGTGGTGTTATGTGAATGTTGACTACATAAAACTTTGCCATTATTTGGTCCTAGAGGAAGGCATTGGGAAGTAGTAAGTCGATGATGGGTTGCTAGAGTGACAGAAGCTTAAACCCTAGTTTATGCGTTGCTTCGTAAGGGGCTGATTTGGATCCACTAGTTTAATGCTATGGTTAGACTTTGTCTTAATTCTTCTTTCATAGTTGCGGATGCTTGCGGGAGGGGTTAATAATAAGTGGGAGGTCTTTCCAAGTAAGGGCAGCACCCAAACACCGGTCCACCCACATATCAAACTATCAAAGTAGCGAACGCGAATCATATGAACATGATGAAAACTAGCTTGACAGAAATTCCCTTGTGTCCTCGGGAGCACTTTACCTCCTATAAGAGTTTTTCCAGGCTTGTCCCTTGCTAAAAAAGGGATTGGGGCACTTTGTTGCACCGTTGTTACTATTGTTACTTGCTACTTGCTGCGAATCATCTTATCACACAACTATCTGTTACCGGTAATTTCAGTGCTTGCAGAGAATACCTTGCTGAAAACCACTTGTCAGATCCTTCTGCTCCTCGTTGGGTTCGACACACTTACTTATCGAAAAGTCTACGATAGATCCCCTACACTTGTGGGTCATCATGGATGCACCGATCACATGACCGGAGATAAAGACATGATTTCATGAGATCACGCCAAACCATGGACAACGAAGGTATGTGACTTTTGGGGGCAACTCCAAGGATAAGGTACTTGGCCTTGGTAAGGTGGCCATATCTTATGATAGTTCTATTCAAATTGTCATGCTTGTTGAGTCCCTTGGCTACAATCTTCTTTATGTATCTAAACTACCATACTTTGTTGTCAATGTGCTATTTACGAAAGTTGACTGCCAAGTGTTTTTTCAAGATAATCGTAACATGGTATTTACTGGATTCCATAGAGGTGATATATACATTGTTGATTTCACTAAAAGATCCAAACGCCGTACATGTATTATTGCAAAATCTTCTAAAGGTTACATATGGCATCGAAGGTTAGGACATGTTTGTATGCGTAATATAGACAAGCTCATCAAAGGTGGTCATATTCTTGGTGTTAAAGATGTTATCTTTGACAAAGATAAACTTTGTTGTGATTGTCAAGCAGGAAAACAAGTCGGTGGAAGTCATCCCGTGAATAACATCATGACTACTAGAAGGCCACTCGAGCTGCTTCACAAGGATCTCTTTGGTCCCAACGCTTACAAGAACCTCGGTGGAAATTGTATTGGTATAGTTATTGTTGATGATTTTTCCAGATTTACGTTTGTATTCTTTCTTGATGACAAGTCGTAGGTACAAAAGTTCTTCAAGAACTTCGCTCGGAAATCTCAAAATAAGTTTGAATTGAAGATCAAGAAAGTTTGGAGCGACAATGGATTGAAGTTCAAGAACACAAATGTGGATACTTATCTTGACGAAGAGGGTATCTCATGTGAGTTCTCGGCAACATTCACACCTCAACAAAATGGCGTTGTTGAGACGAAGATCAGGACTCCCATAGTGTTGGATAGAATGATGCTTGATGAATACAAGACACAACGACACTTTTGGGCAGAAGTCGTGGAAACAATTTGTCATGCCACAAACCGACTGTACTTACACAAGCTTCTTAGGAAAAGGGCATACGAGCTACTCACCGGTAACAAAACCCAATTGGGTACTTTCGAGTATTCAGCTCTAAGTGCTACATTCTTGATAAGCATCGTTGTTCTGAATTTGCTCCTAAATCTCATGAAGGTTTCCTAATTGGTTATAGATCAAACTCTCACACTTGCCGTGTGTACAACAACTTGACTCGAAAAGTTGAAGAGACAGTAGATGTGAAGTTTGAAGAATCCAATGCTTCGCAAGTCCAACAATTGCCAAATGATGTAGGAGATAAGGAACCTTTGGAAGCCATCCAAGACTTGTCCATCGGTAAGATTCGTCACATGGAGGTGAACGAAAGTACTTCATCAACATAAGCGGAAGCCCCTACTTCGCGCCAAGGCGAACGACAAAATGACATGGAGGCATCCACAAGTGGTACACGACATGATGCAGAGGAGGAAGAAGTACAGCATGATGAACCACCTAAACCTTCTTCACCACCACCTCAAGGAGATTACACCTTCAATGACAACGAAGAAGAAGAATAGGATGAGGAAGCTCCACCATCCAACAATAAAAGGCTATCATGAGTTCGAGAAAGAGTCGACAAGTATCATCCGCTGAATCAAATCTTCTGTGACATACAAACCGGGAGAATTACTCGCTCTAAAACTCGTTTAACTAACTTTTGTGATCATTACTCATTTATCTCTAGCATTGAGCCTATGAAGATAGAAGAAGCACCTCAAGACACGGATAGGGTGAATGCCATGCATGACGAGCTGCACAACATCGAGAGGAATGAAGTGTGGACATTCTTGGAAAATCTCAAGGAACAGCACAACATCATTGGTACAAAATGGGTGTTTAGGGACAAGCAAGATGAAGATGGTAAAGTTGTACGCAACAAAGGGCGTCTCGTAGCCCAAGGATACACACAGGCCGAAGGTAGACTACGGTGATATTGTTGGGGAACATAGTAATTTCAAAAAAAAACCTACATCACACAAGGATCTATCTAGGAGAAACCAGCAACGAGTAATGGGGTAGAGCATCTTCATACCTTTGAAGATCACTAAGCGGAAGTGTTACTATGAATGCGGTCGATGGAATCGTACTCGCAGCGATTAAGATCGCGGTGGATTCCGTTCTAAGTGCCAACAACGACACCTCCATGTTCAACACACATTCAGAACGATGACTTCTCCAACGCCTTGATCCAGCAAGGAGGAAGGAGAGGTTGAGGGAGAGCTCCGGCAGCACGACGGCGTAGTGACGGTGGAGTTGCGTCGTACTCCGGCACGGCCTCGCCAAGCTCTACGGAGGACGAGGAGGACGAGGAGGGCTGCGCCATTGAGGTGGAAAACTTCTGTTCTTTGCAGCCCTAAAACCCCACATATATATATAGGGCAAGGGAGGAGGAGGGCCGGCCACCCCTAGGGAAACCCTAGGAGGTGCAGTGGCCAAGATTGGGAGGAGGGGCGGCGCCCTAGGGTGGCCTTGGAGCCCAAGGCAACTCCTCCACGCCTAGGGTTTGTCTCCCTCCACCCCTTGCTACGCCTTGGGACCTTAGTGGTGGCACACCAGCCCACCTAGGGGCTGGTTCCCATCCACTTTTGGCCCATGATGCCTCTTGGGGCTGGTGGCCCCTCCCGGTGGACCCCTGAAACCCTTCCAGTAGTCCCGGTACATTACCGGTGACGCTCGAAACACTTTCGGCGATCAAATCCTCACTTCCTATATAAGAATCTTTACATCCAGACTATTTCGGAACTCCTCGTGACATCCGACATCTCATCCAGGACTCCGAACATCCTTTGGTAACCACATACACTATTCCCATACGACCCTAGCATCATCGAACCTTAAGTGTGTAGACCCTACGAGTTCCGGAAGCATGCAGACATGATCGGGACAGCTCTCCGGTCAATAACCAACAACAGGATCTGGATATCCATCTTGGTTCCCACATGTTCCACGATGATCTCCTCGGATGAACCATGATGTCGGGGATTCAATCAATCCCGTATGCAATTCCCTTTGACTACTGGTATGATACTTGCGCAAGATTGGATCATCGGTATCCCTATACCTTGTTCAATCTCGTTACCGGCAAGTCTCTTTACTCGTTCTATAACACATCATCCCGTGGCTAACTCCTTAGTCACATTGAGCTCATTACGATGATGTTTTACCGTGTGGGCCCACAGATACCTCTCCGTCACACGGCGTGACAAATCCAGTCTCGATTCGTAACAACCCGACAGACACTTTCGGAGATACCCGTGGTGCACCTTTATAATCACCCAGTTACGTTGTGACGTTTGATGCACCCAAAGCACTCTTACGGTATCCAGGAGTTGCACAATATCATGGTCTAAGGAAATGATACTTGACACTAGAAAAGCTTTAGCAGACGAACAACACGATCTATTGATATGCTTAGGATTGGGTCTTGTCCATCACATCATTCTCCTAATGATGTGATCCCATTATCAATGACATCCAATGTCCATGATCACAAAACCATGATCATCTATTGATCAACGAGCTAGCCAACTAGAGGCTCACTAGGGACACATTGTGATCTATATATTCACACATGTATTAAGGTTTCCGGTTAATACAATTATAGCATGAATAATAGACAATTATCATGAACTGGAAAAATAATAGTAACCACTTTCTTATTCCCTCTAGGGCATATTTCCAACACTATCCCACTTGCACTAGAGTCAATAATATAGTTACATTGTGATGAATCCAACACCCATAGAGTTCTGGTGCTGATCATGTTTCGCTCGTGGAAGAGGTTTTGTGAACGGATCTGCGACATTCAAATATGTATGTACTTTAAAAATATCTATATCACCTTCCTGAATGTAATCATGGATGGAGTTGAAGCGGCGCTTGATGTGCTTGGTCTTCCTGTGAAACCTGGGCTCCTTGGCTATGGCAATAGCTCCACTGTTGTCACAAAAGAGAGTCATCGGGCCCGACGCATTGGGAATCACTCCTAGGTCGGCGATGAATGCTACGGCTCAAACAACAGCGCCAGAAATTGACACGTTGACGGAGACTTGCTTGCGTTGGTTTTCCCTTGAAGAGGAAAGGGTGATGCAGCATAGGAGCAGTAAGTATTTCCCACAGTTTGAGACCCAAGGTATCAATCCAGTAGGAGAATCTCGTCAAGTCCAGAGTACCTGGGCAAACACAAAATAGCTTGCACCCAACGCTATAAAGGGGTTGTCAATCCCTTCAAGATTGATTGCAAAGTGAGATCTGAAGGCGGAAAGTGCAACGAAGTAAGAAGTGTAAGGCTGAAAATATGGTGTGGAGTAGACCTTGGGGCCATAGTGTTCACTAGAGGCTTCTCTCAAAATAGCAAGTATTACGGTGGGTGAACAAATTACTGTCGAGCAATTGATAGAACCGCGCAAATTCATGACGATATCTAAGGAAATTATCATACATATAGGCATCACGTCCGAGACAAGTAGACCGATACTTTCTGCATCTACTACTATTACTCCACACGTCGACCGCTATCCAGCATGCATCTAGTGTATTGAGTTCATGACAAACAGAGTAACGCCTTAAGCAAGATGACATGATGTAGAGGGATAATCTCAAACCAATGATGACAACCCCATCTTTTTGCCCTTGATGGCAACAACACGATGCGTGCCTCGCTACCCCTTCTGTCACTGGGTGAGGTCACCGCATGGTATGAACCGAAAACCAAGCACTTCTCCCATTGCAAGAATCATAGATCTAGTTGGCCAAACAAAACCCACAACTCGAAGAGAATTACAAGGATATGGAATCATGCATAAGAGAGATCAGAAGAACCTCAAATAAGATTCATAGATAATCTGATCATAAATCCACAATTCATCGGATCTCGACAAACACACCACAAAAGAAGATTACGTTGGATAGATCTCCATGAAGATCATGGAGAACTTTGTATTGAAGATCCAAGAGAGAGAAGAAGCCGTCTAGTTACTAGCTATGGACCCGTAGGTCTATGGTGAACTACTCATGCATCATCGGAGAGGTCATGGTGTTGATGAACAAGCGCTCTGTGTCCGAATCCCCCTTCGGCAGGGCACCAGAGCGTGCCCCAGATGGGATCTTGCGGAGACAGAAGCTTGCGGCGATGGAAAAGTACATTCGATGATCTCCTGATTTTTTATGGATTCTTAGGGAATATATAGGAGCAAAACCTAGGGCAAAGGAGCCTCAGGGAGCCCACAAGCGAGGGGCCGCGGCCCCCCTGGCCGCGCAATGAGGGCTTGTGGGGTCCCTGGTGGCCCCCTGCCCCGATTTTCCGGCTTCCTGATCTTTTTCTGTTCCGGAAAGAATATTTTTGGCATTTTCATTCTGTTTGGACTCCGTTCGAAATCCTCCTCTGAAAGGGGTCAAAAACATGGAAAAAACAGGAACTGGCTCTTGGCACTGAGTTAATAAGTAAGTCCCAAAAAATATATAAAAGGCATGCAAAACATCCGTAGTTTGACAAGATAATAGCATGAAACCATCAAAAATTATAGATACGTTGGAGACGTATCAATGAACTCCTTCATCCAGATCCCTTCCTGTGCTGCTTCTGAAGCAGCTATGTACTCCGCTTCACATGTAGATGCCGCCATGACACTTTGCTTGCAACTGCACTAGCTCACTGTCCCACCATTCAACACATACACGTATCCGGTTTGTGACTTGGAGTCATCCGTATGTGTGTCGAAGCTAGCATCGGCGTAACCTTTTACGACGAGCTCTTCAGCACCTCCATAAACAAGAAACATATCTTTAGTCCTTTTCAGGTACTTAGGAATATTGTTGACCGCTATCCAGTGTTCCATACCGAGTTCACTTTGGTACCTCCCTACAAAACTTATGGCAAGGTTCACATCAGGTCTGCTACACAGCATGGCATACATAATAGAGCCTATGGCTGAAGCATAGGGGATGGTAGTCATCTTTTCTCAATCTTCTGTCATGGTCGGGCATTGAGTCTTACTCAATCTCACACCTTGTAATAGAGGCACGAACTCCGTCTTAGCCTTTTCCATATTGAACGTCTTCAATATCTTGTCAAGGTATGTACCTTGTGAAAGACCTATGAGACATCTCGATCTATCTCTATAGATCTTGATGCCTACTATGTAAGCAGCTTCTCCAAGGTCCTTCATTGCAAAACACTTATTCAAATAGGCATTTACGCTTTCCAAAAGTTCTATATCATTTCCCATCAACAATATGTCATCCACATATAATATGAGAAATGCTAAAGAGCTCCCACTCACTTTCTTGTAAATACAGACTTCTCCATATGTCTGTACAAATCCAAACGCTTTAATCACCTCATTAAAGTGAATGTTCCAACTCCGAGATGGTTGCACCAGCCCATAGATGGAGCGTTGAAGCTTGCATACCTTGTAAGCATTTTTAGGATCGACAAAACCTTTCGGCTGCATCATATAGAATTCTTCCTTAAGGAAATCGTCAAGGAATGTTGTTTTGACGTCCATTTGCTAGATCTCATAATCATAAAATGCGGCAATTGCTAACATGATTCGGACGGACTTCGGCATTGCTACGGGTGATAAAGTCTCATCGTAGTCAACTCCTTGAACTTGTCGATAACCCTTAGCGACAAGTCGAGGCTTATAGATGGTCACATTACCATCCGCGTCAGTCTTCTTCTTGAAGATCCATTTATTTTCTATAGCTCCCCGATCATCGGGCAAGTCTACCAAAGTCCATACTTTGTTCTCATACATGGATCCTATCTCCGATTTCATGGCCTCGAGCCATTTGTTGGAATCCGGGCCCGCCATCGCTTCTGCATAGTTTGAAGGTTCACCGTTGTCTAACAACATGATTTCCATGTCAGGATTTTCGTACCACTCCGGTGCGGATCGTGTCCTTGTGGACCTTCGAGGTTCAATAGTAACTTGATCCGAAGTTTCATGATCATCGTCATTAACTTCTTCTCTAGCCGGTGTAGGCACCTCAGAAACATTTTCTTGTGTTGTGCTATTCTCCGGTTCGAGAGGAGGTACAATTACCTCATCAAGTTCTATTTTCCTCCCACTTACGTCTTTCAAGAGAAACTCTTTCTCTAGAAAGTATCTATTCTTGGCAATAAAGATATTTCCTTCGGATCTGAGATAGAAGGTATACCCAATAGTTTCCTTTGGGTATCCTATGAAGATGCATTTTTCTGCTTTGGGTTCGAGCTTCTCTGGTTGAAGTTCCTTCACATAAGCATCGCAGCCCCAAACTTTTAGAAATGAAAACTTAGGTTTCTGGCCAAACCATAATTCATACGTTGTCGTATCAACGGATTTAGATGGTGCCCTATTTAAAGTGAATGCGGCAGTTTCCAATGCATATCCCCAAAATGATAGTGGTAAATCGGTAAGAGACATCATAGATCGCACCATATCCAATAAAGTGCGATTACAATGTTCAGACACACTGTTACGCTGCGGGGTGCCAGGCGGCATGAGTTGTGAAACAATTCCACATTTCCTTAAGTGCATGCCAAACTCGTGACTCAAATATTCTCCTCCACGATCAGATCGTAGGAACTTCATTTTCTGCTCACGCTGATTCTCCAACTCACTCTAAAATTCCTTGAACCTTTCAAAGGTTTGAGACTTGTGCTTTATTAAGTAGACATAACCATATCTTCTTAAATCATCAATGAGGGTGAGAACATAACGATGGCCACCGCGAGCCTCAACGATCATTGGACCGCATACATCGGTATGTATTATTTCCAATAAGCTAGTTGCTCGTTCCATTGTTCCGGAGAACGGAGTCTTGGTCATCTTGCTCATGAGGCACGATTCGCATTTGTCAAATGATTCAAAATCAAGAGACTCCAAAAGTCCATCTGTACGGAGTTTCTTCATGCGCTTGACACCGATATGACCAAGGCGACAGTGCCACAAATATATGGGACTATCATTATCAACCTTACATCTTTTGGTTCTAACACTATGAATATGTAAATAATAAACCATTGACCAGCGGGGCATGACCATAAAATATACCACTCACATAAATAGAACAACCATTATTCTCAGATTTAAATGAGTAGCCATCTTGCATCAAGCGAGATCCTGATACAATGTTCATGCTCAAAGCTGGTACTAAATAAGAATTATTAAGGTTTAAAACTAATCCCGAAGGTAGATGTAGAGGTAGCGTGCCGACAGTGATCACATCGACCTTGGAACCATTTCGATGTGCATCGTCACCTCGTCCTTAGCCAACCTACGCTTGTTCCGCATTTCCTGCTTTGAGTTGCAAATGTGAGCAACAACACGGGTATCAAATACCCAGGAGCTACTACGAGCGCCGGTAATGTACACATCAGTAACATGTATATCATATATACCTTGGACGTTGTTGGCCTTCTTATCCGCTAAGTACTTGGGGCAGTTCCGCTTCCAGTGACCGGTTCCCTTGGAATAATAGCACTCAGTCTCGGGCTTGGGTCCTTTCTTTGGCTTCTTCTAGTCAACTGGTTTACCGGGCGTGGCACCTGCTTTTCCGTCTTTCTTGAAGTTCTTTTTACCCTTGCCTTTCTTGAAACTGGTGGTCTTATTCATCATCAACACTTGATGTTCTTTCTTGATTTCCACCTCTGCTGATTTCAGCATTGAATACAACTCCGGAATGGTTTTCTCCATCCCTTGCATGTTGTAGTTCATCACAATGCCCTTAAAGCTAGGTAGATGTGACTGGAGGATTCTGTCAATGACCGCGTCATCCGGAAGTTCAACTCCCAGCTGAATTAATCGGTTGTGCAACTCAAACATTCTGAGTATGTGCTCCTTGATAGAACTATTCTCCTCCATATTACAGCTGAAGAACTTGTCGGAGACTTGATATCTCTCGACCCGGGAATGAGCTTGAAAAACTAGTTTCAGCTCCTCGAACATCTCATATGGTCCATGTTGCTCAAAACGCCTTTGGAGCCCCGGTTCTAAACTGTGAAGCATGCCACACTGAACCATAGAGTGGTCATCACTCCGTGACTGCCAGGCGTTCCTAACGTCCTGGGATGACACGGGAGCGAGAGGGTTACCTTGCGGCGCATCGAGGACACCTGCCTTCTTGTAAGCCATGAGGATGAGCTTTAAGTTACAAGCCCAGTACGCATAGTTGCTATCATCGTTTTTCAGCTTGGTTTTCTCTAGGAACGCGTTGAATTTGAGTGGAACATTTGCGTTCGCCATTGGATCTACAATATTTGTAAAGATAATTTTATACTGTGTTCATTATAATTAAGTTCATCTACTCAACTTACATAATGAACTCCCACTTAGATAGGCATCCCTCTAGTCATCCAAGTGATACATCATCCACATCGACTAGCCCGTGTCCGATCATCACATGAGACGGACTAGTCATCAATGGTGAGCATCTCCATGCTGATCATATCATCCATACGACTCATGTTCGACCTTCCGTTCTCTCGTATTCCGAGGCCATGTCTATACATGCTAGGCTCGTCGAGTCAACCTAAGTGTTCTGCGTGTGTAAATATGGCTTACACCCGTTGTATTCGAGCATTAGAATCTATCGCACCCGATCATCACGAGGTGCTTCGAGACAATGATCCTTCGCAACAGTGCACACTTAGGGGAATACTTATCTCGAAATTTTAATGAGCGA
This sequence comes from Hordeum vulgare subsp. vulgare, assembly GCF_904849725.1. Classification (NCBI taxonomy): domain Eukaryota; kingdom Viridiplantae; phylum Streptophyta; class Magnoliopsida; order Poales; family Poaceae; genus Hordeum; species Hordeum vulgare. The sequence continues at coordinate 221,061,070 of NC_058524.1, read as the reverse complement.
TCATCTTATCTTTGCTACCGTCGTTCTAAGCAATAAGATGTAAAACATGATAAACATCACATGCAATCATATAGTGACATGATATGGCCATTATCATCTTGCTCCTTTGATCTCCATCTTCAGGGCACGCATGATCATCATTGTCACCGACATGACACCATGATCTCCATCATTGTGTCTTTGCAAAGTCGTCTTGCCAACTATTACTTCTACTACTATAGATAAGTGTTAGCAATGAAGTAAAGTAATCACATGGCATTGCATCTCATACAATAAATTAAGACAACTCCTATGGCTCCTGCCGGTTGTCATGCTCATCGACATGCAAGTCATGAATCCTATTAAAAGAACATGATCAATCTCATACATCGCATATGTAACATCACATCCTTTTGGCCATATCACATAACATGGCATACCCTCCAAAAACAAGTTAGACATCCTCTAATTGCTGTTGCAAGTTTTACATGGCACATTTGGGTTTCTAGCATGATCGCTTCGTACATACATGACAACCACAACATTGATATGCCAATGCTATTTACCCTTCATAAGGACCCTTTTCATCGAATCCAATTCGACTAAAGTGGGAGAAACAGACACCCGCTAGCCACCTTATGCACCAAGTGCATGTCAGTCGGTGGAACCTGTCTCATGTAAGCGTACGTGTAAGGTCAGTCCGGGCCGCTTCATCCCACAATACCGCCAAAAAAAGATAAGACTAGTAACGGCAAGCAATTCACAAAATCATCGCCCACAAGTTTTGTGGTCTACTCGTGCATAGAATCTACGCATAGAACCTGGCTCAGATGCCACTGTTGGGGAACGTAGTAATTTCAAAAATATTCCTACGTCACACAAGGACCTATCTAGGAGAAACCAACAACGAGTAATGGGATACAACATCTTCATACCTTTGAAGATCGGGAAGCGGAAGCGTTACTATGAACGCGGTCGATGGAGTCATACTCGCAGCGATTCAGATCGTGGTGGATTCCGATCTAAGCGCCGAACAATGGCACCTCCTTGATCCAGCAAGGAGGAAGGAGAGGTTGAGGGAGAGCTCCAGCAGCATGAAAGCATGGTGACGGTGGAGATGCGTGGTACTCCGGCAGGGCTTCACCAAGCTCTACGGAGGACGAGGAAGAGGAGGAGTAGGGCTGCACCGTGGAGGTGGAAAACTTGTGTTCTTTGCAGCCCCAAAACCCCACATATATATAGGGGAAGGAGAAAGAGGGCTGGCCAACCTTAGGAAAATCCTAGGAGGTGCGGCGGCCAAGATGGGGAGGAGGGGCGGCGCCCTAGGGTGGCCTTGGATCCCAAGGCAGCCCCTCCATGCCTAGGGTTTGGCCCCCTCCACCCCTTGTTGCGCCTTTTAGACCTTATTGGTGGCACACCAGCCCACCTAGGGGTTGGTTCCCATCCAATTTTGGCCCATGATGCGTGTTGGGGCTGGTGGCCCCTCCTGGTGGACCCCCCGGAACCCTTCCGGTAGTCCCGGTACATTACCGGTGACGCCCGAAACACTTTCGGCCATCAAATCTGCACTTCCTATATATGAATCTTTACCTCCGGACCATTCCAGAACTACTCGTGATGTCCATAATCTCATCCAAGACTCCGAAGAACCTTTGGTAACCACGTACACTATTCCCATATAACCCTAGCGTCATCGAACCTTAAGTGTGTAGACCCTACGGGTTCGGGAAACATGCAGACATGACCGAGACACCTCTCCGGTTAATAACCAGTAGGCGGATCTGGATATCCATGTTGGTTCCCACATGTTCCACGATGATCTCATTGGATGAGCCACAGTGTCGGGGATTCAATCAATCCCGTATGCAATTCCCTATGTCTACCGGTATGATACTTGCCGGAGATTCGATTATCGGTATCCCTATACCTTGTTCAAGCTCACTACCGGCAAGTCTCTTTACTCGTTCCGTAACACATCATCCCGTGGCTAACTCCTTAGTCACATTGAGCTCATTACGATGATGCTTTACCGAGTGGGCCCAAATATACCTCTCCGTCACAAGGAGTGACAAATCCCAGTCTCGATTCGTACCAACCCAACAAACACTTTCGGAGATACCCGTAGTGCACCTTTATAATCACCATGTTACATTGTGATGTTTGATGCACCCAAAGAACTCTTACGATATCCGGGAGTTGCACAATCTCATGGTCTAAGGAAATGATACTTGACATTTGAAAAGCTTTAGCACACGAAAAACACGATCTAGTGCTATGCTTAGGATTGGGTCTTGTCCATCACATAATTCTCCTAATGATGTGATCCTATTATCAATGACATCCAATGTCCATGATTAGGAAACCATGATCATCTATTGATCAATGAGCTAGCCAACTAGAGTCTCACTAGGGACACATTGTGATCTATATATTCACACATGTATTAAGGTTTCCGGTTAATACAATTATAGCATGAATAATAGACAACTATCATGAATTGGAAATATAATAATAACCACTTTATTATTTCCTCTAGGGCATATTTCCAACAGATACATATGCCCCCGTTGCTAGACTTGAATCCATTTGCATTCTTCTCGCTTATGTCAATCACCATGATATCACTCTTTACCAAATGAAAACAAAAGTGCTTTTATAAACGATGAAATTGAGGAGGAAGTTTATGTCAAACAACCTCCCAGCTTTGTGAACCCTAAGAAACCTAATCATGTTTATAAACTTCGTAAAGCTTTATATGGTCTTAAACAAGCCCCTCAATCTTGGTGCAAATGCCTAATGAAGTTTCTTGTTGAAAAGGGTTTTGAGATTAGTAAAATTGATCCAACCTTATTCATTAAAAGAGTTAATGGAGAACTATTTGTGTGCCAAATATATGTGGATGATATTATCTTTAGTTCTACTAACTCACATTTTAGTGGGAAGTTTGGAAGGTTGATGTTCGAGAAGTATGAGATGTCCATGATGTGTGAACTAAAATTATTCCTTGGTTTTCCAATCAAACAAACGAGAGAAGGTACTTTTGTCTCTCAAACCAAGTACACCATGGACTTAATCAAGAAATTCAACATGCAAGAGTGCAAAGGTATGAAAACTCCCATGCCTACTAGTGGACATGTTAATCTTACCAAGGAGGACAACACAGTTGATCAAAAGGTTTAGCGATCAATGATTGTTCATTGGTATATCTATGTGCCTCCCTTCCTTATATCATGTTGAGTGTTTTCATGTGTGGCCGATATCAAGGGGCACCCAAGGAGTGTCATCTAAAGGTTGTGAAAAGAACTGTAAGATACTTGATACATACACCAAACATTGGCATATGGTATCTGATGACCCACAAGTATAGGGGATCAATCGTAGTCCTTTCGATAAGTAAGAGTGTCGAACCCAACGAGGAGCAGAAGGATCTGACAAGTGGTTTTCATCAAGGTAAAATCTGCACGCACTATAATTGTCGGTAACAAGTGATTGTGTGGTGAGATGATCCGCAGCAAGCAACAAGTAACAAAAGTAGCAACGGTGCAGCAAAGTGGCCCAATACCTTTTGTAGCAAGGGACAAGCATGGAAAAGTCTTATAGGAGGAAAAACGCTCCCGAGGACTCGCGGGAATTTCTGTCATGCTAGTTTCATCATGTTCATATGATTCGCGTTAGTTACTTTGATAGTTTGATATGTGGGTGGACCGGCGCTTGGGTACTGCCCTTACTTGGACAAGCATCCCACTTATGATTAACCCCTCTCGCAAGCATCCGCAACTACGAAAGAAGAATTAAGAGAAAGTCTAACCATAGCATTAAACTAGTGGATCCAAATCAGCCCCTTGCAAAGCAACGCATAAACTAGGGTTTAAGCTTCTGTCACTCTAGCAACCCATCATCTACTTACTACTTCCCAATGCCTTCCTCTAGGACCAAATAATGGTGAAGTGCTATGTAGTCGACGTTCACATAACACCACTAGAAGAAACACAACATACAACACATCAAAATACCGAACGAATACCAAATTCACATGACTACTATTAGCATAACTTATCCCATGTCGTCAGGAACAAAACTAACTACTCACAAAGCATAATCATAATCATCATCAGAGAGGTAATGAGTAGCATCAAGGATCTGAAGATAAACTCTTCCACCAAATAATCCAACTAGCATCAACTACAAAGAGTAATCAACACTACTAGCAACCTTACAAGTACCAATCGGAGTCGCGAGACGGAGATTGGTTACAAGTGATGAACTACGGTTTCGAGATGAGATGGTGTTGATGAAGATGTTGATGATGACGAGTCCCCTCCGATGAGAGGAGTGTTGGTGATGACGATGGTGATGATTTCCCCCTGCGGGAGGGAAGTTTCCCCGGCAGGATCGTCCTGCCTGAACTCTAGATTGGTTCTACTCAAGTTCCGCCTCGTGGCGGCGGCGAAACCACGAAAAAGCTCCTCCTTGATTTTTTTTCCTGGACGAAACCCTCCATATAGCAAAAGAGGGGGGGCTAGTGGGCCAGTGGGCTGCCTACAAGCCCCCATGGCGCGGCCTGGGGGGGGTGGCCGCGTCGTGCAGGCTTGTGGGCACCCCCTGGTGCCCCTCTGGCACTTCTTTGGCCCAGTATTTTTGATAAATCGGAAAAAAAATCCCCGTTTATTTTCACGGGGTTTGGAGTTGCGCAGAATAGGTATCTCAACTTTGCTCCACTTTCAGGCCAGAATTCCAGTTGCCGGTATTCTCCCTCTTCATGTAAACCTTGCAAAATAAGAGAGAAAATGCATAAGAATTGTACCGTGAAGTGAAATAACAAACAAAGAAGCGATAAATATCAACATGAAAACATGATGCAAAATGGACGTATCAGTATCCCAAGGGATCTTCCTTTAATCTTGTTGGCTATTCTGACTTGCACTATGCCGGAGAGAAGGTTGATAGAAAATACACCTTGGGTAGATGTCAATTTCTTGGGAGATCTGTTGTGTCTTGGTCATCCTATAAACAAAACTCGGTATCTTTATCGATCGCCGGAGCAGAATACATTACCACCAGATCATGTTGTGCACAATTACTATGGATGATGCAAACTCTTAAGTATTATGGAATTCATGTCAAACATGTTCCATTGTTGTGTGACAATTAAAGTGCTATTAAAATTATGCATAATCCTATGCGACATTCTCGAAGTAAACATATTCAAATGCGACATCATTTCATTTGTGATCATGTTGGAAAGGAGATATTAATATCAAGCATGTACATACCGACAAACAATTCGCTGATCTTTACCAAGGCACTTGATGAGAAAGTGTTTTGTCATTTGAGGTGTGAGTTGAACACCCTTGATGCTTCAAAGTTCAGCTAGACTCACTCGGATGCATGCAAGGGCATGAGCTTACTTAATTATTCCATGATGCTCTTGATTTGACACTATCTTATATCTTGGAAACCTATATGTTCCCTTGTATTGCATCTAACCTTTTGTAGGTACTTGGAAGAAATACACTCCACAATATTGCCATCAACTCACATCAAAACCAATCTTGTCATGGCCAAGTATAAACAACCCCTTCTTCGGAGATGAAGGAAGAAGACAACAAAATCATATCCTTGGCAACTGATTTGTGATTAAATCCACTCTTATCATTTGGATATATTATGTTCTTCCTTTGATGACTAACTAATGTAGGTGAAAAGTGAACCAAAACTACACGGATAGCTCCCAACTCAAGATGACCTTCATCAACATTGATCATCCACAATAAGTTCACCTACATGCCATGCCATCAATATCACTCGAAGGTATGTACTCGTATCCTTGATAAAGCTTTACATCAAGTCATGAGGTAAAGCAACTCAAGTGATATGAAGACATTTACAAGTTTACAAAAATGGTAACCCCATTCTACGCTTAGAGATGAGTATGACTTATGATCAAACAATCATACTTGACTCCTCAAGTCAATCTACTCTAATATAGGTGACCTAGTCACCGCCCAACATCTAGATGAAGATCCTTGTATGGTTCATATTTTTATTGCATGATTTCTTGGAACCATTCAATTCTCATCTATATGTATGTATATATTTCAAATAAAAACAAAAAACAGTTTTCTCTATTCTTTTTCCAAACTTTTGGATATTTTCTATCTATTTGATTACAGTAGTTGAAGTCTTAATTGCCACTCGGTCTCTTCGATCTGGGAAACTCGGTTTAACCAATATCTCCCATAGGCCTAATATCAAATTCAGTCCTACCGAATCACATTCCTTCAGAGACTCTGAATTTCATTACTACCTATGTTCTTTGTGATTTTCTTAGTTTTTCTCGAAATTTATGCTAAGGGGGAGAAACTTCAAATGATCATACAATATAAGGGAGAGATATCAAGGAACCCTTTTCTATATAAAAAGGGGGAGAAATTTCAAGGAACCATCCTCTGGTGCAGCGACATTCTATACAAACGGTTTCAACCCATTTCCGTGACGGAATTTTAAACCGTCGCCTAGTGAGTCTGGGTGATAGGGGGTCCTTCCCACATGACCCAAAAAACATCGGGCATATATAGGGAGTAGGAATGCATACCTTTTACATAACAAAGCATAGGTGATGCCCGTATGTATGCCAAACGCGATTCTTCACACAACTCTTTGTGATATATAGAATATCCCAAATGCTCCATCCTTGCTACTCGTGTGTGCTCGCATTACCATCGTAGTCGGTATTCTGTGGTGCAATGTTTAGGATGTGCACCCCATCACAAACATTTCACAATTATAGAACGTGTATGATAAGCAGACAATTAGACACATTTAGTTCTCCCGAACCGTATGTTATAAATAATTAAGAAGATTAGCAAATCATCGTACGAGTGTCAGAATGGATTATGAAACATCGGACCATCGTAAGAGTGTCGTACAGGATAACTATTGTGCATGCTATTCTAGGGTGCAACGTTTATGATGTGTACCACATCAAAAACAATTCATAATTATAAAAACGTGTACGGTAAGGCGACTATCAAAAACATTTAGTTTCCTCAAACTGTTTGTGATATTGTCTACCATCACACACGCTTTGTAAATGGCAACTGTGTGCACAGTCGCACACATTTCCTCTAAATGAACCATGTCAGATTATGGTGTATATCACACACATTTGTGTTTTACCAACCGTGTGCGCCATAATGACACGCAGAGCATAATTTCACCCCAATTTGATTGCTTCTATTTAAAATTGTACCTAATTTGGATTTAAAATTAGGCTATAGCTTATTCATATCCATGAGGTTCAAACAAACAATCCATTATTCGATTCAGATGTACATAATTTCAAGAATTACATAATCACCAAATAAGGAATGATGAACCATAGTTGTATAATTGTACTATTAAAGATGGTAAATAAATAGGCGAAAGACATTCTAGTTGTTGAACAAGGTGAAGCAGAATGCCCATATTTTTCCCTCCTAGATGCCGAAGGCAAGCACGACTCTAGTCCAACCCCTTGTGATGGTCGAGTACCCATCCTTCACTATCTTCAAGAACACATCTAGATAGTCATCGTGTTCTGGTAGAAATACTTTATCCTTTGCATGCCCACCGATCATGTAGGTTGAGAGGTAATCTTGAGTAAACTACTTTGGAAATCACTATAAAGGAAAAAAGATTCAGACATTGTCATCAAACACAACTCATTATGGGCAGTAAAAAGAAGGCTGCAAAGTTCTTACTTACCATCCCATAGTATATTGTTGTCTTGGATAAAGTGTAAACAAATAGTTTAATTGCTACCTTTTGACCCATTTTACTAACAGTCCTTATAAGCTTCCTCACTTGATGCTAGTTCATCAATATATCATTGCCCCATATGCACAAAGGGTCGAAGAGGGGATCTTTACCAATGACATATATGTACCTAAAAGCACCAACGTAATATTAGGAGCTAAACAACAATTGCACATTGATGTAGTACAACACTCCCTCCATCCCATTATATAATATCTTATAACATCCAATATACTCATATATTGGATGAATTAACATCTTATATTATGGGACGGAGGGAGTTTATTGCATTTTCACAAATTAGCGACCAATTAACTGTAGTTAACTACTTCTGTATTCTTGTTGTTGTTGTTGTTGATCTTCTACGTATATCTAGACATCATAAGAACATTAAGGTAACACTCTCCTTATTGCTATGTAGACTAGGATTGCATATTTAGACATTCGGTAGAGTGCATGTTGCTATGTAGCCTAAATATATTAGATATGGACCTAGTTAACCAACCGATAAATGGGTTGCAGATATATTCACTTAAAAGTCTGATTCATTGATTAACCCCTTATCAGCCCCTAGCCTATATGGTATCAACAACCGATATCCTCAATAGTGAGAATATATAAGCCATGGGATTATACTAACCTCGATGGAAAATGGGAGTCGTTCCCAAAGTTGTCATGTGTAAGTACATCGAGAGGCATGTTAAGCACAAACGGCTAAACATCAACCGAATATATCCATGGTAGACAAAATAGTCTCCAAATGATAGCTTCAGTGTATGGGTTTAAACATGCTATTTAAGAAAAACAAGAAGTGGAAAGGATTGTTAACTGCAACAGGTCTAACATTTAACGGCAAGCAAATGTAGTCATTCAAACTCGTATTGTGACGGTTCAAGTACACTGGTTATTGTTAAATAATAATGGAAAGGCATGTTAACTACAACATGCTTAACAACAGCCAAATGTAGTCATTCATAGTGGTATTGTTGATACTGGTATTGATGAAATTGAACTGCACAGTTCATACTTGCACATATAGAGCATCACATTGTGAAAAACTAAAATAAACAAGGCATACTTCAAACAACCAAACATAGCAATTAAAACTGGACATAGTCTCACTACCGTACAAAAGGGACTCGACAAAAGACATCATGGGTTCCCCTGTGTGAAGAGGCATGACAAAGAAAATAATGAGTTTCCTCACTTGTCACAGATGGGCTCGTTACCGAGGGAAGAGCATGGACCGTGGGTGCGCTCCATGTTGTCCCAGATGGGCTCCTTCCCAGTGGAAGAGCACGGCTGTATGGTGCCCTCCCTGATGTCGTAGATGGACTCTTTTCCCTTGGAAGAGCGGGAGAGGGTGCCCACCTCGTGGTTGCCGTCGATGAGGTCTGACTTGGCAGCTGTGGATCCCAAGCCAGCGTCGCAGAACGTGTCCTTCACAAATAACAAAAGGGGCTCGATGATGATGTAGGATTGTAAATTCTTGAAAGCAAACCTGGGGAAATGGATGAGATCAACGGCGATTGAACCCAAGGGGTTTGGGGTGGGCCACTTAACCTATGATATAGCTAGCGTCAGGCCGTCGGTTTTGATGACCTCGATGTTGTAGCGAGCTTCCGTGACATACCAGCTTACTCTAGCCCGCTAATTGAGAGCCTGCAACCAGTAACGGTAGTCAGCTTCCTCGGTGCCCACCTCGGCGACGTCGTGCAAAGTGGTCGTGACACACCTCTTTTGGGCCATACGCTCCTCGACCTCCACGGGAAGCATAGCTGGGCTTAGGCCGTGAAGCCCTGGAGTGGGCGGTGGGGATGGTGATCTGTGGCAAAGGTGGCATTTGGCAGGAATCATATAAGAAACTCGGGGCGGCTAGTGTATGGAGATCGGTGGGTAAGCGACATTTGCAAACCGGCAGATATTGACAATGGAAGTCTTGCGACGGCAACAGTGGCGACCTTGCTAGGGTTTCAAGGGAGGATGGGTTGTGCTGGTTGGGTGTGTGTGAGAGAGTTTTTTTGGGGGAGGGGGGTTGTGGTGTTTGAGGAAATTACGTGGAAACTGAAAATTTTACTACGTGGGAGTAAAATATCAGGGCTATTGAAAATTTGGATGATGCATCACACACAGTCCAAGAAAACAACCGTGTGTTATCAAATAGAAAACCCTCGAGCCGGGAATATGTTTTCAAGGGATGCAAGCTGTAGTGGGAACATAAAAAGCACACACGGTCAAACATAATAACCGTGTGGTATCAAACAGAAAAACCCTGCACGTGGGTAGATATTTTTGAGATTGCGAGGGAAGCCTCGTGGAGCCAAATGTACTATGTTGATGTGAGTGACACGGGCTCATGCGTGGCACATGGGTAGTGTGAGTGAACCGTGTCTGTTGCATCATCTGACTTGTCTAATGTTTATAAATTTGGCAAAAATAACGCGGGGAAGGGCTAGAACACAAATAAACTTCTGTGTGGACCAAAAATATGTATATAAAGGGTGGTTGGATGTTCAAATACCAAATGCACAACTTCGATGTGGCACGTGTCTCACAAAGCGCATGGTATTGCTTGCCCCCTTCCTGTCGGGAGGAGGTGAATCGGAGCTTTGAACGCATGCCCCAAATATCTAGGTTTAACACATCACCCTACCATAACACTAAACCTATGGGAGTCCATCATGGTCACCCCCCTTTCACTTCCAGTGAAAGGTGGACCATGTGCGGGCCCACAAATGTGTGCTTGTGGCGCGGGATGGGGTGATCACGTGTATGAAAAGGGTGGTTTGATGTTCAAATACCAAATGCACAACTTCGATGTCGAACGTGTATCAAAAAGCGCAAGTTATTGCTTGCCCCCTTCCTGTCGACAAGAGGTGAATCCTAGCTAGGAACGAATGCTCTAAATAACTAGGTCTAACATATATATCACTCTACCGTAACAGTAAACCTATGGGTGTCCATCATGGTTAAATTCCACCCCCTTTCGCTTCCAGTGAAAGGTGGACCGTGTAAGGGCCAAAAAATGTGTGCTTCTCACACGAGATAGGGTGAGACCAGATACGAACCACCTACGGGTAGCAAAAATATATGTATGAAAAGGGCGGTGTGATATTTAAATACCCAGTTCACAACGTTGATGTGACACATGTGCTGGAATTCTTACCTATTTTGGGCTAGCCCAATATATACAATTTCAGAAATTCCTAATAAATCCTAGAGGCCCATTGATAACCCACAAGTATAGGGGATCAATTGTAGCCTTTCTCGATAAGTAAGAGTGTCGAACCCAACGAGGAGCTAAAGGTAGGACAAATATTCCCTCAAGTTCTATCGACCACCGATACAACTCTACGCACACTTTACGTTTGCTTTACCTAGAACAAGTATGAAACTAGAAGTACTTTGTAGGAGTGATAGGATAGGCTTGCAAGAAAGTAAAGAATACGTAAATAAAACTAGGGGCTGGTTAGATAAAGAAACAACTACGAGTGTCTAATGAGTGTGGAAAAGTGGTGGTAGGAGTTGCGGAATTGTCCCTAAGTAATTGACTACGTTACTAGATCGATAGCAAGTATCATGTGGGAGAGGCCTCTACTAGCATGTCATCCCTTACTTGGAATTCTATACACTTATGATTGGAACTATTAGCAAGCGTCCGCAACTACTAACGTTCATTAAAACCCAACCATAGCAATAAGATATATTGGTCCCCCTTCAATCCCATATGCATCAATTTCTATGCTAGGTTTGAAGCTTCTGTCACTCTAGCCTACCGATACATAGTACTATAAACATACAACTAACCCTATGGTGTGATCCACGCGCGCGATCATATGATGGTTACCAAAGGACAGCAACATAACCACAAGCAAATTAAACCAACCATAGCAATTCATCAATCACCGATAGGACAACGATGCTCTACTTAGACATCATAGGATAGCAACACATCATTGGATAATAATATGTAGCATAAAGCACCATGTTCAAGTAGAGGGTACAACGGGTTGTGGGAGACTGAACCGTTGAATATAGACGGGGGAAGATGATGGAGATGTTGGTGAAAATTACGGAGGTGTTGGTGTACATCGCCGTCACACGATGATGTCCCGGGCGGCGTTCCGGCGCCGCCGGGAGAAAGGGGGAGAGAGCCCCCCTCCTTCTTCTTCTTCTTGGACCACCTCACTAGATGGGAGAAGTGTTTCCCCTATGTTCCGTGGTCTCCATGGCGGCGGAGGGGCGAGAGCCCCTCCTAGATTGGATCTCTCTCTGTGTGTCCTTCTGTTTCTGCGCTCCCAGATTCTGCATTTGACCGTTTCTTAAATTCCTGGAGATCCTTAACTTTGATTGGGCTGAAATTTTGACACGATTTTCTTCCGGATATTATCTTCCTTGTGGCGAAAGAAGGGCTCCAACCGCCTTAAGGAGTGGCCACAAGCCTGCCAGTCGCCGCCGTACCTACTGGTGGCGGCTACAGGGATTGTGGGCCCTCCGTGCATCGCCTCGCGTGGATTCTTCTTCCCAAAAATCATAAATATTCCAAAACAAATCCCTGTAAGTTTTTATTACGTTTGGACTTCATTTGGTATGGATATTCTGTGAAATAAAAAACATGCAACAAATAGGAACTCGCACTGGGCACTGGATCAATATGTTAGTCCCAAAAATAGTATAAAAAGTTGCCAGAAGTATATGAAAGTTGTAGAATATTGGCATGAAACAATCAAAATTATAGATACGATGGAGACGTATCACCCATGCAGCCCATTTGTGCAAGGCAAGAGGTGGAAAAGTTTAGTCCCACATTGCTAGTTTAGTGGGAGTTGGACCTCCTTATAAGGGAGGATGTTTCCACACATGTATGAGCATGAGAACAAGAGAGACATACATGCGCGCTGCTCCTCCGCCGGCCGCCTCGCCTCGTCATGACGCGCCGCGGGTTGCGGGAATGAGCCGAACTAAATTTTTTCCACGCACAACTGGTATACAAAAGGTTACTCGGAAGCCGGACGCTTTTGCTGTAATGGAGAATTGAACACGAACGCGGCGGTCTGTTCGTTTCGTCTCCCGCGTTTTTTCGGCTCCCGTCGCTAGCCTCTCGCCTCCTTCACTTGCGCCTATAAAAAGGAGGTCGCTTCTCTCCAGAATCACGCATCAGAAGTTCCTCTCGCCAGTGGTTCCAATCTCCGTGCTGCTGCTACAATCTTCCCCATCCCGTCTTGCGGCGTGCACCATAGGTCGGGATAGTAGGCCTCATAAACCCTGTCTCTTTCAGTCTTGTATGGGAGAAGGGCGATAAGGTTTGTGGGGAGTACTCGTCGCAACTAGTGGCTTTCATCACGGACACCGACAACCTCATCCCGGACGACGACTTCTTCCCCGACGTCGACCACCTCTTCGGCAACATGTCCAACAACAACACCAACACCAACCCCACTCCTCCTGCACGTGCAACTCAGTACGTGCTTGTGTTCTTCTTGTTTGAGTTCCTACTGCAACTTCTTGGTGTAGTTTCTTTTCTAGATATGTTCCATTACTGCTCATCTTTTCATATGTTTTTTCCATATTTTCTCTTTAATCGCATGGCTTGTCTTATATTTTCTATGGTAGTCGTGTTTTATCTATTATTTCTACTAGTAAAATCATTTGGTAAATCGCTTATATTTCCAACAATCCAAAAACCTTATATTAGGCAATTTACCCCGAGTGGTTTTGCTGGTTCCATGAGACCTCCTATGTTTGAGGGTATCCACTATAAGATTTGGCGTGTGAGAGCTGTTCTATGGTTACAAACCATGAGCTGCTATGACGCACTCTTGGCAAACCTGAAGGAGATTATGATGCTCAACAGGAACAAGCCTTTCAGAAAACGGATACCTTGTTTAAGGCTGCTCTCTTGAGTGTTCTTGATGAGAAAATAGTTTATGCTTATGCGTCAATTGATAATGGAAAAGATATGTGGGATGCACTCGAGGCCATGTTTGGGGTCTCGGATGCTGGTACCGAGTTGTACATCATGGAACAATTCTATGACCACAGGATGACTGAAGAGCGCTCCATGGTTGAGCAAGCTCACGAGATATGGTCATTTGCTAGAGAACTTTAGCACTTCAATTGTATGCTACCACACAAGTTTGTTGCCGGCGATATCATCACTAATCTTCCTCCTTCGCGGAGGAACTTTCTACCTTACTGAAGCATAAGAGGCAGGAGTTTTCCGTTTCGGATCTCATTGGTACTCTTGATATGGAAGAAAAGGCGAGAGCAAAATACACACGTGATTGAGGTATTGAGGGAGGATCTAGTGCCAATTTTGTACAGAAGAAAAAACTTCCAGCCCCGCAATTTCAAGAACAAGGGCAAGTTTGATGGTAAAGCATAGTTCGATGGTAAGAACAAGGTAGTACAACACACCAACTTCAAGAAGAAGAATCACAAGAAAAAAGGTGTTTGTCATTTGTGCGGAGATCCTGATCATTGGGCACCTAACTGCCCTAACCGTTATGACAAGCGTCAACATGGGAAAGGCGGCAAGACCGCTAATATTGCCATTGGTGACACTGACGTGAAGGATGTTGGGTATGGTATATTTCCCACTATTCTTTGAGTATGCCATTTCTTGATTGGTTGATTGACACAGGTGCTGATGTGCATATATGCGGTGAGATTTTCATGTTTTCGTCTTATCAGACCGCAGGGACTTCCACCATGCTGATGGGAAACAGTTCAAGTGCTTCTGTTCGTGGTGTTGGCACGGTCGATCTGAAGTTTACTTTGGGGAAGGTCATGCGGCTGAAGAATGTGCATTAAGTCCCCTCCATCAATGAAAATCTTATTAGTGGATCTCTTCTGTGTGGAGATGGCTACAAGCTTGCATTTGAGTCGAATAAATTTGTAAAATCCAAGTACGGAACTTTTGTTGGTAAAGGCTATGAGTCAGGAGGCTTGTTCCGTTTATCCTTGGTAGATGTCTGCAGTAAAGTTGTTAATCATGTTTGCAACAATAGTGAATCAAATGTGTGGCATTCACGTCTCTGTCATGTTAATTTTGGTTGCATGTCGCGACTAGCCAAATTGAACTTAATCCCTAGTTTCACCAATGTCAAGGGATCAAAGTGTCAAGTTTGTGTGCAAGCCAAACAACCTCGTAAGTCTCACTCGACTGCAGAAACGATAAATCTTGCACCACTAGGGCTCATACATTCAGATCTATGTGAAATGAATGGTATTTTGACAAAAGGTGGAAAGAAATATTTCATGAAGTTAATTGATGACTCCACTAGATAGTGTCAAGTGTATCTTGTGAAATCTAAGGATGAGGCTTTGAACTATTTCAAGATCTATAAGGCTAAAGCAAAAAACCAACTTGATCGAAAGATCAAGAGGCTTAGGTCCGGACATGGTGGAGAGTATTTCTCAAATGAATTTGATTCCATCTGTGCAGAACATGGTATAATCCATGAGAGGTCGCATCCCTATTCACCTTACTCAAATGGGGTAGCCATAAGAAAGAACCGTATTCTAACTGATTTGTTTAACACCATGTTAGACACATCGGGTCTCTCCAAGGCATGGTGGGGGGATGCGATATTGACTCCATGTCATGTCCTAAACCGAGTTCCCACAAAGAACAAAGAGATAACTCCATTCGAGGAATGGGAGAAGAAAAGGTTAAAACTCTCCTACCTACGAACCTAGGGTTGTTTGGTGAAAGTCAATGTGCCAATTCCAAAGAAGCGCAAGCTAGGACCAAAAACTGTGGATTGTGTTTTCCTGGGATATGCTTTTCATAGCATTGGACATAGATTCTTGGTTATAAAATCTGAGGTACCTGACATGCATGTCGGTACAATCATTGAGTCAAATGACGAGATTTTGTTCGAAGATATCTTTCCCATGAAGGATATGGCCACCTCATCTGATCAGGAGATGCCTAATTCATCGAACCATGAATCAATTACAATTACCGAACCCACCATTTCAATGGAAAACTTTGAAAGTTCTGTGCAGGAGAACAATGAAGTTCCTACTAGGAGAAAGAGACATATGACTGCAAAGTCCTTTAGTGATGATTTTCTTGTGTATCTCATAGATGACCCTCCCGGTTCTACTTCAGAGGCCTATGCGTCTGAAGATGTTGACAACTCGAAGGAAGCGGTCCGTAGTGAGATGGATTCCATCTTGGCAAAAGAAACTTGGGAGATAACTGATCACCCTTATGGGTGTAAACCTATAGGATGCAAATGGGTATTCAAGAAGAAACTTAGGCCTAATGGTAGTATCGAGAAATACAAGGCACGACTCGTGGCTAAGGGTTATATCCAAAAGGAAGGTGAAGATTTCTTTGATACTTACTCACTTGCGGCTCGACTGACCACTATTCGAGTACTACTTTCACTAGCCGCCTCACATGGTCTTCTCGTTCATCAAA
Source organism: Hordeum vulgare subsp. vulgare (assembly GCF_904849725.1). Taxonomy (NCBI): domain Eukaryota; kingdom Viridiplantae; phylum Streptophyta; class Magnoliopsida; order Poales; family Poaceae; genus Hordeum; species Hordeum vulgare. The sequence continues at coordinate 221,044,860 of NC_058524.1, read as the reverse complement.
TGGATGTTAAGACTACATTCCTAAATGGAGAGTTGGATAAGGAAATTTACATGGAACAACCAGATGGGTTTGTAGTAGATGGTCAGGAAGGAAAAGTGTACAAGTTGTTGAAGTCCTTATATGCACTTAAGCAAGCACCCAAGAAGTGGCATGAGAAGTTTGAAAGAACTTCAACAGTTGCAGGATTTGTTGTAAATGAAGCTGATAAATGTTTGTACTATCGCCATGGTGGGGCGAGGGAGTTATCCTTTGCTTGTATGTTGATGACATACTGATTTTTGGAACAAATCCAAATGTTATTAAGGAGGTCAAGGACTTCCTATCTCGCTATTTTGAGATGAAGGATTTAGGAGTCGCTGATGTTATTCTGAACATCAAGTAATGATAGTGGGATTACATTGCTTCAATCTCACTATGTGGAAAATATCTTGAGTAGCTTTGGATATAGTGACTGCAAGCCCTCTCCAACACCATATGATGCCAGCATGATGCTTCAAAAGAATCGAAGAATTGCTAGAGACCAATTGAAATATTCTCAGAATATTGGCTCGCTTATGTACTTAGCCATTGTAACAAGACCTGACATCTCTTTTGTTGTTAGCAAACTGAGAGGTTTGTATCAAAATGAGGAGATGGGTGATACGTCTCCAACGTATCTATAATTTTTGATGGTTTCATGCTATTATCTTGTCAAACTTTCGATGTTTTGTATGCCTTTTATATCTTTTTTGAGACTAACTTATTAACTCAGTGCCAAGTGGGAGTTCCTGTTTTTTCCATGTTTTTGACCCCTTTCAGAGGAGGATTTTAAACGGAGTCCAAACGGAATGAAACATCCAAGTAGACGGTGAGTGAACAAATTACTGTCTAGCAATTGATAGAACTGTGCAGAGTCGTGATGATATCTATGCAATGATTATTTCTATAGGCATCACGTTCGAAACAAGTAGACCGATACTTTACGCATCTACTACTATTACTCCACACGTCGACCGCTATCCAGCATGCATCTAGTGTATTAAGTCCTTAGAACAGAGTAACGACTTAAGCAAGATGACATGATGTAGAGGGATAATATCAAACCAATGATAAAAACCCCATCTTTTTACCCTTGATGGCAACTGCTTGATGTGTGCCTTGTTGCCCCTACTGTCACTGGGAAAGGTCACCACATGGGAGAACCCAAAACCAACCACTTCTCCCATTGCAGGAATCATAGGTCTAGTTGGCCAAACAAAACCCAAGACTCGGAGAGACTTACAAGGATATCAAATCATGCATAAAAGAAATCAGCAAAACTCAAATATATATCATAGATAATCTGATCACAAGTCCACAATTCATCGGATCTCAACAAACACACCGCCAAAGAAGATTACATCGGATAGATATCCATGAAGATCATGGAGAACTTTGTATTGAAGATCAAAGAGAGAGAAGAATCCATCTAGCTACTAACTACGGACCAGTAGGTCTAAAGTGAACTACTCACGAGTCATTGGAGGGGCGATGATGATGATGAAGAATCCCTCCACCTCCAAAGTCCCCTCCGGCAGGGCGCCGGGAAGGGTCTCCAGATGAGATCTCGCGGAAACGGAAGCTTGCGGCGGCGGAAAAGTATTTTCGAGGCTCCCCTGATTTTTTGCGGAATATTTGGGAATTTATAGGCCAAAGACCTAGGTCAGGGAGGCCACAAGCCTTCCCACCACCGCCTCCACCCTGGTGGCGGAGTGGGGGCTTGTGGGCTCCCTGGAGCCCACCTGGCTTGGCCCAAAAGCCCCCTGGACTTCTTTCGTTCGGGAAAAAATCATTTCTGGGTTTTTCTTCCGTTTGGACTCTGTTCCAAAATCAGATCTGAAAAGAGTCAAAAACACGAAAAAACAGGAACGGGCACTTGGCACTGAATTAATAAGTTAGTCCCAAAAAGATATAAAAAGGTATATAAAACATACAAAGAAGGCAAGATAACAGCGCGAAACCATCAAAAATTATAGATACGTTTGAGACGTATCAAGCATCCCCAAGCTTAACTCCTGCTCGTCCTCGAGTAGGGAAGTGATAAGAATGAATTTTTGATGCTTTCATGCTACCTAGCATAGGTGTCCTTTGTAACTCTTATGTGACGTGAATGTTCAGATCCATTAGATTCAAAACAATAGTTTTCTATTGACGTGGAAACAATAATAATTCAAGCAAACTAGCAAAGTAATCATGAACTTTCAAAATAACAAGGCCAAATGAAAGTTATCCCTACAAAAGCATATAGTCTGGCCATGCTCTATCATCATTGCACAACGAATTTAAATCATGCACAACCCCGGTATTGGCCAAGTAATTGTTTCAAACCTTTACTTTCTCAAACATTTTCAACTCTCACGCAATACATGAGCGTGAGCCATGGTTATAGCACTATAGATGGTGTGGAATGTAGTGCAGGTTGCAAGACAAAAAAGGAGAAGATAGTCACATTAACTAGGCATATCAATGAGCCGTGGAGATGCTCATCAATAGATATCAATGTGAGTGAGTAGGGATTGCCATACAAATGATGCACTAGAGCTACGAGTATGTGAAATCTCTTAAAGAAAACTAGTGGGTGTGCATCCAACTTGCTTGCTCACGAAGACCTAAGGCAATTTTGAGGAAGCCTATCATTAGAATATACAAGCCAAGTTATATAATGAAAATTTCCCACTAGCTATATGGTGGTGACAAAACGAGAGACTCTCAATCATGAAGATCATGGTGCTTAATATGCACAAGTGTGGAAAAAGTGGTAGCATTGTCCCTTATCTCTTTTTCTCTCCTTTTTTTGGTGGGCTCTTTGGCCTCTTTTTTTTATGGTATTCTTTGGCCTCTTTTATTTCCTCACATGGGACAATGCTCCAATAATGATGATCATCACACTTTCAACTCAAAACTTAGAGCAACTATGACTCTATATGGAATGCCTTCGATAGTGTACCATGGCAATGATCTAGCATGGCATAGACATCAATGGAAACATCATGCTAGCTATCTTACGATCATGCAATGGCAATGTAGACGTGGTGGCACATGTCATGGTGGTAGTTGCATGGCAATATATCTCTGAATGACTTTGAAAAATCCATAGTAGGTAGGTATGGTGGCTGTTTTGAGGGAGGCTAATGGTGGGTTTTGTGCACTGGCGAAAGTTGCGCGGTACTAAGAAGATAGTGATGGTGGAAGGTGAAAGTGCATATAAACCATGGACTCAACATTAGTCATGAAGAACTCATATACTTTTTGCAAAAGTTTTATTAGTAATTGAAACAAAGCATTCAACGCATACTCCTAGGGGAAGGGTTGGTAGGTATAAACCATCGCGTGATCCCGACCGCCACGCAAAGGATGACAATCAATAGACTAATCATGCTTAGATTTCATCACATAGCGGTTCACCATACGTGCATGCTACGGGAATCACTAACTTCAACACAAGTATTTCTAGATCCACAACACCTTACTAGCATGACTTCAATATTACCATAACCACAACTCAAAACTAATTGAGATGAATCAAACTTCTCTAACTATTCAATGCACATGAAGGTGGAAGTTTTCGTATCCCTTTGGATAACTACCCCTTTTGAGACTACTCTCAAAGCATAGATCAACTACCAAGCCACGCACCACTGTGCTTTAAAAGGTATAAGTTAAGCACATAGAGCAAAAGTATCTAGCTCAAAAGATATAAGTGAAGCACATGTGAGCTGAATTGTCTACCAAAAGATATAAGTGAAGCTCGACAAAATCACGGTGTGTGCATGTCTCTCTATCTAGGTGTGCAGCAAAGATGATTGTGACACAAAATAAATAAAAGACTCCTACGATACAAGATGCTCCCAGCAAAAACACATAACATGTGGTGAATAATAATATAGCCCCAAGTAACGTTACCGATGGATTGAAGACGAGAGAGGGGATGCCTTCCCGGGGCATCCCCAAGCTTTGGCTTTTATGGCATCCTTGAATCTCTTGCGGTGCCTTGGGGATCCCCAAACTTGAGATCTTTCCAATCTTTATCTTTTTGTCCATAAGAACTTCACCCAAAACTTGAAAACTTCACAACACGAAACTTAAACAGAAACTCGTGATAACATTAGTACAAGAAAGCAAACCACCACTTCCTTAGGTACTGTAGAAAACTTAAATTCTACTTTTTCTGATGTTTGGTTACTGTACTTTCAATCTTTCATGGCTAATACCCCCTGATACTATCCATAGTTTCATCAAAATAAGCAATCAACACAACAAAAACAGAATCTGTTAACAGCAGACCAGTCTGTAGTAATCTGTATATTTCGTATACCTCTGTTACTTCAACAATTTTGAACAATTATGACAGTCTGAATAATTTGCGTAGCAATCAGCAGAAAAAAGAATCAACTCAAAATCTCTTACATAAAAAAATGAAAATTCTTTTCGTGAGCAGAAAGTTTGTGTCTTTTCCAGCATGACCAAATGATCATCCTCGAGACTAATCATAACGGTTTTGCTTGGCACAACCGCAAAAAGAAACACAAAAAACACAATGACAACAGAATTATGAAAGTGTGGAAAACACAAAACAGAAAGAAAAAGGATAAGTTCGTTGGGTTGCCTCCCAACAAGCGCTTTTGTTTAACGCCCTTAGCTAGGCGAAAGGTGATGAAATCACGTATAGTCATCTGTGGTTGTCAAACCATAGGTAGCCCTCATCATAGATTCATAAGGAAATCTTATTTTATTTCTAGGAAATTGCTCCATGCCCTTCTTCAAAGGAAATTGAAATCTAATATTCCCTTCCTTCATATCGATGATAGCACCAATAGTCCTTAGGAAAGGTTTACCAAGAATAATGGGACATGAAGGATTGCAATCTATGTCAAGTACAATGAAATCCACGGGTACATAGTTCTTATTTGCAACAATAAGAACATCATCGATCCTCCCCATGGGTTTCTTGATAGTAGAATCCGCAAGATGCAAATTAAGAGAACACTCTTAAATCTCATGAAAACCAAGAATATCACATAAAGACTTTGGAATCACGGAAACACTAGCACCCAAATCACACAAAGCATTGCACTCATAGTTTTTGATCTTGATTTTGATAGTAGGTTCCCACTCAACATGAAGTTTTCTAGGTATAGAGAATTCTAATTCGAGCTTCTCTTCAAGAGATTTCATCATAGCATCTACGATATGCGCGGTAAAGGCTTTGCTTTGGCTATAAGTATGTGGAGAGTTTGCAATGGATTGCATCAAAGAACTGCATTCAAACAAGGAGCAATTATCATAAATGAATTACTTGAAATCCAAAGTGGGAGTTTCATTACTACCCAAAGTTTTGACTTCTTCTACTCCACTCTCCACACCTTTATCATCAAGATAGGTGGACTCCGAATCATCGGGGCGTTTTTCAACCAAAGTGGATTCATATCCAGCCCCTCCATAAGTAGGTTTGACACGCGAAATCAAAGACTCAAGAGGAGACACACCAAGCACTTTAAGATCTTCGTGATTTGCATCACAAGAGCGCACCCTTTTAAACCATTCATGTCTAGCGCGAATTTGGGCGGTTCTTTCTTTGCTCTCATTCATGGAGATACGCATAGCTTTCAAAGTTTCATCCAAGTTGATCTTGGGAGGAGCGCATCTAACTTTCAAAGCATCAATATCACAAGACATCCTATCAATGCTCTTAGCCAAATCGTCTATTTTGAGTAGTTTTTCCTCTATGGACGCATTGAAAATCTTTAGAGAGTTGATGAACTCTTTGATATTACTCTCTAGATCAGAGGGTAATTTGTTGTGATTTCCATAAGTGTTGCCATAGGAATTTCCATAATTGTTAGAGGAGTTACTAGGAAAAGGCCTAGGAACATAGTTTCCTCTAAAAGCATTGTTGTTGCCAAAATTGTTCCTACCAACAAAATTCACGTCCAAACTAGCGTTGCCACTCTCAATCAAAGAAGATAGTGGCATGTCATTAGGATCTATGGTAGCATTTCTACTTGCAACCAAATTCATCAACTCGTCCATCTTTGCACTAAGCGAATTAATCTCTTCTATAGCGTGCACCTTTTTGCTAGCAGGCGACCTTTCAGTGTGCCACTGAGAGTAGTTGGTCAGGATATTGTCTAGCAGTTTTGTAGCGTCTCCTAACGTGATTTCCATGAACGTTCCACCTGAGGCGGAGTCCATGATATTGCGAGAAGCGAAATTCAAGCCGGCGTAAAAGATTTGTATAATCATCCATAAACTCAAGCCATGAGCGGGACAATTTCTAATCATAAGCTTCATCCTCTCCCAAGATTGTGCAACGTGTTCATGATCAAGTTGCTTGAAATTCATGATATCGTTACATAAGGAGATGATCTTAGCCGGCGGAAAATACTTGGATATGTAAGCATCTTTGCACCTATCCCAAGAGTCGATACTATTTTTAGGCAAAGAAGAAAACCAAGTTTTTGCGCGATCTCGCAACGAGAAAGGAAAAAGTTTCAACTTAATCACGTTGTTATCCACATCTCTTTTCTTTTGCATATCGCAAAGCTCAATGAAGGTATTGAGATGGGATGCGACATCTTCACTAGGAAGGCCAGAGAATTGCTCTTTCATAATAAGATTCAGCAAAGCTGCGTTGATTTCATACGATTCCGCACTAGTGGCGGGAGCGATCAGAGTACTAATAAAATCATTATTATTAGTGCTCGAGAAGTCGCAAAGTTTGGTGTTTTCAGACAAGATGTCTTCAACAAACAAACAAGCACACAAGCAAGTAAGAAACCGGCAAAGGAAAACGGCGAGGTCAAGAGAAAACGACGAAGGAAAAAGGCGAATGAAAACGGCAAATGTGAAGTGGGGGAGAGGAAAACGAGAGGCAAATGGCAACAAAAGTAAATGCAAGAGAATAGTTTGTGAGACCTACTTGGATTGATCTGGATTTCTCTTCCTCGGCAAAGGCGCCAGAAATACTTCTGATGTTTCAAAAGGGATCCCCAGCAATGGCGCAGGAATGCTTCTGATGTCCATTATGCTGCTGCACAAAAGACCTTCCAGTGGCGCCAGAAATGGGCACGTTGACGACACCAGGAATCCTTCTGCGTTGGTGTTTCCTCGAAGCGGAGAGGATGATGTAGCACAGGGGAGGTAAGTATTTCCCTTAGTTTGAGAACCAAGGTATCAATAAAGCGGAGGAGTATCTCAAGATCCTGCACAAACACAAAAGCTTGCACCCAACGCTATGAAGGGGTTGTCAATCCCTTGTAGATTGTTTGCCAAGTGAGAACTGAAAGCAACAAAGTAACAAAGCAAAGTAACAGCAGAGTTGTAAATGATGGATGTGAATAGACCCAGGGGCCATAGTGTTTACTACTGGCTTCTCTCATGAAAGCAAGTAGACGGCGAGTGAACAAATTACTGTCGAGCAATTGATAGAACTGTTCAGAGTCGTGACGATATCTATGCAATGATTATTTCTATAGGCATCACGTACGAAACAAGTAGACTGATTCTTTCTTTATCTACTACTATTACTCCACATGTGGACCGCTATCGAGCATGCATCTAGTGTATTATGTCCGTAAGAACAGAGTAACGCCTTAAGCAAGATGACATGATGTAGAGGGATAATCTCAAACCAATGATAAAAACCCCATCTTTTACCCTTGATGGCAACTGCTTGATGTGTGCCTTGTTGCCGCTACTGTCACTGGGAAAGGTCACCACATGGCAGAACCCAAAACCAAGCACTTCTCCCATTGCAAGAATCATAGATCTAGTTGGCCAAACAAAACCCAAGACTCGGAGAGACTTACAAGGATATCAGATCATGCATAAAAGAAATCAACAAACACTGAAATATATATCATAGATAATCTGATCACAAGTCCACAATTCATCAGATCTCGACAAACACACCGCCAAAGAAGATAACATCGGATAGATCTCCATGAAGATCATGGAGAACTTTGTATTGAAGATCCAAGAGAGAGAAGAAGCCATCTAGCTACTAACTACGGACCCGTAGGTCTGAAGTGAACTACTAATGAGTCATTGGAGGGGCGATGTTGATGATGAAGAAGCCCTCCACCTCCAAAGTCCCCTCCAGAAGGGCGCCGGCAAGGGTCTCCAGATGAGATCTCGCGGAAACGGAAGCTTGTGGCGGCGGAAAAGTATTTTCGAGGCTCCCCTTATTTTTTGCGGAATATTTGGGAATTTATAGGCCAAAGACCTAGGTCAGGGGGCGGCCAGGGAGGCCACAAGCCTGCCCACCGCCGCCTCCCCCCTGGTGGCGGAGTGGGGGCTTGTGGGCTCCCTGGAGCCCGCCTGGCTTGGCCCAAAAGCCCCCTGAACTTCTTTCGTTCGGGAAAAAATTATTTCGGGGTTTTTCTTCCGTTTGGACTCCGTTCCAAAATCACATCTGAAAAGAGTCAAAAACACGGAAAAAACAGGATTTGGCACTTGGCACTGAATTAATAAGTTAGTCCCAAAAAGATATAAAAAGGTACATAAAACATACAAAGAAGGCAAGATAACAGCGTGAAGCCATCAAAAATTATAGATACGTTTGAGAAGTATCATTCACCCACCGTAATATTTGCTATTTTGAGAGAAGCCTCTAGTGAACACTATGGCCCCCGGGTCTAATCCACACCATATTTTCAGCCTTACACTTTTTCTTCGTTGCACTTTCCGCCTTCAGATATCACTTTGCAATCAATCTTGAAGGGATTGACAACCCCTTCATAGCGTTGGGTGCAAGCTCTTTGTGTTTGTGCAACTACTCTGGACTTGAAGAGATTCTCCTACTGGATTGATACCTTGGTTCTCAAACTGAGGGAAATACTTACTGCTCCTGTGCTGCATCACCCTTTCCTCTTCAATGCAAAACCAACACAAGCTCAACAGACGACAGAAGGTTTCTGTCGACGTAGCAGAAGGATTTTCGGCGCGCTTGACGGGGAGGATCAAGTCAAAAACTCATCCAAGTAAGTGTCGCAAACTCATCTCTTGCATTTACCTTTTTCCTCTCGTTTTCCTCTCCCCCACTTCTTAAAACCAAAAATTTAAAAAAAATCTTTGCCTTTTTCGCTTGCCTTTTTCGTTCGCCTTTTCGTTCGCCCTTTTTCTCGCTTGCTCTTTGTTCACTTGTGTGATTGCTTGCTTGCCGAAGTCACCATGACTGAAAACACCAAACTTTGTGACTTCTCGAATACTAATAATAATGATTTTGTTAGTATTCCAATTGCTCCCTCCACTAGTGCGGAGTCATATGAAATCAATGCCTCTTTGCTGAAACTTGTTATGGAAGAGCAATTTTTGGCCTTCCTAGTGAAGATCCCGCATCCCATCTTAATACCTTCATTGAGCTTTGCGATATGCAAAATAAGAAAGATGTGGATAATGATGTGCTTAAGTTGAAGCTTTTTCCTTTCGTTTTGCGTGATCGAGCAAAAACATGGGTTTCGTCTTTGCCAAAAAATAGTATCGATTCTTGGGATAAGTGCAAAGATGCTTATATATCCAAGTATTTTCCGCCGGCTAAGATTATCTCTCTCCGTAATGATATCATAAATTTTAAGCAACTTGATCATGAACACGTTGCACAATCTTGGGAGAGAATGAAATTGATGATTAGAAATTGTCCCGCTCATGGCTTGAGTCTTTGGATGATTATACAAATCTTCTACGCTGGCTTGAATTTCGCTTCTAGAAATATCTTGGACTCCGCCTCAGGTGGAACATTCATGGAAATCACGTTAGGAGAAGCCACAAAACTCCTAGACAATATCATGACGAACTACTCTCAGTGGCACACTGAAAGGTCACCTACTAGTAAGAAGGTACACGCTATAGAACAAATTAACTCGTTAAGTGCTAACATGGATGAGTTAATGAATTTGGTTGCTAGTAGAAGTGCTCCTTTAGATCCTAATGATATGCCCTTGTCTTCTTTGATTGAGAGTAGAAATGCTAGCTTGGACGTTAATTTTGTTGGTAGGAATAATTTTGGCAACAACAATGCTTTTAGTGGAAACTATGTTCCTATGCCTTTTCCTAGTAACTCCTCTAATAACTTTGGCAACTCCTACAACAATACTAATGGAAATTACAATAGATTACCCTCTGATCTAGAAAGTAATCAAAGAGTTTATCAAATACCAAATTTTTTTCAATGCGTCCATAGATGAAAAACTACTCAAAATTGACGATTTGGCTAAGAGCGTTGAAAGTTAGATGTGCTCCTCACAAGATCAATATAGATGAAACTTTGAAAGCTATGCGTGTTTCCATGATTGAGAGCCAATAAAGAACCGCCCAAATTCGTGCTAGACATGAATGGCTTAAAAAGGCGTGTTCTCGTGATAAGAATCACGAAGATCTTAAAGTGCTTGGTCTGACTCCCATTGATTCTTTGTTTTCTTGTGTCAAACCTAATGATGATGGAGCTGGATATGAATCCACTTTGGTTGAAAAACTCCACAATGATTTGGAGTCCATCTATCTTGATGCTTAAAGCATTGAAAGTGGAGTAGAAAATATTAAAACTTTGAGTAGTAATGAAATTACTACCTTGGATTTCAAGGAATTCAAATATGATAGTTCCTCCTTGATTGAATGCATTTGCTTGACGCAATCCATGCTAAACTCTCCACACGCATATAGCCAAAACAAGGCCTTTACCGATCATATCGTCGAAGCTATGATAAATTCTTTTGAAGAGAAACTTGTGAGTGGGAACCTACTATCAAAATCAAAATCAAAAACTATGAATGCATTGCTTTGTGTGATTTGGGAGCTAGTGTTTCTGGGATTCCAAAGTCTTTATGTGATGTTCTGGTTTTTAATGAGATTGAAGAGTGTTCTCTTAATTTGCATCTTGATGATTCTACTGTCAGGAAACCCATGGGAAGGATCAATGATGTTCTTATTATTGCAAATAGGAACTATGTACCCGTGGATTTCATTGTGCTTGACATTGATTGCAATCCTACATGCCCTATTATTCTTGGTAGACCTTTCCTAAGGACTATCGGTGCTATCATCGATATTAAGGAAGGGAAAATTATATTTCAATTTATTTTAAAGAAGGGCATGGAGCACTTTCCTAGAAAGAAAATAAGATTGCCTTATGAATCCATAATGAGGGCACTTATGGTTTGAGTACCAAAGACGACGGTACGTGATTTTATTGCCTTATGCCTAGCTAAGGGCGTTAATATTTCTTTTGCTTTCTGTTTTGTTGCGTCCACACCATCATAATTATGTTATGATTGTGTTTTTTGTGTTTGAGCCAAGCAAAACCTTTATGACTAGTCTTGGTAATGGTTGTTTGATCCTGCTGGAAAAAGACACAAACTTTTCGCTCACGAGATGATTTTTCATTTTTATTCCGAAAGATATTTTGAGCTGATTCTTTCTGCTGCTGGTTGATATGTCTTTTTCCCAGGCAGTCGTAATTTTCAGAATTTTTGAGGTACAAGAAGTATACGAAGTATACATATTGCTACAGATTGGTCTGTTTTTGACAGATTCTGTTTTTGTTGAGTTGGTTGCTTGTTTTGATGAAACTATGGTTAGTATCGGGGGGTACTAGCCATGGAAAAGTGAGAATACAGTAACCCAACACAAATATAAATAGAAATCAAGATTGCTACAGTACCTAAAGTGGTGGTAGTTTGTTTTCTTGTGCTAATGTTATCACGAGTTTCTCTTTAAGTTTCGTGTTGGGAAGTTTTCAAGTTTTGGGTGATGTTCTCATGGACAAAGAGATAAGGAGTGGAAAGATCTCAAGCTTGGGGATGCCTAAGGCATCAGAAGCCAAATTCAAGGACACCAAAAAGCCTAAGCTTGGGGATGCCCCGGGAAGGCATCCCCTCTTTCGTCTTCAATCCATCGGTAACATTACTTGGAGCTATATTTTTATTCACCACATGATATGTGTTTTGCTTGGAGCGTCTTGTATTGTAGGAGTCTTTTCTTTTTGTTGTGTCACAATCATCCTTTCTGCACACCTTTAGAGAGATACATACACTCATCATGATTTTGCTAGAATTCTCATAGTGCTTCACTTATATCTTTTGAGCTAGATAATTTTGCTCTTTGTGCTTCACTTAGATCTTTTAGAGCACGGCGGTGTGTTTCTTGGTAGTTGGATTATGCGATGAAAGTAGTCCCAAAGGTGATAGATACCCAAAGAGGATACAAAAACCTCCATCTTCTTGTGCATTGAGTAGAAAGAGAAGTTTTGATTCCTCTCAATTAGTTTTGAGACGTGGATTTGGTAATATTAAGAGCTATGTTAGTAAGGTGTTGTGAATCTAGAAATACTTGTGTTGAAGTTAGTGATTCCCGTAGCATGCACGTATGGTGAACCACTATGTTAGGAAGTCCGAGCATAATTGATCTATTGATTCTCATCCTTTGTGTTGAGGTCGGGATCGCGCGATGGTTAACACCTACCAACCCTTCCCCTAGGAGTATGCGTTTAGCACTTTGTTTCAATTACTAATAAAAACTTTCAAAACAAGTATGTGAGTTCTTCATGGCTAATGTGAGTCCATGGTATAGATGCACTTTCACCTTCCACCATTGCTAATCTCTCTAGTGCCGCGCAACTTTTGCCGGTGCACAAACCCACCATATGCCTTCCCTAAAACATCCACCATACCTACCTACTATGGCATTTTCATAGCCATTACGAGATATATTGCCATGCAACTCCCACCGTTCTGTCTCATGACTTGTTCCGTCACTCTCATATTGCCATTGCATGATCCTAAGCTAGATCGTTGCACATCCCGGTACACTGCGGAGGCATTTCGTATAGAGTCATTTAAAAGCTTTGAGCTGTGAGTAAATAAAAGTGTGATGATCATCATTATTAGAGCATTGTCCCATGTGAGGAAATAAAAAAAGAGAGAGAAAAAGAGGCTTAAGAGCCCAAATAAAAATAAATAAATAAAAATAAGAGAGAATAAGAGAGAAGGGACAATGCTACTATCTTTTTCCACACTTGTGCTTCGTAATAGCACCATGTTCTTTATGTTTGAGAGCCTCTCGTTTCATCACTACCATATGCTAGTGGGAATATTCATTATATAACTTGGCTTGTATATTCCAATGATGGGCTTCCTCAAATTCCTCTAGGTCTTCGTGAGCAAGCAAGTTGGATGCACACCCACTAGTTCTCCTTTTGAGCTTTCACATACTTATAGCTCTAGTGCATCCTTTGTATGGCAATCCCTACTCATTCACATTGATATATTCATGGGCATCTCCATAGCCCTTTGATACGTCGAGTCAATGTGACCATCTCCTCCTTTTTGACTCACAACCACCACCACACTAGATTCCACCTATAGTGTTATATCCATGGCTCACGCTCATGTATTGCGTGATAGCTATAAAAAGTTTGTGAAAGTAAGAGTGTGAAAACAATTACTTTGCCAATACCGGGGTTGTGCATGATTTACATTAGTTGTGTGAGGATGATGCAGCATGGCCAGACTATATGATTTTGTAGGGATAACTTTCCTTGGCCTTGTTATTTTCAAAGTTCATGATTACCTTGCTAGTGCTTGAAGTATTATTGTTTTCATGTCAATAGAAAACTATTGTTTTGAATCTTACGGATCTGAACACTCATGTCACACGAAAGAAGTTGCAAATGACAACTATGCCAGGTAGCATTCCACATCAAAAATTCAGTCTTTATCACTTCCCTACTCGAGGACGAGCAGGAGTTAAGCTTGGGGATGCTTGATACGTCTCCAACGTATCTATAATTTTTGATGGTTTCATGCTATTATCTTGTCAAACTTTGGATGTTTTGTATTCCTTTTATATATTTTTTGAGACTAACTTATTAACTCAGTGCCAAGGGCCAGTTCCTGTTTTTTTCATGTTTTTGACCCCTTTCACAGGAGGATTTTAAACGGAGTCCAAACGGAACGAAAATGCTAAAAAGAGTTTTTTTTGAAATAGAAGAAGATCAGAAAGCGTGAGAATCACGGCAGGAGGCCACCAGGGACCCCACAAGCCCCTAGCCATGGCTAGGGGGGGCCCGCGCCTCCTAGGCTTGTGGGCTGCCTGGGCCTCCTCTGCCCTAGGTATTTTGCCTATAAATTCCCTAAAATCCCAAAAAAATCAAGAGATCATCGAAAGTACTTTTCCGCCGCCGCAAGCTTCTGTCTCCGCAAGATCCCATCTGGGGCACGTTCTGGTGCCCTGCCGGAGGGGATTCGGATACGGAGGGCTTCTTCATCAACACCATGACCTCTCCGTTGATGCGTGAGTAGTTCATCATAGACCTACGGGTCCATAGCTAGTAGCTAGATGGCTTCTTCTCTCTCTTGGATCTTCAATACAAAGTTCTCCATGATCTTCATGGAGATCTATCCGATGTAATCCTCTTTTGCGGTGTGTTGGTCGAGATCTGATGAATTGTGGATTTATGATCGGATTATCTATGAATCTTATTTGAGTTTCTTCTGATCTCTCTTATGCATGATTTCATATCCTTGTAATTCTCTTCGAGTTGTGGGTTTTGTTTGGACAACTAGATCTATGATTCTTGCAATGGGAGAAGTGCTTGGTTTCGGGTTCATACCGTGCGGTGACCTCACCCAGTGACAGAAGGGGTAGCGAGGCACGTATCATGTTGTTGCCATCAAGGGTAAAAAGATGGGCTTTATATCATATTGCATGAATTTATGAGGGTAGGGTGCTCTCTAGTAAACTCATGAAAGGTCTCACAGTATGACGCATAAGCTCCATCTGCGGGGAAGTCCCATGGTAGCGTAGTATCGGTCAAGGCTCAGTGTGAAGCTAAATTCACAGAAAACTTGCAGTTCAAGGCCTACTCCACTGTTCAAGTTGCTTACTAGTGTAGAATAGATTTCTAGGTGGAAGTTCAACTTAACTGTCTCCACTGTAGTATCGGTATATAAAACAATGTTTTGGAACCAAAGGCAAATTTTGTGTGCCTCTCGGATCTGGTGGGGGATTGCTGGAATATTTACCTATTCTTGGCGAGCCCAATATACAATTTTAGAAATTCCTAATAAATCACAGAGGCCCATGCAGCCCATTTGTGCAAGGCAAGAGGTGGAAAAGTTTAGTCCCACATTGTTATTTTAGTGGGAGTTGGACCTCCTTATAAGGGAGGATGTTTCCACACATGTATGAGCATGAGAACAAGAGAGACATACATGCGCACTCCTCCTCCTCCGCCGCCCACCACGCCTAGTCACGACCTGCCACGGGTTGCGGGAATAAGCCGAGCCGAACTAAAAATTTTCCGCGCACAACTGGTATACGAAAGGTTACTCGGAAGCCGAACGTTTTTGCTCTAGTGGAGAATTGAACATGAACGCGGTTGTCTGTTCGTTTCGACTACCGCGTTGTTTTCAACTCCCGTCGCTGGCCTCTCGCCTCCTTCTCTTGCGCCTATAAAAGGGAGGTCGCTCCTCTCCAAAATCACGCATCAGAAGTTCCTCTCGGCACCGGTTCGAATCTTTGCGCTGCTGCTATGATCTTCCCCATCCCTGCTTGCGGCGTGCACCGAAGGTCGAGATAGTAGGCCTCCGAATCCCCCTCTCCTTGAGTCATGTACGGGAGAAGGGCGATAAGGTTTTTGGGGAGCGCTCGTCGCGACTACTGGCTTTCATCACGGACACCGACGACCTCTTCCTAGACGACGACTTCTTCCCCGATGTCGACCACCTCATTGGCAACATGTCCAACAACAACACCAACCCCACTACTCCTGTAGCTGCAACTCAGTACGTGCTTGTGTTCTTCTTGTTTGAGTTCTTGCTGCAACTTCTTGGTGTAGTTTCTTTTCTGGATATATTCCGTTACTGCTCATATTTTCATATGTTTTTTCCATATTTCTCTTTAATCGCATGTCTGATCTTTATATTTTCTATGGTAGCCATGTTTTATCTATTATTTCTGCTAATAAAATCATTTGGTAAATTGCTTATATTTCCAACAACATGTGCCTAGCAAACTAACCGTACATCCCTAGCCCACATAGGTTCACCTAGTAAATTGCGAAGTATCCCCCCTCAAGCACACACACACACGTACGCAAACACACACACATGCACGCACATGCACACACACATACACACTTTGAGTCGGTGGGAGAGGGCATCTCACCAAGATGTAACGTAAAACAGACCAAGATCGAAGAATCCACCACGGTCGTACAACCTCTCTCGTGTTATTGGTCAAAGTGATGGATGTCCACGCGGCCCTAGGGATAGGCTAGCTCACAAATAATCATGGAGGTAGTGGCCAAAGACAACCACTACTGTATTCATGTCACTACAAGAAATATGCTCATACATGACGTTCTTTCAGATGTCGTTGATGAATTTGTCATAAATCTATGACGATTTCATCCGAGATTGTCGTAAGCCATTTGAGGGGATCAAATCTACATATAAATTACGACGATGTGAGTCAAAAACGTCATAACCACATAAGTTGAGATCGTCATAACTTTTACGACGATTATAAAAATGTCGTAACATGTTCTAACTATGTTGACATGTCACTCGTGGGTCCATTCTATCCCACCTCATCCTAGTTTGTGAAGCAACCTCATCCTAGCTTGATTTTTGCAAATATTTTTTAGTATCTATGAAGAAGTAGATACTTTTGTACCTCAAAAATATTTTTGGAAAAAAGAAATAGCAAACTTTAATGCATCTACAGTACAAATTTGACCCGTTTCCAACTGAATTGAGGAAAACTTGTCTTTTTCACGAGAGGTGGATAAATTTTTTTGACACCCAACCATTTGGTCAATTGTACATTAAATATTCCTAGTATTTTAGAAAAATGATTTGGTCCAATTTCGCATCAAATATATGATAGGTCCTTAACAAAAAAACTCATTTTAAGCATTCCAAAAATGGAAAATGATGTTAATATCTTAAATGTTTACCGTGAATAAGAGGATAAAAACTACTCCCTCCATAAAATAAAATAAGAGCGTTTAGATCACTATTCTAGTGATGCAAACACTTTTAAAATAGTTTATAGAGGGGTATCAAAGAAACAAAAAACAAAATTATATAAGCTTAACTCTGATTGGTGAAATTAGTTGTGGGATGGATCGATGACATGGCAAACATCTGTCCATCCATCCATCCGTCCGTCCGTCCATCCATCCTAGCACTCCTCTGATCCTCTCTCTCTCTCTCTCTGGCAGCAACCCCCTCTCTCTCAGCGCACCCGAACCCTAGCCCACTCCTCGATCCAGATCTTTTGCAGCGCCTCCCACCGCGACTCCCTCTCCCCTCGCAACCGGTCTGCACCCTCCTTCTCCCCCACCCGATCCAGATCCCTTGCAGACTCCTCTCACTGTGGCTTCTAGGTGCTCTCCAGCCCGCCCATGGCTTCCGTGGCACCGAGATCCGGCCTCCGCTCCCTGGCGGCGCATGCCAGGGCCCCCGCCCCGGCCCCGATCGGACGCTGCATGTCCTCCTCCGCCCACGATGACGCACGCCATGGGCATAAAAAATATCATTACCACCAGACTGGACGCCAAGCCACCGATGAAGCACGGATCCTCAGTCCCCACCCCACCTCGCCCCGCAGCGCAGCGTAGCGCGGCCGTCCCACCATCCGCCCTCGGCACGGAGGCGATGGCGGACGGGTCTTCGTCGTCATCGTGGGGCCCGAGCCCTGCGGCGGTGACGGCGCTGGTGGCGCTTCTCGGGCTCGGCGTCGCGACCTACATCATCGGCCCGCCGCTCTACTGGCACGTCGCCGAGGCGCTCAGTCGCTCGCCGGGGGCCTGCCCCAGCTCCCCGAAGGTACCCCTCTTACTGTCGGTGCCCCCCTGGCCCGACCTACTCGCTCAGATCTCCCTGCAAGCCCACCGCAATTCCTTTATGTCTGTGATTTCGTTCAATGTGCTTGTAGCCGCTAGCTATCGCGTTCTCCTGTGGACGAGACACGATAGGGTTGGGAATAGGCTACGAACTTGGCATGATATATTAAGTTAGGAGATCTGTGGATTTTGGAGTGGGCGTTTTAACCTGTGAATTCAAAATCGTAACATGCGTGCATAGATTAGCTTACTCCGTTTGTTCAATGCGTATGCACCAGATTTATATATGCCTGTCCTTGCCATGGTTGATTGATTATAACCTTAGGAATGCTTCAAGTTTGGGGTGGGTAGGACAAAGGTGTTTTCAGTTATTCAGAAGTCAGAACATTGGTTCAGGTTGTAGCCGAGTAATTATGTTTCCACTTATTCGGAAGTCAGAACATTGGTTCAGGTTGTAGCTGAGCAATCATATATGGTCACTGGACAAGATATGTTGAATGTATAACACGCCATGGTAATGAACAACGATGACAAAGCTGTCATCAGTGCTTCAAGAAACCTGAACGCACTCTCGTCGGCACACTAAATTCAGCCTAATATCCGGTCTATGCAGGAGACAAAGAAGATGAGAGGGAGAGAGAAGGAATGTAAGGAGGGAAGAAGAGAGTGGATAGAGGAGTGGGAGTCACCGACCTCGTGTCGGTCTGCGTTGGTGGGTCGGGCACACTTGGATCACTCACTTTCTTCGTCCCCTCCTCACCCCTTGCAGCCGCTCTCCCGTGACCTGCCTGTTGCCACTGCCTCGACGCTCTCTCAACCTTTCATTACCATGGCGTGTTATACATTACCATTACTGTCACGCATGGAAACCTTTAAAAATATCATTACCAGTCTGTGGATTTGCGTTCCTTTTTAACTGTCATGCTCCTAATCCTTGTTGCTGTGTAGTGGCCGTAGATGAGAACAACTTCTTTATTCAAATCTCCTCTTGCACACTGAATTAGTCCAATGTATGCATTTACACCTCTTTTCAACTATGTGATACAACAGAAGTCGAGCCTACATGAATGAATTCTCTGTCTTTGCTGCATGATTTTAGTTATCTTTCTTCAGACATGGCTTGTTTACATGACTGACTGAGGTTTTGTTGGTTATCTTCAGAGATGGTATAGTAATGTTCCTCATACCAAGCTGGTGCAGTACAAGGGGAAGCAGAACTGGGTTAATGTCTCTCGGCAGCATCTGGTCTTTCCGGGAGGCGGAACTCAGATCAAGCATGGTGCTCTGCATTACATTGATTTCATTCAGGAGGTAACGCTCGTTCTCAAGTTGATAAGTTCAGAGCCTTTGCGTTGTGAAAAACCAATTGCAACAATTTATATAGAATAAGTTGCTCTAGGCATGCTATCTATGGTGAGATAATGCAAATGATTCATTGAGTAGGTGTCGTGCACACATTTCTGTAGAACTAAATTATACGTAATAGGATTATTCTTTCCTTGTGAAAAAAGGATAATACGCTGAATTTAGGAATTCATTGTAGTTAAAACTTAAAACGGAAAGGTGCCATAGCACCCGGGTCTCCCGACACCCGTTTATCTGGTGCGTCCGGTTTTTTTAAAGATTCGAGCTGAGGACTAGACAACAGCAGGTCATTTGCGTCTGCATGTTAATTAAAAAGTTGTTTTACATAGCAGAACAGGGTCGGTCCTAGGCTGCAGGAGATAGAGTAGGTGTGACAGCACCGTGGTAGCCTGACACGAAGGTCAGGCCCTGCTGGCTGCTGCAGTCTATTTTTCTGACAAAATACTAGTCACAAGTGAGGCCAGGTCACTTGATTCGTCACATGTGAGTAGGAGAGAGAGGAGAAAAGAGAGATAGAGAGAGGTGGTGCTTTTTCTCAACGTGAGAGAGAAAGAAGTAATGATAGCAGAAAAAAGAAAAGTGAGGAGAAAGAAAGTTTGAGGGGAAAACTATTCATCAGTGTTCTATCGTGGTAACAGATTTCTGAGGTTATTTCTTGGGGTTTGACTTTGTGGTACTGTATTCCTGTTAAATAAATCATGGTAAGGTGAAACTTTATGGTCATCACTGTACCACTGTGCAGTCATCGTGGACTTTGTTGTCTACTATTGGAGTCATTAGCCCAATACGTAGATGGCTAGAAGGCCTAGATGCCGGCCTGCCTAGATGTAGCCATGTCAGATCAACAATGCATATGCAGCTTACTGTTTGCGTTCCGCAAATCACAGGAGAGCTTCAGGTGGTGGTCCAAATCTCGAAAGTACTCAACCGACATGAACGGTTCGATAGTTGGGTGTCGGGACACCCAGGAGCTAAAAATCCAGTCTCAACTTAAAACTGAAGTTCTTTATTTGACATGTCTGATGCTACTACACAGGCAAAGAAAGAAATGGCATGGGGAAAACGGACCCGTGTAGTTCTAGATGTTGGGTGTGGAGTTGCTAGCTTTGGAGGATATCTATTTGAGAGAGATGCGCTTGCGATGTCGTTTGCACCTAAAGATGAGCATGAAGTTCAGGTGCAGTTTTACCTTCATTGTACCCTATATATTGTTTTTTTGGAATTTTAGGGCCATC
The DNA here is from genome assembly GCF_904849725.1 of Hordeum vulgare subsp. vulgare. Classification (NCBI taxonomy): domain Eukaryota; kingdom Viridiplantae; phylum Streptophyta; class Magnoliopsida; order Poales; family Poaceae; genus Hordeum; species Hordeum vulgare. The sequence goes on along the minus strand of NC_058524.1, from coordinate 221,024,397 downwards.
CTAATTATTTGCATAGTTAGGGCCATCCTAATTATTTCGAATTTTAGGGCATTCTAAATTATTTGGAATAGTTTGTCAGCATTCCTGGATATGAATCCAATATGCATCGTTTGTAATATTTCTGGAACCATGTCATCACCACATATTTTAACTGAAATGAATATATAATTAAATTCGGATCCTTGTTAAGATATGGATACGTGCAAGTTATGATTTTGCAGTACTTAATAAGTTAACAAAAATAATGTATTCGACAATTCCTTCAAGCTTTTCCTTAAAAAAAATTGGATTTGATTAAATTGAAAAGATAGCTAAATGTTTCAGTTCACTAGTTCTAAATGTGGCATGTTTGGTAATCATGGGTAGATGTTTGATTGTGATCAATGTTGCAGCTAATTGTCACTGGACTCTTTGTCTGCTTGGATTCCTTTCTGTCTTTGCTCACCATTACGCATGCAAGAATTATGATGACAGTTTGGTGAGTGTTGAAAACCAGGTGGGTTCACGTTGATGATGTAAACTTGATGATTTACACATTGCTGGCATGCTAGTTAAGTGTCTGATTATGTGATTGCTATCATCCATTGCCAGTATTAGTCTAGTTGGGAGGTCATACCTTTTCTATTTTTAAAGTGGCAAACATTTATGATAGCCATGACTTTACTAGCGGAAGAAATCCTGTTAAATTATTTACATTCATGCTGCACGAAGTGCTTGTAGCGTTGAGTGATTTTTCATCTGTTTACCTATATTTGCCATTTTATTGTACACACTACACATCACTCTTCCATAGTTTATTATTTTGTGAGGATGTGTTGCAAGTTTTGTTCAACTCAGCTGAGGGACTGTCAACGTGTTCAACTGACATGGTTACATTCGAACTGTTGCAGTTCCTTTTGGATGGTGCTATTCTTGTCCTCACATTTGATATCCTTGGCTCCAAACTATGTTGTCTTTCTTTTACATGCCTTTGTTTAATTTATTACATTCTACAAGTTTGTGGTGTCAGAATTCCCCAATTCAATGGAAAACTATGTAGCCCACACTAATATGTAGCACCGAGCTGATTATAAGCTCACAGTAAAGATATGGTAGTCATCGTGTAATGTTAGTTTTAGTTCGAATCATAGTGACTTGAGTTTTATCTAACATAAGTTCGTCCAGCTTTCAGTTAGATTGTAAGTTTATAATGATATGCCTAATGTTTTTTGTTTTGTCTTGACATCTATTATAATGGATATATTTCATGATTTGAAGTTACTGATCTGTGCTCTGGTGTAATATTACGGTCTAATGTTTTTTGTTTTGCCTTTTTTCTATTGCTAGGGAAGTGGTGACAAGATGTCGACGATGCCTACTTGGGACATTCAAATCAAAACAACATAAAAAAATTTGAACCTATGTCTCATATTAGAGTGGAACGAACTCCATTGTTAGCAGATGTGTCATTGTTCTATTGTGCAATTCTGTTCGTTCTTGCTATATTACTGTGAAAGAAAATGTATTCATGAGATGACTTATTGTGTTACGTAAACCTGAGAGATGTATTATGTGATGTTATATGATGGATGATTTTAATTCGATTTGGAGTTTTCTTGATTTGAATATGAAATAGTGTTGGATTTAATATTGGACAAATAATTAGGTTGAAAAGACCCAACAAATAGAAATGAAACCATGTTCTGGAACAAAAATTTGCTGAATTCAAAAATGAAAAAAGGCCAAAACTGAAACTGGACCAAATGTATTTGGGCATTAAAAGGCCAGGGCCCAAATTATAATGATAAAAAAGAATCGATTTTTTTACTACAGTGGCTGTAAATAGGCTAAGTCCCAAAAAGAAGACCAATAAGAAAAAGCCCAAAAAATAAAACCAGCCCATGTGATCAATTGAAATGGGTTGGGCTGATTTCAACCATGATGTTTTGATTTCTTCATAATTTTGCCACGTAGGACTGCCACGTAGGACTGGGTTTGATTGCCAACGACGATTTAGGATCGTCGTAAAGGTTACGACGATCCTGGAATCGTCGTAAAAGTTACGACAATTTTGATCAAAACATCGTTGTTGTTCATTTGTGACGCTCCGTTTTCGATGCTTGGTTTTTCGTCGTGAGATCGTCGTAAATTAAAAACTGTGACGTGTATTAGCATATTCCTTGTAGTGTGTGGCTTGAACATATGTGTGGAGTGTTGTTGTTTGAATATATCCAAATGAAGAACATTGATGTGGCACCGTGCTATCGAACCATAAACCACACGGAGCGAGGATGTAACACCCAAGATGCGATCCTATCCTTATTTTCGCACGAGGGCCTCTACAGGGATAGAAGCGCATCTCGTTGTTTCGCAAGAATGGATATTGTTACAAGTACATGTACTGAAGAGAAGAGTATATGGAATTGGCTTACACTCGCCACAAGCTACATCAAAGTCACTTCAGTATAACAATATACATTCATCAAGAAGAAGAGGAGGTTCCGACTACACACGAAAACAAACGATAAAAGAACGACCTCCATCCTTGCTATCTAATACGTCTCCAACGTATCTATAAATTTTGATGGTTCCATGCTATTATCATGTCAACTTTGGATGTTTTATATGCATGATTATGCTATTTTTGGGACTAACCTATTAACTCAGTGCCAAGTGCCAGTTTCTGTTTTTCCATGTTTTTGACCTTTTTCAGAGAAGAATATTAAACGGAGTCCAAACGGAATAAAACCTGCGGGGTGATTTTTTCCATAGCAGAAGATACGCAAGGGACTTGAGAACCAAGGCAAGAGACCTCGGGGGAGATCACAAGCCCCCTAGCCGTGACCTCGGGGGCGCGCCTGGCAGGCTTGTGGGCCCCACGTGGCTCCTATGCCCTACCTCTTTCGCCTATAATTCTCTAAATTCCCGAAACCAAAGAAGGGAGCCACGAAAATACTTTTCCGCTGCCGCAAGCTTCTGTCTCCGCAAGATCCCATCTGGGGACCGTTCTGGTGCCCTGCCGAAGGGGGATTCGGACACGGAGGGCTTATTCATCCACACCATTGCCTTTCCGATGATGCGTGAGTAGTTCACCACAGACGTTCGGGGACCATAGCTAGTAGCTAGATGGCATCTTCTCTCTCTTGGATCTTCAATACAAAGTTCTCCATGATCTTCATGGAGATCTATCCGATGTAACTTTCTTTTGCGGTGTGTTTCTCGAGATCCGATGAATTGTGGATTTATGACCAGATTATCCATGAATATTATTTGAGTCTCCTATGATCTCTTATATGCATGATTTTTTATCCTTGTAATTCTCTCCGAGTTGTGGGTTTTGTTTGGCCAACTTGATCTATAATTCTTGCAATGGAAGAAGTGCTTGGTTTTGGGTTCATATCATGTGGTGTCCTCACCTAGTGACAGAAGGGGTAACGAGGCACACATCATGTTGTTGCCATCAAGGGTAAAAAGATGGGGTTTATATCATATTGCATGAATTTATCCCTCTACATCATGTCATCTTTCTTAAGGCGTTACTCTGTTTGTTATGAACTCAATACACTAGATGCATGCTGGATAGCGGTCGATGTGTGGAGTAATAGTAGTAGATGCAGAAAGTATCGGTCTACTTGTCTCGGACGTGATGCCTATATGTATGATCATTGCCTTAGATATCGTCATGACTTTGCGCGATTCTATCAATTGCTCGACAGTAATTCATTCACCCACCGTAATACTTGCTATCATGAGAGAAGCCTCTAGTGAACACTATGGCCACCGGGTCTACTTCACATCATATATTCAGATCTACAAAATTACTTTGTTGCTTTTTTCACCTTTAGATCTCACCTTGCAAATCATCGTGAAGGGATTGACAACCCCTTTATAGCGTTCGGTGCAAGTTTGTTTGTTTTTGCGCAGGTACATTGGTGCCTCATCTTGATACTCCTACTGGATTGATACCTTGGTTGTCAAACTGAGGGAAATACTTATCGCTACTTTGCTGCATCACCCTTTCCTCTTCAAGGATTTCTAGCGCCCTTGCCAGGGAGTATTCAAGTGAAGCATATCCAAGTAACTATCGCAAACTCATCTCTTGCATTTACATTATTTTCCTTTTGCCTCTCGTTTTCCTCTCCCCCACTTCTGAAAAAAAACAAAATTTACAAAAATATTTGCCTTTTTCATTCGCCCTTTTCTTTCGTTTGCTTTCTGTTCGCTTGTGTGCGTGTCTGCTTGCTAAGTCACCATGTTTGAAAACACCAAATTGTGTGACTTCTCGAATACTAATAACAATTATTTCATTAGTACCTCGATTGCTCCCGCCACTAGTGCGGAATCATATGAAATCAATGCTGCCTTGTTGAATCTTGTTATGAAAGAGAAATTTTACGGCCTTCCCAGTGAAGCTGCCGCATCGCACCTTAATACCTTCATTGAGTTATGCGTTATGCAAAAGAACAAAGATGTGGATAATGATATGATTAAATTGAAGCTATTTCCGTTCTCATTACGAGATCGAGCAAAAACTTGGTTTTCATGTTTACCCAAAAATAGTATTGATTCTTGGAACAAGTGTAAAGATGCCTTTATTTCCAAGTATTTTCCACCGGCTAAGATTATCTCTCTCCGTAATGATATCATGAATTTTAAGAAACTAGATCATGAACATGTTGCACAATCTTGGGAGAGAATGAAATTGATGATTAGAAATTGTCCCGCTGATGGCCTGAGTCTTTGGATGATTATAAAAATCATCTATGCTGGTTTGAATTTTGCTTCTAGAAATATCTTGGATTCTGCCGCTGGTGGAACTTTCATGGAAATCACACTAGGAGAAGCCACAAAACTCCTGGTTAATATCATGACAAACTATTCTCAATGCCACACTGAAAGGTTACCTACTAGTAAAGAAGTGCATGCTATAGAGGAAATTAACTCTTTGAGTGCTAAGATGGAAGAGTTAATGAAATTGTTTGCTAGTAAAGGTGATCCTCTAGATCCAAATGATATGCCTTTGTCTTCCTTGATTGAGAATAGCAATGAAAGCTTGGATGTTAACTTTGTTGGTGGAAATAATTTTGGCAACAACAATGCCTATAGAGGTAACTTTAATCCTAGGACTTTTCCTAGTACTCCCTCTAATAACTTTGGCAATTCCTATAACAATGCTCATGGAAATTACAATAAATTACCCTCTGATCTTGAGGGTAATATTAAAGAGTTTATTAACTCGCAAAAGATTTTCAATGCGTCCATAGAAGAAAAACTGCTCAAAATTGATGACTTGGCTAGACCCGTTGATAGAATGTCTCTTGATATTGATGCTTTGAAATTGAGATGTGCTCCTCCCAAGATCAATATGGATGAAACTTTGAAAGCTATGCGTGTTTCCATGAATGAGAGTAAAGAAAGAAACGCCCAAATTCATGCTAGACATGATTGGCTTAAAAAGGTGTGTTCTCGTGATGAAAATCACGAAGATCTTAAAGTGCTTGGTGTGACTCCTATTGAATCCTTGTTTTCTAATGTCAATCCTAATGATTATGGGGCTGGATATGAATCCACTTTGGTTGAGAAATGCCCCAATGATTTGGAGTCTATTTATCTTGATGCTAAAAGCACTGGAAGTGGAGTAGAGGATATCAAAACTTTGAGTAGTGATGAAATTACTAATTTGAATTTCAAGGAATTTAATTATGATAGTTTCTCTTTGATTGAATGTATTTCCTTGATGCAATCCATGCTAAACTCTCCACATGCTTATAGCCAAAATAAGGCCTTTACTGATCATATGGTTGATGCTATGATGAAATCTCTTGAAGAGAAACATGAGTTCGATATATCTATTCCTATAAAACTTCATGATGAGTGGGAACCTACTATCAAAATCAGGATTAAGAATCATGAATGCAATGCTTTGTGTGATTTGGGTGCTAGTGTTTCCGCAATTCCAAAGTCTTTATGTGATGTTCTAGGCTTCAATGAGATTGATGAGTGCTCTCTTAATTTGCATCTTGCGGATTATACTATTAATAAATCTATGGGAAGGATCAATGATGTTCTCATTATTGCAAATAGGAACTATGTGCCCGTAGATTTCATTGTGCTTGATATTGATTGCAATCCGACATGTCCCACCATACTTGGTAGACCTTTCCTTGGGACTATTAGTGTTGTTATCGATATGAAGGAAGGGAATACTAGATTTCAATTTCCATTAAATAAGGGCATGTAACACTTTCCTAGAAAGAAAATAAGATTGCCATACGAATCCATGATGAGAGCTACTTATAGTTTGAGCACTAAAGACGACGATACTTGATTCTATCGCCTTATGCCGAGCTAAGGGCGTTAAACGATAGCGCTTGTTGGGAGGTACCCCAATGAATTTATTTTTGATTTTTGCTTTGTTGTGTCCACACCATCATAATTCTGTTATGATTGTGTTTTTATGTTTATTTTAGTGTTTGTGCCAAGTAGAACCTTTATGATCAGTTTTGGTGATGGTTGTTTTATCATGCTGAAAAAGACAGAAACTTTGCGCTCACGAAATTATTTTTAATTCCTATCCAAAAAGAGCTTTTGAGTTGATTCATTTTTCTTCTGGTTATATGCGAATTTCCCTAATTGTCATAATTGTTCAGAATGTTTGGGATACCATAGGTATACGAAGTATACAAATTTCTACACACTGGTCTCTTTTTGACAGATTTTGTTTTTGTTGTATCGATTGCTTATTTTGATGAAACTATGGTTAGTATCGGGGGGTACTAGCCATGGAAAAGTGATACTACAGTAATCTAACATCAATCAAAATATAAATCAAGTTTACTACAATACCTAAAGAGTGGTGGTTTGTTTTCCTATGCTAATGATATCACGAGTTTCTGTTTAAGTTTTGTGTTACGAAGTTTTCAAGTTTTGGGTGATACTCTTATGGACAATGGAACAAAGAGTGGAAAGATCTTAATCTTGGGGATACCCATGTCATCCCAAGCCAAATTCAAGGACACCAAAAAGCCTAAGCTTGGGGATGGCCCGGGAAGGCATCCCCTCTTTCGTCTTCAATCCATCGGTAACGTTACTTGGAGCTATATTTTTATTCACCACATGATATGTGTTTTGCTTGGAGCGTTGTGTATTATAGGAGTATTTGCTTTTTGTTTTGTCACAATCATCCTTGCTGCACACCTTTTTTAGAGGGACATGTACTCATCGTGAAATTGTTAGAATACTCAATGATCTTCACTTATATCTTTTAAGATAGGCAATTTAGCTCGCATGTGCTTCACTTATGTCTTTTGAGCTAGATAACTTTGCTCTAGTGCTTCACTTAAATCTTTGTAGAGCATGGCGGTGTCATATTTTGTAGAAATAAAAACTCTCGGTATTCACTTATATCTTTTTGAGAGTGCTCTCTCTAAGTAACTTGGTAATTGGCGTGCGCTATGAAATTAGTCCTAAAGATGATAGGCATCCAAAGAGGATATAATAAAAACTTCCATATTCTTGTGCATTGATTAGTAAGAGAAGTTTGATTCCTCACAATTAGTTTTGAGATTTGGATATGGTAATATTAGAATCATGTTAGTAGGGTGTTGTGAAATCTAAAAATACTTGTGTTGAGGTTATTGATTCCCGTAGCATGCACGTATGGTGAACCGCTATGTTAGAAAGTCGGAGAATAATTGATTTATTGATTGTCATTCTTTGTGTGGCGGTCGGGATCACGCGATGGTTAACACCTACCAACCCTTCCCCTAGGAGTATGCGTTTATCACTTTGTTTCGATTACTAATAAAACTTTCGCAATAAGTATATGAGTTCTTCATGACTAATGTGAGTCCATGATATAAATGCACTTTCACCTTCCACCATTGCTAGCCTCTCTAGTGCCGCGCAACTTTCGCCGGTGCACAAACCCACCATATACCTTCCTCAAAACAGCCACCATTCCTACCTATTATGGCATTTTCATAGCCATTCCGAGATATATTGCCATGCAACTTCCACCGTTCCGTCTCATGACATGTGTCGTCACTTTCATATGGCCATTGCATGATCGTAAGATAGCTAGCGAGATGTTTCAATGTCATACGCTAAGCTAGATCGTTGCACATCCTGGTACACTGCCGGAGGAATTTCCTATAGATTCATCATTGTTCTAAGTATTGAGTTGTAAGTAAATAAAAGTGTGATGATCATCCTTATTAGAGCATTGTCCCATGTGAGGGGGAAAAATAGGCCAAAGATGCCCACCAAAAAATGAAAAAAAGAGAGGCCAAAGAGCCCAAACAAAAAAATGAGAGAAAAAGAGAGAAGGGACAATGCTACTATCTTTTTCCACACTTGTGCTTCAAAATAGCACCATTCTCTTCATGATAGAGAGTCTCTTGTTTTGTCACTTCATATACTAGTGGGAATTTTCATTATATAACTTGGCTTGTATATTCCAATGATGGGCTTCCTCAAAATTGCCCTAGGTCTTCGCGAGCAAGCAAGTTGGGTGCACACCCACTAGTTTTCTTTTTGAGATTTCACACACTTATAGCTCTAGTACATCCGTTGCATGGCAATCCCTACTCATTCACATTGATATCTATTGTTGGGCATCTCCATAGCCCATTGATACGCCGAGTCCATGTGACCATCTCCTCCTTTTTGCCTCACAACCTCCACCACACTCTATTCCACCTATAGTGTTATATCCATGGCTCATGCTCATGTATTGCGTGAGAGTTGAAAAAGTTTGAGAAAGTAAGAGTGCGAAAACAATCACTTGGCCAATACCGTTGTTGTGCATGATTTAAATTCTTTGTGTGGGGATGATGGATCATAGCCAGACTATATGATTTTGTAGGGATAACTTTCTTTGGCCTTGTTATTTCAAGAGTTCACGATTACTCTCCTAGTATGCTTGAAGTATTATTGTTTTCATGTCAATAGTAAACTAATTTTTTGAATCTTACGGATGTGAACATTCATGCCACAAGGAAGAAGTTACAAAGGAAAAATTATGTTAGGTAGCATTCCACATCAAAAATTCGGTCTTTATCACTTCCCTACTCGAGGACGGGCAGGAGTTAAGCTTGGGGATGCTTGATACGTCTCCAATGTATCTATAATATTTTATGGTTCCATACTATTATCATGTCAACTTTGGATGTTTTATATGCATGATTATGCTATTTTTGGGACTAACCTATTAACTCAGTGCCAAGTGCCAGTTTTTGTTTTTTCCGTGTTGTTGACCTTTTTCAGAGAAGAATATTAAACGGAGTCCAAACGGAATAAAACTTGCGCGATGATTTTTCCATAACAGAACATACGCACGGGACTTGAGAACCAAGGCAGCAGACCTCGAGGGAGATCACAAGCCCCATAGCCGCAGCCTGGGGGGCGCGCCTGGCGGGCTAGTGGGCCCCATGTGGCTCCTCTGCCCTACCTCTTTCGCCTATAATTCTCTAAATTCCCGAAACCAAAGAAGGGAGCCACGAAAATACTTTTCCGCCGCCGCAAGCTTCTGTCTCCGCAAGATCCCATCTGGGGACCGTTCTGGTGCCCTGCCGGAGGGGGATTCGGACACTGAGGGCTTCTTCATCAACACCATTGCCTCTCCGATGAGGCGTGAGTAGTTCACCACAGACCTTCGGGTCCATAGCTAGTAGCTAGATGGCCTCTTCTCTCTCTTGGATCTTCAATACAAAGTTATCCATGATCTTCATGGAGATCTATCCGATGTAACTTTCTTTTGCGGTGTGTTTGTTGACCTTCGATGAATTGTGGATTTATGACCAGATTATCCATGAATATTATTTGAGTCTCCTCTAATCTCTTATGTACATGATTTCGTACACTTGTAATTCTCTCCGAGTTGTGGGTTTCGTTTGGCCAACTTGATCTATAATTCTTGCAATGGGAGAAGTGCTTGGTTTTGGGTTCATACCGTGCGGTGTCCTCACCTAGTGACAGAAGTGGTAGCGAGGCACGCATCGTGTTGTTGCCATCAAGGGTAAAAAGATGGGGTTTATATCATATTGCATGAATTTATCCCTCTACATCATGTCATCTTGCTTAAGGCGTTAATCTGTTTGTTATGAACTCAATACACTAGATGCATGCTGGATAGCGGTCGATGTGTGGAGTAATAGTAGTAGATGCAGAAAGTATCGGTGTACTTGTCTCGGACGTGATGCCTATATGTATGATCATTGCCTTAGATATCGTCATGACTTTGCGCGATTCTATCAATTGCTCGACAGTAATTCGTTCACCCACCGTAATACTTGCTATCATGAGAGAAGCCTCTAGTGAACACTATGGCCCCCGGGTCTACTTCACATCATATATTCAGATCATATAATCGTGAAGGGATTGACAACCCCTTTATACCGTTGGGTGCAATTTTGTTTGTTTTTGCGCAGGTACATTGGTACCTCATCTTGATACTCCTACTGGATTGATATCTTGGTTCTCAAACTGAGGGAAAAACTTATTTCTACTTTGCTGCATCACCCTTTCCTCTTCAAGGGAAAAACAAACGCGAGCTCGAGAGGTAGCACTATCCTAGGCTGCCGGCCTGGAACCCATCCTAGATTGATAAAGAGGAAGAAGAAGAAACTCCAAATAGAACAATCATCGCATTCACGTCAAAGTAACCTTTTACCTGTACCTGCAACTGGTGTTGTAGTAAACTGTGAGCCACAGGGACTCATTTCTAAAGGTATCAAGACTAGCAAAGCTTAATGGGTGAGGTATGGTTAAGTGGTGAGGCTGCAGCAAGTGACTAATCATTTATTTGAGGTGGCTAACTTATGAGTACAAGAATAAGAGGGGGGATGATCTACGCATAATGGACGTGAACTAATGATGAGCAAATGAATGATCCTGAACACCTACTTAAATCATACATAACCCCACCGTGTCCTTAGTCGGAGAAGGAACTCGCGAGAGAGACCGTCACGGTTACGCACTCAGTTGGCAAGTTTTAATTAAGTTTACTTTAAGTTATCTAGAACCGTATGTTAAACAAAGTTTCCAAGTTTGCCACATAACTGCGGGCACGGCTTTCCGAAAGATTTAACCCTACAGGGGTGCTCCAACTGGTCCATCACAAATTACCACAAGCCGCATAGAAAGCCTCAATCACGAAACTCACGATCTCCTCGGATTCCTTAATGGAAAACCTCAACTCTGAGACATCCCAAAGCATCACCGGAATCCCGATGCACAAGATATTTCGTAAAAGGTAAAACAAGTCTAGCAAGGCCGCCCGACGTGTCGACGAACCCGATAGGAGCTACGTATCTCGTTCTTAGGACACGACCGGATGGGACTAGCTACGAGTAAAAAAAACCTCAAGTTTCCTCGCGGTGGCCCCATAGGCAGCCCGTTTTGGACCAACACTCATGAGGAGCGCTGGCCCGGGTTGTTGATTAATTATCCACGGTGTCCGGAAAGTCCCTATGCAGTTTTATTAGGTTATTAGGCAAATGTAGTACCAAAGTTGGGCCTTGCGGGACCAGTTTAATTCTAAGACGAATTATCAAGGGGGACCCCATAACAACCCCGATCATGTTAGGAGCGCTCAATGCAATATAACACCGGTAGCCGAAACTAAGGCGACAAAGGTGGACCAAAACACTATGCTAGAATGTTGGGCCTTTCACCTTTTACCAAGTATATAGGTCCATGAAATCAATTAGCAATTATATGGTGATATAACATGGAACCCATGTTTTCACATGGAAGCAACTGCACCTACAACAACGCTATCAAATGGTTAAGCAAGCGGTAACATAGCCAATATGTGGTTTGCTACATTGTACAAGGTTGAAGGTTTCATGGAAATGTTGAGAGGCTGACATTTAACACATTGTAGGCAGCGAGACATAGCGATAGAAACGAAACAACTAGCATGGCAATGATAATAATGGTATCTAGGGAAATGATCATCTTGCCTGTGATTCCGCTTGCAAGAAGAATGATTTTGTGAAGCAGATGAACTGACATAGTCGCACGAATCCTCACACTCCGAAGCGATTCGGAAATCTATCGAGAAGAAGCAAACCGGAATCAAGAATCAACACGAGATATTCACCACGGCACATGCACGCCATAATGCACAACTTAATATGATGCATGTCCATTTCAATTATGCAAGGCATGGCATGACAACTCACAACCATCAAACACTACACATTAAGTGAAGTTCAATATGCAATGAGTTGCATATAGACGAAACTCCACATGGCTGTAATGCCCCAAGTGTAAACCTTCCCTATTTGGTACCTATTTGATGTGGGTCCACATTGACATTGATATGAGAGAGTCCATTTGCATGTATGATTTCATGTGTCTCTTATTTTTGTCACCCTTGCATGCATGCATACCATAATGTTTCATGTCATGTCATGTCATGTCTTGTGTGCACATATCTTGTTGGATGTGATCTTGTGATTTCATGTGGTGATGCACATGCATGTGTTGATGTGGGGTGTAGTAGTGGCTTGTGGTGGGGTGTTAATTTCTATCCCTTCTCTCTCTCCTTATCTCAAGTTCAAAATTCCAACTTTATATTCCTGTTTTAAAATATCCAATGTTTAGGGAATAATGTGGGGATGATGGTGTGTAAGATTATGTGTTTTGAATAGTGTTCTAAAGGTGCAAAATAAACACAAAACAACAACTATAATACTGTTTTGTATTTATTTAGATTGCCCCATAAAATTCCTCTTGTATTTTATTTAAATAGCTTATTTATTTTCAGGTCCAGGGGCATTTTTGTTTTGATTTTATCTCCAGTAGTTTGCTGGTTTTATTTCTCTCTTTTTTGCCTTTTTCAGTTAATAGAAAAGCACGAGGAGTTGCTTTCCCTATGTGCCGCTCTGGTGGGCTTCCTCCCACCCAGAGAGGTCCATCTCTTCTCCCTCTCGTGCACCAGCAGCCCACCCACGTGACCCTCTCTTCCTCCTCTCGACGTCAGCACTGTACGACCAGAGCTCGACCTCCCGATCGCCTTCCCTCCAATCCTGCGGCTCAAGCGCGTCCCCCGAGGTGATTTAAGTGTCGGAGCCCCTCCCCGTACCTTGGGTTCCCTCTCCTTCCTCCGGCGCCGCCGCCACCTTCCTCCTTCTCTCTTTCCCCCTCCTGGTAAGTCTCTGTAGGAGTTAGTAGAGAGAGAGAGAGCAGCCCCGCCGCCGTCTACCCCGCCGTCTCCGTCGAGCAGCGCCGGCGGCCATGTCCACGGGTACGGGGATGGTGCCCGCGCTCCATTTTCCTCCTCGGTGAGGTTGCGGGACCTCTGCAACGATGACATGTTCCTCGCCAACGCCGCGGCCGTGAAGCTCTTCTTCCTCTGCTTTGGTTCTGCGCAAGGAGCCTCTTCGTCGTCGGTCTTCTTCCCCCTCCAGCGCCTCCTCCTCCGATCGGCCTCCTTCTCCTTCCCCCTAGGTGAGCTAGCATCTCTCCTCCCTTCCCGCTCGATGGTTCGGCTTTGGATGAGTCGGTGTTCTTCTGTCCCGAGAGGAGATCGGGAGACGCAGTTCATGTGATGCGGTAGATGGGTGCTCCTGGTAGTTGTGTCGTGGCTCAGGCAGTAGGTACTCCTTGCAGTGCAGCGGGCATAGCGTAGATCTCCTGCCGTGGCACAGTAGCAGCAGCAGCAGGCATGCCCGGTGACCTCCCTGTCGTCGGCAGCCTCTGTAGGCAGAGCAGGGACTCTTGCTAGTATTCCTTGCATGCGTGCTCCCCTCTGTCATGTCCTTGTACCGTAGCGCAGTGGTAGTTGTATGTATTTGTTCTCGAGAGGTCGTGGGTTCGATCCCAGGGGAAGCCTCCCCTCTTTTTGTTGGTTTTTATTCGGCACAGTAGTATCCTTGACAGAGCTAGTATAATTGGGTTCCTTCGCCTTATGTGGTGAGAACCGTGTGCTAGTGCAGTGGTAGCGGCTGTGTGGTGTACCAGGGAGCTCCTGGGTTCGATCCCAGGGCACCCCCTTTTATTTGTTTATTTCTTTGTCTTTCCTTGCTGCACCTTGTGTCTAGATATTGTTGCAAGAGAGGTGTGCATTTTTTTCCTTTTCCCTGTCCAGCACATGTAGTGGTGGTGGCAAGACTTGTGAGGGGTGTAGGTGTGTGTTGTGCACATACTTGGTGAAGTGCATGTGGATGTGTGCATGTGTGAACTCATGGTGTTGATGCTTTGTGTGTGTATGTAGATGCCTTAAGTAAAGTTAGTGTGGGTTGTTTAATGCTGGTAGGATTGCAAGATTATCTTGATTATGTGGCTGCACTAGTAGTTTGTGTTGCATCTTGTAAGTTTTGGAGGAGTGTGTATGTGTGGGTGGATGGTCTCCCCCCTCACCACATATAATTTGTGTGTGTGAGCTTGTTCTAGTGATGATTGCTATGATAGCATGTGTAGGTTTGTGTTTTGATCAAGAGCACGATGTTGTTGTGGGTGATGTGGAGTAGATGTGTGTGTGTGTGGAACTTTTCCACCTTTGCAAACTATGTACCTTCACATGACCATATGTGAGAGGGCATGGTGTTGTGTGTGTGTGTGGATAGGTGGGTAGATGAGCTTGGTGTGATGTGCTATGACACATACATGGGGTCAAAACCCTCATGCCACTATTGTCATGATGCACATGAACAAGTATCCTTGTAGGAGTTGTTCTAGTGAAATGCACATGAAATGTTGCACTATTCACTATTCATGATTTCTTGTAGTTTCTTCCTTCCTAGTTTGTAGTCACTTGCTCCAAGTAAGTGCATGCATATTATATATGTTTCTGGGGTAGAATCTCCCAAGGAATCCATTGTTGAACTCAGTTTTGCGATTGGAACATTTTCTGGAGATGACATATTTCATTTTTCTTCTATGTTTAAAGCTTGGTTCCATGTGATTTGTTGAGCACAAAGGTTTGCTTCTTGGTTGTGCTAGTAGAGGGTAACCCCTCTACCTCGTGTTGGTTTCATGTCATGATTAGGAATCCATATGTGCAAGTTATGCCCACTCAAAGTAGGCATGTGGCTGAAATTCCAGATGAGTGAAAATCTGAAGTCTGAGAATCTGTTTATATTTTCTTCTCCTGTTGATGAGGTTGTGCAGGTCAATGTGTTGTGATCTAGACTTAGCTTTCAACTGGAAAATTGGAGCTGGTATGTTTGTCTAGCCCCTGTAAAATTTCATTCCATTTGGAGTCCTGTAGATTATGTTTTGGCTGCTGTCAAAATGCTTCAGAGCAAAGACAGATAGTGAGAATCTGGAATTTTCACCAAGTCCCTGAAAACTGATATTTTTGGGCAAGTTTGCAGCCTTTTATCTTTCTGTGTTTAATTCCTTTTTGTGTGATTCTTGCTTGTGCTTGTAGTATTCGTGGATAGCTACAGCCACATATATTATTTGTCATGTTTGGGTGGCTGTAGGTGCTTTGCATGTAGCTCACAAAGTGCTATGATGCAGTTTATGGCAGATTGTGTAGTTTTGTCATTTTTGATGTTTGTGAGTGCCTAGTTGATGATGTGGTGTTCTTCCTTGCTCCACCCCATCCATGTTGGTTTGTTTTAAGTCTTGGCAACCTGGAAATACCAGAGTTGTGCCAATTGAGTGTGTGGTGATGATTTTGACAAGTAGGGCTTCGTATCTTGTTTCGTTGATTCCCGTTGATCTGTAGCTCCGATTGTAATGTTCTTTATATGGTTTTGCATCGTTTTCACGAGACGCATCTGATCATGTTATTATCATGCATGTTCAAATAGCTTAGGATGCAGTTCTGTCCAGGAAGATGTATTTACTCCTTATGCTTGTGTTAGTGAAAGAAATAGTGATGCATGCTCATATTCATCTCATGCATCATGTGTTTGTTGCATCTTGAGGTGTTGTTGTTCATTGGATGTTATTCTTATGTTTGGCAGCACCGGATCGGAGAACGAATGCGTGGATTCGGGAGAGTACGTGCAGGACGAACAAGAACCATTCCAAGCTGAGGATATCACAGGCAAGATGATATGACCTTGATTCCATCTCTAGACTTGTTATGCTAGATTATGTTTCCTTGTCATATGCTCGCTGACTACCACTAAAATAAATTGCCTCCTGATATGCCATGAACCCAAACACTGATCCCTTCCTAGCAAACTTGAATGGCTAAGTAGGCTTTGCTCAGCTACTAATGTTAGCGTTGCTAGATGCAGGTGCTTTATCTCATGTGATAACATGAGCTTGATATCATTATATTAATTATGTTATTTAATTAATGCACCTATATACTGTTGGGGAACGTCACATGGGAAACAAAAAATTTCCTACGCGCACGAAGACCTATCGTGGTGATGTCCATCTACGAGAGGGGATTTCCGATCTACGTACCCTTGTAGATCGCACAGCAGAAGCGTTAAGAAACGCGGTTGATGTAGTGGAACGTCCTCACGTCCCTCGATCCGCCCCGCGAACCGTCCCGCGATCCGCTCCGATCTAGTGCCGAACGGACGGCACCTCCGCGTTCAGCACACGTACAGCTCGACGATGATCTCGGTCTTCTTGATCCAGCAAGAGAGACGGAGAGGTAGAAGAGTTCTCCAGCAGCGTGATGGCGCTCCGGAGGTTGGTGATGATCTCGTCTCAGCAGGGCTCCGCCCGAGCTCCGCAGAAACGCAATCTAGAGGTAAAACCGTGGAGATATGTGGTCGGGCTGCCCTGGCAAAGTTGTCTCAAATCAGCCCTAAAACCCCAATATATATAGGAGGAGGAGGGGGGAGCCTTGCCTGGGGGTCCAAGGACTCCCAAGGGGGTCGGCCGAACCTAAGGGGGAAGGTCTCCCCCCCAAACCGAGTCCTACTTGGTTTGGAAGGTGGAGTCCTTCTTCCCTTTCCCACCTCCTTCTTTTTTTTCTTTTCTCTTTGATTTTTCTTCCAATGCGCATAGGGCTCTTTTGGGCTGTCCCACCAGCCCACTAAGAGCTGGTGCGCCACCCTCAATGCCTATGGGCTTCCCCGGGGTGGGTTGCCCCCCCCCCCCCCCCCGGTGAACTCCCGGAACCCATTCGTCATTCCCGGTACATTCCCGGTAACTCCGAGAACCTTCCGGTAATCAAATGAGGTCATCCTATATATCAATCTTCATTTCCGGACCATTCCGGAAACCCTCGTGATGTCCGTGATCTCATCCGGGACTCCGAACAACATTCAGTAACCAACCATATAACTCAAATACGCATAAAACAACGTCGAACCTTAAGTGTGCAGACCCTGCGGGTTCGAGAACTATGTAGACATGACCCGAGAGACTCCTCGGTCAATATCCAATAGCGGGACCTGGATGCCAATATTGGATCCTACATATTCTACGAGGATCTTAACGTTTGAACCTGAGTGCCAAGGATTCATATAATCCCGTATGTCATTCCCTTTGTCCTTCGGTATGTTACTTGCCCAAGATTCGATCGTCAGTATCCGCATACCTATTTCAATCTCGTTTACCGGCAAGTCTCTTTACTCGTTCCGTAATACAAGATCCCGTAATGAAAGTGCGTTATATCGACTAGAGGGGGGTGAATAGGAGATTTTTAGAATTTCATCGCTGAGGAAATTCCTTTTGAGGAAATTCCTCACTGATGACTAACTTACAGCGTAAACAGTTAAGGATCAGTCGTGCAATCGTTCACAACAGCAGTATTACAGAGTGAAGATTATGAAAACGGATTGCACAGTAAGCAGGCACACAGAATACAGATGATGATTAACTCAAGTGAAGAATTTGGGGTTGAGGAAATTCAGAGAAAGTCTTCAGCAAATTCTTCAAACAGTCACAGTGAATGTCATCAACACATAATACAGAGAATGTAAAGAGTTGAGGAATTAGAACCCGATTCTTGGTGAAGACTGTTGTTGATAACCCAGTTCCAACTGTTGTGACAGTTGTACATCTGGTTTGGAGCGGCTTGGTATTTAAACCAAAGGACACCCAGTCCCTACCGTATTCTCCTTGAGCTAAGGACACACAGTCCTCGCCCAGCACTCGTGGTAAGTCTTCAGGGCAGACTTCCAAACCCTCACAAACTCGGTCACCCGGCGATCCACAATTGACTGCTGGATTGCTCTAGACCATGACGCCTAACCGTCTGGAGGATGCACAGTCCTCAAAGGTAAAAGGCTTCAGTCCCACACAGGAACAACTTCTTCAGTGATGCTCAATCACTAGGTTTGGTTTGTGGTTTCGGTGGGTGGTGTATTTCCTCACTGATGATTTACTCTCATAGGCTCTGAGGAATTTGGATTGCTCTTATGACAAGTGTCAGTTTCTAACGGAGCAGCCAACTAGCTAGTGGTTGTGGGGGGCGGCTATTTATAGCCTGGGAGCATCCCGGCATGATTTGACATTAATGCCCTTAAATAATATGACCGTTGGAGTGGATAAGACCAGTGACTTGGCGTGGCTATCGAAACGGTCGGGACCGTCAACTGTGAGAGTCCTCATGTCACTCATATTCCTCACTTGAGGCTTTTGGTAGGATTTGGCTTGGGTTGAGCATCATGAGGAAATTCATTCCATAGCGTTACTTTGACCCCCTTTAACAGTATGGTGTTCCTATTCATCAAATGGGAAGAAAGTAAAACAGAAAACGTAAATCTTCACGCTTCAATTTCTTCAAAATCATTTTCTTCACGAACCACCGATCTTCTCAATATCCATATCTTCATGAGGAATATCAATTTCATCGCAGATTCCTCGTGATTCATTTCTTCAGCTTCAGACCAATTTCTTCAACTGAAGACATTCATTTTAGGGGTCGATATTCTTCAAATATCTCAAACTCCTCAATGACTTATAGATCATGTGTACACTCAACAACACATTAGATACTTAACCTATAAGTCTTCAAACCACCAAAATCACTAAGGGGCACTAGATGCACTTACAATCTCCCCCTTTTTGGTGGTTGATGACAATTAGGTTAAGTCTTCAACAGGGAATAAAAATGTGAAGTGTAAATACTCAATTGAGGAATTTGAAGACAAGATTCACAGAGACTCCCCCTGAAGATGTGCATACCTTGAGGGTTTTGCTTTTATAGCATATGCACATTGATGATTTATATCATAGAGATCTCCCCCTGAATCTTGTAAATCATGCATACATATAATATATTATATGAAGAATATGAAGATGCATGATGGCAAATGGTATCTGACGAATTCCAGCATGCGTGCATTGAAACTTGAGGAATAAGCATGCGAAGAAAAACGTTCAAAAGGCGTCAGAGTACCATCGGGCTTAAGTTACAACTCATTACATAAAAACTTCAGAAGAGCCAAGAGTTTGTAACTTAAATATAGTTCATAAGCCCAAAAAATAAATCCCGTTTGAAGACTAACTCTCAAGTTTCTCCCCCTTTGTCATCAAGTGACAAAAAGGGACAAACTGAGGACTAACGCCCGTGAAGACTTCATTTCTTTGCGGTTGATGAAGATCCTTGGAGCTTCTTGGGTGTAGTCTTCTTCCTTGGGCCTGTTGCGGTGTCGAGCTTTTCCTCATCAGATTCGGCGGTGCGGAAGGACGAGAAGGAGCTGTCTTCAAGATCTGGCACTGGAATGGGCCTGAACTTCTTCTTGGGAGGCCACGACCAGTCAAAGTCCTGCTCAAAGTTCAATTCTTCAAGCTCAGTTTGGGCTTCAGATGTGCAAGGGTAGCCCAGGTGCGATCAAAAACCTCATGCAGATATTGATGATTAAGTTTCACAGAGTTCTGTGTCTCAGTGAGGGTTTTGACAATGGCACCAAATTGGCGTTTGACCCATTTGTGGTTGTGATCCACCTTCTGATGAAGACTGAGGAGAAGCTCTCTGGTGTTTAGCACGCGAGGAGGAACATGGCTTGGTGGACGAGTCTCAGCATCGTCCCATGAGGAATATGCATCTGGCTCTTTAAATTGACCATCAAGAGGCCTGCTGCCTTCATCAATCACAGACTTTCCTTTTCCCTCAATGGGCTCGAAAGTCTTCTTGTTGACCCGGATAGGAGGCATATAACCAACATGGTTCTGGAAGTCTGCGTGGAAGTTGATGCCTGTCCTTGTCCTGAGGAATCTCATGATCCATGGTGCATAAATTTTGTGATCATAGGGGCACATTGCATTGTCAGCCAAAGTCCTCAAGAAGAAATCATGGATATTCATCGGGATACCGTGAATGATGTTGAAGAGGATATTCTTCATGAGGCCGACGACATCTTCTTCATCGTCATGGCCTTTGATGGGCGCGAGCACACTGCAGAGAATGCGGTAGACAGACCGGGGTGTGTACTTGAGCTCATGGATGAGGAATGTGGTTCTTGAGGGCTTTCCTGCAGCCAAAGGCTTCATGAGGACTTCCATCATTCCATTTGGTAGCTCACGCTCACCATAAAGCTTCACTGCCCCTTCTGAAGGAATTGGTACGGGCAGTTCTCTGAGGAGTTCAGACGCTGGAGCCTTGTAGTGATTGTTTTGGGTCATCCAGTCGAACACCCAAGTATTGATGTCATCAGCATTGCCCGAAATATGCAGAGTTGCATAGAACTGAAGAATAAGCTCACTATTCCAATCTGATATGTCGGAGCACATAGGGAGCAAACCTGCATCATGGAGTACACTGATGACTGGTTCCATGCAGGGAATTTTTCAAGTTCATCATGAGGAATGTGCCTGTGCTGGAATATCTTGTTGCATCCACAGAGCACAGAAGCATAGTAGTTCATCTGAGTCCTTGTCCAAAACTTCAGATGCCTCATTTGAGGCTTGTCATAAGGATTCTCTCCGATGAAATACATGCGTTCCTCAAAGAAATTTTCTTTCTGAAACTTGGGCCGCTTTGAGAATGGCTGGCGTTGAACTGGCTCGATAGTGTGCTGAGGAATGGGTGGGGAAACAACCATGGTAGTCTCTGGGTTGAGCACAATGAATTCATTGTCAGGGACGAGAACATTTTCTTCAGCAGTGTCCTCAGATTGAGGAATTTCATCAGCTGGTATTTCTTGCTCTGGCTGAGCTTCAGGCTGAGGAATTTCTTCTTCCTCCTCAGCTTGAGGAGTTTGGTTAGCCGGTTCAGTGGGAGGAGCCTGCTCAGACTGGACATATTCTTCAGCTTGTTTTTCATCAGCTGACTTTGTGGCAGAAGCAGATTCATCAGCTGCTGCAGCTGAAGCTTGAGTAGTCTCTTTCTGAGGAATATGAGGTTGAGGACTGTCATCAATCTTTATTTCCTCATCAGTATGCTCCTCAGAGACAGCATCCTTCATTTCCTCATCTGCCCTTGTAGTTTGGTCACCAATGACGACCATTTCATATGAAGGTGCAACATTTAGAGGCACCGGGTCCAGAGGGGCAGATTCTTCAGTTTCCTTGAGGCGTTTTGCCTCGATCTTTTCTTCTGCTGAGGAAGCTTTTCTCTTCTTCGCTTCCTTCTTAGCAGCTCTTGTCTTTTTCGCATCTGATGCATACGAGATTAACTTCTTCACCTTTGAAGCTTTTGGTGAAGGTGTTTTCTCGACAGATTCTTCAGCTGGCAGTGAGGAACCAGCTGGAACAGAGTCATCAGCCTGCTTTGGTGAAGCAGCTGGATCAGGAGCAGTTGCATCAGGGGTTGCAGTTTCATCAGTGGTGGTCTTGGTGATGATTTCTTCAATGGCCGGCTCATCAGCTCGGCGCTCTTGGTGTTGTTCCTCACTTTGAGGAATTTCCTCCTCATCAGGAGATGCATCTTCTGGCTGTTCAACCAGGGGCTGAGGAGTTGGTGCTGGTTGTGGGTGTCGCTTGTTGTAGTCATCAAAAGCACTAGTGTCTAGCTTGATGAAATTGCGTTTGATGCTAGTGCGGTCTGACAGTTTCTCACACTTGTCAGTCAAGACTTGCAGCTCTACGTGGGTGGACACCAATGCGTGAGGCGTCAGCTTGAGGACATTTTGCCTGAGGAATTTCTCCTTTCTGGCCTTTGCAATCTTTGCCTGCTTGGCCTTCTGTTCCTTCCACTTGGCTTCGTTTATGAAGGTAGCCACCATGTGGCTGACGCCAGGAGGAAGTTTCAAATCATCAATGGGTGTGTTTGGGTCTTCATACCATACATTGATGAAGTCGAGGAGGACCTTGGGGTCCATGGCCAGAGGAATAGCACTGCCTGATGCTTGTGCTACCCGTTCTTGCTTGTTTCTGATGATGGCTTGCAAAGTTTCATCATCATACTCATCACTTCCCTCTGATGCAGACGGGACTGCGATGATTTTGCTGGGGCTGGGCAGAGGTGCAGGTTCAGTAATTGTCAAAGTCTTCACAAGGGGAGTTGAAGACTTTGTCTCCGAGCTCGTTGCAGCTGGGAGTGAGGAGCTGGAGCTGGCAGTCGTAGTCTTCACGACTTTCTTCTGTACTGGGTTTGGAGGTGGAGCTGAGGACTTTGGTGTAGATGAGATGGGTGCTGAGGGTTTTGGCGCTGATGGTATTGGAGTTGACGGTTTTGGAACCGAGGGTTTTGGAGCTAAGGATTTTCGAGCTGAGGGTTTTGTGACAGAACCCTGTCCAGACTTCTCTTGAGGCTTTGGAGCCTTTGCCTTTGATGGCGCAAACTGCTTTTGAGGAATCTCTGAGCCTGAAGTTTCTGCTGCTGAGGAATGAGCAGCACCGGAGGCAGCAGCTGAGGATTCATGAAATTTCTTCACTGTTGTTTTGGCTTGCTTCTTGAGCTTGGCCAGATGCCTTTCTTTTTCATCTGGGTAGTCATCAAGTGTCATAAGACTTGAGGGATGAGCTACTTGATGATCCTCAAGTGGAGCCCTTTTGCTAGGAGGCTTCAAAGCGAATTTCTTCGCATATGTTGGGGTCACAAACCTGTACTCCTTCCACTCCTTTGCCCATCTGCGTTCAATTTTCTGCAGCCTGATCTTTCTTTTAGGCATTGTCTCAGGTTCATCATCAGGCGTGCAATAGTCCATGTATATGTCATCAGGAATATCAACAGCTGTGTTCTGCTCTAGTTTCTTTCCTCCCTTCTGTTTCCTTTCTTCCTCCATTTTCTTCAGACGAGGATTTTGCTGATGATTTTGAACTCTTGAAGATTCTGATGAGCCTTGAAGAGTTTCTTCCAGAAACGCTGCAAATGAGTTAATGTGATGAGAACCGAGAGATTCATCAGCTGACATGTGTGTACCTGTGAACAGAGTATAGTTGCGAGGAATTTGGAGAGGTCATATGCGTTCTCAGATTTTAAGAAAATGAAAAAGTTTGACAGTTTGAGGAATATAACCAGTGGTTGAGGAATTTGCTTAAGCATACTGTTCTTGGGTTCCAGAGTTGTACAGATCCGTAAATTCGCACAATTGAGGAATCTCATGAAAATCTTAGATGCTTAGCTAGTTCATCAATGATTGTGGTGATGGATAGTGTTTGAGGAATCATGTGCGCATTGTATCTTGAGGAAAAAACAGATTTCACATGGGAGAGGTAAAATTTCAGATCTAATCTGCTGTAAAAATGGGATATATTTACCCTGGAAGGTGCGAACGAAGAACACAAAAAGGTGGTGTTGGAGAGGCTCTTCGGTCAAGTGTCCAATGCACCCTAACTTGGCAGCAGAGGACGTCTACGGCGGCGGCGGACGTAGATGTTCTGACTCCGGCGTGATCCTGGCGGCGAGAAGGTTGAGGCAGTGAAGCTCTTCCTTGCCGGCGACAAAACAACCAGCGGTGGCGCTAGGGTTCGATGGAGAGTGTGATGGCAGGAGAGCGATGAGGCGAAGAAGAAGATACTGAAGGGGTTAAGGACATATTTATAGCCCGAAAGTTACTGTTTGGCGCAAAAGTTTCGGACCGAATAGCCCTTGCCTCTACGTCTCCGCAGGACACGTGTAGCTCCCATACGATGCGGTGGAGATAGTGGAGATCGTGGTTATCCGATCGTGGGAAGTGGGGGTTCAGTTACTGTTCCTTTGAAGAAAACGATTTTTGAGGATTTTTGTTACAAAATCATCAGCTGACAAGGATGCAGTGAGGATTTTGAACAAAGTTTCAAGTAGAACGCATATGAAGAATTGAATAGACTGGGTAAGTATAGCATAGAGAGAAAGTAGGGTCCGATCACATTCACTTAGCAGAAACATCAACTTGAAGAAATAGCAATAAGTGAATGCTATTGAGGACTAGAAATCACAGTCTACCTAGGCAAATGAAAGTCATCATGTTTTTTTTTAAGATTTTGCAGTAGATCATCACAATGAAGAAGAGCTGTTTTGAAGAAAAATGCATTGTGACGAAATTGATCATTTGAAGAAAATCAACTTGAGGAATGTCACATTGGGTGGTGGCGTTACCCACCCTATAAGAATGTTGATTACAGACGCCGCGTACAATTGTCGTAGGGCCCTGAGAATCAATTTCTTCATTAATTTCTTCACATTCAGAGTGACTTTCTTCATTGGTTGAAGAAAATCGTTTCATCATGTGTTGCACATCTAAGTCATCAACTTTGCATAAGTGTTAGGATGTGTGCATGTTTTTACAAAACATTTGACGACTCTAAGATATTTAGCTCACACCGCAACTTGCAAAACCTTTTCTCATCCAAGGGCTTAGTGAAGATATCAGCCAGTTGATTATCAGTCTTCACATGGTCGATGAGGATATTGCCCTTGAGGACATGGTCCCGAAGAAAATGATGACGAATTTGGATGTGCTTGGTCTTCGAGTGTTGTACTGGGTTATATGCAATCTTGATAGCACTCTCGTTGTCACAGTAGAGAGGCACATTCTTCATGTTGATGCCGTAGTCCTTGAGGGTTTGCTTCATCCATAGTAATTGAGCACAGCAAGAACCAGCAATGTACTCAGCTTCGGCAGTGGAGAGTGATACGCAGTTCTGCTTCTTTGACGACCAGCAAACTAGTGATCTTCCGAGGAAATGGCATGTGCCAGATGTTGACTTGCGATCCACACGGTCACCAGCATAGTCTGAATCAGAATACCCTACCAGATGAAGATTGGAGCCCTTGGGATACCATAATCCTAGTGTTGGTGTGTGAGCTAAGTATCGAAGAATATGTTTCACAGCCTTATGGTGTGATTCCTTCGGTTTTGCTTGAAAACGTGCACACATGCAAACACTAAGCATTATATCTGGCCTAGATGCACATAGATACAATAAAGAGCCAATCATAGAACGGTATACCTGCTGATCGAAATCTTTACCATTTTCATCAGTGCCGAGGTGACCGTTGGTAGGCATTGGAGTCTTGGCACCTTCACATTCATGCATGTCGAATTTCCTCAGAACATCCTTGAGGTATTTCTCCTGTGATATGAAGATTCCATTGTTTTGTTGACGAATTTGAAGACCTAAGAAGAATTTCAGCTCCCCCATCATGGACATCTGATATTCTTCACTCATCATATAGGCAAATTCATCACTATATCTTTTGTCAGTACAACCAAATATGATGTCATCAACATATATTTGACATACAAACAGCTCATTATCATAAGATTTTGTGAAAAGAGTTGGATCGAGTGAACCAGGTTTGAAGCCTTTCTTCATGAGGAATTGCTTCAATGTATGATACCATGCCCGAGGGGCTTGCTTGAGGCCATACAGAGCCTTTTTGAGTCTGAAGACTTTGTCTGGATTCTTTGGATCCTCAAAACCTGGGGGCTGAGCAACATATACTTCTTCCTCAAGCTGACCATTGAAGAATGCACTTTTCACATCCATTTGATATAAGATGATGTTATGATGATTAGCATAAGCAAGTACCATTCAAATAGCTTCAAGTCTAGCAACAGGTGCAAAAGTTTCATCGAAAACTATTCCTTCAACCTGGGTGTAGCCTTGGGCTACAAGTCGTGCCTTGTTCCTCACCACTTGACCGTCCTCATCTTGCTTGTTTCGGAAAATCCACTTGGTGCCGATGATGTTATGCTTGCGAGGATCTGGTCGTTTGACGAGCTCCATACGTCATTCAGCTTGAATTGAAGAAGTTCGTCTTGCATGGCTTGGATCCACTCTGGTTCCAGAAATGCCTCAGCTACTTTTGAGGGTTTTGTGATAGATACAAAAGAAAAATTCCCACAAAAGTTAACTAAGTGTGAAGCTTTTGAGCGAGTGAGAGGACCTGGCGCGTTGATGTCGTTGAGGATTTTGTCAAGTTCTACTTCATTTGCAATCCTCGGATGAGCTGGTTGAGGATTTTGTCTGGGCTGAGGAAGTGGTGCTGTTACAATTTCCTCAGGAGCATCTTCTTGTCTTTCATCAGCGATGGGGATCGTTTCTTCGTCAATTTCCTCAGTGGGGACAATGTCTTCAGTAGGCTTAAGCTTTATTGCTTCTTCAGGAGACAGCTTATCTGGATCAGAAGGCAATTTCTCTGTTTGCGAGCCATTAGTTTCATCGAACTGCACATCTACAGTCTCAACAACTTTGTTGTGATAGTTGTTGAAGACTCTATAGGTGTGCGAGTCCTTTCCATAACCGAGCATAAAACCTTCATGTGCCTTAGGTGCAAATTTTGAGCTATGATGAGGATCTCTAATCTAGCATTTTGCGCTGAAGACTTTGAAATAACTTACATTGGGTTTCTTGTCAGTGAGGAGTTCATATGAGGTTTTCTTGAGGAATTTGTGAAGATATACCCTGTTGATGATATGGCATGCAGTATTGATTGCTTCAGCCCAGAAGCGACGAGGAGTCTGATATTCTTCAAGCATAGTTCTTGCCATCTCAACCAGAGTCCTGTTCTTTCTTTCGACGACACCATTCTGCTGAGGAGTATAAGGAGCAGACAATTCGTGAGTAATACCAAGTTCATCAAGATAATCATCAAGACCAGTGTTTTTGAACTCAGCTCCATTATCACTCCTAATATGTTTGATCTTGATGCCGAAGTTCGTCGAGGCCCTTGAAGAAAATCGTTTGAAGATTTCCCGCACTTCAGTTTTATACACTATGATATGCACCCAAGTGTATCTGGAATAATCATCAACTATGACAAAGCCATATAGAGATGCTGCATTGGTTAGTGTTGCATAGTGTGTAGGTCCAAATAAATCCATATGAAGCAATTCAAATGGACGTGTAGTGGTCATGATGGTTTTGGAGGGATGCTTGGATCTGGTCATTTTCCCAGATTCACAAGCACCGCAGAGATGATCCTTGAGGAATTTGACAGATTCGATGCCAATGACATGCTTCTTCTTTGCAAGTGTGTGCAAATTCCTCATGCCTGCATGACCTAGTCTTCGGTGCCACAGCCATCCTTCTGAGGTTTTTGCTAGTAAGCAAGTGGCTGGTTGAGGACCTATAGAGAAGTCAACAATGTACAAATCCCCTCTTCTTACACCTTCGAAGACTTTGGATCTATCAGATTCCATGATGACTACACATCTATATCTACCAAAGATAACAATCATATCAAGATCACAAAGCATAGAGACTGACATGAGGTTAAAACCAAGGGATTCAACAAGCATCACTTTGTCCATATGCCTATCCTTGGAAATAGCTACTTTGCCAAGTCCCAATACCTTGCTTTTACCTTTGTCAGCATATGTGATTTGCTTCAGAGGTGATGGAGTTAGTGGCATATTCATCAGTAAGCTTTTATCACCAGTCATGTGATGTGTGCACCCACTATCGAGAACCCACTCAGTATTTTTGGGTTTGTCTTCCTGCAGATGAATTAGTACAGCTTACCATCTCATATGCTTCAGATTTGAAGAATATGATACTAATTTCATCAGTTCAGTAATTTCATCATAACAGAAATGTAAGGACGTGTGAAATATTTCTATTTCATCAATCATTAGCTTGCGTCCTATCAAGCATTTCCTCAGGTCTCCAGCAAATTCTTCAGATGATGATTTTCATCTGGAGACCTGACCTGCAGAAGTGATTAGTTTGATTTCTTCACCACCCACATCTGAAGGGGTGGCAAAGCGTTCATCATCCTGCGAGCACCATATGAGAAAGGTTGCATTGAAGCTAATGCACTTCTCTTAACAGTAGGGGGGTTAAAGTACTCATATGAGTATGCAGAGAACTGGTTTGAGGATTTATGAACATAATGATTTGAGGTGTAGCACTCATAATCATATTCCTTGTAGTTTCCCTGCATGTTGGATGCATAAGCATGGGTACGAGCATAGTTTTGACCAGTTGAGGATTTTGATCCTCTTGAAGACTTTGGTCCTCCTGAGGAATTTGATCTGGGGTTCAGATTCTTCAGAGGTGATGTCATGAGGACATTCACTTGAAGATTTTCAAGACAACTTTTGGGAACCCAGATTTTCCTCAGAGGAGGGCCATTCCTGTAGTTAGTTCCAACATATCGAGCAAATACTTCACCAGATTGATTTTTGAACAGTTTATAGTTGGAATCAAATGACTCATCAGAGGAATAGGATAATTCACATGAGAAGCCAGTTAGATTAGATGGATCAAAAGGAGGCCGAGTAGCAGCAACCCATGAGGTTTTGGGATACTGCTCAGGTTTCCAATAAGATCCATCAGGATCCAATTTCCTCTCAAAGGCAATTCCTTCTTTCCTTGGGTTCCTGTTCAAGATCTGCTTTTTGAGCACATCACAAAGGATTTGATGTCCTTTGAGGCTTTTGTACATGCCTGTCACGTACAATTCCTTCAACTCTGCATTTTCATCAGTGACATTTATGTTTTCCTCAAGTGAGGAAATAGACACAACAGGTGCAGTTGAAGAATTTGTAGCAGTGGTAGCATTTGAAGATTCTGGTGAAGAATTAGCAGTTTCACGATCAATGCATTTAAGACATGGAGGAATAAATTCAACTTGACTAGCGCTGATCTGTTGAGCTAGTAATGAATCATTTTCGATACGAAGATCATCATAAGACATCCTCAGCTTCTCAAGATCAAGCTTCCTTTGAAGAAATTCGTAGGAAAGCTTCTCATGATCAGTGAGGAGTGTATCGTAACGATCCTGAAGAATATCAAATCTAGACTGAAGATTTTTCATGTCATCAGCGAGGATTTGATTAAGATTCATTTCATCATTCAACAGATCATCACTTTTGTCTAGCAGTTTTTGAAGCTTTTCCAGAGTAGTTTGTTGTTTAGTGGCAATGATGGCAAGTTTACTGTAACTGGGTTTTTTGTAATCATCATGTTCACAGTCACTTGAATCAGAGGAGGAGGCATTATGTGATACCTTTGAACCTTTTGCCATGAAGCAATAAGTTGGAGCAAAGTCATCGGCATAGTCGTCAGTATGGATGGTACACTCATTTTCTTCAAGATTGAAGATTGACTTGCTGACGAAATTTGTAGCTGGTGCAATACTAGCCTGTCCAGATTCTGAATCTTCTCCAGAGCCTTCTTCATCATCACATTCTTCTGATTCTGCCTCAGAATCCATTTCCTTGCCAATAAGTGCCCGAGCCTTTCTGAAGCTAGTCTTCTTGTGTGAGGAGGACTTTGAAGATGAGGATTTTGAAGATTTCTTCTTCTTCTTTGAGTCATCAGAACTGTCATCCTTGTATTTCTTCTTCTTTGATTCCTTTCCCCAGCGAGGACAATCAGCAATGTAATGACCTGATTTCTTGCACTTGTGACAGGTCCGTTTCTTGTAGTCCTCAGATGCAGATTCTGATTTCCTCATGTCTCTTCTTGATGATTTACCGAACTGGCCTCATCGTGTAAATCTCTGGAATTTCCTCACAAGCATTGCAAGTTCCTGACCAAATTCTTCAGGGTCACAACTGTTGTCATCTGTATCTTCTTCTTCTGATGAGGAAATTGCTCTTGCCTTCAGTGCACGTGGTCTGGAATAGCTTTGTCCATATAGATCTCTCTTTTCTTCTAGCTGGAATTCATGAGTATTTAGCCTTTCGAGGATATCAGCAGGATCTAACATCTTGTAGTCTGGTCTTTCTTGAATCATCAGAACTAAAGTGTCAAATGAAGAATCCAAAGATCTCAGCAGTTTCTTCACAACTTCGTGATCAGTGATGTCTCGAGCTCCCAGTGCTTGCAGTTCATTTGATATGTCAGTGAGGCGATCAAAGGTGTCTTGGCAGCTTTCATTGTCATGTCTCTTGAAGCGATTGAAGAGATTGCGAAGAATATCAACACGAGAGTCACGTTGGGTTGATACTCCTTCATTTACCTTGCACAGTCTCTCCCAGATCAGTGTTGCAGAGCCTAAGGCACTTACTCTTCCAAACTGGCCAGGGCTCAGATGACAACAGATGATGTTCTTCGCTTGAGAATCAAGTTGCTTGAATTTCTTCACATCAGCTGCAATGACACTAGCATAAATGATGGGGACACCATTTTCCACAATATACGAGAGATCATTGTCTATAGCTTGCAGATGCATTTGCATTTTGTTCTTCCAGAAGGGAAAGTTCTTTCCCTCGTAGGTAGGACATGCTGCAGTCACCTTAAACATGCCTGCAGTCGACATAACTAAAACTCCAGGTGGTTAGACCAAAATCACACAGAACAAGGGAGTACGTTGCTCTGATACCAATTGAAAGTGCGTTATATCGACTAGAGGGGGGGTGAATAGGAGATTTTTAGAATTTCATCACTGAGGAAATTCCTTTTGAGGAAATTCCTCACTGATGACTAACTTACAGCGGAAACAGTTAAGGATCAGTCGTGCAATCGTTCACAACAGCAGTATTACAGAGTGAAGATTATCAAAATGGATTGCATAGTAAGCAGGCACACAGAATACAGATGATCATTAACTCAAGTGAAGAATTTGGGGTTGAGGAAATTCAGAGAAAGTCTTCAGCAAATTCTTCAAACAGTCACAGTGAATGTCATCAACACATAATACAGAGAATGTAAAGAGTTGAGGAATTAGAACCTGATTCTTGGTGAAGACTGTTGTTGATGTCCCAGTTCCAACTGCTGTGACAGTTGTACATCTGGTTTGGAGCGGCTTGGTATTTAAACCAAAGGACACCCAGTCCCGGGACACACAGTCCCTACCGTATTCTCCTTGAGCTAAGGACACACAGTCCTCGCCCAACACTCGTGGTAAGTCTTCAGGGCAGACTTCCAAACCCTCACAAACTCGGTCACCCGGCGATCCACAATTGACTGCTGGATTGCTCTAGACCATGACGCCTAACCGTCTGGAGGATGCACAGTCCTCAAAGGTAAAAGGCTTCAGTCCCACACAGGAACAACTTCTTCAGTGATGCTCAATCACTAGGTTTGGTTTGTGGTTTCGGTGGGTGGTGTATTTCCTCACTGATGATTTACTGTCATAGGCTTTGAGAAATTTGGGTTGCTCTTATGACAAGTGTCAGTTTCTAACGGAGCAGCCAACCAGCTAGTGGTTGTGGGTGGCGGCTATTTATAGCCTGGGAGCATCCCGACATGATTTGACATTAATGCCCTTAAATAATATGACCGGTGGAATGGATAAGACCAGTGACTCGGCGTGGCTATCGAAACGGTCGGGACCCTCAACTGAGAGAGTCCTCATGTCACTCATATTCCTCACTTGAGGCTTTTGGTAGGATTTGGCTTGGGTTGAGCATCATGAGGAAATTCATGCCATAGCGTTACTTTGACCCCCTTTTACAGTACGGTGTTCCTATTCATCAAATGCGAAGAAAGTAAAACAGAAAACGTAAATCTTCACGCTTCAATTTCTTCAAAATGATTTTCTTCAGGAACCACCGATCTTCTCAATATCAATATCTTCATGAGGAATATCAATTTCATCGCAGATTCCTCGTGATTCATTTCTTCAGCTTCAGACCAATTTCTTCAACTGAAGACATTCATTTTTAGGGGTCGATATTCTTCAAATATCTCAAACTCCTCAATGACTTATAGATCCTGTGTACACTCAACAACACATTAGATACTTAACCTATAAGTCTTCAAACCACCAAAATCACTAACGGGCACTAGATGCACTTACACGTAACTTACACTAAGTCACATTGCTTGCAAGGCTTGTGTGTGATGTTGTATTACCGAGTGGGCCCTGAGATACCTCTCCGTCATACGGAGTGACAAATCCTAGTATTGATCCATACTAACTCAACGAACACCTTCGGAGATACCTGTAGAGCATCTTTATAGTCACCCAGTTACGTTGCGACGTTTGATACACACAAAGCATTCCTCCAGTGTTAGTGAGTTATATGATCTCATGGTCATAGGAACAAATACTTGACACGCGGAAAACAGTAGCAATAAAATGACACGATCAACATGCTACGTCTATTAGTTTGGGTCTAGTCCATCACATGATTCTCCTAAGGATGTGATCCCGTTATCAAGTGACAACACTTGCCTATGGCCAGGAAACCTTGACCATCTTTGATCAACGAGCTAGTCAACTAGAGGCTTACTAGGGACAGTGTTTTGTCTATGTATCCACACAAGTATTGTGTTTCCAATCAATACAATTATAGCATGGATAATAAACGATTATCATGAACTAAGAAATATAAAAATAACTAGTTTATTATTGCCTCTAGGGCATATTTCCAACAGTCTCCCACTTGCACTAGAGTCAATAATCTAGTTCACATCACCATGTGATTCCAACGAATCCAACACCCATATAGTTATGCGGTCTGATCACGTCTTGCTCGTGAGAGAGGTTTTAGTCAACGGTTCTGAAACTTTCAGATCCGTGCGTTCTTTACAAATCTTTATGTCATCTTATAGATGCTGCTACTACGTGCTATTCGGAAATGCTCCAAATATCTACTCTACTATACGAATCCGTTTCACTACTCATAGTTATTCGGATTAGTGTCAAAGCTTGCATCGACGTAACCCTTTACGACGAACTCTTTAACCACCTCCATAATCGAGAAAAATTCCTTAGTCTATTTAGTTACTAAGGATAACTTTGACCGCTGATCAGTGATTCAATCATGGATCACTTTCTGTACCTCTCACCGGACTTTGAGTCAAGGCACACATCAGGTGCGGTACTCAGCATGGTATACTTTAGAGTCTACGGCTAAGGCATAGAAGACGACCTTCGTCTATTCTCTTTATTCTGTCGTGGTCGGGTTTTGAGCCTTACTCAAATTCACACCTTACAAAGCAACCAAGAACTCCTTCTTTGCTGATCTACTTTGAACTCCTTCAAAAAATTTGTCAAGGCATGCATTTTGTTGAAACTTTCATTAAGCACTTTTTGATCTATCTCCATAGATATTTGATGCTCAACGTTGAAGTAGCGCAATCCAGGTATTCATTTGAAAACTCCTTTCAAACAACCTTATATGCTTTACAGAAATTCTACATTACTTCTGATCCACAATATGTCAACCACATATACTTATCAGAAATTCTATAGTGCTCCCACTCACTTCTTTGGAAATACAAGTTTCTCATAAACCTTGTACAAACCCAAAATCTTTGATCATCTCATCAAAGTGTATATTCCAACTCCGAGATGCTTGCACCAGTCCATTGAAGGATCACTGGAGCTTGCATACTTGTTAGTATCTTTAGGATCGACAAAACCTTCTGGTTATATCACATACAATGTTTGCTCAAGGAAACCGTCGAGGAAACAATGTTTTGACATCCTATGTGCAATATTTCATAAATAATGCAGCAACTACTAACATAATTCTAACAGACCTTTAGCATCGCTACGAGTGAGAAAGTCTCATCATAGTCAACTGTTTGATCTTGTCGGAAACATCTTTGCGACAAGTCGAGCTTTTCTTAATAGTAACTTATCACCATCATCGTCTGTCTTCTTTTAAAGATCCATCTTTACTCAATAGTCCTATGACCATCAAGTAATTCTTCCAAAGTCTACACTTTGTTTTCATACATGGATCCTCTCTCGGATTTCATGGCTTCCAGCCATTTGTTGGAATCTGGGCCCACCATTGCTTTCTCCATAACTCGTAGGTTCACTGTTGCTCAACAACATGACCTCCAAGACAGGGTTACCGTACCACTCTGTAGTAGTACGCGACCTTGTCAGCCTACGAGGCTTGTAATAACTTGCACTACTGAAATCCAGAAATTTGCCGTCTGCCAAGGCGGGCGGCAAAGGGGGCAACCACGGACGGCAAAGGCTTTGCCGTCTGCCCCCTCATGGCAAAGTAGACGGCAAAAAAAATCCGGTGAAGAGGCTCTTTGCCGTCTGCCTCTGCAAAGCGGACGGCAAAGAATCTTTGCCATGAGGGGGCAGACGGCAAAGTAAATGGGACGGCATATATTGCAACGTCCCCGTTAAGTGTTAATGGCAGGCCTCCTCTCTTTGCCGTCTGCCATACCCTCTTTGCCATGAGGGGGCTGACGGCAAAGAGGGGAAAGAGAGAGGGGCAGATTCCCCCTTTGTCGTCTGCCTTCCCCCCTTTGCCATGAGGGGGCAGACGGCAAAGAGGGGAGAGAGAGAGGGGTAGATTCCCCCTTTGCCGTCTGCCTTCCCCCCTTTCCCATGAGGGGGCAGACGGCAAAGAGGGGAGAGAGAGAGGGGTAGATTCCCCCTTTGCCGTCTGCCTTCCCCCCTTTTCCATGAGGGGGCAGACGGCAAAGAGGGGAGACAAAGGGGGCAGAATCCCCCTTTGCCATGTGCCTCCCCCCCTTTGCCATGTGGGGGCAGACGGCAAAGAGGGGAGAGAGAGGGGGTAGATTCCCCCTTTGCCATGTGCCTTGCCCCCTTTGCCATGTGGGGGCTGACGGCAAAGGGGGAGAGAGAGGGGGCAGATTCCCCCTTTGCCATGTGTTGGCAGACGGCAAAGAGGGGAACCAGCCCCTTTTTTATTTATTTTTTGTTATATCCAGCATTTTTAACAATAATCAGAATATATATATATTTTACATAAATAAATTTCTTTCCGTACTCATAACCATATTAAAATAACTCTCATCCATAGTGCATACATATTATGCAAGTTACATCCGTACCAAACCATATATTACACCAGTTTCATCCACGTGCATACAAAGTTTCATATATTCATATACTACAATAGTTTCAATACAACCCATGTTACAAGAAATCAGCTTCAAGCATTCCATCAACCAAGCTTCCCGTGAAGTGAAGGTAATCTGCAAAATGACAAATAAGAAAGTTAGAAAAATAATACTAGATGAAGTAGTGTATATATAGGTTATTTCGGATAGAAATTAGCTAAGTATAAACCATTTAGGAGCTAACTAAGCTAATTATGTCATTTAGGTGGAACTCTAGCTAACTATAGGAGAAGAGAAAGAGAAGAAGAAGTAAAAGAAGGAGGAGGAGGAGGAGAAGGAGAAGGAAGAGGAGAAGAAGAAGAAAAAGGAGGAGGAGGAGGAGGAGGAGGAGGAGGAGAAGGAGAAGGAAGAGGAGAAGAAGAAGAAGGAGAAGAACGAGAAGAAGAAGGAGAAGAAGGAGAAGACGAAGGAGAAGGAGCGGGAGCTCCTTCTCCTTCTTCTTCTCCTTCTTCTTCTTATCCCTTTTTCCTCTTCCTTCCTTTCATTTTCCTATTTTTCTCTTCTTGTCCCCTTCTTCGGGCTAAATTGGCTAAGAATGCCTTTTTGGAGCTAATTATGTCATTTCGAGGATAATTAGCTAAGTACAGGTCATTTCTTCCTTAAATAGGCCATTTTGGAGCTAACTAAGCTAATTATGTCATTTCGTAGGATAATTAGCCAATTTAGCCTTTCTTGGAGGAGTCTAAGCTACGTAGAAGAAGAGATAGAGAAGAAGAAGTAAAATAAGGAGGAGGAGGAGGTGGAGGAGAAGAAGAAGGAAGAGGAGAAGAAGAAGAAAAGAAGAAGGAGAAGGAGAAGAAGAAGGAGAAGGAGGAAGAAGGAGGAAGAAGTTCCTTCTCCCTCTCCTCCTTCTTCTTCTCCTCCTCCCTCTCCTCCTTCTTCTTCTCCTCATTTTTCCTCTTCCTTCCTTTCATTTTTCCTCTTTTTCTCTTCTTGTCCCCTTCTTCGGGCTAAATTGGCTAAGAATGCCTTTTTGGAGCTAATTATGTTATTTCGAGGATAATTAGCTAAGTATAGGTCATTTCTTATTAAATAGGCCATTTTGGAGCTAACTAAGCTAATTATGTCATTTCGTAGGATAATTAGCCAATTTAGCCTTTCTTGGAGGAGTCTAAGCTACGTAGAAGAAGAGATAGAGAAGAAGAAGTAAAATAAGGAGGAGGAGGAGGTGGAGGAGAAGAAGAAGGAAGAGGAGAAGAAGAAGAAAAGAAGAAGGAGAAGGAGGAAGAAGGAGGAAGAAGTTCCTTCTCCCTCTCCTCCTTCTTCTTCTCCTCCTCCCTCTCCTCCTTCTTCTTCTCCTCATTTTTCCTCTTCCTTCCTTTCATTTTTCCTCTTTTTCTCTTCTTGTCCCCTTCTTCGAGCTAAATTGGCTAAGAATGCCTTTTTGGAGCTAATTATGTCATTTCGAGGATAATTAGCTAAGTATAGGTCATTTCTTATTGAATAGGCCATTTTGGAGCTAACTAAGCTAATTATGTCATTTCGTAGGATAATTAGCCAATTTAGCCTTTCTTGGAGGAGTCTAAGCTACGTAGAAGAAGAGATAGAGAAGAAGAAGTAAAATAAGGAGGAGGGGGAGGTGGAGGAGAAGAAGAAGGAAGAGGAGAAGAAGAAGAAAAGAAGAAGGAGAAGGAGAAGAAGAAGGAGAAGGAGAAGGAGGAAGAAGGACGAAGAAGTTCCTTCTCCCTCTCCTCCTTCTTCTTCTCCTCCTCCCTCTCCTCCTTCTTCTTCTCCTCATTTTTCCTCTTCCTTCCTTTCATTTTTCCTCTTTTTCTCTTCTTGTCCCCTTCTTCGGGCTAAATTGGCTAAGAATGCCTTTTTGGAGCTAATTATGTCACTTCGAGGATAATTAGCTAAGTAGAGGTCATTTCTTATTAAATAGGCCATTTTGGAGCTAACTAAGCTAATTATGTCATTTCGTAGGATAATTAGCCAATTTAGCCTTTCTTGGAGGAGTCTAAGCTACGTAGAAGAAGAGATAGAGAAGAAGAAGTAAAATAAGGAGGAGGAGGAGGTGGAGGAGAAGAAGAAGGAAGAGGAGAAGAAGAAGAAAAGAAGAAGGAGAAGGAGAAGAAGAAGGAGAAGGAGAAGGAGGAAGAAGGAGGAAGAAGAAGGAGAAGGAGGAGCTCCTTCTCCTTCTCCTTCTTCTTCTCCTCCTCCCTCTCCTCCTTCTTCTTCTCCTCATTTTTCCTCTTCCTTCCTTTCATTTTTCCTCTTTTTCTCTTCTTGTCCCCTTCTTCGGGCTAAATTGGCTAAGAATGCCTTTTTGGAGCTGATTATGTCATTTCGAGGATAATTAGCTAAGTATAGGTCATTTCTTATTAAATAGGCCATTTTGGAGCTAACTAAGTTAATTATGTCATTTCGTAGGATAATTAGCCAATTTAGCCTTTCTTGGAGGAGTCTAAGCTACGTAGAAGAAGAGATAGAGAAGAAGAAGTAAACTAAGGAGGAGGAGGAGGTGGAGGAGAAGAAGAAGGAAGAGGAGAAGAAGAAGAAAAGAAGAAAGAGAAGGAGAAGAAGAAGGAGAAGGAGGAAGAAGGAGGAAGAAGTTCCTCCTCCCTCTCCTCCTTCTTCTCCTCCTCCTCCCTCTCCTCCTTCTTCTTCTCCTCATTTTTCCTCTTCCTTCCTTTCATTTTTCCTCTTTTTCTCTTCTTGTCCCCTTCTTCGGGCTAAATTGGCTAAGAATGCCTTTTTGGAGCTAATTATGTCATTTCGAGGATAATTAGCTAAGTATAGGTCATTTCTTATTGAATAGGCCATTTTGGAGCTAACTTAGCTAATTATGTCATTTCGTAGGATAATTAGCCAATTTAGCCTTTCTTGGAGGAGTCTAAGCTACGTAGAAGAAGAGATAGAGAAGAAGAAGTAAAATAAGGAGGAGGAGGAGGTGGAGGAGAAGAAGAAGGAAGAGGAGAAGAAGAAGAAAAGAAGAAGGAGAAGGAGGAAGAAGGAGGAAGAAGTTCCTTCTCCCTCTCCTCCTTCTTCTTCTCCTCCTCCCTCTCCTCCTTCTTCTTCTCCTCATTTTTCCTCTTCCTTCCTTTCATTTTTCCTCTTTTTCTCTTCTTGTCCCCTTCTTCGAGCTAAATTGGCTAAGAATGCCTTTTTGGAGCTAATTATGTCATTTCGAGGATAATTAGCTAAGTATAGGTCATTTCTTATTGAATAGGCCATTTTGGAGCTAACTAAGCTAATTATGTCATTTCGTAGGATAATTAGCCAATTTAGCCTTTCTTGGAGGAGTCTAAGCTACGTAGAAGAAGAGATAGAGAAGAAGAAGTAAAATAAGGAGGAGGAGGAGGTGGAGGAGAAGAAGAAGGAAGAGGAGAAGAAGAAGAAAAGAAGAAGGAGAAGGAGAAGAAGAAGGAGAAGGAGAAGGAGGAAGAAGGAGGAAGAAGTTCCTTCTCCCTCTCCTCCTTCTTCTTCTCCTCCTCCCTCTCCCCTTCTTCTTCTCCTCATTTTTCCTCTTCCTTCCTTTCATTTTTCCTCTTTTTCTCTTCTTGTCCCCTTCTTCGGGCTAAATTGGCTAAGAATGCCTTTTTGAAGCTAATTATGTCATTTCGAGGATAATTAGCTAAGTATAGGTCATTTCTTATTAAATAGGCCATTTTGGAGCTAACTAAGCTAATTATGTCATTTCGTAGGATAATTAGCCAATTTAGCCTTTCTTGGAGGAGTCTAAGCTACGTAGAAGAAGAGATAGAGAAGAAGAAGTAAAATAAGGAGGAGGGGGAGGTGGAGGAGAAGAAGAAGGAAGAGGAGAAGAAGAAGAAAAGAAGAAGGAGAAGGAGAAGAAGAAGGAGAAGGAGAAGGAGGAAGAAGGACGAAGAAGTTCCTTCTCCCTCTCCTCCTTCTTCTTCTCCTCCTCCCTCTCCTCCTTCTTCTTCTCCTCATTTTTCCTCTTCCTTCCTTTCATTTTTCCTCTTTTTCTCTTCTTGTCCCCTTCTTCGGGCTAAATTGGCTAAGAATGCCTTTTTGGAGCTAATTATGTCATTTAGAGGATAATTAGCTAAGTATAGGTCATTTCTTCTTAAATAGGCCATTTTGGAGCTAACTAAGCTAATTATGTCATTTCGTAGGATAATTAGCCAATTTAGCCTTTCTTGGAGGAGTCTAAGCTACGTAGAAGAAGAGATAGAGAAGAAGAAGTAAAATAAGGAGGAGGAGGAGGTGGAGGAGAAGAAGAAGGAAGAGGAGAAGAAGAAGAAAAGAAGAAGGAGAAGGAGAAGAAGAAGGAGAAGAAGAAGGAGGAAGAAGGAGGAAGAAGTTCCTTCTCCCTCTCCTCCTTCTTCTTCTCCTCCTCCCTCTCGTCCTTCTTCTTCTCCTCATTTTTCCTCTTCCTTCCTTTCATTTTTCCTCTTTTTCTCTTCTTGTCCCCTTCTTCGGGCTAAATTGGCTAAGAATGCCTTTTTGGAGCTAATTATGTCACTTCGAGGATAATTAGCTAAGTACAGGTCATTTCTTATTAAATAGGCCATTTTGGAGCTAACTAAGCTAATTATGTCATTTCGTAGGATAATTAGCCAATTTAGCCTTTCTTGGAGGAGTCTAAGCTACGTAGAAGAAGAGATAGAGAAGAAGAAGTAAAATAAGGAGGAGGCGGAGGTGGAGGAGAAGAAGAAGGAAGAGGAGAAGAAGAAGAAAAGAAGAAGGAGAAGGAGAAGGAGGAAGAAGGAGGAAGAAGTTCCTTCTCCCTCTCCTCCTTCTTGTTCTCCTCCTCCCTCTCGTCCTTCTTCTTCTCCTCATTTTTCCTCTTCCTTCCTTTCATTTTTCCTCTTTTTCTCTTCTTGTCCCCTTCTTCGGGCTAAATTGGCTAAGAATGCCTTTTTGGAGCTAATTATGTCATTTCGAGGATAATTAGCTAAGTATAGGTCATTTCTTATTGAATAGGCCATTTTGGAGCTAACTTAGCTAATTATGTCATTTCGTAGGATAATTAGCCAATTTAGCCTTTCTTGGAGGAGTCTAATCTACGTAGAAGAAGAGATAGAGAAGAAGAAGTAAAATAAGGAGGAGGAGGAGGTGGAGGAGAAGAAGAAGGAAGAGGAGAAGAAGAAGAAAAGAAGAAGGAGAAGGAGAAGAAGAAGGAGAAGGAGAAGGAGGAAGAAGTTCCTTCTCCCTCTCCTCCTTCTTCTTCTCCTCCTCCCTCTCCTCCTTCTTCTTCTCCTCATTTTTCCTCTTCCTTCCTTTCATTTTTCCTCTTTTTCTCTTCTTGTCCCCTTCTTCGGGCTAAATTGGCTAAGAATGCCTTTTTGGAGCTAATTATGTCATTTCGAGGATAATTAGCTAAGTATAGGTCATTTCTTATTAAATAGGCCATTTTGGAGCTAACTAAGCTAATTATGTCATTTCGTAGGATAATTAGCCAATTTAGCCTTTCTTGGAGGAGTCTAAGCTACGTAGAAGAAGAGATAGAGAAGAAGAAGTAAAATAAGGAGGAGGAGGAGGTGGAGGAGAAGAAGAAGGAAGAGGAGAAGAAGAAGAAAAGAAGAAGGAGAAGGAGAAGGAGGAAGAAGGAGGAAGAAGTTCCTTCTCCCTCTCCTCCTTCTTCTTCTCCTCATTTTTCCTCTTCCTTCCTTTCATTTTTCCTCTTTTTCTCTTCTTGTCCCCTTCTTCGGGCTAAATTGGCTAAGAATGCCTTTTTGGAGCTAATTATGTCATTTCAAGGATAATTAGCTAAGTACAGGTCATTTCTTATTAAATAGGCCATTTTGGATCTAACTAAGCTAATTATGTCATTTCGTAGGATAATTAGCCAATTTAGCCTTTCTTGGAGGAGTCTAAGCTACGTAGAAGAAGAGATAGAGAAGAAGAAGTAAAATAAGGAGGAGGAGGAGGTGGAGGAGAAGAAGAAGGAAGAGGAGAAGAAGAATAAAAGAAGAAGGAGAAGGAGAAGGAGGAAGAAGGAGGAAGAAGAAGGAAAAGGAGGAGCTCCTTCTCCTTCTCCTTCTTCTTCTCCTCCTCCCTCTCCTCCTTCTTCTTCTCCTCATGTTTCGTCTTCCTTCCTTTCATTTTTCCTCTTTTTCTCTTCTTGTCCCCTTCTTCGGGCTAAATTGGCTAAGAATGCCTTTTTGGAGCTAATTATGTCATTTCGAGGATAATTAGCTAAGTATAGGTCATTTCTTATTAAATAGGCCATTTTGGAGCTAACTAAGTTAATTATGTCATTCGTAGGATAATTAGCCAATTTAGCCTTTCTTGGAGGAGTCTAAGCTACGTAGAAGAAGAGATAGAGAAGAAGAAGTAAAATAAGGAGGAGGAGGAGGTGGAGGAGAAGAAGAAGGAAGAGGAGAAGAAGAAGATAAGAAGAAGGAGAAGGAGAAGAAGAAGGAGAAGGAGGAAGAAGGAGGAAGAAGTTCCTTCTCCCTCTCCTCCTTCTTCTCCTCCTCCTCCCTCTCCTCCTTCTTCTTCTCCTCATTTTTCCTCTTCCTTCCTTTCATTTTTCCTCTTTTTCTCTTCTTGTCCCCTTCTTCGGGCTAAATTGGCTAAGAATGCCTTTTTGGAGCTAATTATGTCATTTCGAGGATAATTAGCTAAGTATAGGTCATTTGTTATTAAATAGGCCATTTTGGAGCTAACTAAGCTAATTATGTCATTTCGTAGGATAATTAGCCAATTTAGCCTTTCTTGGAGGAGTCTAAGCTACGTAGAAGAAGAGATAGACAAGAAGAAGTAAAATAAGGAGGAGGAGGAGGTGGAGGAGAAGCAGAAGGAAGAGGAGAAGAAGAAGAAAAGAAGAAGGAGAAGGAGAAGAAGAAGGAGAAGGAGAAGGAGGAAGAAGGAGGAAGAAGTTCCTTCTCCCTCTCCTCCTTCTTCTTCTCCTCCTCCCTCTCCTCCTTCTTCTTCTCCTCATTTTTCCTCTTCCTTCCTTTCATTTTTCCTCTTTTTCTCTTCTTGTCCCCTTCTTCGGGCTAAATTGGCTAAGAATGCCTTTTTGGAGCTAATTATGTCATTTCGAGGATAATTAGCTAAGTATAGGTCATTTCTTATTAAATAGGCCATTTTGGAGCTAACTAAGCTAATTATGTCATTTCGTAGGATAATTAGCCAATTTAGCCTTTCTTGGAGGAGTCTAAGCTACGTAGAAGAAGAGATAGAGAAGAAGAAGTAAAATAAGGAGGAGGAGGAGAAGAAGAAGGAAGAGGAGAATAAGAAGAAAAGAAGGAGAAGGAGAAGAAGAAGGAGAAGGAGAAGGAGGAAGGAGGAAGAAGAAGGAGAAGGAGGAGATCCTTCTCCTTCTTCTTCTCCTCCTCCCTCTCCTCCTTGTTCTTCTCCTCATTTTTCCTCTTCCTTCCTTTCATTTTTCCTATTTTTCTCTTCTTGTCCCCTTCTTCGGGCTAAATTGGCTAAGAATGCCTTTTTGGAGCTAATTATGTCATTTCGAGGATAATTAGCTAAGTATAGGTCATTTCTTATTAAATAGGCCATTTTGGAGCTAACTACGCTAATTATGTCATTTCGTCGGATAATTAGCCAATTTAGCCTTTCTTGGAGGAGTCTAAGCTACGTAGAAGAAGAGATAGAGAAGAAGAAGTAAAATAAGGAGGAGGAGGAGGTGGAGGAGAAGAAGAAGGAAGAGGAGAAGAAGAAGAAAAGAAGAAGGAGAAGGAGAAGAAGAAGGAGAAGGAGAAGGAGGAAGAAGGAGGAAGAAGTTCCTTCTCCCTCTCCTCCTTCTTCTTCTCCTCCTCCCTCTCCTCCTTCTTCTTCTCCTCATTTTTCCTCTTCCTTCCTTTCATTTTTCCTCTTTTTCTCTTCTTGTCCCCTTCTTCGGGCTAAATTGGCTAAGAATGCCTTTTTGGAGCTAATTATGTCATTTCGAGGATAATTAGCTAAGTATAGGTCATTTCTTATTAAATAGGCCATTTTGGAGCTAACTAAGCTAATTATGTCATTTCGTAGGATAATTAGCCAATTTAGCCTTTCTTGGAGGAGTCTAAGCTACGTAGAAGAAGAGATAGAGAAGAAGAAGTAAAATAAGGAGGAGGAGGAGGTGGAGGAGAAGAAGAAGGAAGAGGAGAAGAAGAAGAAAAGAAGAAGGAGAAGGAGAAGGAGGAAGAAGGAGGAAGAAGTTCCTTCTCCCTCTCCTCCTTCTTCTTCTCCTCATTTTTCCTCTTCCTTCCTTTCATTTTTCCTCTTTTTCTCTTCTTGTCCCCTTCTTCGGGCTAAATTGGCTAAGAATGCCTTTTTGGAGCTAATTATGTCATTTCAAGGATAATTAGCTAAGTACAGGTCATTTCTTATTAAATAGGCCATTTTGGATCTAACTAAGCTAATTATGTCATTTCGTAGGATAATTAGCCAATTTAGCCTTTCTTGGAGGAGTCTAAGCTACGTAGAAGAAGAGATAGAGAAGAAGAAGTAAAATAAGGAGGAGGAGGAGGTGGAGGAGAAGAAGAAGGAAGAGGAGAAGAAGAATAAAAGAAGAAGGAGAAGGAGAAGGAGGAAGAAGGAGGAAGAAGAAGGAAAAGGAGGAGCTCCTTCTCCTTCTCCTTCTTCTTCTCCTCCTCCCTCTCCTCCTTCTTCTCCTCATGTTTCGTCTTCCTTCCTTTCATTTTTCCTCTTTTTCTCTTCTTGTCCCCTTCTTCGGGCTAAATTGGCTAAGAATGCCTTTTTGGAGCTAATTATGTCATTTCGAGGATAATTAGCTAAGTATAGGTCATTTCTTATTAAATAGGCCATTTTGGAGCTAACTAAGTTAATTATGTCATTCGTAGGATAATTAGCCAATTTAGCCTTTCTTGGAGGAGTCTAAGCTACGTAGAAGAAGAGATAGAGAAGAAGAAGTAAAATAAGGAGGAGGAGGAGGTGGAGGAGAAGAAGAAGGAAGAGGAGAAGAAGAAGAAAAGAAGAAGGAGAAGGAGAAGAAGAAGGAGAAGGAGGAAGAAGGAGGAAGAAGTTCCTTCTCCCTCTCCTCCTTCTTCTCCTCCTCCTCCCTCTCCTCCTTCTTCTTCTCCTCATTTTTCCTCTTCCTTCCTTTCATTTTTCCTCTTTTTCTCTTCTTGTCCCCTTCTTCGGGCTAAATTGGCTAAGAATGCCTTTTTGGAGCTAATTATGTCATTTCGAGGATAATTAGCTAAGTATAGGTCATTTGTTATTAAATAGGCCATTTTGGAGCTAACTAAGCTAATTATGTCATTTCGTAGGATAATTAGCCAATTTAGCCTTTCTTGGAGGAGTCTAAGCTACGTAGAAGAAGAGATAGACAAGAAGAAGTAAAATAAGGAGGAGGAGGAGGTGGAGGAGAAGCAGAAGGAAGAGGAGAAGAAGAAGAAAAGAAGAAGGAGAAGGAGAAGAAGAAGGAGAAGGAGAAGGAGGAAGAAGGAGGAAGAAGTTCCTTCTCCCTCTCCTCCTTCTTCTTCTCCTCCTCCCTCTCCTCCTTCTTCTTCTCCTCATTTTTCCTCTTCCTTCCTTTCATTTTTCCTCTTTTTCTCTTCTTGTCCCCTTCTTCGGGCTAAATTGGCTAAGAATGCCTTTTTGGAGCTAATTATGTCATTTCGAGGATAATTAGCTAAGTATAGGTCATTTCTTATTAAATAGGCCATTTTGGAGCTAACTAAGCTAATTATGTCATTTCGTAGGATAATTAGCCAATTTAGCCTTTCTTGGAGGAGTCTAAGCTACGTAGAAGAAGAGATAGAGAAGAAGAAGTAAAATAAGGAGGAGGAGGAGAAGAAGAAG
This sequence comes from Hordeum vulgare subsp. vulgare, assembly GCF_904849725.1. Classification (NCBI taxonomy): domain Eukaryota; kingdom Viridiplantae; phylum Streptophyta; class Magnoliopsida; order Poales; family Poaceae; genus Hordeum; species Hordeum vulgare. Next base: position 220,979,757 of record NC_058524.1, on the reverse strand, counting down.
GAAGAGGAGAATAAGAAGAAAAGAAGGAGAAGGAGAAGAAGAAGGAGAAGGAGAAGGAGGAAGGAGGAAGAAGAAGGAGAAGGAGGAGATCCTTCTCCTTCTTCTTCTCCTCCTCGCTCTCCTCCTTGTTCTTCTCCTCATTTTTCCTCTTCCTTCCTTTCATTTTTCCTATTTTTCTCTTCTTGTCCCCTTCTTCGGGCTAAATTGGCTAAGAATGCCTTTTTGGAGCTAATTATGTCATTTCGAGGATAATTAGCTAAGTATAGGTCATTTCTTATTAAATAGGCCATTTTGGAGCTAACTACGCTAATTATGTCATTTCGTCGGATAATTAGCCAATTTAGCCTTTCTTGGAGGAGTCTAAGCTACGTAGAAGAAGAGATAGAGAAGAAGAAGTAAAATAAGGAGGAGGAGGAGGAGGAGAAGAAGAAGGAAGAGGAGAAGAAGAAGAAAAGAAGAAGGAGAAGGAGAAGAAGAAGGAGAAGGAGAAGGAGGAAGAAGGCCATTTTGGAGCTAAGTGTAGGTCATTTTTTATTAAATAGGCCATTTTGGAGCTAACTAAGCTAATTATGTCATTAGATGGAAGTCTAGCTATTTTGGAGCTAACTAAGCTAATTATGTCATTAGATGGAAGTCTAGCTATTTTTTATTAAAACACTAGAAATAACATACCTAAGTTAGGGTGAAGCACGGTGGCTCTGGCTTGTTTCACCTGTAGAAGGCTGCCCTGGAGAAGGCTCGACTGTAAAAGGGTCGTGCGATGCGTTTCGGGACATATTCTGCACCAAACGTCGTTTGCAATGTGTAGTTAGCATGAGGACACTCTTAAGATCACTCCACTGAAATGAAACTCACCGTCCCCGCCACGTTAATGACTGGCATCGGCGGAGGGACTTGGCCGTTCTTCTCGCACATAGACTGTACATTTTGGTTTCGACAGGTCAAACTTTTTATTTATTAATGAAACGGACATTCAAATGCAAGATTTTAAATAACATGAAGAAGAAACTTACCACGAAGAGCTCGTATATGGCCCTGGTAGACGCTTCATTCCGTGCCCTCTCCGCCTCCACCAATGCAGTCGTCCTCTCCTCCAGCTCCCTAATTTCCTTATCCTTCTCCGCCATAGCCGCCTGCATTGCCGCTCTCTCTTTCTGAATAGCAGCCTGCAACACAACTCATTGTTAGCAATGTAATCATATTGGTTCCAACTCACAACATAATGCGGAAAGATAGTTGAGTCCATTAAACTAACCTCGATGGCGAGCTCGACTGGCCGTGGACGACGTGTTATCTCCGGACAAGAGCTCGTTTGGCGTGCCTTTATCTGCCGGAGAGTGCTAGGACAACGTATAAGGCCGTCTCCAATGGCGATCGAGCCATGGGGCCTCCCGTTGCCAGCTATCATCACCAGCTCTGGATCAATAGGCCCCTCGCTCGGGTTAAAGTCCTCCCCTTTCCTCGCCTTCCCGTGATCTCTATACTTCACGAGCTTGTCGTGGGAGGAGATGTTGGTGAAGTTTTCTGGATGCTCGAGGTCAGACTCAGAGAATGCCTTGACCTTCTTGTACGAGGCAGTATGGGCCATCGCATACAGGTCGTACATCTGTGGCGCCTCCGTCTTATTGTGACGCGCCTAAAAGAGAGAGAGCAGAAAATTGTATTGGTAAAGGGCTCAAGATAGCATTAAGAATGAATTGCATGAGGCATGAAGCAAACCACATACCCAGTTCTCGCCAAATTGGATTAAGTTGACGCTCCCTTGATGGTGTGGCACGCCAACCATTTTGCCACGCCTCTCCTTGGCGTTGTTGTGGCTGGTCTCCCACGTTTCGGAGCACCACTGATCCACCAAGGCCTCCCAACAATCCATCTTATCCACACACCATCTCGGGGGCACCTAAGTTAATAAAGAGAAATTTGAGTGCGTAAGAACCAAATCAAGGAAACTAACTACAAAGCCTTAATAATATGTAATTACCTTCATGTAATTCTCCTTCTCCATCTTAGCATCACGGCACTTCGCCTTATCAATCCTAATACGCCGCGTGGCATAGTAGTCTCGAACAGCCTGCACCCGAGCCTCGTGCCGAAAGTTTTGAAGTAGGCGGCGACATTCGGTTTCGATAACCTTTGCCGCGTCGTCCTCGTATCCCTCCTCACACTTGTAGAAGGTCTGCAAACGAGACAACACCGATTAGTACAATAAATAGCTATGGTTAATTTATAATTGTGTGAAAGAGAAATTACCCAGAACTTTCGGATCACCATGTCCGCCCTCGTGTCACACAAAACACCGTCGATCTCCACCTCCGGCGGGGCCGGGGCACCCAAGTAGTGCTCCCAGGTCATCCCTACCTCTCGCTCCCGACCGGGCAACGTAACAAACCCTGGGAAGTTTTGACGGCAAAGAACACCAAGGACGCTGTTGGGCTTGCGGACACCCTTGGCAACAATCCAACCCCTACAGTACGACAAATTGAAGCCAAAACATTAGATATTTGAGAAAACGCGAAGGCAAAAGGTTAAATAAGATTAAATTAACTTACTTGTCCCCATTTGGCCTAATCGACCACCTCTGGTCGGGGGTCGCTGGCACGAGCGGGAGCCCCGAACTACCACGCTGGTAGACGGTATCCCCCTCACCCAGCTCCTTGTCGCTACCAGCATGGCCAGTTGGCTCAGGCCAGGTATCCCACTGGGTCTCTTGGGACGTACCCTCATCCCTGCTGTGCTCCGCAGTCGTCTGGAAGGAAGCCTCTGGGACACGAGTCTCGTGGGTCGAAGGCTCGTCGACCTGAGGCTCGTCGACCCGAGGCTCGTGAACCGGAGACCGTGTAGCCTCCACCTCAGACGAATCCACCCTAGAAGTCCTCCTGTGCTCAGGTGAATCAGCTTGGGGTGGTGGCGGAGACCGTGTAGCCCTACCTCTCATGCGGCCACGTGTACCTTTAGTACAACATAAATACCAACATGAGTAATAAAATGTATATAAATACCAATATGCATACAACATGAGTACAACATAAATACCAACATGAATACAACGTGTACCTTTAGTGCCTCTCGGCTTCGCGGGTGGTCGACCTCCTCTCACGGGGGGCGCTCCGTGCATAGTAGAGAGCAACACTCTCCGAAGAGGCGAGGCAGGAATGGAAGTACCCATCCCATCACCCGCCGACGAAGAAGCAGCCGCGGCGTGCTTTCGACCCTTTCCCACCATCTTTCAACACCTGTCATGACAAAGAGTAAATAAAATTAGTACAACATAAATACCAACATGACTAATAAAAATTGAATACCTAACATGAACTCAAAATTTATATATAGTATAATAGTTGAATACCTGACATGAACTAATAACAATCGTCCTCGTCTATATATGCTTCGGGGACAATAAATGCATCATGATCATCACTATCATCAATAAATGCATCATCATCATCACTATCTAGAAGAACATGTGGAAGGCCACCATTATGTAATCGGTCAAGAAGTGACAGGTCATCCGCAGCAGTAACCTCTTCTTCTTCCAGCTCTTCCTGTTCGGGCTCAGGGGTTAAGACGGATTCACTGTCGCTGTCTACTTCAATGTTCTGGGGTGAAGTAGAGCGGTTCTTGAAACGTTTCTTGGACATACGTGTTTCTTGGAAGAATTCTCCTTCATATGTGTCTGGGTTAATGTGAGGTTCGTAATCCTCTTCATTGAGGGTAGGTGGTCTAAAATGTGGTGGCACTTCATAAACGACATCCCAACCTTTGAGATTTGGATCAGTTTGGCAGGCCCATGGTAGATAGAAAACTTGTGTCACCTGTTGAGCCGTGAAATAGACATCGGGAACATCTAAGTGGGTGTTTTGGTTGATTTCGACTAGTCCTATATGTTCATGAGTCCTTCTAGTCTCCCTCGGCTCAAACCAATAACATTTGAAGACTACGACGGTCGGTGGGTTTTCACCATAGAATAGAAGTTCATAAATTGCTTCAACCCTTCCATAATACTCGGTGTCTCCTTCGCCGATAGCAGAGACAGAACAATTTGTAGTCTTTAGGTCGGGCATAGATAGCTCTTTGCCAAAGGTACGAAAGTGATACCCGTTGATGTTGTATTTGTCAAATGAACGGACCTTATAGTCAAAACCATTAGCGACTTGTCTCAACTCGGCGTCCATAGACTCTGCATCAGCCTACAAGTTTAATACGAAAGAATGGATGCATTAGCCGCAAATTATACCAATAAATCGAATGGGCCCTTAATGGTAATTGATTACCCTTTGTTTGAACCAAGAGATGAAACCAGGATAGTCGCCTCCATGCTTTGCGAGAAGCTCATACTCTTCGACGGAATCCTTTTCGATGACCGCTCCATCCGAGAATTCGGCGACGTATCGACTATATCAAATATCCGGGAATAAGAGTAGTTCAAAGCAATTAGAAGTTGTGGAACAATAAATTACCGAGAACTTACTCGATATACGGCCGCACTTCTGTTAGGTTGGTGAAGATATACAATGAAATGGTCCGCCATTCTTCGACATCCAACGATTTCCCTTTCGAAGCACCGGATGGTGCGAGCTTACCTTTGAATAGGCTGAGGTTGGATCGAACTTTTTCTCGATCACCATTATTGTACCGAGGCTTCGGGTTATGGAAATGATGATTTTTGGCTTCGTAGTGTGCTGTCACGAAGTTTGCCGCCTCCTCAGTAATGAATGCCTCGGTCATCGATGCTTCAATTCTACGTTTATTTTTACACTTAGCTCGAAGCGTCTTCTGCATCCTCTCAGTTGAGTAGCACCATCGATTTTGAACGGGCCCCCCATTCTTGCCTCGGTCGGGAGATGCAAAATCAAATGTTGCATTGGATTAAAGAAGCCCGGTGGAAAGATCTTTTCTAATTTGCAGATCAACTCCGGCGCCAACTCTTCCATTTCATCTAGCACGCCAGGCGATAGTTCTTTCGCACAAAGAGAACGGAAGAAATAGCTCAGCTCTGCCAGTACTAGCCATTCATCCTCAGGGATAAAGCCACGCAACATCACCGGCATTACCCGCTCAATCCATATGTGCCAATCATGACTCTTGAGCCCAAATATTTTCAATTTCTCAAGACTCGCTCCCCTCTTTAGATTCGCAGCATACCCATCGGGGAACATCAACCGCATTTTCACCCACAATAGCATTTCCCTCATAGCTGGCCTTTCAAGATTGAACCATGCTTTTGGCTTCGCTATGCTTTGCTTTCCTTTCCGTTGTCGCAAGTTTTGCAACGGTCTATCACATAGAGCCTCCAGGTCGATTCTAGCCTTAGGATTATCTTTTGACTTCCCCTCTATGCCGAACAATGTACCAAAAATGGCCTCCGCAATATTCTTTTCAGTGTGCATCACGTCAATGTTGTGTGGGCAAAGGAGGTCTTTGAAGTAAGGGAGATCCCATAAGCATGACTTGTGAGTCCACGCGTGTTCCGTATTTTACCCTTTGAAGTATCCTGGACGCAAAGGATCAGGCTCAAGAGCGTTTAACTGATCAAGGGTCTGTTGGCCTGTCAACGCAGCTGGTGCAGTGTTTTTGACAACTCTACCTTTGATGAAATTCTTCTTGTCTTTTCTGAACTTATGGTCAGGATCCAGGAATTGTCTATGCATGTCGAAGCAAGAATACTTGCGACCAGCCTGCAGCCAACGGAACTGAAGAGCTACCTTGCATGTGGTGCACGGGAACCTTCCATGCACACACCAGCCAGCGAATAGCGCAAACGCCGGATAATCATGCGTCGAGTACATGTACCACACATGCATTTTGAAATTTGTTTTGGTAGCCGCGTCGTAGGTCTTGATCCCATTATCCCAGGCTTCTTGCAACTCATCCTTAAGCGGCTGCATGTACACATTCATATTCTTCCCCGGATAGTTGGGCCCTGGAATTATCAACGTCAGGAAAATGTTCTTTCTTTTCATAATCTCTCCGGGTGGCAAATTTAGTGGAATGACAAATACAGGCCAACAACTGTATTGTGCTGCCGTCATACCATACACATTGAACCCATCCGTGCTGATGGCAACTCTAGGTTGCCTTGGATCTTCCGATTTATCCTTATGTAATGCATCGAAGTGCCTCCACGCAAAACCATCTGAAGTGTGTACCAGCATCTTGTTCCCATCCGCATCTAGTTCGGTTCTTTTGCCCAATTTGTGCCATGTCATCTGTTCGGTCGTCTCTTCGACCATGAGAAGACGTTGAAGTCTTGGTACGATTGGCAGATATCGAAGAACACTAATGGGGATTTTGGTCTGATTCTTCTCACCCATGCCGTTGTCTACCACAATATACCTTGAAGAATTGCAAATGGGGCAATAGTTCAAGGCCGCATACTCAAGCCTAAATAAGGCACATCCATTCTCACAGGCATGTATCTTCTCATAGGGCATCTTAAGTACACGGAGGATTTTCTCTGACTGGTACAGGTTTCCAGGCAGTACATGGCCTTTGGGTAGAAAGCGTCCAAATATCGTCATCATCGCGTCGTAGCATTCTCTGCCTAGGTTGAATTGAGCCTTCAAAGCCATTACTTGCGCGACGGCATCTAGCTGACAAAGCTCAGTCTGCTCGTGGAGCGGACGTTTTGAAGACTCCAGCATTTCATAGAAGGCCTTTGCAGATTCCTCCATCTCATCGTCCGAATCACGAGCATCATCAAAGTCTTGCACCATGTCTTCAATCCCGGTACCATGCTCGTCGGTGCGACGACGAATCACCTCAGCTCTAGCACGTTGGTCAGACTCACCATGAAAAGTCCACACCGTATAATTAGGCGTAAAACCCCACTTCTGCAAGTGTTTACCCATTTCAAACTTTGTCTGCTTTTTCCAGTTGTCGCAGTTGGGACAGGGGCACCATGTTTTATGCTGGCCATTTGCAAATGCGGCTCTCACAAACCCCCTGGTTTTTGTTAACCATTCATGGGTCATGTCTTTCTGACTAGGGTGACCAGTGTACATCCAAGCACGATCACTCATGTTGCCTAGCTACCTATGGGGGCACAAGAAATAAATATATAATTCATCATCTATATTCATACGCTAATCAAGTTTGTCAGTTTTATTACGTCCATGCAACCTACACGCTAATAGGTAAAGATAGGTCCTAATCCCACCCGAGTATGTGTAGACTGGGTTCGTTTTCCCATGCTCTGCTCCAGATGCGACGGAGAATTTCGACAGCACCTCCCCGCTGTTCTTTTGATACACGTCTCGGCAATAAGCAGAGAGGATGTGTACCCGGAGAACAATAGGGGAGGCACTGACGAAATTCCGCATCAGATCCGGAGCACAGCATACGGGAAAACAAACCCAATCTACACATACTCGGGCTGTCCATGGATAATGTTGGACAATTCGAAAGGATGGCGGTTATAAATATGCAAAGAAATTCATATTTATAGATGTCGCCCTTTCGAATGGGAGACACATACTGGTCACGCATACTCTTGATTGAAGAAACCTATAGCTAGCAAGTTTCATCGGCACGAAGACCGGGACAGAGCAAATTAAGGGGGTAGGAGGAGAAGTCATTTGTGCTCACCAACAACGCAAGGGCGGAGCTCGTCCAACGCACGTGGAGGTCGTCGAACAACTGCACATTGAAATTCACCCGATCAACACAAATATGATGTTTTTATAATTAACATAACTATATGACCTAACTCATAACTATGTGGGTCAGTGTCATCGGGGGTCGAAGGTCACTGGCGTCGGGGATTGGGGTCTTTTCGGTCAACAAGAGGCCGAAGAGGTGTCGGGGCTCGGGGGTTGGGGGTCAGTGGCGTCGGGGATCGGGGTAGGGGGTCGGGGGTCGGGGGTCGAGGGTGAGTGTTGTCGGGGGTCGGGGGTCGGGGGTCGGGGGTCGAGGGTCAGTGGCGTCGGCGTCGGGGGTCGGGGGTCAGTGGCGTCGGGGGTCGGGGTAGGGGGTCGGGGGTCGAGGGTGAGTGTTGTCGGGGGTCGGGGGTCGAGGGTCGAGGGTCAATGGCGTCGGGCGTCGGGGGTCGGGGGTCAGTGGCGTCGGGGGTCGGGGTAGGGGTCGGGGGTCGAGGGTGAGTGTTGTCGGGGGTCGAGGGTCGGGGGTCGGGGGTCAGTGGCGTCGGGGGTCGGGGTAGGGGTCGGGGGTCGAGGGTGAGTGTTGTCGGGGGTCGAGGGTCGGGGGTCGAGGGTCAGTGGCGTCGGGCGTCGGGGATCGGGGGTCAGTGGCGTCGGGGGTCGGGTTCAGGGGTCAGGGGTCGAGGGTGAGTGTTGTCGGGGGTTGGGGTCTTTTCGGTCAACAAGAGGCCAAAGAGGTGTCCGGGCTCGGGAGTTGGCGGTCAGTGGCGTCACGGTCGGGGTAGGGGGTCGGGGGTCGAGGGTTAGTGGCGTCGGGGGTCAGGGGTCAGTGGCGTCGGGGGTCGGGGGGTCGGGGGTTCGCGTACTACGGCATATCCTCCAACTTCATCAGCTACCTGACCGGCCCGCTTGGGGAGAGCACGGCCGCCGCCTCCGTCGTCAACGCCTGGTCCGGCGCCGCGTCCATGTTTCAAAATTTCATTGTTTTGTCCGGTGGAAGCACACACACCACAACATAGTGCTTCCCACGTCGCTGTGCTCATGAATCAGCTGGACCGGGTCGATCTTTTTTTTGGGAGGGTACCGGGTCGATCTTCGAAGATAGAATAATGTGCTCAACCCTAAACCTTTTTCTTTTCTAATGACACCACTTTTTTCTTGAAACACATCATCAGTACTCCCGAGTCAAAAAAAAATATTGTTTTTTAGCCATTCCGATGAAGAGGTACTATGAGAACACATGTGTGACACAGAACACATCGGCGTTTTCAAACTACAAATACCATTAAATAGAAACAAAACCAAAAAAACACATCATGCTTGACAACTAATGTTATCATCCTCGTGTCATTAATTTTACCATAAACAATTAGCATATATAGTATAACCTAACAAACTAATTACCACAAACTAATTACCATGAACCTAAAAATGACAAAAGAGAAAAAAACAAAAAAACAGAAATAAATTTACCTATCTTGGAAGGGCGGTGCAGGGAGGAGGGGCGGCGCAGGGAGGAGGCGCAGGGAGGAGGGGTGCCGCAGGGAGGAGGGGCGGCGCCGGGAGGGGCAGGCGACAGGGGAGTGGCCGGCGCACGGAGGAGGGGCGGCGCGGGGCAGGCGGCGGCGCGGGGCAGGGAGGAGGAGCGGCGCGGGGCAGGCGGCGGCGCGGGGCAGCGGCGGCGCGGGGCAGCGGCGACGCAGGGCAGCGGCGGCGCGGGGCAGGGAGGAGGAGCGGTGCGGGGCAGGCGGCGGTGCGGGGCAGGCGGCGGCGCGGGGCAGCGGCGGCGCGGGGCAGCGGCGGCGCGGGACGTCGGTAGGGTTGGAGTTGGGCTACGTGGGAACGGTTGGAAGGGGGGCGGGGGTGCGCGTGGACGTGGCTAGGCTGCCGGCCCTTTGCCGTCCGCCGCGCTCCTAGGCTGACGGCAAAGGCCCCCAAGGCCGACGGCAAAGGTCCCGGGGGGGGAGGCACCGGGTGGGTGGTTGGGTGGTGGGCCGCCGTCCGCCGTGCTCCCAGGCGGACGGCAAAGGGCCCCAAGTAGACGGCAAAGGGGAGGGGTGTGTGGGGTGACGTTTCGGCCGTTGTGTGGCGGGGCTTTGCCGTCCGCCCTCCCTTTGCCGTCCGCTTAGGGCTCTTTGCCGTCGGCCAGCGGACGGCAAAGAAGTGGCCGACGGCAAAATAATCTTTTTCCATCTGCCACCTCTTTGCCGTCAGCACTGTGGCAGCTGACGGCAAAGAGTACCTTTGCCATGTGTGAGCTGACGGCAAAGGCCAAGCAGACGGCAAATTTCTGGATTCCAGTAGTGTTGATCCGATGCTTGATGATCACCATCATCAGCTTCCACTTCAATTGGTGTAGGCGTCACAGGAACAACTTCCTGCGCCCTGCTACACACTGGTTGAAGTGATGGTTCAATAACCTCAAGTTCTACTACCCTCCCACTCAATTCTTTCGAGAGAAACCTTTCCTCGAGAAAGGATCCGTTTCTAGAAACAAACACTTTGCTTTCGGATCTAAGATAGGAGATGTACCCAACTGTTTTGGATATCCTATGAAGATGCATTTATCCGTTTTGGGTTCGAGCTTATCAGACTGAAACTTTTTCACATAAGTGTCGAAGCCCCAAACTTTCAAGAAACGACAGTTTAGATTTCTCTAAACCTTAGTCTATACTGTGTCATCTCAACGGAAATACGCGGTGCCCTATTTAAAGTGAATGCAGTTGTCTTTAATGCATAACCCATAAACGATAGTGGTAATTCGATAAGAGACATCATAGCATGCACCATGCCAAATAGTGTGTGGCTATGATGTTCAGACACACCATTACACTATGATGTTCTAGGTGGCATGAACTGCAAAACAATTTCCACATTGTCTTAACTACGTACCAAAACTCGTAACTCAGATATTCATTTCTATGATCATATCGTAGACAGTTTATCCTCTTGTTACGACCAACTTCACTCTGAAACAGAATTGAACTTTTCAATATTTCAGACTTGTGATTCATTAAGTAAATACTCTAGTATCTACTCAAATCGTCATTGAAGTAAGAACATAATGATATCCACTGCGTGCCTCAGCACCCATTGGACTGCATACATCAAAATGTATCACTTCCAACAAGTTACTATCTTATTTCATCTCAATGAAAACAAGGCCTTGCTCATGTGGTATGATTTGCATGTCACTAGTGATTCAAAATCAAGTGAGTAAAAGATCCATCAGCATGGAGCCTCTTCATGCAATTTATACCAACATGACTCAAGCGGCAGTGCCACAAGTAAGTGGTACTATCATCATTAACTCGTATCTTTTGGCACCAATATCATGAACATGTGTAACACTACGATCGAGATTCAATAAACCATTGAAGGTGATTATTCAAGAAAATAGAGTAACCATTATTCTCTTTAAATGAATAATCGTATTGCAATAAACACGATCCAATCATGTTCATGCTTAAAGCAAGCACCAAATAACAATAATTTAGGTTTAACACCAATCCCGATGGTAGAGGGAGCGTGCGACGTTTGATCATATCAACCTTGGAAACACTTCCAACACGTATCGTCACCTCGCCTTTAGCTAGTCTCCATTTATGCCGTAGCTTTCATTTCGTGTTACTAATCACTTAGCAACCGAACCGGTATCCAATACCCTCGTGCTACTAGGAGTACTAGTAAAGTACACATCAACATCATGTATATCAAATATACTTCTCTCGACTTTTGCCAGCCTTCTTATCTACCAAGTATCTAGAGTTGCTCCGCCTCAGGGACTGTTCCCCTCATTACAGGAGCACTTAGTCTCAGGTTTGGGTTTAATCTTGGGTCTCTTCATTAGTGCAGCAACTGTTTTGCCGTTTCACGAAGTATCCCTTCTAGCCCTTGCCTTTCTCGAAACTTAGTGGTTTTACTAACCATGAACTATTGATGCTCCTTCTTGATTTCTACTTTCGCAGTGTCAAACATCGCGAATCACTCAAAGATCATAGTATCTATCCTTGATGTGTTATAGTTCATCACGAAGCTCTCACAGCTTGGTGGCAGTGTCTTTGGAGAACCATCACTATCTCATCTGGAAGATTAACTCCCACTTGATTCAAGCGATTGTCGTACTCAGACAATCTGAGCACATGCTCAACGATTGAGCTTTTCTCCTTTACTTTGTGGATAAAGAATCTTGTCGGAGATCTTGTACCTCTTAACAAGGGCACAAGCATGAAATCACAATTTCATCTCTTTAGAACGTCACTTATGTTCCGCGGCGTTTCAAAACGTTTTCGGCGCCTTGCTTCTAAGCCATTAAGTACTTTGTACTGAACTATCGAGTAGTCATCAGAAACATGCATGTCGGATGTTCACAGCATCCACAGACGACCCTCGAGGTGCAGCACACCGAGTGGTGCATTAAGGACATAAGCCTTCTGCGCAACAACGAGGACAATCCTCGGTTTTACAGACTTAGTCTGCAAATTTTCCTACTATCAACTTTCAACTAAATTTTCTCTAAGAACATATAAAAAACAGTAGAGCTATAGCGCAAGGTACATCGTAATTCGCAAAGACCATTAGACTATCTTCATGACAATTAGTTCAATTAATCATATTACTTAAGAACTCCTACTCAAAAAGTACATCTCTCTAGTCATTTGAGTGGTACATGATCCAAATCCACTATCTCAAGTCCAATCATCACGTGAGTCGAGAATAGTTTCAGTGGTAAGCATCTCTATGCTAATCATATCAACTATACGATTCATGCTCGAACTTTCGGTCTCATGTGTTCCGAGGCCATGTCTGCACATGCTAGGCTCGTCAAGCTTAACCCGAGTGTTCCGCGTGTGCAACTGTTTTGCACCCGTTGTATGTGAACGTTGAGTCTATCACACCCGATCATCACGTGGTGTCTCAAAACGAAGAAAAGTAGCAACGGTGCATAGTCGGGGAGAACACAATTTCGTCTTGAAATTTTTAGTGAGAGATCACCTCATAATGTTACCGTCGTTCTAAGCAAAATAAGGTGCATAAAAGGATTAACATCACATGCAATTCATAAGTGACATGATATGGCCATCATCACGTGCTCCTTGATCTCCATCACCAAAGCACCGGCACGATCTTCTTGTCACCGGCGTCACACCATGATCTCCATCATCATGATGTCCATCAACGTGTCGCCATCGGGGTTGTCGTGCTACTTATGATATTACTACTAAAGCTACATCCTAGCAAAATAGTAAACGCATCTGCAAGCACAAACGTTAGTTTAAAGACAACCCTATGGCTCCTGCCAGTTGCCGTACCATCGACGTGCAAGTCGATATTATTTATTACAACATGATCATCTGATACATCCAATATATCACATCACATCGTTGGCCATATCACATCACAAGCATACCCTGCAAAAACAAGTTAGACGTCCTCTAATTTTGTTGTTGCATGTTTTACGTGGTGACCATGGGTATCTAGTAGGATCGCATCTTACTTACGCAAACACCACAACGGAGATATATGAATTGCTATTTAACCTCATCCAAGGACCTCCTCGGTCAATTCCGATTCAACTAAAGTTGGAGAAACTGACACCCGCCAGTCATCTTTGAGCAACGGAGTTACTCGTAGCGATGAAACCAGTCTCTCGTAAGCGTACGAGTAATGTCAGTCCGAGCCGCTTCGATCCAACAATACCGCGAAATCAAGAAAAGACTAAGGAGGGCAGCAAAACGCACATCACTGCCCACAAAAACTTTTGTGTTCTACTCGAGAAGACATCTACGCATGAACCTAGCTCATGATGCCACTGTTGGGGAACGTCGCATGGGAAACAAAAAATTTCCTACGCGCACGAAGACCTATCATGGTGATGTCCATCTACGAGAGGGGATTTCCGATCTACGTACCCTTGTAGATCGCACAGCAGAAGCGTTAAGAAACGCGGTTTATGTAGTGGAACGTCCTCACGTCCCTCGATCCGCCCCGCGAACCGTCCCACGAACCGTCGCGCGATCCGTCCCACGATCCGCTCTGATCTAGTGCCGAACGGACGGCACTTCCGCATTCAGCACACGTACAGCTCGACGATGATCTCGGCCTTCTTGATCCAGCAAGAGAGACGGAGAGGTAGAAGAGTTCTCCGGCAGCGTGACGGCGCTCCGGAGGTTGGTGATGATCTCGTCTTAGGAGGGCTCCGCCCGAGCTCCGCAGAAACGCGATCTAGAGGTAAAACAGTGGAGATATGTGGTCGGGTTGTCGTGGCAAAGTTGTCTCAAATCAGCCCTAAAACCCCACTATATATAGAAGGAGGAGGGGGAGCCTTGCCTTGGGGTCCAAGGACTCCCAAGGGGGTCGGCCGAACCTAAGGGGGAAGGTCTCCCCCCCCCCCCAAACCGAGTCCTACTTGGTTTGGAAGGTGGAGTCCTTCTTCCCTTTCCCACCTCCTTCTTTTTTTTCTTTTCTCTTTGATTTTTCTTCCAATGCGCATAGGGTCTCATCCGGGACTCCGAACAACATTCGGTAACCAACCATATAACTCAAATACGCATAAAACAACGTCGAACCTTAAGTGTGCAGACCCTGCGGGTTCGAGAACTATGTAGACATGACCCGAGAGACTCCTCGGTTAATATCCAATAGCGGGACCTGGATGCCCATATTGGATCCTACATATTCTACGAAGATCTTATCGTTTGAACCTCAGTGCCAAGGATTCATATAATCCCGTATGTCATTCCCTTTGTCCTTCGGTATGTTACTTGCCCGAGATTCGATCGTCAGTATCCGCATACCTATTTCAATCTCGTTTACCGGCAAGTCTCTTTACTCGTTCCGTAATACAAGATCCCGTAACTTACACTAAGTAACATTGCTTGCAAGGCTTGTGTGTGATGTTGTATTACCGAGTGGGCCCTGAGATACTTCTCCGTCATACGGAGTGACAAATCCCAGTATTGATCCATACTAACTCAACGAACACCTTCGGAGATACCTGTAGAGCATCTTTATAGTCACCTAGTTACGTTGCAACATTTGATACACACAAAGCATTCCTCCGGTGTTAGTGAGTTATTTGGTCTCATGGTCATAGGAACAAATACTTGACACGTAGAAAACAGTAGCAACAAAATGACACGATCAACATGCTACGTCTATTAGTTTGGGTCTAGTCCATCACATGATTCTCCTAATGATGTGATCCCGTTATCAAGTGACAACACTTGCCTATGGCCAGGAAACCTTGACCATGTTTGATCAACGAGCTAGTCAACTAGAGACTTACTAGGGACAGTGTTTTGTCTATGTATCCACACAAGTATTGTGTTTCCAATCAATACAATTATAGCATGGATAATAAACGATTATCATGAACTAAGAAATATAATAATAACTAATTTATTATTGCCTCTAGGGCATATTTCCAACATATACTTGGTAAATAACGGAAGGCCTAGCCTTTTGTCGGGTGCTTTGTTCCGTTATTGCCGCCATAGTTACCGGTTACCAGTGTTTGATTCCATATTGATCGCTCCTAACACGTTCGGGGTTGTTATGGGGACACCCTCAATAAATTTGTAGTGTTAAGGCTTGTCCGGCAGGACCTAACATTGGTTTTAATCTGCTAATCACTTAATAATAATCTGCATAGGGAATAGCTACCCCCAGGAATTTAATCAACAACCCGGGCCAGTGCTTCTCATGAGTGTTGGTCCACCCACCTAGCAGTCGGCAAGACCACCCCAAGGAAACTTGAGGTTTGGTCCTTGTCCACTTTGCATAGACGGTGTTGTCCTGAGACTGAGATACGCGGCTCTTATCAGGGTCGTCGACACACCAGGAGGTCCTGCTAGTCTTGTCTTACCTTAGCGATATATCTTGCGTATAGGAATCCCGGTGAAGCTTTGGTTCTCCCAGAGTTGAGGTTTTCCTCTAAGGAATCCGACGAGATCACGAGATTCATGATAGAGGATTACTTTGCGGCCCGTGTACGTTTGTGATGGACTAGTTGGAGCACCCCTGCAGGGTTTAATCTTTCGGAAAGCCGTGCCCGCGGTTATGTAGCAACTTGGAATATTTTTTTAACATCCGGTATTAGATAACTTAAACATAAGCTAATAAAATTGCCAACTGTGTGCGTAACCATGATTGTCCCCTTCGAAGAACGTTCTTCGATCGGGAACACGGTGGGGTTATGATTGACGTAGGTAGGTGTTCAGGATCACTTAGTGATCAAGTATTCTCGACCGCTAGTATAGACCACCTTCATAAATGTTCTACGTAAGTTAGCCACCATATCAAGCTTAGGATGTTGCAACCTTAAACACTCCACCTATCCAACCTAATAACTTGACTAGTTCTGGCACCATGGTCCTAGATTGCTGAGTCCCCGTGGCTCACGGATTCCTACACAATACCAACAGGTTCAGGTACCCCAGATACAGGTGATCCCGACGGCACGCAGCTGGCGTGGCAGTGCGATGAGGAGACCGACCGCCTGTACGTGAACTATCCAGAAGATTGAGGCGTGGTCGTGATCGTGCGCCAGGAGGCAGGGTAGCATAGCCATTTCCCTTGTTTTGTAGTCCGTAGCGGAACTACTTTGGTTGTATGCGTGATGTACTCTGATATATTTATGAGATGGCAATTGAACCCCTGATTGTCAATCTGTTGTTATTATGTATGTGTTATGATACCTTGTTTGCGAGACGCTTAGATGCGCTCCTTTCCAATTCGGGGCCCCGTTCCCCAGATCGGAAAGGACCTCATCTTAGTCGTTACAATGGCAAGACGTGAAACATAATTAAACTACCTATGTAGGCATTTTGAATGAGGTCGGAAACAACATATAGCATCTCTGAAATGACCCCACACGTTAATTTAGAATTCTGTCCAAATCTGAACTAACATGTTTCAATATTAATTAAACATTATAATAAAGTGGTTCACGTGATTCTACGCGTCGTTCCAATAAATTTACACATAGAGATCATTGCAAACGGAGCTACGGTTCAAAAGATATGATCACCACAAGATATGATACCATGAATGCAATATGTATGCAAATGACAGCCACAAACATTCCAAACGAAGAAGGCAACATCATATTATGAAACTACACGAGATTCTAAGCAAGTTTCATATATGACACGTTCCAAACGGAGCAAATAATTATGAGCAAAAAAAATAGCTACAATGTGCCAAAAACAGCAACATGGCCTTTTCTGCACCCTAAAACAACAAGCTACATAACCCTAAAATGCTCAAACAAGACATGGGGCAGTAGTGGTCAAGATTCACAACAACACCCTACTAAATACAACTAGCATGGAAGCATGAAACACTAGGAAAAGAACTCACAAAATGGTATCTCGCACACAGTTTCAGACTTATAGAAAATAACAGTTTTGACAGTGCAGTTTTCAAACAGAATGCATATTGGCAGCAACAAAACTATATGCTACATGGCATAAAATGGCATGAAAATTTTCAGAATGCTACAGAATCTTAAGCAATACAAATAACTCCATTGCACCAACCCCAAAGGAGTTGCAGATCACAAGCAAATCTCATGGCAAGACAGCAACAAAATATTACAGATCTCAGACTTAAAAATATTTCAGCATCTCCAAACAACATGTTGGCAACAAGCAAACAACACCAAAACATGGATTTCTATAGCAACCAAAATTACCAGGGGCTATCATGCATATCCAAGGGCATATCTCTAGTTCAAAACTAATTCGTATCATGCCTAGAATAATTCACACGAAATAAACAAGAGGGCAACATGGCAAAATATGGTGCACACTAACTAACTCGAAGAAAAAATTAAATGTACATTTAAATTCTACAGATTTTTCTATCCCAAAAACATATATAATATGGAAAATAAAACTAACGCCACACATATATGCGAGAATATGTCCTAAACACGTCATAGCAAACTATTGATGACACCTACATGAAAATGGCAGGACTACTATTTTACCATGCATGAAAATGCTTTCCCAACAACATGAACATTTTACCTACTGGAAACGAGCAACCCGGATGCACGCAAAAATTGCTACGGCAAAATTACCCTAATAGGACAACATGCAAATCTAGGCAAACGGCAGGTCAAACAACTCCAAATATGCATGCAAGTTATAAAATATCACTCTATGCGAAATTCTAGACAAGATACATATATGACTTGTTGCGATCCGACGCACGGTTTGAAAACTATGGGCGTTTTAATATCTACCTTTTTTTGAAAATAATAATTTGGAAAACCAAAAAATCTACTCGGGTCGGAACTAGGTAACGGGCTGAAACTGGGCATGCCCAATATATTACGACTCGCATCGGGCGAAACATAGCGGCACTGGGGGATCACCTTCGTGGGCTTCGGCCCAGGCGGAGGTAAGGAGGCAGGCCTCGGCTGGGGCTGGATCTTCTTGGGCCACGGCCGGCGTGGTGATGGGCCAGGCAAGGGGCGGCCCAACCGAACCACGCGGGGCTGCGAGCGGTCGAGCCAGCTGCAGATCGAGGAGGCGTCAGCAGCTCCTCTTCTAGTGGGGATCCAGCGAGGGATCACCGGCGGGGCGCGATCTTCAAGGCGACGACTATGGAAGGCGCGTAGGGGACCGAATCCGCCCGGATCTTGTGCAGAGGGGTTCGTCTCCGGCGCTGGGAGGCTGGGTGAGCTCCGGGCAACTCCTCCCGTGGAGGTCGACCCTGCGGGAGAGAAGAGAGAGATGGTTTAGGGAGAGGAAAGAGAACGGGGAGGAGGAAAGGTCTCGGGGCGGGCTACCTGGCCGGCGGCGGGGCGAGCCGGATCTTCGGCGTGGCGGCGTCTGTGGGGATCCGCAGGCAGCCGCCTCGATCCACCGTGGATCGAGTGCTGCGGGAGGAGCTGGGGATGCGGGCTGGCGGCGGCGCGGTCGATCCGGGTAGGGTGGGCTCCGGATGGGCTCTGGCGGGCCCGCTGTGGTGGGAGGTGGGAGACAGGGCAACGGCTGGGTGGTGGGATTAGGGTTGGGCACCAATTTCGAGTAGCGGCTGGGGTTAGCTGAAATGGGGGTCCATTTATAGTAGAGGGGATGTTGGGCTAAGAAGAGAGGGAGGTTTGTGGCCTGGCAACGATATTTTACACACCAAAAAATGACGGTCAATAAACCGATGACGGTACCTCTATGGTCGACTGTACGAGTATCAAACGGAGTGTGATTGTGATGAAAATTGGCAGGCGGCTGATGTCCCACAAGTATAGGGGATCGTGTGTAGCTTTTCGATAGTATCGAACCCAAGGAGGAGCTAAAGGTGGGATAAATATTCTCTCAAGTTCTATCAACAACTGACACAACTCTACGCACACTAAATGTTTCGCAATATCTAGGAAATAAAACTAGAGTAACAATACAGGTAATCAAGATAGTTTTGCAGGATAATAAATACATGAAAGTAAAGTTAGTTGCTGCAGTAATAAAGTATACTAAGTAACTATAAACTAAGAGTACCATGAGTGTGGAAAAGTGGTGATAATTGTGATGGATTTGTCCATGATCAAATAGTCAAATACAAGGTTGATATTCCTCTTTTATGTGGGAGAGGCAAAGCTAACAAGCTCTCACTATCCAATGAATGCAAGTACTTATGATTGGAACTCTAGCAAACATCCATAACTACTATAAGATACATTAAGGTAAAAATACCCAACCATAGCATTAAGATCAAAATATCCTCTTTATCCCATATGCTTTAATCACTAGATTGGGGCTCATGTTTCTGTCACTCAAGCAGCCCACCCTCTAGCTTTCTCCACATACTA
Organism: Hordeum vulgare subsp. vulgare; assembly: GCF_904849725.1. Taxonomy (NCBI): domain Eukaryota; kingdom Viridiplantae; phylum Streptophyta; class Magnoliopsida; order Poales; family Poaceae; genus Hordeum; species Hordeum vulgare. The sequence goes on along the minus strand of NC_058524.1, from coordinate 220,960,344 downwards.
CAAACCCTATGATGTGATCCATGCGTGCATAAACATATGATGGGCAATATATAGCTCAAACCATCCATGGAGTTTCAACAATCAATCATATGACAAAATGGAACTACACAAACATGACATAGATGCAATAGATCATCTACAAATAATTTATAATATCAAACACCATGTTTACATATAGGGGATTACAGAGGTTTGTGGGAGAGTGGACAGCTGTAGCTGTGGAGGATATGATGATGGAGGTATTGGTGAAGGCGGCATCATGGCGGAGTGGTGGAGAAGGGGCATCACGTGAGGTGCAGGGCGGCGCCGGCGGCCGGCGCGGGCGCAGGGGCTCCTCCTGCGCCAGCCGGCCATCATGGGGGAGCGCTGCCCCTTAGCCCCCTTCCTCCATGGCTTGTTGGTGTTGTAGATGAGCCCTCCCCCATGGAGATGAGGCCATGGAGGAGGCAAAATTCGTGGCTTTTGGTGGTTGACCAGAAATCAGGGTTTTCCTCTCCTTATATGAGCCGAGATGATCATCCTTGGCCCTCCGATGGATGCTCCTTTGATTCAAGGGCTCTTGGGCACCTCTAGAGCCTTCCTAGGGACCCCTCTCAGCCCTAATGAGGTCCCAAAGTCGTGGCTTGGCCAAATCCATCAAATATGATAAGAGTTGGACTCAATCACGTCATCGATTCCCGTAATCCCGTAATCAGATATTTGTCCTCCAGTAAAACGGGTCCACAGGTCGCATAAGAACTTGTATTGGACTAAATTGTATGTCTATATTTATTATCATAAAATTCCCCATGCTTTTCATTCATTAACTTTTTCCATTTGACGTCATCTTCGACCGTAAAGTGACCATCTTTGTAAACAGTTCTGGGACAAATTTCCGGAAAGTCCCAATTCTACTCCAACAAGGTTTCCTCTTGTTTTCTTGATAATTCCTACACATCAAAAAGTAAAACGAAAACATTGTGCACTCTTGCAACTATTAATAGGTTAGTCCAAATAAATCATAAATTTATATAAAAACAAGTGTCAAAAGCATAATATTAGCATAAAACCATCAAAAATTATAGATACGTTATGGACGTATCAACATCCCCAAGCTTAGTTGTTGCTCGTCCTGGAGTAGGTAAACGATAAAAACAATATAATTTTTTTATGTTGAATGCTATGATCAGGTCTTAACAATTGTATAACAAATGATGTATAGATAATAAAATTTAGCAATCATGTTACCTAATGAAAAGATAACAACGAACTAAGAGTTCATAGTATGAAATTTATAAACATCAACAAGATTGTAATGACCATAATAAAGCATGGTAGAGTGGTATCTCGCTTGCCCTTAATTGTGGAGCAAAACATAAATGCCAGGGCACCTCTAAAGTTCAAGAGAAGACTAGAAGTAGAAATATCAAAGATAAAAGCATCAAATTTAAACCTCAATTAACTGTGTTCTGGGACAAACACATTACACTAAGAATGACAGTTATGCTCTCGAGAAGGAGCTCAAAGAAAGAGATGGTGACTCATCCTAAAAGTAAAAGATTGGCCCTTCGCTGAGGAAAGCAGGGATTAACATGCGCTAGAGCTTTTTATTTTTAAAAGAGGACTAAAACAATTTTGGGAGGTGGTTGTTCATGTCAACGAATGCTAACAGATAGCCCAATACTTCTCATGCTGGACAAGTTTCGAGGAACGGCTCCCAAAGTGGAGACGATCACATCCCCTTAGTGTCCTTTGTTTATCACTACCAAAGTTTTCTGATTTCTCATAAACAATGCGTGAAGGAGGTTTTGTTTGTTGCTATTATCTTATACGAGTTGGGCGCACTCAGGCCAGTCCCTCCTCGTATGAGGGGTTCGCAGATTAGACATGTAAACCCAAGATAAAACTTGTTCAGTATGAGAAGATCATGAATTATCTACTACTTCCTCATGAGCTAAAACAGTGTCAGAAAATGAGAAATATTTTGAAGGTTTAAAAGGTAGCACATGCAAATTTACTTGGAATGGTTTTAATACCATGCATAGGAATTTATAGTGGACTCTTTGGAATAAATTGGTTTTCAGGGATTTGGAAGCACGAGCAGCATTCCCGCTCAGTACAAGTGAAGGCTAGCAATAGACTGGGAAGCGACAATCAAGAGAGCAATAACCGTCATAATCATGTTTGCGATAGAACAAGATTAACGGGGGCATAAAAGTCATACAAGAACTCTCATGCAAAATAAATCATCAAGGCTTAATTGACTTTTTGTTTTCATTCATAGCATGCATGAGCATGTGCCAAGTCAATTCAAATTAAGCATACAGAGGAGGATACCACAATGCCATACCATCTTATGAACAGGACAATGCATGTTAAAATCAAAATGACATAATATACATTATTAGCTAGTTGAAACTAACCATAAGAAAACATAAAGTACTAAACAATATCATTTACTAATCATTTTTAAGTTTACTACTAATCATTTTTAAGTTTACTAAACTTTGAAACACCTCTCCAAACATGAGATAAATTTTACAGCAGAGTACATAATCAAGCTCTTCTTTTGAAATTCTTGGATAAGTTTTACAATCATGCACACCTTCAATGGGTAAAATTGCTATGGGGATCATATTATGAAGGTGTTGTCCCTCATGCTATCCCTAAGTGTGGCTCTTTCTAGTGGAGATCTTTGATCAAATTAATGCCTATTTACAGAGGAATAGCCAAATGTGGAGTTTAAAATGGCAAACATGTCTCCATGTGGCATGATAATGGGAATGATCTTATATTGGCTGAAAACTATGGGTGTCTATTCTCTTATGCAAAGGATGAAGATATATCAGTTCACACATATTATGATACTGAGGATTTGAGCTTGCTGTTCCATCTGCCACTTTCCCCTGAGGCACTCACAGAGTTGCAAACAATAAATAGTTTAAAACCCACAAATGTGTTGCACTCTGAACATGAAGACATGTGGTCATACCCATGGGGACCTGTCTATTCGGCTAAAAAATATTATAAGCACTGCCATAGACACATTACCTGTCTAGAGCCCTCCAAATGGATATGGAAATCAAAACTACAAATGAAACTGAAGGTTTTCATGTGGTTCTTACTAGCTGACAGACTGAACACAAGGAACATGATGAAAAGGAGATACTATCACATTGATGACATAGAATCATGTGTTCTATGCACAACTCAAGAGGAAGATACCATTGAACACTTAATCTTTAGTTGCCAATTCAATCAACATTGCTGGGCCAAGATTGGTATATCTTACAACACCAATACCTCAAGAATTGAAGCTACAATTAGAGAAAAAGAAAATTATTCTGGCAGACTCTTCTTTGAAATCTTCACCATTACTGCCTGGAATATTTGGAAAGAGAGGAACAATTATATCTTCAATCAGATCAATCGTACACGTAACTCTTGGCTTGAAAGGACTAAGGCTGATCTTAGTTAGCTTAGATATAGAGTGTCTACTGATCTCAGTGATTATATCACCTCCCTTGTAAACAATCTGTAGACTATCTTTGTTTCTCTATTTTCTTACATTGAGGACTTTCCTCCTCTTCATGTAAATATTATTTATTCTAATATAGCATAGTAGGAGCATCTCCTACTATTTTTTGAGTCAAAAAAACAGAAGATAAAAAAAGATATGATGATCAACTTATTAATGTCACTCGTGTGATACAAACGCTCCAAGTTTATTCAAGTTTCTATGTTACTGGAAAAAAACAAAGTTTAAAGGTTTGCAAACCGAGGGGTTGTTGATGAAGAGGGATGTGGAGACATCCCCAAGCTTATGACTTTGGTCATTCTTCAATATTTCTTTGTTTGGTGTTCCTTCATTCTCTCTGAAAAAACTTCAACACAAAAACTTACCCATTCTTTTCTGCGGTTAGTCACTAGTGCAATAGATAATAATTCCAAAGTGTTGCTATTAAAACAAATCAAATTTTGTTTCAGAGTTAGAAAAATGTTGCTTAAGTGACCAACTTCTAAATAGAAGGTAAGACCAAAAAAGAATCAAATGAAAACGCAAAGAGGCCACTCTTGCAACAAAAGTCAGAATCTGTCCAGAAAAAGAACATATGGAAAACGTAATTTTTAGGTGCACTTAAGAATGTCAAAAAAAATTGCCAATTTTTGTGCGTGTATAGGATTAGGTGATATGTAATCTTTATAAATTTCGTGACTTCTCGAGTTTCCAGTAAAATATGAAAAATCGCGTAGTGGGCAGTATGTGCTGAAAAACAGAAAAGTCATTTCTTACATATGTATCAACTAAGTCAAATGGGTAAAACTTCGTACTTTATTTTTGATAAACTAAGATACCATGGGATAAACAATATCTAAACATGCTAACTACAACAAACAAAAAAAACAAAACTGAAAGCAAAAAACAACTGACGCTCCAAGAATAACACATAATATATGAAGCAATAAAAATATAGTGTCTTGAAAGATGACTTGTTATTTTTGTTGATGAAGAAGGGGATGCTTTGTGCATCCCCAAGCTTTGACGCTTGTACTTCTTGGATATATCTTGGGCTGACATGGGCATCCCCAAGCTTGAGCTTTTGTCCATCCTTCATCTAATCATATCATTCTTCTCTCCCTAACTTGAAAAGTCACTCCATACAAAACTTCACACAATCTTCATTAGCAATGTTAGTGTAATCAAAATAATAAATCCTCTTTGGTTCACTTTCAACACAAGTCTAACACCCATTAAAACATTAACCAGTGTCACAACTTATTTTAAAGCTCTTCCCCTCAAAAGAACACCAAAAGAAAAAGATTAAGAGGCAAATGGAAATATTGGCAGAAATCTGTCAAAACAGAACATCACGTAAAGATCGATATTTTCGAAAATCTTCTGTTGCTCAAATAAAAAAGTGTAAAACTAATGAAAGTTAGATAATAACCTGGGGCATGTTGATACATCTCAAACGTATCGACTTTTCCAAACACTTTCGCTATTGTTTTGGCCTCATTCTTGCATGATTTGAAAGAAACTAACCCAGACTAACGTTGTTTTGAGCAGAACTGCCTGTATGGTTTTCTTGTGTGCAGGAAAATGGGTTTTTAGGTGTCCCGGAAAATTCCACTAAAAAATAGAGAAAATACACGCACCAGGAGGAACCCTTGACCAGAAGATGGGCCAGAGGGGGGTCACCAGGCCTCCAGGCGACCTAGTGGCGCGGCCTGCCCCCTGGTCGCACAAGGAGGCCGCCCGGGTGGGGCCCACCTCCTATCGTGCCCTAACTTGGATCCTACTTTTAACCAGATGGAGAAATTCCAGAACAGAAGTCATTTTGCCAATTCTCGACGCGGAGGAACCGCCACCCTCGGTTCTTCTCCGGGAGAGCTAATCTGGAGGCTGCCTTGGCCTCCGGAGAGGGGAAATCATCTCCATCATCACCATCGCCACTCCATCACCCTTCCATGACTTCCCCTTTCATGTGTGAGTAATTCCCTACTGTATGTGAAGGGGATGGTAGGGATTGGATGAGTTAGATCATGTAATAGTTCGTCAGATTATTGGGGGCATGTTGCCTATCATCTACTATGGTGTTTATCATCTTTGCTACTACTTGTTACTCTTAATGATTATTGGGGGCATGTTGCCTATCATCTACTGAGTGCCATGATTTCAGATCTGAACCCATTATTTTTTCATAAATATATTTGTGTTCTTGATCCTATCTATGAGTAGTATGCACCTATTATTGCCCGGAACCGGTGATCCCAATGGTGACAACTTGGGACACCAAAGGGGATAGACTATAATTTGAGAATTACATGTATCAATTAATTGTTAATGCTTTGTTCCGGTGCTCTTTGACAGGAGCACCTTAATCTACATAAGTTCCTTTTGGCCCCATCGGTAGCGGGATGGTAGGACAAAAGATGTTGTGCGAGTTCTTATTGCAAGCACGCACGACTACCTTAGGATACATGCTTAATGTTTGATATTTGCCTAGATGATCATTCATTTTCTGTGTGCCTTGCCCCAAGTTAAATACATGATATCTCTCATCCATGACCAACCATCCATCTCCCTAGCCTACAATGTTTTAATCCTGCTGGTTACAAGTTGCTTTGCTTTTTCTGTTTTACTTTTGTTGCTTTGCCACCATTATTTTCGTTGCCACCATCACTTCCATATCACCGTTGCTACTAATATTCCGTTGCCAAGAAAGTATCTTTCAGGTGTGGTTGAATTGACAACTCAACTGTTAAAGCTTATAAATATTCTTTAGCTCCCCTTGTGTCGAATCAATAAATTGGGTTATCTTACCCGCAAAGACTGTTTCAATCCCCTACACTTGTGGGTTATCACATGTGCACAAAAAAATTCAGATCAATTATACGTTCTCGCTGAGAGACTTAATTTTTTTGGTGGCACCACAGAATCTGTTTCAGGACGGCAACTTCCCCAAATCATACTTCCTCTCTATTAGAGGCAACTCCTGGCACAAAACGAAATAAAAAGGATAAGGAGAGGTTTACACAGAGGTAACAACTTCCAAAGACTCAAATAAAACAAAAGAAACGGAAAAAAACAACATGAAAACATAAGGAAAACAAAGTGGGTTGCCTCCCACAAGCGCTTTTCTTTAACGCCTTTTAGCTAGGCATCGAAAAAGGAGGGATGCCTTGGGCATCCCCAAGCTTTGATGATTGAATATTCTTGAATACTTCATTGAGGTGCACTTGGGAGTCCCCAAGATTGAGCTTTTCTCTTCTCATTCATCTCGTATCACCATCTCCATTGGATCTTAAATACTACATTCACATAAAACTTGACAAAATTTCATTAGTAGTGTTAGTACTCATTGAATAAAATACACTCATGTTCAAGCTTTGACAAGTTTTAATTTAATATTACCTAGTGTATAATAACCAATTTATAACATTTATCGATCAAATAAAGATTATAAACAATGAGTATAAGCATGATACTAAATAAGCATGATAATCTGTCAAAACTGAACAGTCTCTAAAGATGACACTCAACGAGATAGTTAGGTATCTCAAATCTAAAAACTCAAAACTAATGAAATACAGACCATAATCTCAGGTTTATGCATACAAAATTTCATATCAAAATACTATTCTGAGATTTATCACGATTTTTTACATTGAAGCACAGAAAATGTGTCTAAACAAAACAATCAGTAAAGATCGAATTATTAGACCTATCTAGGCACCTCAAATCAGAAAAGTAAAAACTAATGGAAGTAACGTAATAAACAGTAATTTGCACTCAAGAAATTTCAGATCAAAATCATGTTCTGGTGATTTTTATTTTTTTTTACGGTGGAGCACGGAAATTTGTTTCTAGGCAGCAAAGTGGCAAACTTGCATCATTAACAAATTAGAAGTTATCTATACATTTTATTTTGATGGTATAGAAGAATATGTAAAATATACATACAATATATAAAAGTTTTTAACTGAAAATCTTCCATGGAAAGAATTGTTTTCATTTCATAGGCATGAACATAGGTGTTCAAGGTCGACCCCCACTTAACCATTACTCATCTTTCCAATCACTTTCTTTTTTGAAAACGTTTTTAGATAACAAGTACAACTTTTTTTTTGTAACTCGCATTCCCTATCCATATAAAGATAAATAACAACTTAAAACTTAAAGTAAAACTACTTAGAGACAAAGCAAACAAGTCCACACAAGAACATTCACCCCACGCTAGCTATTGCTCCCCGGCAGCGGCGCCAGAAAAGGCCTTGATATCCCACAAGTATAGGGGATCGTGTGTAGCCTTTTTGATAAGTAAGAGTGTCGAACCCAATGAGGATCTAAAGGTGGGATAAATATTCTCTCAAGTTCTATCAACCACTGACACAACTCTAGCACACTAAACATTTTGCAATATCTAGGAAATAAAAGAGTAACAATACGGGTAAACAAGATAGTTTTGGAGCATAGTAAATACATGAAAGTAAAGTTAGTTGCTGCAGCAATAAATTATACTAAGTAACAATAAACTAACAGCACCATGAGTGTGGAAAAGTGGTGGTAATTGTGATGGATTTGTCCATGATCAAATAGTCGAATACAAGGTTGATATTCCTCTTTTATGTGGGAGAGGCAAAGCTAACATGCTCTCACTATCCAATGATTGCAAGTACTTATGATTGGAACTCTAGCAAACATCTGTAACTACTAGACGATACATTAAGGTAAAAATACCCAACCATAGCATTAAGATCAAAAGGTCATATTTATCCCATATGCTTTAATCACTAGATTGGGGCTCATGTTTCTCTCACTCACGCAGCCCATCCTCTAGCTTTCTCCACATACTACAAACCCTATGATGTGATCCATGCGCGCATAAACATAGGATGGGAACCATAGGACTTTAAAAAATTCAATATATAGCTCAAACCATCCATGGAGATTCAACAACCAATCATATGACAAAAGGGAACTACACAAATATGACATAGATGCAATAGATCATCTTCAAATAATTTATAACATCAAACACCATGTTTACATAGGGGATTACAGAGGTTTGTGGGAGAGTGGACCATTGTAGCTATGAAGGAGATGATGATGGAGGTGTTGGTGAAGGCGGCATCTTGGCACAGAGGATGGAGAAGAGCAATCGCATGAGGTGCAGGGCGGCGCCGGCGGCCTTCGACGGGCAGGGGGCTCCTCCTGCGCTGGCCGGCCATCCTGAGGGAGAGCCACCCCTTAGTCCCTTTATCCATGTCTTCTTGGTGCTATAGATGAGCCCTCCCCCATGGAGATGAGGCCATGGGGGAGGGAAAATTCGTGGATTTTGGTAGCTGCCCAGAAATCAGGGTTTTCCTCTCCTTATATGAGTTGGGACGATTATCCTTGGCCCTCTGATGGATGCCCCTTTGCTCAAAGGGCTCTTGGGCACCTCTAGAACCTTCCTAGGGACCCCTCTCAGCCCTAATGAGGTCCCAAAGTCGTGGCTTGGACGAATCCATCAAATAAGGTAAGACTTGGACTGAATCACGTCACCGATTCCCATAATCCCGTAATCAGATATTTCTCCTCCAGTAAAACGGGTCCAGATGTCACATACGAACTCGGATTGGGCTACATTTTATGTCCAGATTTATTAGCATAAAATTCCCCACGCTTTTCATTCATTAACGTTTTCCATTTGACCTAATCGTCGACCCGTAAAGTGACCATCTTTGAAAACAGTTATGGGCTAGATTTCTGGAAAGTCCCGATTCGACTCCAATAAGGTTTCCTCTTGTTTTCTAGATAATTCCTACACATCAGAGAGTAAAACAAGAATATTGTGCACTCTTGTAACTATTAATAGGTTAGTCCAAATAAATCATAAACTTTATATAAAAACAAGTGTCAAAAGCATAATATTGGGAGAAAACCATAAAAAATTATAGATACGTTATTTACGTATCAGCGGCCTATCTACATTAAAATAAGACCGCATGCCAAGTTTTATCTCAATCCGAGAATATTATAAACACAATTTTAAAAACAAGATTTTAACGATGATGCGGCCGCGTGGTGCGTGGTTGGACTCAAAACGGTCAGCAACGAACATGGAGAGAACTGGCAACTAATAACGGACGCAATTTTGAAAACTGGCGGCAACAGAATGTCGATGCAATGCAGATGATGGGCATGATGCGTTGATGAATGCAACTAACAAATAAATCTCACGACAGCAACGGAATAAGATGGGAATCTTCTGGAGCGTCGGTCTCAGGCTGTTACAGAGAGTTAGATGACACATTAACGTTGTATATGTAGACAAAAGTGAAGATATAAAGTTTCGCTAGAGCGAATGCAATCTGTGTTGCACGTTATATGTTGGGATCTGGTCCCTTCTCTTTCCTCCTTTTCATTTCCTATATATTCGGTGGTTGATTGTTATTCCCTCATATAGATGAATTGGACCACACTTCACTGTTCACTTGTCAGATACGCACATATGTGTGCGTATGTGTGTGTGAGAGAGAGGTGGTTAACTACACAACAAAACTTATATCACATGCTTACCCAAAAGGGTTCATGCTCAAAGACCAATGCTAGAAAGGGCATGTGTGCATTCTCTGAATACTCGTGCCATCACAGGTCATAGACTGCTATTTTTGTCTGCTGCTTTGTAAAGGACCCCCACATGGCTTCCTCTTTGGCAATTGACATCATCCAAAATTCAAGAAATAGGAACCTTATCTACAAGAAAGTTTGGATCTCAATGCAAACAAAGGGTTCAAACAAAGGGTTCAGATAGCAACCATCCTTGGTAGTGTTGATAGCAAATCCATGCTCTCTCACTCTCTCTCTCTCTCTCTCTATATATATATATATATATATATATATATATATATATACACACACACACACACACACACATATATATACATATATACACATATATATATACATATATACATATCTCTCTCTCTCTCTCTCCCCAAACATTTTACCCATATATATATATATATATATATACACACACACACACACACATATACATATACATATACATCGTACCACCTAAGGATAGTTATCCTATTTGTCTATGTGGTACTATATATACTATTTTCTCATTATAAATATGTTGATACAATATATATAAGATACTTAAAAGTGAGTTAGATGAAAAAATTGCATGCTGGTTCATGTTTTTTATTTTATTTATGAAATACGTACATATTTATACATAAAATGAAGAATACTCAAAATACGAGACATACTAGCAAAAAAGTAGTATATATATATTTTAAACATTCTTATATACTGCATACTACGTGTACATACTCTACTACATACAACATACAAACTCAAGTGGTGGTAACTAACACTGGGTGGTAGGAAAGATTTGAGAGAGAGTGAGAGAAAAGCAAAGATATAAAGTTATGCTGGAGCGACTGTAATCCGTGATGCACGTTATGCGTTGGGATACGTGCATGTGTGTGTATGTGAGAGAGAACCTTATCTACAAGAAAGTTCAGATCTCGATGCAAACAAACGGTTCAGATAGCAACCACTCCACCTAGTGTTGATAGCAAATCCATGCCATATATATACACACACACACACACACATCCACACCATTGATGTGGCACGTGCGTCGAAAATCATACAGTCCCCACACAGAGCGAGATCGGTTCATGACTTGCCGTAGTGCTGCCCCCCCCCCCCCTCGATACCCTCTCCCTGCCCCTCCGTTATGCACAGATGGAAATCATCGATAACGTTGATAACCGCATGAGTGGTGCGAGATGACAACCGTCATTGCTTTGCATGTGGTCCAAACATATGTATGGATGTGTATGTGTGGTTGTGATGTTTGAATACCCAAAATGCACAACTTTAATGTGGCACATGCCTCGAAAACTGTAAAGTCCCCACACAAAGCGAGGTTCATGAATCGTAGTATATGCTGGTCCCTATCCCCCTCTTCGACAGGTACTATATGCTCCTACCGTAATACAAACAAAAACTAATCCTCCTTAATGGTCAAATTAATTAATGTCTCCCGATGTAGGTCAAAGTGATGAATGCATGGACGAGGACCTCCCAGTTCAACATATGGAAGCATCACACATGAGTGTCCTAACCAGTGCGTGCATGCATGTGGACCAAAGATGTGTTGTGTGATGTTTGAACATATAGCCAATGCACAACTTTGATGTGGCACGTGCCTCGGGAACCGAAAAAGTCACCACATTAAGTGAGGTGTGTTCATGAAGTATATATATATATATATATATATATATATATATATATATATATATATATTATATATATATATATATAGAGAGAGAGAGAGAGAAACTCTATTCATCACCCAGGATGCAGAATAGTTTATTCTTCACCCGAGATAATCTTACGATCAATTTACAAATAAATTATATTTGAAATACAAATATTTACATTTATATTGAATCACTACGTAAAATTTGACAAAATAAAAATAAAAATATAGGTCACAAAACTAAAAAAATGAGTTTATTGTATTTTTTGCACTATTTTTGTATGGTCGTAATTTTACGTGACATAAAATATTTTTACATTGATTATATTTTTTTACGGTCTCTTTTTACCTATAAAATAAGACAAGATTGACGGAATGTAAAATTACGTTGTATTGATGTTAAAATAGAGGGGGGGTGAAGAATAACTATTCGTCACCCTAGGTGAGGAATAGTTATTCATCACCCTCCTCTATTTTCACATCAATACACTGTAATTTTACATTTCTGAAATTTTAATCTTATCTCATATGTAAAAAGAGACCGTAAAAAAATATATAGTCACCATAAAAAATATTTTGTATCACGTACAATTACAAACACAAAAACATAGTGTAAATTATACATAAAATGTGATTTTTCTGGTCTTATGACCTATATTTTTGTTTTCTTATGTCAAGTTTTTCGTAGTGAATCAATATAAACGTATCTATTTGCATTTCAAATTTAATTTATTCATGAAGAGGTCGTAAAATTACCTCGGGTGAGGAATAATTTAATCTGCACCCTAGGTAATTTAATCTGCACCCTAGGTGATATATATATATATGACCGTTTGGGGCACCTAGGTGCCCAGGCTCCTTACATTTCCACCATTTGATTGCATTTAGATGTGTGCTATTGTGATGGGTATGGAAGGTAACTAGTCAATCCATTAGTAATTTCCAATTCTGAAATAGATAATTTTGGAAACAATGATGACACAAATCATTAAATGGATGTCATTAAACATGTCATACATGATATCATATCTTTAGAAAAAAAAAATACTACACATTAGGCATATAGATATTTATTTCACATATGTATTAATTAGGTATGTATGAATCATTTATTTAGTGTATCCATCAATGTTTTGTATGTATGTATCTATAATATTTAGTACCTATGCATTAGATTTTCGTGTATTAATATATCCACAATATTTAGTACGTTAATTGGATTAGGTATGTGGAAACGTTTAATTGGTACATACTCACTAGATTTTATTAGTAGTATATACCCGGAATATTTAGTATGTAACTCATTTTATTTTTTGTGTACGTATATATCTAGAATACTTAGTACATACCCATTAAATTATGTATGTATGAATTCACCTATTTAATACATATGCATTAGTTTTTTGTGTAGGTATATACCCCGATAAAATAAATACATAGGATTGTATGTGGGTATATGTAACATACATTCCTAAAAGTAAAAAAGAATTCTGGATGGGTCTATGTACGTAGGAAAAAAAAAATCATGTGTGGGTATCATATATTCGTACAAGTAAAATAATAATTAGGATCGCATTTTGTATTATTTGGTCACCTTAATTTGTATAGAAATATTTGACCACCTTAATTTCTAAAGAAATATTAGGTGTTTTTATAGTATTTGTCACATCTGATACGTATCTTAAAAAATAAAAGTGTATATGCATACCCTTTTCATTTGGAAATGAATCATACTAGGAAACTAGTAGTATATTAATTTTTTAGAAAGCAATCATTAACCATTGATGGTTGTAGTGCATGCAAATTAAATTTGGAAAGTTATTATGTCATGATTTTTATATCATGCACTATCAATATGACTTGCTATATTGGGACCTAGGTGCCCAGACACCTAGGTGCCCCAAACATTTTACATATATATATATATATATATATATATATATATATATATATATATATATATTCACTCAGGGACAATTCTTCACCCAGTCGAACCCTGTGCCCAACGCATGCGGCTCTGACCCAGCAACCAAGCCACGTTTGCATGAGGTAAGATTACAACGTTGGGAGCCTATGAGTTAATTTAAAACATGCGTGAGGAAAGATTACCCCAGCCACCCGAGTCATCCCGCCCGTAAGACGAGTGTGAGACATGTGGGAGGTAAAATTACCCCGTGAACTGTTAGGAATGTTGGTAAATTTACCTCAGCATGGACAAATCTTATCGATGGGGAGGGGTGCGATTCAGCATATACTCACTTGTTCGTTCGACTAGGGTGAAGAATAACTTATTCTTTACCCAGGGTCTTAAATAGACGTTTTATTGACTATTCGTCACCCTCGGTGAAGAATAAACCATTCTCTATTTTCACATTAATGCATCGTAATTTTATGTTTTAATTTTTTATAATTTCATACATAAAAAGAGTCCATAAGGAAAAAATATAGTCACCATCAAAAATATTTTATGTCACGTAAAATTACAAATATAAAATCATAGTGTAAAATACACATGAAGAACGAATTTTCTGGTCTTATGACTTATATTTTAATTTTTTTACATCAAAATTTACTTAATGAATCAATATTAATGTAACTACTGCTATTCCAAATGTAATTTATTTATAAAATGGTCGTAAGATTACCTGGGTCAAGAATAACATATTTTGCATCCTGGGTGACGAATAGACGGTAATGCACTGCATCCCTATCAAACTAGCACTCCAATGTCACGAGAAAAAACTGCATGCGTTTTTTAGACACCGTTTTGGCTCCAGTTTTTAATCTGTTTGTCGGGAAAAGGCATATAATATACCGTTGGATTGCTACGGAAAATTCCCAATTTCTTCATGTTGAACACTTTTCGAGATTCGTCGCAGTTTAAGAGCAGTTTCAAAAACAGTTGGCAAATGATGGGTGGCAACGAGCGTATTTTGCGTTTTGTCTAAATCGCTCGTCGAAATGAAGCAAACAATATGTCAATTCAAGGTTATAGTCAAGGCACAACTTTTTCATATATATATTTTTCTCTAATACCTTACGATTTAGAGCAGTTTCAAATTTACTAAAAAGTGGAATTTTGTTTGTCAATTTTTTTTGATTTTTTTGGTACATTTGTCACTGCAGTTTTAAACAGTTTGTGAGAAGGAGGCGTATGGTACGGCGTTGAAAAGCTATGGAATAGGCGCAAATTTCATATGTTGGTCACTTGGTGATATTCCTCACAGTTTGAAAGGAATTTTGAAAACGGTGTTGCTCTATACGAGTTGCAGCGAGCATATTTTCAAATATTTTTCCAAACCGTTCGTCGGAATGATGCAAGTGATCGATGAGGCGCAACTTTTTCATGCAGAATAGTCTCTCTAATTCCTTACAATTTAAGAGCAGTTCTGAAATTACCGAAACGCGATCACTCTGTTTTTCACGACACCAAAATCGACGCGTGAACCGCATGAGACAGAAGAATGCACTGCATCATACTGAAAAATGCAGTGCATCACACGGGCAGGCGAACTTCATGATTTTATTTTTGTCTAACATAAAATTTTGAAGACGAAGAAGTGGACCGCACTTCACGTCGAGCGTAAGTGAACATCAACACTTTCGAGAAGTGAACCACATTTTGTTCTCGTTCCCGTAGCCATTTATTGCATGAGATGAACAACATTAGACGACATTGCAGGAGATGAACAACATTAGATGACTGATCGCAGTGTTTTAGATGAAAAACCACACTGCATCAAACGGTTAAGAGGGCTGCATGATTTCTTAATATTTTTCTTAGTGAGGTGCTGTTAAGTTTGAGTTTTTTGTTGCCCGTCTTGTGCAATACAACAACAAAGTGAACATAGAAACAACGAACAATGAACCACAGTAAGAAAATGCTATCAAAATAAACAACGTTCATATTTTTTGTCTTTTGCATTTTTTTAAATTGCAAAGGCTGCCATTCCAACTGGCGAGGGCGTCGGAATTGAACTGTATAAACAGTGAAACATACAACAAGATAAACACGCCTATGTGAAATACACAGTGATACACCGGGTTTTGCACCCATCTTGTCGGATTGGACACACACAGGAGCCGCACTAGACGCCCAAGCCCAAAGGACCATGACCTACCATGTCATGGACTGCATGAGCGGGGCGCACAGCGGGTGTAGAGTCGCTACTGCTGCAGTGGAATGGAAGCGGATCCTCGCCGTGCATTTGGGGTGGGCTGCCTTGCTTCCATCGTTGCCTACACAGCCATGAACTGAACCCACATGAGCATTGAATCTGGTTCTGATGTCGACGCGCCCACGAACTGCATCAACATACAACCCAACTCGAGAACCTCATGCCATGCACATCCATACATCAACGTCACATGGTTGAAAATGAATTGCGTGCCAATCAATCCTCTCACATGTTTGCATAGTGCACCGATGCACCAAGTGACCTGCAACGATGGCAAGTTGCGCTGCTCGCCTTCAATGGATACCAACACCAAAAAAATCGATGAATAAGGCGAGGAGCTGCCGGAGCGAGCACCTTGGGTCAGCGTGTGGCGACGATGTGGCGATGTGGACTGCACTTCATGGAGACGAGGAACGAGGGGTAGACACCTTTTTGGGCTACTGGGGATCCACCAGGGCAAGAGAAACGTCACTGTATAGCATACCCAAGGCCCAAGGGGCTCCAATATCTGGGCGAGGCGGGGGGCGCGGGGGGGGGGGGGGGGGGGGGGGGGCGGGGGGATCGAGGCAATATGATCTGGTGGGTTCTCTTGCGACAGGACCCGGGCTTCTAGCGATAGCTACTGGTGAAGGAAGATGGTTTTTCCATGGTGCGAAGGAAGTGGTGGCCAGTGGGAGAGGGGCGGAGTGAAGAGACGGTGGTGGAGGCCATGTCTGGGACTCGAATAAACGTGTTCACTGATCTTAGAAATTAATGCTCACCGAACACACATATATTAAATATTGAGAGTATTACATCCAAATACCGAATTATCAATACTACTAATAAAAGATCAAACGAAAACTTTTCTAAATACATACAACTATTACCATCACAAAAACAAACATCAATCACCACCACACAATTAGACAACAAATTACAGTCTAACGGCTCCCCACCATCCATGCACCACCACCGTGTGCATTTACCAAATTAACTAAGGCTGACCGTGCTCCACCTCCTCCTACAGCGAAAAATTGTTGCACATCCACGAAAAAAAAGAGCCAATCAAGTACAGAAATTTAGGAAGAATTAACGGCAGCCATACGCCCTGGCCTGCACCATCGCCCACCATCCCATGCACGCGAAGTCGGCCGCTCGGTCCGCCCCCGCCGCTCGCACCCGTCCGCACGCTCCCCCGCCCGTACCTCCCGCCTGGCCCGTCGCCGCTCGCCCCCGCCCGCATCGCTCGCTCGCCCGCTCGGCCCTGCCCTCGCCTCGTGCAGCCGCCGCTCGGCGCTCTCCCCAGCACCGCCGGATCGGCCCATCCCCACCAGTTCCGGCGCTTGAACCCGCCCGCGCCCCCGCCCGGCCTGTCGCCTCTCCCTCCCCGCCGGTCGCAACCCCCTTGCCTCGCACGCTCGCCATATCCAGGCAACAAATTGGTCGGGTCCTGGATTGATGCCGCAGGGGCATCAGTTGTACACCATCATCAACTAGGTAATACAAATCCGCCTCTGCTTCTTTCATTCTTAATCACTGTTTCTACACAATCTGATGGCGAAAGTGAGTTCGTGGTGGCTGTGGCTGCGTTATTTATTGCTGAAAGGAAGAAAGGAGGGGGATTGGACAAGGAGCAATTATGGGCTTGGCCGGTGTGCTCGAGTGAAACATGCCCGTTTTAGTGTGGGTCGAGGCACTAGGGGCGCATTGTTGGTGTGGCTTGGTCGGTCATTTTCTAGGTGAATCATATTGCGTTTGGCTGAGTAAGCGATCACTTCCGCCACCAACTGGTACTCTGACAGGCAAGTACTGCAACAATTAGTGTGATGATCGGCATCAGACCGGGCAAGAATACGGCTCTGCTCCAGCCCAAATGTCGGAGCCTGTACTCCTGTCTTCTGCAAGCAGGACAACAGCCTCTAGCAGTGTAGGACGACAACAGCCTCACATCGTCACCGACGTCTAGGCGATGGCCAAGTTTGGCATTAGCCTAGCTGCTAGCCAGAAGTTGGACATGAAGCAGAGAGGCAGGGGTCAGCAAACACGAAAGGGAAGGAGTCGCCATAGTTGTTAATTCGTTTTTTTTCTGATTCACAACGATGCAATATAAGTTTCTGAATTTCTGTCGAAGTATCAATTGTAGATCGTGTATAGTAATGGTGTAATGGTAGTACTCATCAAGATGTCATATACTTTGGTTTTGCTTTGCATGAGACCATTTCAGTTTAGTGTGAGGCCACCTTAATTTTCCAGTGTCCTCCGCCATTGCTCCTAAATAATGGCTTGGAATTTAGCAGGTCATGAAAATGGATGGATGTGATAGTAAAGGAAACAGAGGGTGATACTGCTGTATCAGCAATGGTGTTGATATGTAAGTACTCCATCTGTTTTAAATATATGTATCTTTTTAGAAAAAAAACTATTTAACTTGTGTACTGTCATGCCTTCTAATTTGTCTTCCTAGTTTGTACAGAGGTTGAAGAAAAAAATGAGGAAGATACTAAAAGGCGCATAGATGAGTAACACTGATGAAAAATTCATATACCCATCAATCATGACTTGGATGAGAAATAGTATTAAAATACAATGAAAAAAATCAGCACTGCCAACCATCTGGGAATGCCACGAGAGATGAGAAAAATTAGGAGGTAGATGCACTAGAGGAGGAAGAGGAGCTCCAGCTTGATCCCATACTTTGTGTCATAATTCCATATTGATAAGTTCTTGGACTTAATGGTTCACTATATAATTCTGGTTGATGGACTTTGGGCAGTACATTGGTGAATATATTTCAAATCTTTACTATTAAAGGTACATTTTGGTTTGGTATGTTCGCCTCCTTTACTAAATGAGACCTTTCCATCATTTTCATTTTCAATATATTAAGTACATTTTCCTGTTTTTATTTAATTTAATTATGCAGTAAAAGGAGAAATACGTAGTTTTGCTACATAATACTCCCCCGTTCCCAAAATAACTGACTCAAAAATAACTCAGTTGTACTAACTTTAGTGCAAAATGGAGTCACTTATTTTGGGACGGAGGGAGTAGATAAAAGTATAACTAAGATAAGGAACAAGGTATTGCAACTAGCAAGGTAACCCTTTCACAGTATGACCGTGTACTTCCTTAAAATATTTATTATGGTTGTTGTATCCTATCAAACAATATAATTTTCCATAATTTTGTGCGGTTTGAAAGACTCAAATCTTCAAAAAGCACATGTCTTTTCATATTTAAAATTTACCTTTGTTAAAACTTTGTGCGTCAGTTATTCAGTTAGAAGTGAAAACAGAGTGAAAACCGTACTGTTAAGAGGTGTTGTCTCATGTGCATGGATCAACCTGGATGGAGGGTGGTGAATCGGGACGTAGCGGCCACGGTCAGGTCTGGTATAGTTGCGAGTTATCTTCAATTCAAGCATGAAATCTCAATATTTGAATGAACAGAATCTTCCTTTCACTTGAGTGCATAAGATTCTTTGTAAGCAATATGCAACTTTCTTGATGTGCCAGTACAAACTAGGAGGCGCTCGGAGGCTAATGCTTAACTATCTTCGGATGAAACTGACATCGAGGTGATGGACACATGTTGGCCTACTTTATTCTTTTAGTATGAATGATTAGCATTTCATAGAAACATGATGTATGTGATATATTTGAATCAACAAGCTATGTGATTTTTTTCATTATGCAATACAAAAGTATGTTGTGAAATATATTGCTATACTTTATTTTTAGCAGTCATAAAATATGTAAAATATGTATTCAGTTTAGTTGTTTTGATAGAATGCTCATGTGGTTGGGCAGAGAAAATATTATTGAATTTAGTTGTTTTCAGTATGCAGTGTGATTTATTATTAATTAGAAAATACAGAAAAAATTGTGTAGGTATCTCGATTCTCTTAGATGCCACTTCTTGGCATGTAATTTTCAACATTACTGAACTTTTTAGAGTTGTGTTTCGATTGTATTTCAGAGAGAACTTGCAAACTGAAGAAGTACATCAATCCTCATTGTTTTATATAGGTTACTTAAATTGGGTTAAAAAATTCCTAAACCCATCATTTTCATTTTACCAAATGATACCTTTCCATCATTTTCATTTTCAATTTATTAAGTACATTTTCTCTTTTTATTTAATTTAATTATGCAGGAAAAGGAGGAATATGTAGTTACCCTTTGTATTGATGATAGCTACCCTTTGTATTGGAGAAGGCGCGAGGAGGATAGATAGTCAATGGTGCAGGTTCCATGACTTGGCCAAAGGTTGGCACAAGCGTTATGGGGTCAGAGAAACGCGAGTTGGGACTTCTGAACAATGCTTGTAAGTGGCATCTGTTGTAGCCCCACAAGCTTAAAATGGGTTTTATACATTTGCTTTCGCTTCAAAACTTGAAGGAGCTATTTGAGTTGGTGGTGTGCTTTAAAAATGCATACTATTGTTGGATGGTTTCTCTATAGTCGCTATTTCTTCCATTTTTTCTTGAATTTTCCAGCATATGAACCATCACTTGAATTTCATGTGCATTGGTTGAGACGTGCCTTGCATGTGCATGTTTACTACAAGATCATGCTAAGCAGTATGTCACTCATGTATTAACTATCCAGTAATGACAGTAAATTTTTTAAGTAACAATGGCCTATTAATAAGCCAAAATTCTTCACCTGTGAGGTAGCTCTAGAAGCTTTAATTTCACGTCAACCGATTATTTTGATTTTACACTACAGTTTCTGTTCACTTGTTATATATGTTGGGACTGTTGATATTTTTTGTGATTTGCAGTTACTCACAACGGATTTATGTTTGATTTTTTGGAGTTTTTGCAGGTGATACCTCAACCTTTATATGCAAGTGCCAAAAGATCTCAGGTTGTATATATTTCCTTTGAAATACCAGGTTGTGTCCTGTTCTAATGCCAGATTATCTGTATTTTAAGCCTTTTTTCAAACATCGAAGCTAGATATGATGCATCAAGTGAAGAAGTTAGGATTCATTCCAGCTTGCTGCAACCTTCAAGTGAGCCCAATGTTTCTCCTTGTCTTATGTTACTCCAAACATTTTTTTCATTATTCCATTGAATACATTTGTTTCCAATTTTTCAATGAAGTGAAAGTAATGTGTATATTGTGTGTTTCAATATTTTTGCAGCTATATATATATATATACACTAAAATTAATATAAAAAGCAATTTATAAATTATTCGGTTAGTCGTGCGTTGCACGTGCATGCTAACTAGTTACGTCACGTGACCGAATGGTCGAGTTCACAAGGTAGGGCCTATAAGGCCAAATCACACGGGTACAACTAGTAGCAGAATTCTTAGGGCTAAGCGGGTGCCCATGCCATCAGCCTACACCAATATGCATTCTGACTCGGAAGCGTCCTAGTTAGCAGGGCGTCTCCGAAGACGTACTCTTCAACAAATTTCGATCCTTCCATGTCTGGTCAATAATATAACCAGTATCAAGCCAATGGGTACTTTTGAATGTACTCGCAAACAGCCCATGATATGAACAATGCAAGTGAAGGGTAACAATAATATGCATCTTTGGTGGTCAACAACTTGGTTGTAAATAAACATGATCATGGATATGCAACATAAGCTAAATGTTGATTTAGAGAACAGGTTACAGATATCAATATATCTGTCGAGGGTTGAACACCCCGGGTTCACCCTATATGACAAGTCACCAAACTTGTCATATCAACTCTTCCATATTAACTCCATTTACCACATACTCACACACACTTGGTTTATGCGGAAACGACTGGACGTAGTTTAAGCAGGATTACCCAACTGTCCTTGACCGTGGACACGGCTATTCGAATAGTTTTACACTCTGCAAAGGTAGTACGCTAGACCCACAAGATCCAGGAAACTTATGTGTCATCCACGACTCGCAGTATATAACATACACGAGGTAAGTACCCGATCAATGCCTTTTCCCTGACGATACTACACAAAGAGGTCCACTCGATTGGTACCCAGCCCACATATTATATGTCTTACGAGCACCGACTCTGGACAGTATCAACCATGCGGGGACCAACGGTGTGCTTGGAACACATAAAAACGGCATAGTCGCCCTACCTGGCACGACCCCATCACGAGAGAGACCACACATCACTCCCGTCACTAGTAATGTGGCTCTTTGCTAGCACCGACCAGACTAATCAACAGAGCCCCGTCCCATAAAGGGGTAATGTGGTTGTACAGGTAAGGTTGGGATGGTCGACACATCATAAATCTTATCCCATTTCCGAAACCATACACACTCAAAATACCCGGTGCACCACTTCTCCGAAAGTGGCCACCTAACTCATCATCACCTTCGGACATTAGTGGCACCCGATGGGGGTTTTCATAAATCTTTGACTTATACCAACAACATGCTCATGCTACTGCTATTCTAGATTTACTTGTCAACATGATATTAGCGTGACCCTCATACGTGGTAGGATCATGCTCAAAATGCAAGTGCTCCGGAGGAGCCTTCGGTAACATCACTTCAATGATTTACCGACTCTTATGAACATATGCAACGAAAATATTTGCTACACTAGCATGCAATATAACATATGCTCAGTCATGGTCAAAGGGCTACTTGGCTTGGTCTGATAGGTATCCGGGGTCTTCGAGGTCTTCCGCTCCAACTCCTTCGTCACACGGGTTTTCTATCACCGTAATAAATAAATGCAATAAGTAGCTCAGTGCAAAATAGATCAAAAAATCACTTTAAAAATGTTGTTTAATTCTGATAAATCCATATTATTATTTAAAAAATATTTGTCTCTGGTTTTAGTGAAAGAATATTTTTAAAATCCATATAACAGAAGCAAAACTATTCCAATTTAACCCTTTTTATTATTATAAATAGAATAGTTGTTGCAAAAATTACTTTAATGATTTTGTTAAATACTACATGTGTTTAGAAAAATATCAGTGGAAAAATCATATTATTTCACTGGTTAAATATTTTCACAAAAATCATTGAAAATCAAGTTTCAAAAATAAAAGAAAAGGCCTACAGCCCCTGGCTTGGCTTGGCCTAGAACTGGGCCGGCCCACTGGCTGTGACATCCCCGGATTTGTGCTACAATAACCCATGTAGTCAAGCGACAGTAATCCACGCTAATGAAGCCACGTCATCATAAATTCTATCATTGATCTTGTGTTAGTCGAAAACCAAGTCGAGTTCAAAATTTATAAAAATAAAGTCGAACGAGAAACGTTTTGTGATGTTAAGTAAAAATGTCGGAAGAGTTATTGAAATTCCCTAACAAGTTAAAAAGTGAATCGAGCATTTTTAATGATATTAAAAGTCCTATATAGTTAGAACAGAACGATATATATATAATTCATAATAATAATAATAGCATGTCAGAAAGTAAAAGAAAGAAAAACAAATGATAATAAAAAAATAAAAAAATAAAAAAAACAAACAAACCACCGAGCCCCTGGCCGACTAGGCCAAAGTGGCCCAGCCGACCACTCCCACCAGACCTCCCACCCCCGGTCGAACCGCCCCCAGCCCTAGGTGCCCCGCCCGTCGGCCCGAGGACCCCGTCGACCGACCCTCCCCCTGCGCCTCTTCGACCAGCCCCGTCGGCCCCCCACTACCACCCGCCGGTACCCTGTTTCCCCACCAGCCGGAGCACACGGCCCCCTCCCGGTTCCCTCGTCGACCGAGCCCCCCCGGGAACCTCGTCTCCCGTCGGCCCCCCGCGCCGGCCGGAGCTCCACTACGGCGGCTCCATCCCTGGGGGCCCTCCACACCGGGACCCCTCTCGGCGCCTCTCCTCGCCGGCAACGACCTCACCCGCACCACCACCGCCATCACCATCATCACCGCCTCCAGGAACGCCAACATGTCGTCTCCTCCGCCCCTTCCCGCGATCTCCGGCTTCACCGGGCCGTATCGTCAACGTCGGTGAGCCCCTCCTCGGGCTCCTCCCACCATCTCGTTCCCCTTGCCGTCCCGGTTCCGTTCCGGCAAACGGGGCTCCGATCCGTCGACGTTTGACTCCGGTAGGAGGAGATGAAGTTGGCTCTCTTCTATGTTGAGAAAGTTAACACAAACTCTGTGTTGTCTGTTAACAGAGAGAGAGATGGGAGTGTTGAGAGTTAAAATAAAATAAAACAAATGGTGTATCCCGTATATATGAATGTATGTATGTATGAGATGCGATGTATGTATTGCGTATATAGGTATTTGAAGGAATACGATATTTGCATGATTATGTATCTGTGAATAAAATCGAGTATTTGGCCTAAGGTCACTTACTGGTGGGGCCAACGCACCCGCTGTCTATGACAGGGAGGCCCCACGCGATAATTAAAAAAATTAAAGATAATGTTAATGTTTTTATTAAATAAATAAATAGATATATTAGTTAAATTAATTAATTAGAATAATTAGAGTATGACACGTGGGTCCCCCACTAAATTCATCTGATTAATTAATATTTAATCTTAATTAAAACTAGTGCCTATGACGTTCGGGACCCGCTGGTCAGTTGACCAGTCAAGTGTTGATGTCAGCATGACATCATGCTGATGTCATAATAGATTTTTACTAAATTATTTAAACCTGTTTTTAATTCCTAATTATTGAATAAAACTTTAAAAATTAAAATTAAATAATCCGTAAGTCAGATTAAAATATTTTCAACATGAAAGTTGATCAGCAGAACGAGACGAACCCGGATACACGGTCCATTCGTGTGTCACGCGTCCCTAGCATAGCAAACATGGAACATTTCCATCGTTTCCAGTATAACCGGTAGTAGCCCGAGACCCGGAAAATATCGTCAGATATTCTTCCGACCCGTCTATGACGGATGTTGCTGCGTTAGCTCATGTCTAGCCTGCATCTTGCCATGTCATACTTTGTGTTGCATCGGTGCTATTATTTATTGTTTCTTCCCCCTCTTCTTACCGCTAGACCCCGAGACTGACGCTGCTGCCGGGTACATCTACGACCCTGCCGATCAGTCCTTTGCCGCAGAGCAGCAAGGCAAGCAAACCCCCCCTTGATCATTCCTTTATCGCCTATGTCTTTCTTCCTACTGCTTGCATTAGTATTTTGCTACTGTTGTAGTTAGCTCCTATATCTGATGCATAGCCTATTTTTGATGAACTGCTACTTTCAGTCCTGTACCTTTAGTATGCTTAGTATAGGTGGAGCAGTCATCCCCTCAGACCCCGTAGTCCAGTTGCCCCGCTTGTTTTCAAATCTCGATCCCTGATCGACGAGCCAGACCCGACACATCACATACACCCCCTTCGTTGTACGACACTACAGGGATACTATCGGGTACCGAGGGTGACACCTTGCTAAGTACTCGTGATAATATCTCTGTAGTATAGCTAGTCGGTCGTGGTTATCGAGGGTGATTCCTCTTTCACCATTCCTGATGACGCCTCTGTTGTGCAACCCCTCAAGTGTGGGACCCCCGAGGGTGATTCCTCTAAGCCCACCTTGACGGGTACATCGTTCGGAATCCAACGAGGGTGATACCTCGGATTCCCCCCGATGTTACAACCACAAAGTTACTCGACCTTGTTACTGGGATCTTTGGTGATTAGTTGTAAGATGGGTGGATTCCCGTGAGACTGCGTTGTTGGCCTAATTAAAATGTTAATGGATTTGGGTATTTCATCTGGGTTGGTCGGAGACCTTTTCGCACTAACCGGCTACGCGGGAAGAATTATGGGTACTCAGCGTCGCGATATCAGCCGAAGCTTTTCAGATGTCAGCAATCGTAGTGGCGCGCGCCCGAGTGGTCCCGAGATGCATTGCGCTTGTGATTAAGGGATGCTAGGACTGACGTCGGCCGCCCTCGCTTCATGCAGGAGCGCGGAGGGGAACTGGGCCCATGAACCCTTTGCGCTTAGGATTTAGACCGGCGGGCTGACCTCTCTGATTAGTCTTAGGTGGGGTTGCAACGTGTCGATATTCCGAGGCCGGGCAGGACCCAGAAAAGTATGTCCGGCCAGAGTGTTATCGAGCGTGACGGGACATGTGGTGCACCCCTGCAGGGATGAAAATTAACTATTTGGATAGCCGTGTCCACGGTTACAGGACGACTTGGAGTTGTGCCCCGATCTTATACAACTACAATTGTTACTTAACTGGAATTAGTTTGCCTCTGGATTGCTTCCTCGCAGGGAGTCGAGGGAGGATCTTTAGGCGTGACCTCACTTTAATAATGCTGCAACAATATGACTATTAATGTTTTACCCGTGTTCTACTCTCGTCTATTGCTGCAAGACCCTGAAGATGCTAGTCTTCGATAGGACTAGGCCTTCTCTCTCTATTCTCGCATTGCTGTAGTCAGTCCACATATAACCCCCCTTCTTTGATACTGGTGCATATTTTGCATAGTTCTGATGTAAGTCTTGCGAGTACTTTGGATGAGTACTCACCGTTTCTTTGCTCCCCCTTTGTTCCCTTGATCAGTTGCTGTGACCAGATGTTGGAGCCCAAGAGTGGAGTTTCCTGCCAATGTCTTCCATCCCGTTGGTGTCTTCTTCATGGAGGCCGCTGGAGATAGGAGTAGTTTAGGAGGTTCCCAGACAGGAGGCCTCGCCTCGTTCAATCGTGTTTCTTTCGTGCTAGCCTTCTCTAAGGCACCCCATGTTTTATGTCTGTGCTCAGATATTGTTGCTTCCGCTGACTCGTGTGTTTATCGAGCTTCTGTATTCTAGCCCTCGAGGCCCCTGGCTTGTAATATGAAGCTGATGTTGTTTTATTTGTGTCTAGAGTTGTGTTGTGATATCTTCCCGTGAGTCCTTGGGTTTGATCGTACGCATTTGCATGTATGTTTAGCGTACGATTAAATCGAGGCCGTCACAAGTTGATATCAGAGCCGGCTTCCTATAGGTAGCCCCCTTTCCAACTCCTTGGTCGAAGTTGAGTCTAGTGTTTGACAAACTTTACTAACACTGATGTTGTGGCTTACGGGCCCACATCTCAATTGGGTGGTATTAGTATCTTTTACTCCTTTCCTATACTCTAGGCTCTACTCTCTCTTCTCTTTCGGGTTAAAGATTTTACTAACTCTAACATTAGGTTCTCGGAATCACATCTACCCAGAGAGCCCCGTATTCCAGACGCTGGCTTTATCCCTCAAAAGAACTGCAGTTACTCTTCGATGTTCTCTTGAGCTGTTGTGCTCATTGCTTCTGCAATTTTCCCTTCCTTCGTCAACCACTACAGATGACTACATACAAATGTCGTTCATACTTTCTTCTCCAATTGCTCTTGTTTTACAAGATGCAATGAATTATCTTATCGGGGATTCGTCCATCATCAGTTGTCATGGGTTTCGAAAGTTCTTCGACTTACTATTCGGTCTTCCGAAATCCTCCGTAGCCTAAAGTTCATGACCTTTCTCACCTACTTGCATTATGGTTAAATCCATATGTCTAGCAGCATTCATTAAAATCATTTGTGATTTTCCTGTGATCTTATTGATTCTACCTTTGGGTGAATGCACACAATCACTTGATGATACTCATGAATTATCTTCTGGCTCAGATGTCCTTTCAGACGGAGCGGGTTCTCGACAAATCAACTTTGGTTGGCTATCCATCTAAGTCCATTCAACCTGCTCGTATTTGACCAGAGCATCTGTTTATGATACACCAATCTGGAAATCTTAATTCCTTTGGTAGTTAAGTATCGATAATTTTCAGATGTTCTATAATCCGATGCCTTGCGTTTTACCCCCCCCCCCTTGATTGAGTACCGACACTCACATCAGATCATTTGTGGATTGCCAGACTCATTTGAGTTATTATCCGACGGCATCCTTTTGCTTTAGAAAATTCTTGTGATTGCTCCCCCTGATATATGATGCCATTGGTAAAATTGTGTCCTCTCTCTTTGATTAATTGTATCCTATACTTTTGTCGGCCATGCTCTGTTGTCAAGCATGTGTTAATTACTCTTGAAGTTTGCGGTATATGTTCCTAATATGCCCCGACTGGTTGAACCTATGCCTTCCTAAATCAATATGACTCGAAAAGTTTTCATGAGTCTTACTCTTCTGGTGTTATGCCAGATCTTCTTTCAAAGCTATAACCTGATCAAAGGCGAGGAGTAAATGGCAGGTGATGCATTGATGAAGTGGGAGTCGACCTTGAGCTTTGTGTTCATGCCCATGGAAGCGATGTTGATCCTATCGTAGAAGCTTCTCATATCAATAACCATTCATTGTATGATTTGATCTTGTATCCGTGATTGGGTACTTTGCAATCGTGGTTCCGACCATATTGTCCTACCTTGAATTCTTTCTCAGACGAGTTAAATTACTTGTCTTCTTCAGATCAATACATCGGTCCAAGCCTTAATGTTGATCTACCTTCGAGTATTATTCCTTGTAGCTCGAGGATATCGCAGAGCTATATAACTTCTTGTGAGCTCCTCATCGACTATGATATTTTCATTAATTCCAGTTTCCTCGTGTTTGAGATGTTGTACACGCGAGTACATCGATAACTGAATCGAGTATGCATTGCGATTCAACAAAATTTTAGTAATCTTCCTTGTTTACGAGTTTGTACTCGATCGTGTCATTCTAAGATGTTAAGCTACATCATCATGGTCATGTTGGAGCTCGACCATGCTATCTATACCCTCCATCCCTGGAACACAATTCTAACTGTGCGTTAAGCGTGCATCGAACTTTCCACATCATGTTGGTTGTCCTGAAAGGCAATCTCAATTCTGAGCTAGCAGTCTTATTGTGTTTCCGGCAGCCTGTAGCTTCATCATTCCCTTGCTTGATGTCATCGCTAATCGATTACATCTTCGTGAAGTTCTCGACAATTGTGTCGTGATCATCATCAGCATTCTGAGCTCTTCCAGGGCACCGATCGGAGCATGATGAGAAATACCATCCTCACCCCTCGATGATTTGTGTTATCATCGACAAACCTTGTTGCCTTCACTCCCACGCAAACTTGATCATGTTTTGTGTTGTCCCTTGAGTTCCTTGCTAGTTCAACTTATGTTGTCTCCTACCTTGAAGTATTACTATCTTTTCTGTCAAGAATGTTGTGAGCATGATTGCACCTCTTAAGAATTCTTGATATAGTGATACTTCTCGGCACCACCATTCATTTCTTGGTCCCGTGTTGTTTCTAACTGGTGTACCGACAAGTGAACTCTGATGTGTGATTCCAATACTTTTGTCAACCCTATCACCTTGAGGTTAATAACTGATTGTTTCCTCCTTAGTGTGTGGGGTGTTGACTCATCATTTTAGCATTGGTCGTGCTACTCACTCAGTATTTCCGAGTGCACCCTTTTACCAATATTTAATTGTTGTTGTTCCCTCGAGCATACGACATTATACCATTTGATTTGACAAATGCTAACTCCTTGATATTATAATTTTGGAAATTCGTCCCTGTCAAAATCTTGAGGGATTGTTGCGAAGCCCATCGGTCACACCCTCAAGTTCTCCATGGTTCGTGATGAAGCTTTTGAAAGCACTATCTTTGTGCCTAACTCATGGATGATATGTTTGATATAAGAAGTGTTTTCCCAAGGTTCACGTGCAATCCTGTCGCTGTGAATATATGAAAGTTTTGTTTCACTTCCTCTAGGATCGTCCCAAATCATTCACGCATGTGCGAAGTGTTATATGTTTTGAAGATTTGCTATCTTCACTTCATATAATTTCTCTTAGCACGCCAAGCCACTGACTGATTTGATCAAGGAAAAGAGGTTTCTTCATAAGAGCTAATCGAGGCTTACGCAAGGGCCTTGATATCCTCGATGATGGTTCTCAAATCACAACTCACTTGCTTTTCGTCGTAAGAATTTCATGTGGGCCCGAATGTCTTGACATTGTGTTCATATGTATTAAATCGAACTCATGGTTCAAAAATTGCTCGTGTACTTCATATCCTGAGGATCCTGCATCATCATCTTTTCTTCTCAGGCATCTTGAGTCTGAGGTGTCCCGACACCAATCAGATCTGAATCTCAGGCCGATATGATGGTTGGAACATTTTCCCAATAATTATAACTTTGGTCTTTATGTAACCTGGTACGGTGATGTCTTGTCGGGCATACCAGGCCGCAGGACCTATTTCTATAAATCTTTCCATATGTAAGGTTTGCCATTCTACCATGAGGAAATTGTATGACTTAGCTTCGTAAGTTGTTCCTCATGGTTCCTCTTTGAATACCCATAAGTACAACCTTTATCTGATGACCTCACTTTAATACTGCTGCAACAATATGACTATTAATGTTTTACCCGTGTTCTACTCTCGTCTATTGCTGCAAGACCCTGAAGATGCTAGTCTTCGATAGGACTAGGCCTTCTCTCTATATTCTCGCATTGCTGCAGTCAGTCCACATATACCCCCCCTTCTTTGATACTGGTGCATATTTTGCATAGTTCTGATGTAAGTCTTGCGAGTACTTTGGATGAGTACTCACCGTTTCTTTGCCCCCCCTTTGTTCCCTTGATCAGTTGTTGTGACCAGATGTTGGAGCCCAAGAGTGGAGTTTCCTGCCAATGTCTTCCATCCCGTTGGTGTCTTCTTCATGGAGGCCGCTGGAGATAGGAGTAGTTTAGGAGGTTCCCAGGCAGGAGGCCTCGCCTCGTTCAATCGTGTTTCTTTCGTGCTAGCCTTCTCTAAGGCACCCCATGTTTTATGTCTGTGCTCAGATATTGTTGCTTCCGCTGACTCGTGTGTTTATCGAGCTTCTGTATTCTAGCCCTCGAGGCCCCTGGCTTGTAATATGAAGCTGATGTTGTTTTATTTGTGTCTAGAGTTGTGTTGTGATATCTTCCCGTGAGTCCTTGGGTTTGATCGTATGCATTTGCGTGTATGTTTAGCGTACGATTAAATCGAGGGCGTCACACTGGCCAGCCAACCAGCCTGCCGAGGCGCGCGCGTCGTCAAGTTTGAACCTGACGCATGGGCCCCTGCGGTCAGTGGCTGCGGGCAGCGAGGGAGAGAGAGATGGGCCACCGACAAGTGGGGCACACCTGTGGGGGTCGTCTCCTACTCTAGCCAGAGAGGAGGAGGAGAACGCCGGCGTGGCTACCGACATCCTCGGGCCCTAACGACGACAGGAATGGGTCCGATTCGTCGTCGCCTACCTGCTGGTGGTTGAGTTGACCGCGGAGGGGCTCAGGTTCACCGGCGAAGAGGTGGCCGCGGCGGAGGGATTTCGGGTGAAGGTGGAGGTGGTAGCTACGAGCACGGATATGCTCGGGGAAGAGGGGGAAAGCTTCCTAGGGTCATGGGGAGAGCTTGGGTGGGCAGAGAGACGCGAGAGCCGACGTGTAGCCGGAGATCGATCGGAGCTCCGAGGCGGAGGGGCCTTGGTCGATCTCGAGCATCGGGGCTCTACTTGCTTACTGGGGTGTCTAGGGAGGTGATTGGGGTCTTGGCGAGGAGGAGCGATGGGTTCTGGAGCGAGGGGAGGGGCTATTTATAGGCCCGCGTCGGTGACCTGACTCAGAACGCCAGTGATCTATCGTGGCATGCATGGGGGTGCAGAGAGAGGCTGGGGTCGAAACCACGGTCTTAGGACGTGGTTTTGGACCGCGTGGGCTCAGCGCGATAGAGAGAGAGGGAGCAGAGGCGAGCTATCGTGGCCGCGCTCCTCTGGCACTTCTAGTGCGCGCGGGCACGCGTCGCACTGGCTCTTAGCCCGGGAAAGGACGGTCCCTGAGGGCTTTCTGATGCAGAGGGGTTGTCGGGGGAGAGGAGAGACATCACGGGGAGGCTGGAACTGGCCGATGGAGTCGCCCCCACTTCGGTTGCTCTTTGTAGCGTGCCCAGAGCACAGTTTTGGCATGCCACGACATGCTGGTGCGCTCTGGGGTGCCTTGGACGTGTCTAACATGTCCTGGGCACTGGCTTGGAGATGCCTAGCCGTTTGAACCCCGTGGAAGTCCAGCTGGTCAAAGAGAGACAAGAAACAGGTGTTGTTAGCCTCGGGGTGAAGCTCAAATTGGATAGTTTGGCATATCCACTTTGAACCAGAGAGGGGCCACTTGACTGGAGTTAGGCATTGGTCTCAGGCACCTACTCTATGAGTTTGGGAGAAAGGGTTTGGGTTTAGCTAAATTTAGGAGGGGTTTTACACAACTGTGAGAAGGTGCTCGATAGTGGTTTGGGGTGGTTGCACCCCACCACTAGCTTTGCAACCTAACATGATTGGATTTGGTGCTAAAACAAGGGGTTTCACCAAGTTTGAGCTCCATCGGACAAGTTTAGCTTTGTAAACTTGAAAACATCATCAAATGACCAGATCTGCTCCTTCTAAAGAGAGTGTGGTCAAAACAAGTCCCACAAATGCCATTTTTGGCATGGAGTCCTCATTTGAGGTATTAGGCACTCCTGCAAAGTTTTAGCTCCAATGAATAAACTTTTCTATGCAGAGTTGCTCTAACTTCATACTGGACACAAGGGGTTTTATAACTATTTGGTGTCCTTAATCACCTTGGATCAAGGTGAAATTTTATATGGGCACCAAATATGGCTTAGGGATACCACTGGAATTTTCTAGCAGTTTATTGAGAATATTTCCTTTGGAAATATTTCAAAAGGTCAAAATAGACAGAAAGGGTTTTCAGGGTTTTACTCAAATAATAATAATATAAATAGGGGTTGAAAATCTTATGTATGGAAAATATATGTCCTTCTGATCATCCCCAAATTTTCTCAAAATTTTCTAAGACAAAAAATTATTTTTCCGTATAGGAATATCATTTCTGGCCTAAAACATGGACATGCAATTAAAATAGGAAAATAATTCATAAAATAATTATTTTATGGTTTTGGTGCACTAAAATGGTGCTAGAACTAGATCACCAACTTTTGGTAAGAACACTCCCTGCCATAAAGGACTTGTAGTGCAACCCAAACCAGGGTTTTGCTTTAACCAGAAATAAGAAGAAGGGTTTTGAAAATAATTAAGTCATGAGAAATGTGGTTTGTGATATCACATAATCAAGCATTGAAGCATACAATGGCAATCATGGCACTCACAACATTAGTTTTGAAAAAGTTTTAATAAACTCAGTTTTTTGAATTACGGAAAAAAGTGGTAGTGAAAACAGGGTGTGACAGACCTATCCCCCTTACAAGAATCTCGTCCCCGAGATTCCTAAGCTAGGTGCTAAAAAGGTACGGAAACTCAGATCGGAGATAGTCTTCACGCTCCCGTGTTGCTTCTGCTTCGGTGTGGTTACTGCACTGAACCTTGAAATTCTTGATGGTACGGCTTCTGGTGCAATGCTCTGCTTCATCCAGGATGCGGATTGGCTTCTCGCGGTAAGTGAGATCTGACTGAAGGTCAATGGCCTGATGGTCAATCTCCCTGTAAAGATCAGGACGGTTTGGCGCTTGAAGACACTTCCGAAGTTGTGACACGTGGAAGACGTTGTGCACACCCGAAAGTTCCGGAGGTAGCTCCAACTGGTAAGCAACTTCTCTACGCCTTGTCGTGATCTTAAAAGGTCCAATGAACCTTGGAGCAAGTTTCCCCTTGACGTGGAAACGCTTGGTTCCCTTGAGAGGTGTGACGCAGAGGTACACTTGGTCTCCGGGAACGAACTCCACATCTCTGCGGTGAGAATCCGCATAGCTCTTCTATCGTGACTTGGCTGCTTTTAGGTTTTCTCGAACAAGTTGCACCTTATCTTCTGCTTCTTGCAGAACTTCCGGCCCGAAAATCAACCCTTCACCGGTTTCGGACCAGTTGAACGGGGTGCGGTACTTTTGTCCGTACATCACTTCAAATGGGGCCATCTGGAGACTGGAATGGTAGTTGTTGTTGTATGAGAACTCAGCGAATGGCAGACAGTCTTCCCATTTGGCACCATGCACCAAGAGACAAGCGCGGAGCATATCTTCGAGTATCTGGTTTAGTCTCTTCGTTTGTCCGCCCGTCTACGGGTGGAAAACGGTGCTGAAAGAGAGTTTGGTTCCAAGGTCTTCGTGGAACTTCTTCCAGAATCTTGAGGTGAACTGCGTGCCTCGGTCAAACACAATCTCCTTGGGGACTCCATGAAGGCTCACAATACGCTCAATGTAGAGGCTATCCAACTTGTCGCCCCCATAGGTGGTGTTGACCGGTATGAAGTGGGACACCTTGGTCATATGGTCGACGATGACCCATATAGAGTCATGGCCTCTGCTAGACCTGGGTAAGCCGATGACGAAGTCCATGTCTACTTTGTCCCACTTCCATTCTAGCACTCGGAGAGGTTGTAGCAGCCCAACAGGTCGCTGATGCTCAGCCTTGACTTGCTGGCACACGTCGCGCTTGGCAACATAGGATGCTATTTCCCTCTTCATGCCATGCCACCAGAATTTCTCTCGGAGATCTTGATACATCTTGGTACCACCGGGGTGAATAGAGTAGGGTGTGTCATGTGCTTCCTGCAGGATCAAGTCCTTGAGTTCAGCCTTGTTGGGTATGCATAAACGTTTCCAAACCACACTATTCCTTGCTCATCCACCGAGAATCCTGGGGCCTTGCCTTCCGGCATCTTCTTCTTGGTGCCTTCAATGCTCTCGTGCCCCTTCTAGGCTTTCTTGATATCGTTAGCCAGTGTTGGTTTGACTTCGAGGTTAGCCAGGAATCCTGGTTCAACTAGCTCCAACCCGAAGTTTTCCAATTCTTCATATAAGGCGAGTAGCCTTTCCTTGATCGTAATGTTCAAGGTGCTGGTCTTCCTGCTTAAGGCATCAGCCACTACATTGGCCTTACCGGGGTGGTACTGAATGCTGAGGTCGTAGTATTTGATTAACTCCAACCATCTTCGTTGCCTCATATTCAATTCCCTTTGAGTAAAGATATACTTCAGACTTTTGTGGTCGGTGTATATTTCACATCGCTTCCCCAGAAGTTAATGTCGCCATGTCTTTGGAGCATGCACTACGGATGCCAACTCGAGATCATGGGTGGCATAATTCTCCTCATGCGGATGCAGTTGCCGGGACAGATACGCCACGACCCTCTCGTCTTGCATTAGGACACCACCGAGCCCGGTTCTGGAGGCATCACAATATATCAAAAACTCCTTGCTGATATCTGGAGTAGCCAATACTGAGGCGGTAGTCAATCTCTTCTTAGACTCCTGGAAGCTTGCTTCACACTCCGGCGTCCATTTGAACTTCTTGCCTTTCTTCAAGAGCTGAGTCATCGGTCGATCGATACGGGAGAATCCTTCTACGAACTTGCGGTAATATCCCGTGAGTCCGAGGAAGCTACTGACTTCCTTCACATCGATTGGCGATTCTTGGTTGGTTACCATAGTAATCTTGGAAGGATCCACTGCCAATCCACTTGTCATCATAGTATGACCCAATAATCCAACTTCGCTTAGCCAGAATTGGCATTTGTTGAATTTGGCATAAAGTTGGTGCTCTCGACGTTTCTCCAACACTAACCTCAAGTGTTTCTCATGCTCTTCTTTGGACTTGGAGAAGATTAATATGTCATCAATAAATACGACGACAAACTTATCCAGGTATTCCATGAAGACCTTGTTCATGAGGTACATGAAGTAAGCTGGGGCATTAGTCAACCAGAAAGACATGACAGTGCACTCGTATAGACCGTACCGGGTCACAAAGGCAGTCTTCGTATGTCTTCAGGTCGGATCTTCAGTTGGTAATATACAGATTGGAGATTGATCTTGGAGAATACCTTGGCTCCATTTAACTGGTCAAACAAGTCTTCAATCTTGGGGAGTGGGTACTTGTTCTTGATCGTGACCTCATTAAG
Organism: Hordeum vulgare subsp. vulgare; assembly: GCF_904849725.1. NCBI lineage: Eukaryota > Viridiplantae > Streptophyta > Magnoliopsida > Poales > Poaceae > Hordeum > Hordeum vulgare. Next base: position 220,924,652 of record NC_058524.1, on the reverse strand, counting down.
GGAACGGTAATCGACGTAGAGTCTGATAGTCCCATCCTTCTTAGAAACGAAGAGAACATATGATCCCCAAGGTGATGCACTCGGACGAATGAATCCTTTCCTGAGTTGCTCATCCAGCTGCTTCTTTGGCTCTGCTGGCTCCTTGGATCCCATCCTATAAGGCTTCTTATAGATAGGCCTCGATCTGGGCATGAGCTCAATGATGAACTCGATGTCTTGGTCGGGATGCATCCCTGGTAGCTCATCAGGAAAGGCGTCCGGGTACTCGCACACTATCGGCACTCGGTCCAGCTCTTCTCCCGACAGGCTGTTAACCTGCGGTACACGAGGGGATACTGGCTCAGAGACATACTTGACTTTGACCCCTTGGTCGCTTGTCATGGTAATAGCCCTATTGACACAGTCCAAGATGCTCTAGTGTTTGGCCAACCAATCCATACTGAGAATTACTTCTAGGCCTTGCGACTTAATGACGATGAGATCTGCTGAGAAGCTTATCCCATTGATGATAATCCTGACTCATCTACACCCTAGGTTGGTCCTTAACACTGCTCCCGGGGTATGTACTGCCATTTGCCCATTAAGCAGGGTAGGCTTCAAACCACACTTTTCCGCAAATCTTTGAGTAACAAAGGAATGTGGAGCACCACAATCAAACAATATTGCTGCAGGGGTGGAGTTGACGAGGAACGTACCCAGAATGCAGTCCGGGTCTTCCTGGGCCTCTTCTGTGGAGATGTGATTGAGGCGTCCCCTGCTGTGATACTACTGATTGCGGGGTGCTTGGTTCCTGCCTGATGCTCCTTGACCTTGATTTGGCACATCGGGGCGCGGTGCGTCGGGCTTCTTGTTGGGACACTGCCTGGAATAGTGCCCAGTCTGTCCACATCCAAAATAGGTAACTTGCGCTGGAAGGTTGGTCTTGACTCCACTGTTGTTTGGTGGGTTGAATGATGGCTTGCCGTTGACTTGTTGTTGAGGCTGGTAGTTCTGGCGAAATGTTGGAGACTTGTACTGCTGCTGCTGATAACTGGGTCTTGCTGGAGCTGACTGCCATGGGTGTGGCTTCGGATTACTCGGTCCTTCACTACCCATCAGCTTGCGCTTACGGGTGTCGTCCATTGCAGGACGCTTATCCTCCAACATAAGGGCCTTATTAACCAGATCGCTGAAGGTCCGACATTCACAAACAACCAGTTGGTACTGGAGTGACTGATGCAATCCTTCCATAAAGGGTTCTACTTTAGCGACCTCAGTGTTGACATCCTCAGGTGCATATCTAGACAGGAGGTTGAACTTATGCAAATACTCCTTGACGAATCCACTGCCTTGCCTTAATGCTCGGAATTCCCGCTTCTTAATGGTCATCATTTTGGGAGGAATGTGAGCAGCGCGGAATCCCTCCCTGAACATAGCCCAAGTGATGACAAGCCCGGCTCGCATGATCTAGAACCCATCCCACCAAGCCCTGGCTGTGCCCCAGAGACAGTGAGAAGCATAGAGGACTCTCTCACGATCATGCGTGCACTTGACCAGCACGAGGAGGTCTTCGATAGTACAGATCTAGTCATCAATATCCAATGGTTCAGTCGTCTCCGTGAATATGGGTGGCGTAGTCCGCATAAACTCAGATAGAGTAGAGCGACCATTGCCATTCCCGTTCTGCAGCGGGTTGTTCACCAAGACTTGAGCCAGCTGCTGAATAGCGGCATTATTGGCTTGACGTTCCTCGCGGAAAGCTTGAAGGAACTAAGCCATAGTCAAGCTTTCAGGAGGAGGCGGTTGTGGTGGAACATCGTCTTGCTGCTGCTCGTGGTGATCTCCTGCTTGAGCGTCCCCTCCGGTTCCCTGCTGTTGACCTGAAGAGGCAGAGCCAGGGTTGCCGAAGGTGCTGGTGCGAGTTGCAATCACCATCCTGTCAGGGGAGTAGACAGGTCAATTTGCCGAACTAGCCGGAATCATAAGGGATGATGATCTATTAAGGGGGCCCGGTGCTGTGCTAGTGTTAGATTTTTAAGCCAAAGATTTTTGGAAAAACTAGTGCTTTAGATTAAAACGAGTGATGTAATCGCTTACAAGCTGCCTAAGGCAGAAATGCTGCTTGCATCAAACATGGTTACACACACTCATGGTTCGCATGAACTGATACATGAATTCCCTACGCTTGGGGGAACTCCTAATTGCCTAAGTCGTAATCCTAAGCGGCGGACTGCTCGGTCTCATAGGTGGGTTCTGGAGGGTCTTCGTCTTCATCTTCATGTGTGCTCCCCTCCTTCAGGGGAGTAGGAGAAGGAAGTGGTCCATCACGGCGTCTCTTAGTTGGCGAGGCAGTGAGGTGCTCAGTGTACTCTTCCGCGGTTAGGCGGCAACTCTGAATAGGTGTGGCCTGAAGCGGTGGTACTCCTCCTCGGAAGGCAATGGTTGATCGCCCTCCGGTTGCTCCTTCCTTCTTAACCTTACGGGTCTTCGTCTTCTCCAGGCGAAGTAGGTCCTTCACTTGATGCAACTCTTGGCGAATCTTTCTTGACTGCTTGATAAAAAGGTGCGTCAAAGTGTCGGAGGAGAGACTGAAGTAGGTCCGAAACCTTAGTGGCGTCCCGTCCTCTGAAGATGGGTTCAGTGTCCAACTCCCGTCTATTCCATCCTTAATAAAAGGTTGGTGACGAGTAGCTGGTGTTGGATAACGTAGCACAAATTCAAATTTTTCCTACGCCATACATGGATCTTCCTATGGAGAAACCAGCAACGAGAGAGGGCTGAGAGCATCTTTGTACCTTTGAAGATCGCTAAGCGGAAGCGTTGCTAGAATGCGGTTGATGGAGTCGTACTCACTTTGATTCAGATCGCGGTGTGATTCCGATCTAGTGCCGAACCATGACACCTCCGCGTTCAACACACGTGCAGCCCGATGACGTCTCCCGCACCTTGAACCAGCAAGGATGAGGAGAGGTTAGTGAAGAGCTCCTGCAGCATGACGGAGTGGTGGCGGTGGAGCTACGAGGTCTCCCGGCACGGCTTAGCCAAGCACCGTGGGAGAGGAGGGAGAGGAGAAGGAGGGCTGCACCGAGAGAGAGAGAATTGCGTGTCTCCAAAGGCCAAAACCTCCACTATATATAGGGGGAAGGGGAGGGGGCGCACCCTTTAGGGTTCCTACCCCCAAAGGGTGCAGTAGCCCTAGATGGGAGGGGCTGGCCGGCGGCCAGGGGAGGAGAGGGGGTGGCGCACCCCTAGGTGGGCTTTAGGCCCACCAGCGCCTAGGGTTTCCCCTCCTTTCCCTCTTGTGCGCCTTGGGCTCGGTGTGCAGGGCGCACCAGCCCACCTAGGGGCTGGTTCCCTCTCAAACTTGGCTCATGTAGCCTCCCGGGGCTGGTGGCCCCTCCCGGTGGGCCCCCGGAGCCCTTCCAGTGGTCCCGGCACGTTGCCGGTGGTGCCCGAAACATTTCCGGCGTCCAAACCCATCCATCCTATATATCAATCTTTAACTTCGGACTATTCCGGAGCTCCTCGTGACATCCGGGGTCTCATCCGGGACTCCGAACAACCTTCGGTAACCTTGTACAACAATTCCCTATAACCCTAGCATCATCGAACCACAAGTGTGTAGACCCTATGGGTTCGGGAGGCATGCAGACATGACCGAGACACCTCTTCGACCAATAACCATCAGCGGGGTCTGGATACCCATGGTGGTTCCCACATGTTCCACAATGATCACGTCGGATGAACCACGATGTCAAGGATTCAATCAATCCCGTATACAATTCCCTTTGTCTATCGGTATAGAACTTTCCCGAGATTCGATCATCGGTATCTCTATACTTTGTTCAAAATCGTTACCGGCAAGTCTCTTTACTCGTTCCGTAGCACATCATCCCGTGAGTAACTCCTTAGTCACATTGAGCTCAGTATGATGATGTTCTACCGAGTGGGCCCAGAGATACCTCTCCGTCACACGGAGTGACAAATCTCGATCTTGATTCGTACCAACCCAACACATACTTTCAGAGATACCCGTAGTGTACCTTTATAGTCACCCAATTACGTTGTGATGTTTGATACACCCAAAGCAGTCCTACAGTATCCGGGAGTTGCACAATCTCACGGTCGAAGGAATATATACTTGACACTAGAAAAGCTTTAGCATACGAACAACACGATCTAGTGCTATGCTTAGGATTGGGTCTTGTCCATCACATCATTCTCCTAATGATTTGATCCCGTTATCAATGGCATCCAATGTCCATGATTAGGAAACCTTGTGATCTATTTATTCACACATGTATTACTGTTTCCTGTTAATACAATTATAGCATGAACAATAGACGATTATCATGAACAAGGAAATATGATAATAACCATTTTATTATTGCCTCTAGGGCATATTTCCAAAAGTCTCCCACTTGCACTAGAGTCAATAATCTAGTTACATTGTGATGAATCGAACACCCATACAAGGTTGTCAGAATCGCGATTCTGAATCGGATCGGAGCTCCGTTTGTAGGATCATGAATCGTAGAATCATAACTACTAGGATAGTAAAAACATAGATCCTTTGAGCAAAATTGTAGAATCGAAGGTTCTAGTTTGGATCGTAAAGTCGTAAGATTCTAAGACTTGAGTCACGATTCTGACTACTTTGCACCCATATCATTGTGGTGTTGATCATGTTTTTCTCGTGGAAGAGGTTTAGTCAACGGGTCTGCAATATTCAGATCCGTGTGTACTTTACAAATATCTATGACTCCTGTTTGGACATGGTCATGGATGGAGTTGTAGCAGCGTTGGATGTGCTTGGTCTTCCTGTGAAATCTGGGCTCCTTGGCTATGGCAATAGCTCCAGTGTTATCACAAAAGAGTGTCATCGGACCTGACGCGCTTGGAACCACTCCAAGGTCGGTGATGAACTCCTTCATCCAAATCCCTTCATGAGCTGCTTCCAAAGCATCTATGTACTCCGCTTCACATGTAGATGTTGCGATGACGTCTTGCTTGCTGCTGCACCAGCTCACTGCCCCACCATTCAGAACATCCACGTATCCGGTTTGTGACTTAGAGTTATCTCAATCTGTGTCGAAGCTAGCATCGGCGTAACCCTTTATGACGAGCTCTTCGTCATCTCCATAAATGAGAAACATCTCCTTAGTCCTTTTCAAGTACTTAAGGATATTCTTGACCGCTGTCCAGTGTTCCATACCGGGATCACTTTGGTACCTCCCTACCAAACTTATGGCAAGGTTTATATCAGGTCTGGTACACAACATGGCATACATTAGAGAGCCCACGGCTGAAGCGTAGGGGACAGTACTCATCTTCTCTCTATCTGCTGCCGTGGTCGGTGACTGAGTCTTACTCAATCTCATACCTTGCAAAACTGGCTAGAACCCCTTCTTCGAGTTTTCCATATTGAACTTCTTCAATATCTTGTCAAGATATGTACTTTGTGAAAGACCTATGAGGCGTCTCGATCTATCTCTATAGATCTTGATGCCTAATATGTATGCAACTTCTCCAAGGTCCTTCATTGAAAAACTCTTATTCAAGTAGGCCTTTATGCTCTCAAATAACTCTATATCATTCCCCATCAATAATATGGCATCCACATATAGTATGAGAAAAGCTACAGAGCTCCCACTCACTTTCTTGTACAGACAGGCTTCTCCATAAACCTGTATGAACCCAAACGCTTTAATCACCTCATTAAAGTGAATGTTCCAACTCCGAGATGCTTGCACCAACCCATAGATGGAGCGCTGGAGCTTGCATACCTTGTTAGCACTCTTAGGATCGACAAAACCTTCTGGTTGCATCATATACAACTCTTCCTTAAGATACCCGTTAAGGAACACTGTTTTGACGTCCATTTGGCAAATTTCATAATCATGAAAAGCGGCAATTGCTAACATGATTCGGACCGACTTCAGCTTCGCTACGGGAGAGAAAGTCTCATCGTGGTCAACTCCTTGAATTTTTCGAAAATCCTTTGCGACAAGTCAAGATTTATAAACGGCCACATTACCGTTTGTGTTAGTCTTCTTCTTGAAGATCCATTTATTTTCTATGGCTCGCCGATCATCGGGCAAGTCCACCAAAGTCCATACTTTGTTCTCATACATGGACCCTATCTCGGATTTCATGGCCTCAAGCCATTTGTTGGAATCCGGGCTCGCCATTGCTTCTTCATAGTTCGAAGGTTCACCGTTGTCTAACAACATGATCTCCATCACAGGGTTGTCGTACCACTCTAGTGCGGAACGTACCCTTGTGGACCTTCGTGGTTCAGTAGCAACTTGATCCGAAGCTTCATGATCATCATCATTAACTTCCTCTTCAGTTGGCGTAGGCGCCACAGGAACAATTTCCCGCGCTCGCTACTCTCCGGTTCAAGAGGAGGTACAATTACCTCATCAAGTTCTACTTTCATCCCACTTACTTCTTTTGAGAGAAATTCTTTCTTTAGAAAGGATCCTTTCTTGGCAACAAAGATTTTACCTTCGGATCTAAGATAGAAGGTATACCCTATAGTTTCGTTAGGGTATCCTATGAATACGCATTTCTCCGCTTTGGTTCGAGCTTTTCTGGTTGAAGTTTCTTCACATACGCATCGCAGCCCCAAAATTTTTAAAACGATGGCTTAGGTTTCTTGCCAAACCATAACTCATATGGTGTCGTCTCAACGGATTTAGACGGTGCCCTATTTAAAGTGACTGATGCAGTTTCCAATGCGTATCCCCAAAATGATAGCGGTAAGTTGGTAAGAGACATCATAGATCGCACCATATCTAACAAAGTGCGATTACGACGTTCAAACACTCCGTTACATTGCTGTGTGCCTAGCGGCGTCAGTTGTGAAACAATTCCACATTTCCTTAGGTGTGTGCCAAACTCGTGACTCAAATATTCTCCTCCACGATCAGATCGTAGACACTTTATTTTCTTGTCACGTTGATTCTCAACCTCATTCTGAAACTCTTTGAATCTTTCAAATGTTTCAGACTTGTGCTTCATCAAGTAGATATATCCATACCTACTCAAATCATTAGTGAGAGTGAGAACATAACGATAGCCACCGCGAGCTTCAACGTTCATTGGCCCACATACATCAGTATGTATTATTTCTAATAAGTCGGATGCTCACTCCATTACTCCTGAGAACGGAGTCTTAGTCATCTTTCCCATGAGGCATGGTTCGCATGTGTCAAATGATTCAAAGTCAAGAGACTAACAGTCCATCAGTATGAAGTTTGTTCATGCGCTTGACACCGATATGAACAAGGCGGCAGTGCCACAAGTATGTGAGACTATCATTATCAACCTTACATCTTTTGGCATTCACACTACGAATATGTGTAACATCACGATCGAGATTCATCAAGAATAAACCATTCACCAGTGGAGCATGACCATAGAACATATCACTCATATAAATAGGACAACCATTATTCTCTGACTTAAATGAGTAGTCGTCTCGCATTAAGCAAGAACCTGATACAATGTTCATGCTCAAAGCTGGTAATAAATAACAATTATTAAGGTTTAAAACTTATCCCGACGGTAGATGTAGAGGTAGCGTGCCGACGGCAATCACATCGACCTTGGAGCCATTCCCGACGCGCATCGTCACCTCGTCCTTAGCCAGGCTTCGTTAATTCCGCAGTTCCTGCTTTGAGTTGCAAATGTGAGCAACAACACCGGTATCAAATACCAAGGAGCTACTATGAGCGTTGGTAAGGTACACATAAATAACATGTATATCATATATACCTTTGACGTTGCCGGCCTTCTTATCCGCTAAGTACTTGTGGCAGTTCCGCTTCCAGTGATCGTTTCCCTTGCAATAGTAGCACTCAGTCTCAGGCTTGGGTCCATTCTTTTTCTTCTTGCCGGAAGCTGGCTTACCGGGCGCGACAACAGATTTGACGTCTTTCTTGAAGTTCTTCTTACCCTTGCCCTTTTTGAAACTGGTGGTCTTATTGACCATCAACACTTGATGCTCTTTCTTGATTTCTACTTCTGCAGATTTCACCATCGAGTACAACTGAGGAATGGTCTTCTCCATCCCTTGCATGTTGTAGTTCAACACAAAACCCTTGTAGCTTGGTGGGAGAGACTGGAGGATTCTGTCAATTACAGCGTCATCCAGAAGTTCGACTCCAAGCTGAGTTAGACGACCGTGCAACCCAGACATTCTGAGTATATGCTCACTAACAGAACTATTCTCCTCCATCTTACAGCTAAAGAACTTATCGGATACTTCATATCTCTTGACCCAGGCATGATCTTGAAAAACTAGTTTCAGCTCCTGGAACATCTCATATGCTCCGTGTTGCTCAAAACGCCTTTGGTGCGCCGGTTCTAAACTGTATAGCATGCCACACCTAACCAGAGAGTAGTCATCACTCCGCGTTTGCCAGACGTTCTGAACGTCTTGGGCTGCCGCGGGAACAGGAGGGTCACCTAGCGGCGCATCAAGGAATAAGCCTTCTTGGATGCAATGAGGATGAGATTCAAGTTATGAACCCAGTCCGCATAGTTGCTACCATCATCTTTCAGCTTGTTTTTCTCTAGGAACGCGTTGAAATTGAGGTTGAGAGGTGCATTGGCCATTGGATCTACAATATTTGTAAAGACAACTTGTAGACTAAGTTCATGATAATTACGTTCATCTAATCAAATTATGTATGAACTCCCACTTAAATTGACATCCCTCTAGTCATCTAAGTGTTACATGATCCATGCCGACTAACCCGTGTCCGATCATCACGTGAGATGGACTAGTCGTCGATGGTGAGCATCTCCATGCTGATTGCATCAACCATACGACTCATGTTCGACCTTTCGGTCTCTCGTATTTGAGTCCATGTATGTACATGCTAGGCTCGTCGAGTCAACCTAAGTGTTACGCGTGTGTAAATCTGGCTTACACTCGTTGTATGCAAACGTTAGAATCTATCACACCCGATCATCACGTGGTGCTTCGAGACAACAATCGTTCGCAACGGTGCACACTTAGGGGAATACATTCTCAAAATTTTATGAGGGATAATTTATTATGCTACCGTCGTTCTAAGCAATAAGATGAAAAACATGATAAACATCACATGCAATCATATAGTGACATGATATGGCCATTATCATCTTTGCTCCTTCGATCTCCATCTTCGGGAATCGCATGATCATCATCGTCACCGGCGTGACACCATGATCTCCATCATTGTGTCTCCGTGAAGTTGTCACGCCAACTATTACTACTACTACTATAGCTAACTGTTAGCAATGAAGTAAAAGTAGTAAACACATGGCGTTGCATCTCATACAATAAATTAAGACAACTCCTATGGCTCCTGCCGGTTGTCATACTCATCAACATGCAAGTCGTGAATCCTATTACAAGAACATGATCATCTCATACATCACACATGTAACATCACATCCTTTGGCCATATCACATCACATGTCATACCCTGCAAAAACAAGTTAGACGTCCTTTAATTGTTGTGGCAAGTTTTACGTGCCTGATTTCGGTTTCTAGAAAGAACGCCTTCTTACCTACATGAAAGCCACAATGTTGATATGCCAAAGCTATTTACCCTTCATAAGGACCCTTTTCATCAAATCCAATCCGACTAGAGTAGGAGAGACAGTCACCCGCTAGCCACCTTATGCACCGTGTGCATGTCAGCCGGTGGAACCTGTCTCACGTAAGCATACGTGTAAGGTCGGTCCGGGCCGCTTCATCCCACAATACCGCCGGAAAAGAATAAGACTAGTAGTGGTAAGGAATTGACAAAATCAGAGGCCACAACCTTTGTGTTCTCTACTCGTGCAAAGAATCTACGCATAGAAAACCTGGCATGGATGCCACTGTTGGGTAACGTAGCAAAATTCTAAATTTTCCTACGCCATACATGGATCTTCCTATGGAGAAACCAGCAACGAGAGAGGGGTGAGAGAATCTTCATACCTTTGAAGATCGCTAAGCAGAAGCATTGCTAGAACGCGGTTGATGGAGTCGTACTCGCTGCGATTCAGATCGCGGTGTGATTCCGATCTAGTGTCGAACCATGGCACCTCCGGATTCAACACACATGCAGCCCGGTGACGTATCCCACACCTTGAACCAGCAAGGAGGACGGAGAGGTTGGGGAAGAACTCTGGCAGCACGAGGGCGTGGTGGCGGTTGATGTCCCACAAGCGTATGGGATCGCAATAGTTTTCGAGGGTAGAGTATTCAACCCAAATTTGTTTATTCGCACGACGGGAAGCGAAAGAATATTCTCAAGTATTAGCAGCTGAATGTGTCAGATTCAACCACACCTGAAAGATTAGTGTCTGCAAGCAAAGTATCAGTAGCAAAGTAGTATGATAGAAACGGTGCCAGAAAGGATCTGTTGACGGCAGACTATTCCTAACTGTTGTATCAATGGCGCCAGCACGTTGACGGGGGATTATTCTTGAGAAGAATGCTTCCCCGGCTACGGCCCCAGAAAATTCTTGCAACAAGTAACAGCGAAGCAGCAAGGAAGAACAGTAGCAGCAGCAGCAAAGTAACAACAATAGCAACAGTAGCAGCAAAGTCAGAGCAGCAGCAAAGTGGCCCACTCCCTTTTGTAGCAAGGGACAAGCCTAGGCAAAGTAACGTAGCGAGAACCAGTAGTAAAGGACTCGTAGGCAGTGGATCGGTGATGGATGAGTATGACGGATGTGATTCATCATGTAACAGCTATAACACGGAGAGATATGTAACTAGATCCCGTTCATCAATCTAATGTAGGCATGTATTTCGTATGTAGTCATACGTGCTTAGGGAAAAGAACTTGCATAACATCTATTGTCCATCCCTCCCGTGGCAGCGGGGTCCTAATGGAAACTACGGGATATTAAGGTTCTCCTTTTAATAAAGAACCGGACCAACGCATTAACACATGGTGAATACATGAACTCCTCATACTATGGTTATCTCCGGGAGTGGTTCTCGCTATTGTCACTCCGAGGTTGCCGGGGCATAACACGTAGTAGATGACTACAACTTGCAAGATAGGATCTAAAACACACATATATTGGCGACACCATAATAAGTTCAGATCTGAAATCATGGCACTCGGGCCCTAGTGACAAGCATTAAGCATAGCCAAGTAGTAGTAACATCAATCTAGAACATAGTGGATACTAGGGATCAATCCCCGTCAAGAACTAACTCGATTACATGATAGATCTCATCCAACTCATCACCGTCAAGCAAGCCTACGATGAGATTACTCACGAACAGTGAAGAGCATCATGGAATTGTCGATGGAGAAAGGTTGATGATGACGATGGCGACGATTTCCCCTCTCCGGAGCCCGAAATGGACTCCAGATCTGCCCTCCAGATGAAGAACAGGATGTGGCGGCACCTCCGTATCGCAAAACGCGATGAAACCTTCTCTCTGATTTTTTTACAGGCGAAACGGAAGATATAGAGCTGAGATTGGGGGCGGTGGTGCCACGTGGGCCCCACAAGGCTGCACGACGCGACCATAGGGGGTGGCCGCGGCCTGTGGGCTTGTGGCCCACTGGCACGCCCCCTCTAGTGGATCTTTGCACAGGTATTTTTCTTTTATTCCAGAAAAAATCTCCGTAAATTTTCAGGACGTTCCGAGAACTTTTATTTCTGCACAAAAACAACACCATGGCAATTCTACTGAAAACAGCGTCAGTCCGGGTTAGTTCCATTCAAATCATGAAAATTAGAGTCCAAAACAAGGGCAAAAGAGTTCGGAAAAGTAGATACGATGGAGACATATCAGCGGTGGAGCTACGAGGTCTCCCGGCAGGGCTTCGCCAAGCACCGTGGGAGAGGAGGGAGAGTAGAAGCAGGGCTGCACCGAGAGAGAGAGAGAGAGAGAGAATTGCGTGTCTCCAAAGGCCAAAACCTCCACTATACATATGGGGAAGGGGAGGGGGTGCGCCCTTTATGGTTCCCACCACCAAAGGGTGCGGCAGCCCTAGATGGGAGGGGCTAGCCGGCGGCCAGGGGAGGAGAGGGGGTGGCGCACCCCTAGTTGGATCTTAGGCCGACCAGCGCCTAGGGTTTCCCCTCCTTCCCCTCTTGTGCACCTTGGGCTGGGTGTGGGGGGCGCACCAGCCCACCTAGGGGCTGGTTCCCTCTCACATTTGTCCCATGTAGCCTCCCAGGGCTGGTGGCCCCTCCCGGTGTGCCCCCGCAACCCTTCCAGTGGTCCCGGCACGTTGTCGGTGGTGCCCGAAACATTTCCTTCGTCCAAACCTATCCAACCTATATATCAATATTTACCTCCGGGATATTCCAGAACTCCTCGTGACATCCGGGATCTCATCCGGGACTCCGAAAAACCTTCGGTAACCTCGTACAACAATTCCCTATAACCCTAGCATCATCGAACCTTAAGTGTGTAGACCCTACGGGTTCGGGAGGCATGCAGACTTGACCGAGACACCTCTCCGGCCAATAACCATCATTATCGTCTGGATACCCTGTTGGTTCCCACATGTTCCACGATGATCACATCAGATGAACCACGATGTCAAGGATTCAGTCAATCCCCTATACAATTCCCTTTGTCTATCTGTATAGAACTTGCCTGAGATTCGATCGTCGGTATCCCTATACCTTGTTCAATCTCGTTACCGGCAAGTCTCTTTACTCGTTCCGTAGCACATCATCCCGTGACAAACTCCTTTGTCACATTGAGCTCATTATGATGATGTTCTACAGAGTGCGCCCAGAGATACCTCTCCCTCACACGGAGTGAGAAATCCCGATCTCGATTCATACCAACCCAACAGATACATTTGGAGATACCCGTTATAGTTACCCAGTTATGTTGTGATGTTTTATACACCCAAAGCACTCCTACGGTATCCGGGAGTTGCACAATCTCACGGTTGAAGGAAAATATACTTGACATTAGAAAAGCTTTAGCATACGAACAAGACGATCTAGTGCTATGCTTAGGATTGGGTCTTGTCCATCACATCATTCTCCTAATGATGTGATCCCGTTATCAATGACATCCAATGTCCATGATCAGGAAACCATGATCATCTATTGATCAACGAGCTAGCTAACTAGAGGCTTGCTAGGGACACATTGTGATCTATTTATTCACACATGTATTACTGTTTCCTGTTAATACAATTGTAGCATGAACGATAGACGATTATCCTGAACAAGGAAATATGGTAATAACCATTTTATTATTGCCTCTAGGGCATATTTCCAACAGTTGGCTCATTAACCATCTCGGGAAGGATGTCGCGGAGACGCAGAGCGCCTCTCGTGCGGCTGTCTCCACGGCCAACATCAGATCCTCCATCTGTGATCCTTCGAAGAACCAACTAGTCGGGGAGTCATTAGCCTTCACTATCACGTCCACGTGATATTCCTTGGTGTCGTCGTTGAGCCAGTGCTCGTGGTAGAGGAAGATGGGCATGCGGCGTACTTGGCACTTCTCGAGGCTATCTCCCAAAAGGAGGGGAAAGCCCGTCTCCAGAAGCATCTCAGGTACGGCGGCCATCTACAAGATGTAGGGGAGAGGGTTAGAAAGTTTTTAGTGGTTGCATAAATCTCAGGTTAAATTCTAGGTGCACTAATCGTCTTGGCTATCGCCCATGCTACCTAAGGCTTCCTATAGTCAGGATGGCTCTGATACCAACTCTGTGGGGATCCCGACTTACGAGTCGAGATCGCCGAATGAACGTGCTCAGTGATCCCAGAGATCAATACTCATCGAACACATAGGTACTGAATATTGAGAGTTTTACATCCAAATACCAAATTATTACATCACGTGACCGAATGGTCGAGTTCCCAAGGTAGGGCCTATAAGGCCAAATCACACGGGTACAACTAGTAGCGGAAATCTTAGGGCTAAGCGGGTGCCCATGCCATCAGCCTCAACCAACATGCATTCTGACTGGGAAGCGTCCTAGTTCACAGGGGCGTCTCCGAAGACGTACTCTTCTCCAAATTCCGGTCCTTGCATGTCTGGCCAATAATATAACCAGTGGCAAGCCAATGAGTACTTTTGAATGTACTCACAAACAGCCCATGGTATGAACAATGCAAGTGAAGGATAACAATAATATGCATCTTTGGTGGTCAACAACTTGGTTAATAAACATGATCATGGATGTGCAACATAAGCTAAATGTTGATTTGAAGAACAGGTTACAGATATCAATATATCTGTCGAGGGTTGAACACTCCGGGTTCACCCTATATGCCAAGTCACCAAACTTGGCCATATCAACTCTTCCATATTAACTCCATTTACCACATACTCACACACACTTGGTTTATGCGAAAACGACCGGACATAGTTTAAGCAGGATTAGCCAACTGTCCTTGACCGTGGATACGATTATTTGAATAGTTTTACACTCTGCAAAGGTAGTACGCTAGACCCACGAGATCCAGGAAACTTATGTGTCATCCACGACTCGCAGTATATAACATACACGAGGTAAGTACCCGATCAATGCCTTTTCCCTGACGATACTACACAAAGAGGTCCACTCGATTGGTACCCAGCCCACATGTTGTATGTCTTACGAGCACCGACTCTGGACAGTATCAACCATGCAGGGACTAACGGTGTGCCTGGAACACATAGAAACGGCATAGTCGCCCTACCTGGCACGACCCCTTCACGAGAGTGACCACACATCACTCCCGCCACTAGTAATGTGGCTCTTTGCTAGCACCGACTAGAGTAATCAACACAACCCCGTCCCATAAAGGGGTAACATGGTCGTACAGGTAAGGTTGGGACGGTTGACACATCATAAATCTAATCCCATTTCCGAAACCATACACACTCAAAATACCCAGTGCACCACTTTTGCGAAAGTGGCTACCTAACTCATCATCACCTTCGGGCATTAGTGGCACCCGATGGGGTTTTTCATAAATCTTTGATTTATACCAACAACATGCTCATGCTATTTCTATTCTAGCTTTACTTGTCAACATTATATTAGCGTGACCCTCATAGGTGGTAGGATCATGCTGAAAATGCAAGTGCTCGGGAGGAGCCTTTAGTAACATCACTTCAACGATTTACCGACTCTTATGATCATATGCAATGGAAATATTTGATAAACTAGCATGCAATATAACATATGCTCAGTCATGGTCAAAGGGCTGCTTGCCTTAGTCTGGTAGGTATCCGGGGTCTTCGAGGTCTTCCGCTCCAACTCCTTCGTCACACGGGTTTTCTATCGCCGTAATAAATAAATGCAATAAGTAGCTCACTCCAAAACAGATCACAAAATCACTTTAAAAATATTGTTTCATTCTGATAAATCCATATTATCATTTTAAAAATATTTATCTCTCGTTTTAGTGAAAGAATATTTTTAAAATCCATATAACAGAAACAAAACTATTCCAATTTAACCCTTTTTATTATTATAAAATAGAATAGTTGGTGCAAAAATTACTTTAATGGTTCTGTTAAATACTACATGTATTTAAAAAATATCAGTGGAAAAATCATAGTATTTCACTGGTTAAATCTTTTTACGAAAATCATTGAAAATCAAGTTTCAAAAATAAAATAAAAGGGCTGCAACCCCTAGCCTGGCTTGTCCTGGAACTGGGCCGGCTCACTGGCCAGCCAGCCAGCCTGCCCAGGCGCGCACGCCGTCAGGTTTGAACCTGTCGCGCGGGCCCCTGCTGTCAGTGGTTGCGGGCAGCGAGGGAGAGAGAGATGGGCCACCGATAGGTGGGGCACATCTGTCGGGGTTGTCTCCTACCTCTAGCCAGAGAGGAGGAGGAGCACGTCGGCGTGGCTACCGACGTCCTCGGGCCCTAACGACGACAGGAATGGGTCCGGCTCGTCGTCGCCTACCTGCTGGTTGTCGAGTTGATGACGGAGGGGCTCAGGTTCACCAGCGACAAGGTGGCCGCGATGGAGGAGTTTCGGGTGAAGGTGGAGGTGGTAGCTAGGGACACGGATATGTTAGGGGAAGAGGAGGGAAAGCTTCCTGGGGTCATGGGGAGTGCTTTGGTGGGCAGAGGGACGCGAGAGTCGATGTGTATCCGGAGATCGACCGGAGCTCCGAGGCGGAGGGGCCTATGTCAATCTCGAGCATCGAGACTCTGCTTGCTTACTGGAGTGCCTAGGGAGGTGATTGGGGCTTGTCGAGGAGGAGTGATGGGTTCTGGAGCGAGGGGAGGGGCTATTTATAGGCCCGCGACGGTAAGCCAACTCGGGAGCGCCGGTGATCCACCGTGGCGTGCATGGGAGTGCAGAGAGAGTCTGGGGTCGAAACCACGGTCTCAGGACGTGGTTTTGGATCGCGTGGGCTCACTGCGATAGAGAGAGAGAGGGAGGAGAGGCGAGCTATCGTGGCCGCGCTCCTCTGGCGCTTCTGGTGTGCACGGGAACGCGTCGTACCAGCTCTTAGCGCAGGAAAGGACGGGCCCTGAGGGCTGCCTGATGCAGAGGGGCTATCGGGGGGAGAGGAGAGACATCACGGGCAGGCTGGAACTGGCCGATAGAGTCGCCCCCACCTCGGTTGCTCTCTGTAGCGTGCCCAGAGCGCAGCTTTGGCATGCCACGGCATGCTGGTGCGCTCTGGGGTGCCTTGGACGTGTCTAACATAACCTGGGAACTGGCTTGGAGATGCCTAGCCGTTTCAACCCCGTGGAAGACCCAGCTGGTCAAAGAGAGACAAGAAACATGTGTTGTCAGCCTTGGGGTGAAGCTCAAAATGGGGATTTTGGCATATCCACTTTGAACGAGAGAGGGGCCACTTGACTGGAGTTAGGCATTGGTCTCATGCACCTACTCTATGAGTTTGGGATAAAGGGTTTGGGTTTAGCTAAGGTTAGGAGGGGTTTTACCCAACTGTCAGAAGGTGCTCCTTACTTTACAGATATTTGTCAAAGCCCCACCTTTGTTACACCAGATCTGCGACTACACGATGAGCATAAGCAAGACATTGCCACACCTAGGTCATTAATTTAGAAAGTAAGGGTTACCCGCCCATCCAATACCTTCTGTCACCATATTCAACACACCAACCGAGTGAAGATGATGAGGCTGTTTATAATGAGTTCATTAAGCATACAACTGATTCGAACTCCAAGTTTAAGCAGTATGAAACTATTTATCTTTTTTTGTATATTCTCACTATATAACATTCTGTTGCCATTACATTTTTTGAGTTGCTCCCCTCTTATTAACACATTATTAGGGTAATTGACATCGATGGGAGGTGGGTGACGCTCAGGGAGCTTGCTAATTGCATGAGATTAATTGGGCGGGTCTCAACGAGTATTCCTGAGTTGCATGTACGTATTCTTCAATAGTTGGAATTTCCAAACAAGATTATATTCCCTTGGTTGCTGTCTGTTTATCTTGTTGTTGGAGACTTCAATTGCAAATTAGTATTGCATCATTTTTGACGGGACCGGCGATACATTTTGAGTCATCAAAATGAGGTACTAGTTGTATTTTATTTTTATATTTTTTTAACATTTCTCCTCATACATTGATAGTTTTAATATAGTAACCCTGGTAACTTTAACTTCCATATCCTGGTAACATATTTGTTTTCATGGAGGACAACCAGCCACCATGTGTATATTATGTCATGTGATAACTTGTTTGTTTTCTCATGGTAACTTCCGTAACTTTTCCTAGAATCTTGTTCTGTTGTCTTATCATAAAAGAAAATTCTAACATATTTGTAGCTTCTATTCCCAGCGCTGCGAAAGTTGGGACCGGGACCAGATGACGGTCATTGGTATGTATTGTTGTTGAACCTTAAGGCGAAAACATTTGAGGTTCTAGATACATTGCATGAAGAAGATAGCCCATCTTTACTTGAGCACGCAACAAGGTATATGATTGCTATAAGGAAGGCTTGGTTGATATCATACAAGGACTCGCACAAGCAAATCCAAGACTACGAGCTTGTGTATATTGATGTTCTTAACCAAGAGAACGGGTTAGTTGTGTATTCGTGTTCGTTTTTTCTTAGACCAAGCCCCATATTATGTGATATCCTGTTTTTATGTTCCCTGACAATCATTATCCATTTTTAGCATTGATTGTGGATTCTTCACTTTCATGTTTCTGGAGCTGTGGAATAGGAAAATGATTCCTGCTTTCACCCATGACCAAGTACCAGCACTTAGAAATATCTTGACATCTAGGTGGCTAAATCACACTAAAAACAAGTGCAAATAGTGGCGCTATCATTTGTTTGGCAGCAATTCATGAGGTATTTACTGTCGTCATCTTCGTTTTCTTCGTGCTAGTAGGTTTTCACTTGTGAAAGAGGCAACATATCTTTTGACAGTACTTGTTCTGATAAACAACACTGCTGGTAACTTGTTTTACCAGAGCTGGTAACTAATATTTTGTAGGGCTGATAACTATGAGTAAAACAGAGTACTTTTTTGATGACCAATTATTTTTTAGGTGACATAGCTGACACAACTAGAAACTTCTGATAACACACATTATCAATGCTGATAACTTTTGCATGTTCTTACGATAAATCTCTTCCACAAAGTACTTAACACTCAAACCACTAAAGTGTCGATAAACTAACACAAATATAGGTACGATAATTTGGATTACAATTTTCATCATGATAACAATCAGCAAATAAAATGCATTCAAGTTTGCTGTGTCCATTGATTTGTAGCGACGATCTTCATTTATCTCATTCACCTCTTGGTAGAGGCGAAGTGCAGTTGCGCTTGTGATGGTTATGCCCGTCACATACCCTACACTTCCTTTGTTTAGATGGTTTTCCAATGTCGAATGGATGTTGAACCTTTGTTGTTTTTGGCCTCCCTTTAGTGACTGTCCTCGGAGGGTCTTGTATGATTATTGTGTTTGATGATTGTGATGCGGTGCCACCCGGCTTCTTGAATGCAATGGCTAGCATGTTGACGCTAGTTTTTATCGTCACGGGGATGCTAGCTTGTTGTGTTGTTTGGATGTCCACTTGCTGTGTGATATGTATGTTTGTTTGATGTTCGACACACACTCGAATAGAACATGGATCTGGCTATGATTGGAATGATCCTCTTGCTTCTTCCTTCTCCGCTCTGGATCTCCTTAGCTGGCTCTTTCTTACTATCCCCATCTCTTCCTTGAAAGCATATAGGTGCCTTTTGGCCACCCCGGACCCATCTTTTGTGAGGCATGCATCCTTGGTTGTCGACTTGAAATCCTTAAGCATTGATGTATACCGCATGACGCTTTTGCCACCCTCTGGCGTGCTCTTTTTTAACTGTTGGTTGTTCAATATCAGGCTCGTCTAGATCTTCTTCTGGATCCTAAGTCCACCTCCTTAGGATGTACCTCTCAGGTATCTCGTACACACCAATCTGGTCCATCACTCATAGCACATGTGCGCATAGTATCCCATCTCGCTCGAACATGGAGCAAGTTCAGGAATATGTCCCTTCATCCATGTTAGCTTCCACATGGTAGTCCATATCCCCATACTTCGGTATGATTCCTCGGACTGAGCGACACCTAAATGTCCCATCTTGCAATAAGTCGCATATGTATCTAGTTTTTACCTTCATTTCCATCCGGAATTTGAAGTAAATATTTTGTGTGTAGAGGCCCCGCACCTGCAGCTCAAGTGGGTTGAACGAGTACGTGTCCATCTCTTTGTAACTTGTTTCCACTTGCTCTTTTGCCATGCTCACCAACACTTTGGCTTGGATCATAGTGTACGGTTTGCAAATTCAACCAGCGAGTTGTTTGGATTCACGTACTTATTTGGCACAGAATTGTAACCCTCACTCCTTATTGTGGTCTGCAGGAACGGAAAGAAATTGTGCATGTAGTACACTGGTACCCAACATTCCTTGTTTTCCCACAACCAATGGAAATGTTTGTTGTCCGTCTGACCATGCTCATCAAGCATCTTCCACCATTTCTCTTCAAACTCTTCCATTGCATTAGAAAAGTCAGGAGATGGTAACTTAAGATCACAGGCAATGGTGGTTTGTATGTAAATATATGGTAACTTAAACATAAGCTCCTGGTAACTTGTATCTACATATGAGTCAATCAATGAGATGGTAACTTAAGATCACATACCTTTTTGCATGTAAAGTGATTGTAGCTTTGAACAACAGATTATGGTAACTTGCAACTACCTATCACTCAACGAGAGATGGTAACTTAAGATTGAATACCCTTTTTTGCATGTATAGTGATGGTAGCTTAAAAACACATCATTGTAACTTGCATGTAAAGTTATGGTAACCTAAATAAGAGTTTATGGTAACTGAAACAACAGAAAGGTGTTGCTAGTGGTGTTTATATGGTGTGATGGGGTAGTGTAATACCAGTCAAACTGTTGTCACAACAATCCTTCAATGCCTTGTTCAATGGTAATCATCAGCCATTACCCTCCCAAGCTTCTCTCGTGTTTTCTTCATGATGTGTCATTAGCAATTCCTATGTACTATCCCAATGAACACCGCATCAATGGCATTCCTCATGTAAAAGTCCTGATCTGTGATTATATTCTTTGGCGCGACCCCACGCATCGCATGTAGGAATTTGTTAAAAACCCAAACAAAGTTTTCAGAAAGTTCGTTTCAAACAAAACCACACCCAAATTTGATGGATTGCCCGTGATTGTTAATGCCAATGAATGGTGCACACGACATCTTATACATATTGGTCATGTATGTCATGTCAAACGACACAATGTCATTGTATTTAGCGTACACCCTACGCGATGGACCATCTATCCAGTACATGTTTTCCACCCTCTCTTCGTCATCATGTTTAATTATCCAATAGAAATCTAGATCCTTTGCCCTCAGCTCCTCAAAGTATGCAACCGTGCTGCCCACGTCTTCTTGCAGTACTCATTGCGAAATTTGGCTCGCTAATTTACTAGGTCTTGCATTGTGTAGGCACAACATTAGGATCATCGTAGAACCATGAAATCAGTTGCATCTGCCTTGCGGTCTCTATGTTGCATTCGTGCAGAATCCGTAAGAAGTCCACCTCTTCCTTGGGGATGTGCCGGTGTGATGCTAGGAATTTGGTCAAGGAAGGCTTTTTGATCATTGGGTGGTTATGATTGTCCTCAAAGCGTCCCACTCTCCACCAAGCATCCATGTGCTTATGGTAGAGGTGTGTTCGACACTCAGTCCTCACAATCTTCCCTCTATTTATCTTCTTCATGATGCTTTTTGGGTTCTTCACATCTTGCTCCTCCTCCTTGTTCGGCATTGGCTTGCCGTATTTTCCACACACTACAAGCGCTCTGGATATTGTGTTGTCCTTCCTAGTTCTTGTCCAAACCCATTCCTAAGCGCATATAGCTTGTAGTGGGCAATAACGTCCTCCAATGTGTCAAACTTCATTGTACCATCAGGAGCCTTAGGCATGGAGTATGCCTCGGTGTTAATGCCTCATTGATATCCGTTCAGCGCTCTTGTTTCTGGACTTTCCGGCTCGCTGATCGATATATCAAAGAATCTTTCCTTCACCCCAATGTTGTAACTTGTTTCACTACCTCACCCAAGGATCCTCTGTTTAGATGTATGTGGAGCACAAGCGCTTTGTTCACATGAAAGAAATTGTCAGCTTTAAAATCTTCTTTGAAACTTTTGGTGGTAACTTGCATTAAAATTGTATGGTAACTTACAGTATGCAGTGATGATAACAAGTGACAATACAAACTGTGAGCTTTAAAATCTTTTGTCAGTTCTGGTGGTAACTTGCATTAAAGCTGTGTGGTAACTTACAGTATGGAGTGATGATAACAAGTGACAATACAATTCTTTCTTCTTTTTGTTGGTTTAGTATCACTATATGGTTGATGTGCAAGGCTGAGAACTTCATTACATTCTACATATCATAGACATGTGGGTGGCACTTTTTGTAAGTGAGTATTCTCTTACCTGACAATTGGCGATTCATGTTGGCAGAGCCATAGCTAGTACTATGCACATCATCGTTTTGTCGTTTCTCTTGGTTAGCACTCTCCATGACATTGGTGTTGTCTCTGTGGTTTTCTCACATGTTTGCTGTAGCACCTGCGTACACATATTAGCATCAGCCACATGTCAATTTTTTACATACATCAATAAGAGCAATAGTTATCATTTTTCTTCTTGGTAACTACAGTTGAAATGGATGTTATCATTTTTTCTACACGGAACATCTTGTTACTCATGCTGGAGATTATTACACTTGGCAACAACATTCACCACTGCAAAAATCAGTGGGCTTTTTCTTGATGGTAACATGCACCATGTTGTCATGGTAACACAAGACAAATATTATATAGTCTGTTTTTCAGTAGTGATAACTTTCTATTAAAAAATATGGCAGCTTTTGATTCTATATGCATTTTGTAACAAATATGGATCTAGTTTGGTGTGTCTTGTAACAGAATGTCACTTTTGTATGAAATGAGTTTAAAAGCAGCTGCTTTTTTCAAGAAAAATTCTGCACATGTCCTGACAACTCAAACATGGCTCTACAAAATTTTCATTCACCTTGGTAACCTATTAGCATCTAGCTGGCAGCTTCAGTGCAATCACTGTGATAAGATCTGTTCGAAGCGCCTCGTAAGATTTGTTCCCTCTGGTGATAGTTTAAGCCAAGATCTGGTGGTAACTACAGTTCTCCATGCCCTTTGCTCGTTTGGTGGATCAGATCGGGGTTGGGGTGTGGATAGGGGTGGGGTTGGGTAGGATTGCTTAATTTTACTTGGTTCACCTGGATTCTTGTTGGATGTAGGACGCGTGATAATCGATTGTGCTTCTGGTGGTAGTTTTAGGAGGGATCTGGTAGTAACTTTGAACTCCCCATATGGTCTTGCAATTCTATGGTTGAATTTGTTGGATCAATCGGGGGTGGGGTGGGGTGGGGGTAGGGTAGGGTATCACTTCCTTGGGTTGATCGACTTGGGAGAGAAAGAGGGAGAGGTGGGTCGATGGAGAGGGTTCTTTGCCTTTTCTTGCAATGGGGGTAGGAAACTAGCGGTTTAGGGGAGGTGGCCGTTGTGTGGTGGGGTGTGGGCCAGGGTGAGGGGGTGAGGGGTGAAGGGGCTGACTTGGGCCAAGATGTTGGTCGACGTCACGGCTCGGTCTCGCGAAGGTGGGAGAGGGTAGGGGTTGTTCGGATCTATCCAACAGATCCGAACGTTAGGATTGTATCGCTGTCCTATACACACACACACACACACACATAAAGGACTATTTTTCTGTACTCGTGGGTGTATGTACTCCCATTCTTAATATACTTCATATACGCATTGGTTATACCTCTTTATCATTTTCAATATACTTCGTTAAATATTCTAAGATACCTCAATATGAGTTTTGTTCAAAAAATATTAGTTGCGACGTAATTTTTATAATATACCTTTTTCACGTATAAAGAAAGCAGTATATATGTAAACCTTTAAAAATATGTATAGTCACATTAATTTTTTCATGAAACTCACTTTAAGGTATCTAGTAATCATTAATGAAGTATATTAAAATAATAATAAAGTAAAAAATACTCATCTATGTGGTACATGAGGAGCGGGAGTATGTACTCCCAAGAGTATATAGCCATTTTTCCATACATATATATACACACACAACATCTGATCCAAATCGCATGGGCAGCATCAAAACCACGATTATTTTGCGTTTACATGTCCGCGTGCACACGTAAGTCAATGTAATTTATCATTAACTCCCCTAATGCTTATTCTCACTTGATAGGTAGAAGTCATGGAACAAAGCAGATCGGGTTGTGCGCCGGCAACGACTATGAAACGCGACGGACTTGTGTGCGATGACAAACATGAATATTAGAATTAATGGTGCGTACGAGGATTTGAACGCATGCCCGATATGCGACGCATTACGGTATAAGATCAGAGGAGATAACCCTGGTGATGTTCTGGGCGAGCGCACCGGGAAGATGGTTTCTGCCAAGGTGATGTGGTATGCTCCTATAATACCATGGTACGTCCGTTCAGAAACAAAAAACATGCCGAGTTGATCCAATGGCACATAAAAGACCGTAAGAAAGACGAGAAGTTGAGAGCACCTGCTGACGGGTTGTAGTGGATAAAGATTGAGAGAAAGTGGAGCGACTTTACACATGACCCAAGGAACATATGGTTTGGTTTAAGTGCAGAAGGCGTCAATCCTTTTGGGGAGCAGAGCAGCAAGCATAGCACATGGCATGTGACTCTATGTATGTATAACCTTCCTCCTTGGTTGTGCATGAAGCGGAAGTTCATTATGATGCCAGTGCTCATCCAAGGCCCTAGGCAACCCGGCAATGACATTGATGTGTACCTAAGGCCATTAGTTGATGAACTTTTACAGCTATGGAATGGAAATGGTATACGTGTGTGGGATGAGAATGAACGGGGGGAATTTTACCTACATGTGTTGCTGTTTGTAACCATCAACGGTTGTCCTGCTCCCAGTAATCTTTCAGGATAGACAAACAAGGGTTACAACGCATGCACACACTGTTTAGATGACACCAATATTATATGTTTGGACAAAGGCAGGAAGAATGTGTACATGGGGCATCGTCGATTTCTTCTGACCAACCATCAATGTCGAAAGAAAAGAAATCATTTCAAAGGTGAGGCAGATCACCGGAAGAAGCCCGCCCTCCATACTGGTGATCACATACTTGGTATGGTCAATGATTTACAAGTAATATTTGGAAAGGGTCCTGGTGGACTATTTGTTCCGAATGACGATGCGGGACACGCACCCATGTGGAAGAAGAAATCTATATTTTGGGACCTACCCTATTGGAAAGACCTAGAGGTCCGCTCCGCAATCGACATGATGCACGTGACGAAGAATCTTTGCGTGAACCTGCTAGGCTTCTTGGGAGTGTATTGGAAGACAAAAGATACACCGGAAGCACGGGAGGAACATCACGTGTGCACGAAAAAGACGGCATGCATCCAGAGCAGTATGAAGGTCCTGCCAGCTACGCTCTTACCAAATAAGAGAAGGAAATCTTCGTTAAATGCCTGCTCAGTATGAAGGTCCCGTCTCGCTTCTCGTCGAATATAAAGGGAATAATAAATATGACAGAGAAAAAGTTACAGAACCTAAAGTCTCATGACTACCACGTGATGATGACAGAATTGCTTCCGATTGCATTTAGGGGGCTTCTACCGGAAAACGTTCGATTAGCCATTGTGAAGCTATGTGCATTCCTCAATGCAATCTCTCAGAAGGTGATCGATCCAGCAATCCTGCCATGGTTAAGGAGTGATTTGGTTCATTGTCTTGTTATTTCGAGCTCGTGTTCGCACCATCCTTCTTCAATATCATGATGCACGTCCTAGTTCATCTAGTCGACGAGATTGCCGTTCTCGGCCCTGTATTTCTACATAATATGTTCCCCTTTCACAGGTTCATGGGAGTCTTAAAGAAATATATTCGTAACCGTGCTAAGCCAGAAGGAAGCATCTCCATGGGCCATCAAACAAAGGATGTCATTGGATTTTGTGTTGAATTTATTCCTGACCTTAAGAATTTTGGTCTCCCTCAATCTCGGTATGGGGGGCGACTGACTGGAAAAGGCACATTAGGAGCGGTATCAATAATGTGTACGAACGGGCATTCTTGGTCTCAAGCCCACTACACAGTTCTACATAATTCTACCTTGGTGACCCCGTATGTCGATGAACACAAGAATATTCTAAGCTCCATACACCTGGAGCAGTGTGACGACTGGATTACATTTGAACACATCACGACTTTCGGCAGTTGGTTGCAAAAAGTCTCATGTGTGACAACACTGTTTCTGATGAGTTGTACTCGTTGGCCAGGGGACCATCTTCGACTGTATTGACTTACCAATGGTATGAGATAAATGGGAATATATTTTACACGATCACCCAAGATCAAAAGAGCACCAACCAAAACAGCGGATTTCGCTTTGATGCAGCAACCAAGAGGGGGAAGGACACATATTATGGTTGCATAGTGGACATACGGGAACTTGACTATGGACATGATTTGAAGGTCCCTTTGTTTCATTGCAAATGGGTCAATCTGTCAGGAGGCGAGGTACAGATAGACCCACAGTACGGAATGACAACAGTGGGTCTGAACAATCTTGCGCACGTAGAGGAACCATTCAAACTAGCCAATGATGTGGCACAAGTTTTCTATATGAAAGACATGTCTACCAAACCGAGAAAAATAAAATATAAGGAAGAAAATACATCATACAATGAGCCAAAGCGCCACATAGTTCTTTCAAGAAAAAAAGACATCGTGGGATTGGAGGGCAAGACAGACATGTGTGAAGATTATGAAAAGTTTCATGAAATTCCTCCTTTCAAAGTCAAGGCTGACCCAAGCACCGTGTTAAACGATGAATATTATCGATGGTTACGGTGCAATAAACAAGGAACGCAAGCGAAGAAAAAGTGAAGAAATGAAATGCCCTTTGTAACAAATGAGTTTTTGTAGTGCTTTTCATCCGCAGTGTGGCTTTGAATGGTGTAATTGAATAGTTGAAAATTGATGATGTTGCTTTGAATGGTGCATTTTGAACACACAAAAGTCTGGAGTTCAAATAAGTTCCAAAAAATGAAATCCCTTTGTAACATATCAGTTTTCGTATGAAATCCTCATACTTTGAAAGAGATTGTCTGTTTTGTACATGAAGTACATCCAGTTTTTGTCGCAACCCTCTCAATTTTTTAGCACATGTTATGTGTGTGAAATGATGATACCACGCCAAATTTCAACCTTTTCAGAGTTCAATTGTAGTGCTTTTCAATTTAAGGATCATTTAGCTCAAAACAAATCACTAAATGCATCAAAAATACCAAATGAAGTCAGAAATAGTTAAAAATTGATGATGTGTCTTTGAATGGTGCATTTTGAACACAAAAAAGTCTGGAGTTCAAATAAGTTCAAAAAAGTGAAATCCCTTTGTAACACATGAGTTTTCATATGAAATCGTGATACTTAGAAAGAGATTGTCCGTTTTGTACATGAAGTGCATGTAGTTTTTGTCGCAACCCTCTCAACTTTTTAGCACATCTATGTGGGTGAAATGATGATACCATACCAACTCTCAACATTTTCAGAGTTCATTTGTAGTGCATTTCAATTTAAGGGTCATTTAGCTCAAAAAAAATCAGTAAATGCATGAAAAATACCGAATGAAGTCAGAAATAGTTGAACATTGATTATGTGTCGTTAAATGGTGCATTTTGAGGACAAAAAAGTCTGGAGTTTAAATAAGTTCAAAAAAATGAAATCCCTTTGTTACAGATGAGTGTTCGTATGAAACCGTGATACTTCGAAAGAGATTGTCTGTTTTGTACACTAAGTGCATCCAGTTTTTGCCGCAACCCTCTCAACTTTTTAGCACATGCTATGTGGGTGAAATGATGATACCATGCCAACTTTCAACATTTTCACAGTTCATTTGTAGTGCTTTTCAATTTAAGGGTCATTTAGCTCAAAAAATCAGTAAATCCATGAAAATACAAATGAAGTCAGAAATAGTTGAAAATTGATGATGTGTCTTTGAATGGTGCATTTTGAACACATAAAAAGTCTGGAGTTCAAATAAGTTCAAAAAAATGAAATCTCTTTGTAACAGATGAGTTTTCGTATGAAACCCTAATACTTCGAAAGAGATTGTCTATTTTGTACACGATGTGCATCTAGTTTTTGCCGCAATCCTCTCAACTTTTTAGCATATGCTATGTGCGTGAAATGATTATACCATGCCAACTTTCAACATTTTCAGAGTTCATTTGTAGTGCTTTTCAATTTCAGGGTCATTTAGCTCAAAACAAAAATCAGTAAATGTATGAAAAATATCAAATGGGCCGACGGACCTTTTGTCCTGGTTCTAGCCACCAACTGGTACGAATTTACTCTTCTTCCCGCCCATTTAAGCCAGTGGAAGTGTGGCTTTGGTCCTCATTGGTGCCACCAACCGAAACCAAAGGTTTCGCATATAGTGCGGGAGTTGTCAAAATTGACCTTTAGTCCCGGTTGGTGTAACAACCCGGGACTAAAGGTGTGCTTTGGTCCCGGTTTGAGCCACCAACCAGAAGAAAGGTGTTCGTATATTGCGGGAGTTGTCGAAATTTCCACCAACTTCCAGTTTCCCCCATGTTCTCTCTTCGTAGTCGTCGCACCCGAGCCCGTCGCCGTCGGCCCGTGACTCCTCCACGAGCCCGTCGTCGCGTCGCCGTCGCTCACGAGCCCGTCGTCGCCCCGAGCCCATCGCCGTCACCGTTGCCGTCGCCCGCGAGCCCATTGTTGTCGCCGTCGTCCCCGAACCCATCATCGTCGCCCTCGTCCCCAAGCCCATCGTTGTCGCCGTCGTCCCTGAGCCCATCGTCGTCGCCGTCGGCCCCGAGCCCATCGCTGTCGTCGTTGTCGCCCATCGCCGCCCATCATCGTCGTCCCTGTCATTGTCGTAGCCGTCAAGCCCATCACTGTCGTTGTCATCGCCCATCACCCCTCGTCGTTCCGAAGCGTGCCGTTGTCGCCCGTCGACGCACCAGTAGCACGTCCATCGATCTCTCCATCTCCCTATTTACGAGTCCATGTGTGTGAGAAGACATAGTCTAATTGCGAATCCACGTGTGTGTATTACAGACATATTAGAATATTTTGGGTACATTTTTGAACTCCCCAATGTGACACAAGTTATAAAAAATATAAAAATATTTATATTAGATTCAGTTTCAGTAGCAAATAAAGTTATAAAAATTATAATTTTTTTTTGGATTAGATTAAGTTACAAATTAAGTTTTTATGTTAATATTTGGGATTATGTATAAAGGGCTTCCCCCATTTTGTAATATTTGCACAAACAATGGATATTCCAAGAGACATGGAAAAAGAAAAGCAAATTGGGGGATATAATCCACGGCGACGGTAGTAATGTCGAATTTTTGCTCAGCGACATCGGTGACTACCGAATCCCGGAGGAAGGACATTATCATGATGGCTTCGGTGATCGAACAATGGAGGAGGAAGGACATTATCATGATGGCTTCGATGACTACCGAATCCCAGAGGAAGGAGACCATGATGACGGCTCCGGTGACCGAACGAAGGAGGGAGCTATTGAAAAGTCCGGATCGAGCCAAACTTTGGTAACGAGACGAGGCCCGACGAGAAGGTTGGGCAAGTATGAAAAGTTCATGATCACAAAAATGCCGAACGATGGCCTACCGATTGAACCCAAGCGGACCAGGGACACATTTTCTTCTCAGTGCGAAGCTCTTGTCAGGGACAACATCCCGATGAGCATCAAGAAATGGAATAAGCCTAAGGGCGACAACGTCACTGAAGGTGATTATGTCATCGATAGGCTGAAAGATGATCTTTGGACCGCGTTGAAGGAAAATTTCACCGTACCGCCAGAGGAGGATCCGAATAAGCCAGTTATAGAGCCACTGGTCAAGGCGTGTGCTCTTAAGAAGATGGCAGAACTATTCAGGAGGTGGAAGAAAGAGTTGAAATCAAAGTATGTCGACAAAGGGAAGACTCCAGAATTCGTCGGCCGATTTGAGAAGATGAGAGATCACTGGCCCACTTTTGTGGCCTACCAGTCATCGGACAAGAGTAAGGGAATGTCAGAGAGAAACAAGAACAATGCTGCAAAGAAGCAGTATCACCATCACACGGGGTCAGGTGGCTACCTCAAAGGCCGTTCGTTGTGGGACAAAGCCGAGAATGACCTGATTGCTAAAGGGTCCAACCACAGACATGGAACTGGCCCGACCGTTCAAGGAATTGGTTCTTCGGAGTTCGGGGAAATTTGGACCCTGAAATAGTGGAGCGTCGTTGGATGGATGAGAAACTTGCAACACCCATCAACAAGCTTCAGCGGTGTATCACCGCAGCGCAGGAAGGGGCGTTCTTTCCTGAAAGAGAGAAGGACGAGCTGACTGAGGCACTAGGGAATGCTGAGCACCCTGGACGAACACGAGGCACACCAGGCTCTGTTCCATGGAAGGTTGGGTTTCCCGACGCAGCCGGTTACAGAAACCGACCGAGAAAGAGGAAAGCGGAGTTCTGCAACATGCAGAAGACCAATGCAAGACTGCAAATTATAGAGGAACTTCAGAGCCAGCGAGCTGTCGACCAACCATCTCAGCGGCACGAAACTACCCCAGAGTTTACCCCGCCATCTCAGCGAAGAAGCAACGTGGTTTCCACGGAGCTCGTTCAGCATGACTTCACAGCTCCTAGCTACCCCGTGCATACTATCACGGAGTCTCAACCTTGCGAGCTTTTGACGAAATGCCGGAACCTCACTTTCAAGGCTGCTATCGGTGTTGTTGCACCTCCTCAATCCAACGGAACTTTTCACTACCGTTCGATTTCACGTGGCTATGCTATTGTGATGGTGGATGAAGTAAAAGAGGATTTTGAGCAGCTCGAGCTTGACCACCCTACATGTGAAGATGAGAATAAGTTGGTTCATGCTTTGAGGAGTACATGTCTATGGATGAAGGAGTACATCAAGCTTCCAAACTGGACGCCTCCTCCTCCTCCTCCGGCGAGTGAATAGGGCACTAATCATCCTCCTCCGCCGACTGATCAGGGCACTCCTGATCCTCCTCCGGCGAATGATCAAGGCACTCCGGCTCCTCCGACGTGTGAGGGCACTCCGCCTTCTTCTTCGGATCCTCCTCCGGCACGTGAGGGCACTCCACCTCCTTTTTGACTCCTCCTCCAGCGCGCCGGAGCAGTCCGCCTCCTTCTTCGGATCCTCCTCTAGCACGTCAGAGCATTCCGCCTCCTTCTTCGACTCCTCCTCCGATGCATCGGAGCAGTCCGCCTCCTTCTTCGGCTCTTCCTCCGGCGCGTCGGAGCATTCCGCCTCCTTTTTCGGCTCCACCTCCAGCGCGTCGGAGCAGTACTCCTCCATCGGCTCCTCCTCACGCGCATCATAGTTGTCCTCCTCCTTCGGCTCCTCCTCAGGCGCGTCGGATCAGTCCTCCTCCTTCGGCTCCTCCTCAGGTGCGTCGGAGCAGTCCGCCACCTCCGCAACGGTGGAAGACAGACGTCGTCGCCACTCTGCCAAAAATTACACAAGTAAGAAAGATGCGCCTCCTCCTCCTTCTCCCAAGCGGAAGACAGACTCCGCCGCCGCTCTGGTGGCTAGTGGTGATGCAATGTTAGCAAAACGAAGAAGTGGGTAAGCAATTTCCCAGCTCGGTCAACAGAAGAAGCAATCGTGACCCCCGCTCAAGGTGTCTAGCGATATCGTCGTCGCTAATGATTCGGGGTTGCTGCCTGGTACCAATCCTGGTGATTACGTGAACGATTCAGTAATTTTTGAGATAGCTGAGGTAACAAATGAATAAACATATAAATACGTGCTCGGGAAGCATCTCATCAAACATGGTCATCCTCCTCTAACACGGAGGATGCACGAATTGCATCAGTGGTACATGAACATCTTCAGGGAGAAAACGTCTGTGTATATGAGAGTGAAAAAAGATCACGAATTCATTGGAGCTACATTGCTGCTTGTTGAATTCGAGGAGTTATTTCAGTTATACAATGAACTCACCCTCGACAAACAACTCCTGACTTCCTACTGTTTGCAAGTATTACTTCTATAGTTAAGTCTCTAGCTCAGCTCATTCATTGCATGTATCTATAATTATCCTTACTATATATATTATGCAGATTGAAGATCGTCGAATTAAAAAAAGCAAGAATCTTTGACGTTGGGTTCATTAGCCCAGAATCGGTAAATGTATTGTTGGTACGAAATGGAACCAAAGAGAGCGAGGTTAACTTGCTAAATTCGTTGCATGTAAATCAAAACAAATGGGAAATACTATTTCCTTACAACTTCAAGTGAGTCTTGTTGTCTTCTCTATATAGTCGGTTTCGCTTACTCGAGGTTAATTAGTAAATGTAATTGATGAGTTATATATGTGTGCGCTGTTACCACTTTATTCTGCTATCTATTAAGCTTGACACGGCAAAAGTAATTGTCTTAGACTCGAGATGTAAAGATCCCGAGGATTATGAGGAAATGACTACAATGCTCAAGAAGTAAGTTCACTCAATACCGGGACCATACCGGCATGCAACTTTCGTTAATTTCCTGATATCAAGTAATCATTTTCTTTGCGTGGCAGGGTTTGGAAGAAGTTCATGAATAAGGTTCGCGGTATACCCAAAGAGTTGCAATTTACGCACCCCCCGAGTAAGTAGTACTAGCTAGTTCCGCGCATCTCTAATTGATTCAAATTTTCATCAATATATCATTACCATGCTCTCTTATCAGTTTGATTGAACTCTATATATTCTCATAAAGTGCTTGTACCAGGTGGTTGGGACTGAAAAATGTGCATACTGCGTATGTGAGTTCATTCGCCTCTCGACCTGTGGGCGGGGCATCTCTAACGAACAATTTAAAGTACGTAAATAATATGCACAATTTTATTTTATATATTACCATCAATTGTGTTGAGTTTTATTCATATATATGCATGTTTTGACCCCCTTCTTTAAATTAGATCTGGAAGAAGTGGGATGAACCCCTATCAGATGATGGCATACGAACAATTCAAGAGGAATTGGCGGGATTCTTTCTTGACCACGTCATACCTAAAGACGGAGAATACCATGTGATCTATTTGTGATTGGATCTTAGGTAGATGATGTTAGGCATTGTAAAAGATGTTATATTGTAAAAGATGTTAAGTATTTCAATTGGTTTCCTTCATTTTCTTATTAGCTAGCATCATGTTCTCTCTATATGTATAGTAGCTAGCGTCGACCAAGCATGGAGAAAGAGAGGACACTTCTCTATTACCTTGCTAACACAATATGAAGGCACTAAATTAACCCTCCAACCCCCCATCTCCGGCCAGATGCTGACGCGTGGATGCCATGTTGTCCTGGTTGGTGTGACCAATCGGGACTAAAGGCCCTCCTGCCCGGGCTCCCCGCAGCGGCCACGTGGAGACCATTCGGTCCTGGTTCGTAAGCGAACCTGGAATAATGGTTTTGGGCTTTAGTCCCGACCATTTAGTCCCGGTTCAAGAACCGGGGCTAATGGGCCTCTGGAACCGGGACAAATGGGCCATTTTCTACTAGTGATAGTACCATCAGGCCTTAACTTCTTTTTGAACACCCATTTACAACCCACAGGCTTACAACCATAAGGTCGTTCAGTTAACTCCCAAGTTTCATTAGAAAGAATTGAGTCCATCTCATTCTGAATAGCTTCTTTCCAATCATCTACATCCGGAGATGCATATGCCTCTTCAATAGACTTGGGAGTATCGTCCACAAGGTATACGATGAAATCATCACCAAAAGATTTTGTAACCCTTTGTCTCTTGCTCCTTATAGGAGCTTCATCGTTATCCTTCTCATGGACTTCCTCGGGTGTTTGTTCAATATAACCATCAAATGTACTAGATTTAGAATTTAAGTCAGAATAAAATCTAGCAATGCTATGCATATCTTTCATAGGAAACATATTCTCGAAAAATGTTGCATCACGAGATTCCATTATAGTATCTACATGCATATCACGAACCTCAGATTTAACTACTAAAAATCTATAAGCAATGCTCCGCTGAGCATAACCCAGAAAAACACAAACCACTGTGTTTGGTCCAAGTTTGCGTTTCTTGGGGATAGGAATATTGAAATTTGCTAAACATCCCCAAGTGCGCAAATAAGGAAGTGATGGTTTTCTGCCAACCCACTCTTCATAAGGGGTTTTCTCTATATTTTTGGTAGGAACTCTATTCAGGACATGACATGCAGTCAACAATGCCTCCCCCCACCATGCCTTAGATAAACCAGCGGTGTCTACTATGGCGTTCACTAAGTCAGTCAACGTGTGGTTTTTCCTCTCGGCAATCCCGTTTCATTGGGGCGAATGGGGAGGCGTCCTCTCATGAATGAAACCATATTCCTCACAAAATTCATCAAAAACTCTGGGAAAATATTCTCCACCATGATACGACCTGAGACACTTGATCTTTCTCTCTAGTTCATTTTCAACTTCAGCTTTATAGATCTTAAAGTAATCGAGAGCTTCATCTTTAGTTTGCAACAAATAAACATAGCAAAATCTAGTCGCATCATCAATCAAAGTCATGAAATATCTCTTTCCACCTTTTGTCAACACACCATTCATCTCACATAGATTAGAATGTATGAGTTCAAGAGGTGCCAAGTTTCTCTCTTCGGTAGCCGTGTGAGGCTTTCGAGGTTGCTTCAATTGCACAAAACTATGGCACTTAGAACCTTTGGCAAGTGTGGAATTAGGAATTAAACTCATACTGGAGAGCCGAGACATTAAACCAAAATTAATATGACATAAACGAGAATGCCAAACACTTGTATCTTCATTAATACTAGCACAAATTTGGTTTACTAACTTATTGCAAAAATCTGAAAGAGAAAAGCGGAACAAGCCTCCGCACTCATAGCCTTTGCCTATAAATTGTCCAAATCTCAACACGATTACTTTATTTGACTCTAAAACCAACTTAAACCCATCTCGACATAGAAGGGAGCCGCTAACTAGATTCTTGTTCATAGTAGGGACATGTTGCACGTTCCTTAGTTGCACGATATTTCCCGAAGTAAACTTCGGATGCACTGTGCCAATGCCATGAACAGAAGCATGCGACCCATTCCCCATTAGGATGGAAGAATCCTTTATGATCTAATAAGAAGTAAACAAAGAGATGTCAGCACACACATGAACGTTAGCTCCTGAATCAATCCACCATGAAGATGATTGAAATACTGAAAGCACAACAGGTAAATTACCATCCCATCAGTATTGCTAGCGGTCACCATGTTCACTGTCTTGGAGCTGGTTTTCTATCTGCGGTCTGCACTTTCTGGGCATTCCTTGGAAAAGTGTTCGAGCTTCCCACACGCGTAGCACTCTAGCTCAGCCTTGTTGAACTTCTACTTCTTGAAGGTAGTAGTCTTTATAGGCTTGTTGAAAACAGGCTTGTTCTTTCCTTTGTTCTGGTTCTATGGGAACCTTTGTACGATGTTGGCAGTAGGTTGAACCTCACCTCCTTTCTCAGTAGTGTCTTTAGCCCGAGATTTCTCTTCAGCATCAAGAGATGCAATTAGATTTTCAATTGATATCTCGTGTCTCTTATGTTTCAGAGAAGTGGCGAAGTTTCTCCATGAAGGAGGCAACTTTGCAATCATGCACCCAGCCACAAATTTATCGGGTAGATCACACTTAAGGAGTTCCAAATCCTTCACAATACACTGTATCTCATGAGCTTGTTCAACCACAGAACGGTTATTCACCATCTTGTAGTCATGAAATTTCTCCATGATGTACAGTTCACTGCCTGCATCCGTAGCACATAATTTAGCCTTCAGTGCATCCCACAGTGTCTTTCCATCTTGTATATGCATGTACACATCACACATACGGTCAGCAAGTACCCTCAAAACGCATCCCAGAAACATAGTGTTGGCTTCCTGAAACTTTCTCTGATCTTCATCAGAAGCTCCCTCTGGCATGCTAGTACTAACATGGAAAACTTTCAGAGCAGTAAGCCAGAGCGTGGATCTCACTTCCCACCTCTTAAAGTGCACACCTATAAAATTATCAGGCCTTAGTGCATCAGCAAATCCAACCATAGTTAACTTAGGAAATTGGCTACAATTAGGTTTTTGGATTTTTGGAAGATTAGGCAAGTTCATGATTAATTTCACTAAATAATTCATGACTAAAACAGAAGATATCATGCAATACTCTAGCAATCCGGCAGAGCAACTGAACGTGCACAACATCACCGCGCAAGAAGCAGCAACTACAGCGATCAACATAAACAGATTACGAGTATCGTACTATTCGTTAGTTGCAGCAGGAGCGACTGTGTTGACGATGATGTTGGTGACGATCCTCTGTTGATGGCGATGAAGACAACGATGAGTAGCACCGCCCGAGTTAAATGGTACACGACCCGTGGTGACGAATTTGAGCAGTCGTGCAAAGCGCTTCCCAAAAACCTAATTCATCTTCTCCCAGTGCAGGATCGAAAAGACGAATGGTTCCGGAGGCCTCCTCTCTTGCACGCCGGCGTTCGAGATGAGGTAGACTACGATGGGGGCGCAAGTTGTGACACGAGGCAAATCCCTAGATGTTTTCGGTGTGTCTTTGGCCGACCACGGTAAGAAGTATATATAGGAGGACCAAGGTCAGTTGCGTGTCCTGGCCACGTCTCAAACCGGCTTGGTTTCCAAGTCGTATACTTATCGGACAAGAAATTCTCAACTTGTCTGGCAATACATAAAAAATAAAACGACAAAAGGAAATCGCGCCTCCGCAAGGCAATGGACCATTCACGCACATGTCGCACGTACGCCCGGCCCGGCGAGGCGAGCGAGCGCGAGAGTGTGGTCCTCTTCTTTCTCTTCTCAACACACACTTAGAGTGGTGGGGAGAACTCACTATATAAAGAGGTCCAACTCTTCCTCCACTAGCGGTATGGGACTAAACTTTAGCACCACCACACCACCACTTGCCATGTTATTCATGGGCTCAATTTGAGATTTCAGAATTTGTAGTTGGGCCAAGGTCATTAATTCTAACAGGAACATGGTAAAATAACGTGATATACCACCGCTAATAGTGTGCTATAGTGTATGAAGAATTGTGTTGCTAAACTGATCAATCTACAATGACTCGCTAATAACATGCTATAGCGCGGTATAACACGCCAATATGATATTTTTAGGGGCAACACTATTTTGTATAGAACTCTATTTTCTTTCCTTGAACACTCACACACGCGCGCGTACACACCTTGTACACAAGCACGCCACACTCTCAAATTCGGCTTAGTGCATCTTTTAAATACAGGTAGAATGGCATTAACCATGGTTAAATATGTGAGTTCTTTAAATTCCTATTGACTAATCTGGTATGTGTAATATTTGCAATAATATTCAAAACACAAACATTTGTTATATTTGAACTAGAGGAAATATTGCTACTATGCATCACCATGTGAACATTTGTTGACGTAAATGAAAGCAAGGACGGGGGTTCTGATTTTTCTTCTTCTATTTTAATATAACGACATTTGGATTTCAAATTGAGGAGCACAAAAAAATAACTAATTGAGGAGCCCAGCCAACACGGTTGTAATCGATGCATTGATGTTTCCATCTACTGTTTTGGGTACACCTATCGGTCGGAACTCCCACGTCCCAAGCGACCATGTTTTTTCAGGCATCCCAGTCAGTACATGAGCCTTGCAAGGAAGAGTATGCGGGCGCTGGTGGGGAGGTAGTGGGTCGTGTTGTTCAAGTCGACAGGTTGCTAAGCCATCAGATCAAGTGCATTTAAAACTCAGAGCTTTAGGGTGTGTTTGGTTGAAGAAAGAGGTGGAACGTAATGGAATGATTCCATGCCATTCCATTCCACCAGGCTACGTTCCTATGTTTGGTTGAAACAATAGATGGAACGGGCCTGCCATGGCCGTCGCCGCACCTCCTCGGGCCGTCGAGCACCTGCTCCTTGAGCTGTTGTAGAGGGAGAGGGAGAGGGCGGCGCCGGAGAGGTAGAGGGAGAGGGCGGCGCTGGAGAGGCGGCGCCACAGAGGGAGAGGGAGAGGGCGGCGCACCTGCTCGGGCCGCCACCGCACCTGCTCGGGCCACCACACACCTAATCCTCGAGTCGCCGCAAAGGGAGAGGGAGAGGGCGGTGCCGGAGAGGGAGAGGGAGAGGGAGAGGGCGGTGCCGGAGAGAAACAGGGAGAGCCGGAGAGGGAGAGCCATGGAGAGGGAGAGGGAGAGCGGCGGTTCCGCGTGGTTCCTCCGATTTGGAGGTACCATCGCATTCGGGATCTTGGGGAAATATGCCGTTCCGGAGAACCAGTTGGTTATGGTTCCTCTACCCAACTAAACACGAGAACGACCCCTCGGAACGGAATGGACCCGTTACATTCCACTTGATAGTTCGCTCGCCATGGAGCCCGGGCACGTGCCCTAGGTGCCCGGACGATGAAACCGCCACTGCTCGCCGCCGCACCTGGATCCGTCTGTCGGGCCTCCTCTATCCCCCATATTCGCCAGGACCGATCCCGCCACCGGCTGCCACCACCAAGCGTCGGTACGCGACCCCGCTGGCCATTGCCCACCTGTGGAATGCTTCCGCGCCTCCGCAGCCACCTAGGATGCCCAGGCCTCACCCAACTCTTCTTCCGGTGATGACCGCTACCACGCGCGCCTTCTTCGTGATCTGTCCCAGCCACGCGCACTAGGTCTGGTCGTCCCTTCTTCCCCGAAGCATCATCATCCCCGCCATCTTCCCCACCATGTTGCCGCCGTCCTCCCCAGCATGCCCCCGCCGCCATCATCACCCCCGGGTCCAGTGGTCCAGCCGCCGGTCTCCTCCTGCAACCCCGCCAGTCTCCTCCTGCAACCCCACCAACGGTCTCCCCTTGGGACCCAGCCGACGGACCGAGCCTATGGCGGCCCTACAAACAGCCTTCTCCTGCGGCCACGCATCATCCTCATCTCATAGACCTGCCGGCGGTCTTCTCCTATTGTTGGAGTTGTGTCGAATATTGTGTACAAGGTAGGTTACAGTTGGACTTGTAGTTATATTGTGTTTATATAGGATATGGAGTCGTGGCCAACCAGGACACTTGTATCCTAGTCCTCTAATATATAGCAGGGCTAGACACACGATGTAACCTATGCCAACATAATAGCACAGACGTGCAGGGGGAGTCGGCGACGTGTGTGGGCGCCCAGGGCGGCCAGGGTGTAGTA
Organism: Hordeum vulgare subsp. vulgare; assembly: GCF_904849725.1. Classification (NCBI taxonomy): domain Eukaryota; kingdom Viridiplantae; phylum Streptophyta; class Magnoliopsida; order Poales; family Poaceae; genus Hordeum; species Hordeum vulgare. The sequence goes on along the minus strand of NC_058524.1, from coordinate 220,885,838 downwards.
TTGTGACGGTGTCACGGGGAGGAGCACCCATAGTCAATGCCCCGGGGATGCAGCCATATCGGTGAACCTCGTTAACAAATCTCGGTGTCGTGCTCGTGTGATTGCTTGGTCCTCGAATGATCAACGAAGTGCCTCGGATTATTCTAACCAGTGGTATCAGGGCTAGGTTGATTCGGAGGCTGTGGATCAATGATTTACAGGAAGAATTGAGTTGAGATGCAGCCGAATGGTATGGTTCTCGACAAGATTGGAAAAGCAGAAACAGAGTCGGCGACGTTGAATCGAGCAAGCGGCATGCATTAAGGCATATCGATCAGTGCAGCGCCTGGAAGCGGCCTCGTTGGGCGCGCGTTGGTGCGGCTGTCGTAAGGTCCAGCGGTAACTATCAGATCGATCAGGCAGTGAATCACCAAAGAGATTGATGCAGTAGCTGTCGGCCAAGATGCTGGGCTACGATGCTGGTTCGAAACCATCAGGCTGCGCGGCCTGAGGCCGAGAGCGGAAATAGGAGGGACAGGAGTTGAAGCCATGTCATGGCCATGATGGGCTGGTACTACGCCTGGCACGTATGTGAGACTTGTTCCATACTGGATTGCCAAGGTTCTCGTATGTGCAGTGTATTAGAGATTTGTTTTGCACAAAAAGGACCGAGTCCTCATGCACACGGACGAAGGCAGCGAATCAGATTTGTGCGAGAGAAAATCCATCAAGGATACGTGTTCATTGGAAAGCATCATGACAGGGCAAAGCTAGCATTGGAGGTTTTGTGCAAGGGAGTCATCACGTCCAGACAAATTTTTTGTTTGGTTTTTCTATTAGTACGTGGAGCTTTGGTTCGTGTGCTTGGGGTATCGTGAGCTCAGATAAATTTTTACGGGGTTAGTTGTACAAAGAACCATGGCGTCATCGGATACCAGGTTTGAAGTGGAGAAGTTCGACGGGACTGAAAACCTTGGGTTATGGCAGACAAGGATGAAATATTGTTAGCGCAAAAAGATGCTTGAAGTTGTTGCAGGAGGTCGTGCCAGCTAAGATGGAGTTATCATGTGATGGATGGAAATTCGCGGAAGATTATTTGCGAGCCTGGAGCGTGCCATGCAGTCACACAAGTTCGGCTGGGTTGGACTAGAGAGTCTGACGGATCTACGCGAGTCAGTTGGCACAGAAGACGGTGGTGGGATCGGCGACAACGATGTACAACTATGATGCTAATCGTGACCGACTTCTAGACATGGAAACACGTGGTGCAGGCCTGGTGGCTTGTCTGGCTTCGACAAGACTATGGCGTGGAATTGATTCAAGGTGGTGTACATGTAAGGTAACGTAGCAAAATTCAAAAAAATTCCTACGGCATAATCAGATCTTTCTATGGAGAAACCAGCAACGAGAGAGGGGTGAGAGCATCTTCATACCTTTGAAGATCGCTAAGCGGAAGCGTTGCTAGAACGCGGTTGATGGAGTCATACTCGCTGCGATTCAGATCGCGGTGTGATTCCGATCTAGTGCCGAACAATGGCACCTCCGCGTTCAACACACGTGCAGCCCGGTGACGTTTCCCTCACCTTGATCCAGCAAGTAGGAGGGACAGGTTGAGGAAGAGCTCCGGCAGCACGACGGCGTGGTGGCGATGGAGCGACGAGTTCTCCCGGCAGAGCTTCGCCAAGCATCGTGGGAGACGAGGAAGAAGAGAAGCAGGGCTGCGCCGAGAGAGAGATAAATTGTCGTGTCTCCAATGGCCAAAACCCCCACTATATATAGGGGAAAGGGGAGGGTGGTGCCCTCCTTAGGATTCCCATACCTAAGGGGTGCGGCAGCCCTAGATGGCGCCAGGAGGTGGCGGCAAGGAGGGGAGGAGGGGGTGGCGCACCCCTGGTGGGCCAAAGGCTCACCTGACTTAGGGTTTCCCCCCTTCCCTCTCTTGGAGCCTTGGGTTGGGTGTGTGGGGTGCACCAGCCCACCCAGGGGCTGGTTCCCTCTCACACTTGGCCCATGTAGCCTCCGGAACCCTTCCGGTGGTTCCGGCATGTTGCCGGTGGTGCCCGAAACATTTTCGGCATCCAAACCCATCCATCCTATATATCAATCTTTACCTCCGGACCATTCCGAAGCTCCTCGTGATGTTCGGGATCTCATCCGGGACTCCGAACAACCTTCGGTAACCTCGTATAACAATTCCCTATAACCCTAGCGTCATCAAACCTTAAGTGTGTAGACCCTACGGGTTCGGGAGGCATGCAGACATGACCGAGACACCTCTCCAGCCAATAACCATCAGCAGGGTCTGGATTCCCATGGTGGCTACCACATGTTCCACAATGATTGATACGTCCATTTTGCATCATGCTTTTATGTTGCTATTTATCTCTTTATAGGTTGTTATTACACTTTACGGTACAATACTTATGCCTTTCCTCTCTTATTTTATAAGGTTTACATGAAGAGGGAGAATGCCGGCAGCTGGAATTCTGGTCTGAAAAAGGAGCAAGTTTAAAATACCTATTCTGCGCAACTCCAAAAGCCGTGAAAATCAACGAGGAATTATTTTGGATTTTATAAAAAATACTGGGCGGAAGAAGTACCGGAGGGGAGCTACCAAGAGGCCACAAGCCTGTGAGGCGCGGCCTACCCCCTAGCCGCGCCTGGGTGGCTTGTGGGCCCCCTGTTACCCCTCTGGCTCCCATCTTCTGCTATAAGGAGGGTTTCGTCCCAGAAAAAATCAAGAGGAGGCTTTCGGGAGGAGATGCCGCCGCCACGAGGCGGAACTTGAGCAGAACCAATCTAGAGCTCCGACAGGGCCGTCCTACCGGGGAAACTTCCCTCCCGGAGGGGGAAATCATCACCATCGTCATCACCAACACTCCTCTCATTGGAGGGGACTCATATCCATCAACATCTTCATCAACACCATCTCATCTCCAAACCCTAGTTCATGTCTTGTAACCAATCTTCGTCTCGCGACTCCGATTGGTACTTCTAAGGTTGCTAGTAGTGTTAATTGCTCTTTGTAGTTGATGCTAGTTGGATTACTCGGTGGAACATCATATGTGCAGATCCTTAATGCTACTCAATACCTCTGTGGTCATGAACATAATTATGCTTTGTGACTAGTCACTTTTGTTCCTGAGGACATGGGATAAGTCTTGCTATAAGTAGTCATGTGAATTTGGTGTTCATTCGATATTTTGATGCGTTGTATGTTGTCTTTCCTCTAGTGGCGTTATGTGAACGTCTACTACATAACACTTCACCATTATTTGGGCCTAGAGGAAGGCATTGGGAAGTAATAAGTTGATGATGGGTTGCTAGAGTGACAGAAGCTTAAACCCTAGTTTATGCGTTGCTTCGTAAGGGGCTGATTTGGATCCAGTAGTTTAATGGTATGGTTAGACTTAGTCCTAATTCTTCTTTCGTAGTTGCGGATGCTTGCGAGAGGGGTTAATCATAAGTGGGATGTTTATCCAAGTAAGGGAAGCACCCAAGCACCGGTCCACCCACATATCAAACTATCAAAGTAGCGAACGGGAATCATATGAACATGATGAAAACTAGCTTGATAGAAATTCCTATGTGTCCTCGGGAGCGCTTTACCTCATATAAGAGTTTGTTCAGGCTTGTCCCTTGCTACAAAAGGGATTGGTCCATCTTGCTGCACCTTTTTTACTATTTTTACTTGCTACTCGCTACGAATTATCTTATCACACAACTATCTGTTACCGATAATTTCATTGCTTGTAGAGAATACCTTGCTGAAAACCACTTGTCAGTTCCTTCTGCTCCTCATTGGGTTCGACACTCTTACTTATCGAAAGGACTACGATAGATCCCCTACACTTGTGGGTCATCAAGACTCTTTTCTGGCGCCGTTTCCAGAGAGTGAAGGGCCTTTGGTAAGTGAAATTTGGTAAGGAAACATTTATTTAGTGTGCTGAAATTTATTGTCACTTGTCACTATGGAAACTAATCCTCTTAGGATCTTGTTCAGGGTATCTTCACGTTGAATGGAATCACAAGGAGTTGCTCCTCAACCTACTTCACCTACTGAAAATATTTGTTATGAAATTCCTTCGGGTATGCTAGAGAAACTGTTGGTAATCCTTTTACAGGAGATGGAACATCACATCGCGACTTGCATCTAATCTATGTACATGAAGTTTGTGGTTTATTTAAGCTTGCAGTTTTGCCCGAGGATGAGTCAAAGAAGAAGGTCTTTCCCTTATCTTTGAGGGATAAAGCATTGACATCGTATAGGCTATGTGATGATACTGGATCATGGAACTACAACCGATTGAAATTGAAATTTCATCAAAAGTTTTATCCTATGCATTTGGTACATCGTGATCGGAATTATATCTATAATTTTTGGCCTCGTGATAGAGAAAGTATTGCTCAAGCTTGAGGGAGCTTAAGTCAATGTTATATTCATGCCCCAACCATGAGCTCTCGAGAGAAATTATTATTCAGAACTTTTATGCTCGACTTTCTCATGATAATCGCACCATGCTTGACACTTCTTGTACCGGTTCTTTTATGAAGAGAGATATTGACTTCAAATGGAATTTTTTGGAAAGAATTAAACGCAACTCTGAAGATTGGGAGTTTGATGAAGGTAAGGAGTCAGGTATGAATCTTAAGTTCGATTGCGTTAAATCCTTTGTTGAAACAAATACTTTTTGTGATTTTAGCGCTAAACATGGACTTGACTCTGAGATAGTCGCTTCATTATGTGAATCATTTGCTGCTCATATTAATCTCCCTAAATTGAAGTGGTTTAAATATCATCCTCCCATAGAAGTCAATGTAGTTAAACCCAATCCTGTTGAAGAGGAAGTCATTGCTTATATTGATCCTATTGTTCCTAGTGCTTACATTGAGGAACCTCCCTTCCCTGTTAGAATAAAGGATCATGCTAGCTCCAACTGTGCTACGTAAGGGACATCTACACCCCCTGAGAAAATTAGAGTTGAATCTAGCATTGCTATTATCAAAGATCTCCTGTTCGACAATGTTGATGAGCATGTTATTCTCTTCTATGAAGATGCTGCTAGAATTGCTAAACCTCATGCTAGAGACAAACATAAGCCTGTTGTTGGCATGCCTGTTGTTTCTGTTAAGATAGGAGATCATTGTTATCATGGTTTATGTGACGTGGGTGCTAGTGTTAGTGCAATACCTCGATCTTTATATGATGAAATTAAAGATGAGATTGCACCTGTCGAGATGGAACCTATTGACGTTACTATTCAGCTTGCCAATAGAGATACTATCTACCCTTTGGGAATTGTTAGAGATGTTGAAGTATGGTGTGGTAAAACTAAGTATCCTACTGATTTTCTTGTTCTTGCTACCACACAAGATAGCTTTTGTCCCATCATATTTGGCAGACCTTTCCTCAATACTGTCAATGCTCATATTGACTGTGTGAAGCAAACTGTCACTGTTGGCTTTGAAGGTGTGTCACACGAATTCAATTTCTCCAAGTTTGGTAGACAACCTCATGAAAAAGAATTGTCTAGTAAGGATGAAATTATTGCCCTAGCTTCTATTGATGTGCCTCCTACTGATCCTTTAGAGCAATACTTGCTTGAGCATGAAAATGATATGCATATGGATGAAAGGAATGAGATAGATAGAGTTATCTTTGAACAACATCCTATCCTTAAGAATAATTTTCCTGTTGAATTGCTTGGAGATCCACCCCCACCAAAGGGTGATCCTGTGTTTGAGCTTAAATAGTTACCTGATACTCCTAAGTATTCTTATCTTGATGAAAAAGAGATATATCCTGTTATTATTAGTGCTAGCCTTTCAGAGCATGAAGAAAAGAAGTTATTGAAAACTCTGAGGAAGCACTGTGCTGCTATTGGATATACTCTTGATGATCTTAAGGGCATTAGTCCCACTCTATGCCAGCATACAATTAAAACCGATCCTGATTCCAAACCAGTTGCCGATCATCAGCGGAGATTAAATCCTAAGATGAAAGAGGTAGTAAGAAAAGAAATACTAAAGCTCCTGGAAGCAGGTATTATCTATCATGTTGCTCATAGTTATTGGGTAAGTCCGGTGCATTGCGTCCCTAAGAAGGGAGGTATTACCGTTGTCCCTAATGATAAAGATGAATTGATCCCACAGAGAATTGTTACTGGCTATAGGATGGTAATTGATTTTAGGAAATTGAATAAATCCACTAGGAAAGATCATTACCCTTTGCCTTTTATTGACCAAATGCTAGAAAGATTGTCTAAACTCACACACTTCTGCTTTCTAGATGGCTATTCTGGTTTCTCCCAAATACCGGTTGCACAATCTGATCAGGAGAAAACCACTTTTACCTGCCCTTTCGGTGCCTTTGCTTATAGACGTGTGCCTTTTGGCTTATGTAATGCACCTGCTAACTTTCAAAGATGTATGATGGCTATATTCTCTGACTTCTGTGAAAAGATTGTTGAGGTTTTCATGTATGATTTCTCCATTTACGGGTCTTCTTTTGATGATTCCTGAGCAACGTTGATCGAGTTTTGCAGAGATGTAAAGATACCAACCTTGTCTTGAATTGGGAGAAGTGCCACTTTATGGTTAATGAAGGCATCGTCTTAGGACATAAAATTTCTGAAAGAGGTATTGAAGTCGATAAGGCTAAGGTTGTTGCGATCGAGAAAATGCCATGCCCTACAGACATTAAAGGTATAAGAAGTTTCCTTGGTCATGCTGGTTTCTATAGAAGGTTCATTAAAGACTTCTCTAAGATTTCTAGGCCTCTTACCAATCTCTTGCAAACGGATATTCCATTTGTTTTTTATGCTGATTGTGAAGAAGCATTTGAAATACTTAAGAAGGCCTTGATAACTGCACCTATTGTTCAACCACCTGATTGGAACCTACCTTTTGAAATTATGTGTGATGCTAGTGATTATGTTGTTGGTGTTGTTCTAGGACAAAGAGTTGATAAGAAATTGAATGTTATTCATTATGCTAGTAAAACTCTAGATAGTGCCCAAAGAAACTATGCTACTACTGAAAAGGAATTTTTAGCAGTCGTGTTTGCATGTGTAAAGTTCAGATCTTACATTGTTGATTCCAAGGTCACTATTCACACTGATCATGGTGCTATTAAGTATCTCATGGAAAAGAAAGAGGCTAAACCTAGACTTATCATATGGGTTCTCTTGCTACAAGAATTTTATTTGCATGTTGTTGATAGGAAGGGTGCTGAGAACCCCGTAGCAGATAACTTGTCTCGGTTGGAGAATGTCCTTGATGACCCACAACCTATTGATGATAGCTTTCCAGATGAACAACTGAATGTCATCAATGCTTCACGTAGTACACCATGGTATGCTGACTATGCAAATTATATTGTTGCAAAATATATACCACCTAGTTTCACATACCAGCAAAAGAAGAAATTCTTCTTTGATTTGAGACATTACTTTTGGGATGATCCTCACCTTTATAAAGAAGGAGTAGATGGTGTATTAGACGTTGTGTACCTAAGCATGAACAGGGACATGTCCTACAGAACTGTCACTCCGAGGCTTACGGAGGACACCATGCGGGAGATAGAACTACACACAAGGTATTGCAATCCGGTTTCTATTGGCCTACCCTCTTAAAGGATGCTCGTAAGTTTGTCTTGTCTTGTGATGACTGTCAAAGAATAGGTAATATCAGCAAGCGTCAGGAAATGCCTATGAATTATTCACTTGTCATTGAACCATTTGATGTTTGGGTTTTAATTATATGGGACCTTTTCCAATGTCTAACGGGTAGACTCATATTCTAGTTGTTGTTGATTACGTTACTAAGTGGGTAGAAGCTATCCCAACTAGTAGTGCAGATCACAACACCTCTATTAGGATGCTTAAAGAAGTTATTTTCCCTAGATTTTGAGTCCTTAGATATCTAATGACTGATGGTGGTTCACATTTTATTCATGGTGCTTTCTGTAAAATGCTTGCTAAGTATGGTTTCAACCATAGAATTGCATCTCCCTATCATCCTCAGTCCAGTGGTCAAGTAGAGCTAAGTAATAGAGAAATTAAACTAATTCTGCAAAAGACTGTTAATAGGTCTAGAAAGAATTGGTCTACGAAGCTTGATGATGCACTCTGGGCTTATAGAACTACTTATAAGAATCCCATGGGCATGTATCCGTACAAAATGGTTTACGGTAAAGCATGTCATTTACCTCTTGAGCTAGAGCATACGGCTTATTGGGCAATCAAAGAGCTCAACTTTGATTTCAAACTTGCTGGTGAGAAGAGGTTAGCTCACTTGACGAATGGAGAACTCAGACATATGAAAATGCCAAGTTGTTTAAAGAAAAAGTTAAGATGTGGCATGATAAAAGGATAGAAAAACGTGAGTTCAATGTAGGTGATTATGTCTTGTTATACAATTCTCGTTTAAGATTTTTAGCAGGCAAGCTTCTCTCTAAATGGGAAGGTCCTTACATTGTTGAGGAAGTATATCGTTCCGGTGCCATAAATATCAACAACACGGAAGGTAATTTTCCGAGAGTTGTAAATGGGCAAAGAATCAAGCATTATATCTCACGTACTCCCATAAATGTTGAAAGCAATATTATTAATACCATAACTCCGGAGGAGTACATAAGGGATATTGATCAGCCTATTTCAGACTCCAAAAACGAAGAGGTATGTGATAAGGTAAGTAAACCGACTCCAAACCTTTTTCCAGTAGCAATTTTTCTCCGTTTTGGAATTTTTAGAAAAATAGAAATATTTAAAGTAGTCCGGAAAGCGCACGAGGAGGCGACAAGCCTGCCAGGCACGACCTACCCCCTGCTCGCGCCTGGGTGGCTTGTGAGCACCTCGTGTGTCTCCGGGACTTCGTTTTCTGGTGGAATACTCCTTTCGGTCGGTAAAAATTCATTATATATTCTCTCAGAAGGTCTGACCCTCGTATCACGCAAATATCATGTATTTCGTTTCGAGCCTGTTTCTACCGCAGATTTAGAGCAAGATGTCTTCTTAAGATTCAGAGGGAGAGAGCTATGTGGCCGATTACCTTGCTAACCCCAAGGTCTATGGGGACTTGGATCATTATGGTTGGACCACTGATGAGGAAGAAGATTATGATCCCAAGGGGAAGGAGGGAACAAGTTCTGATGAAGAGGAGGCTCCTCTACCCCAATCTGGAAACACACATGTGGAGTTCAAGAAGTCAAGCCTCCCTGACTCAGGGAAGAAGCCTAAGATTTTGTTTACCCCTTCTCGTCTTTTGTAGGAGAGTAAGCAAGAATTATGCCAAAGGGTGTTGAGGCTTGAAGAGGAAATTAACGATCTGAAGGAGCATAATTTTGTGCTCAAGAGGAAATTAAACAAGTTCAAGAACTCTGCAACAACTCCACCACCATCACCTTCGAAGGAAGACAATTAAGCACGGGTATGGGCACTCCCCTTGGCTTGTGCCAATCTTGGGGGAGTTGCCCCGGTATCGTATCACCATCACATCTTTTGCCTTTACCTTTTTCTTAATTCGATCCTTTTGGTTTTATCTTCCTCTAGTAGAATAAAGTTCTTAGTATGATCTAGGCTTGAGTTTTTCTTTCTGTCACCCCCAATGTATTCGAGTTCGTGAGTCATATAATAAAGAGTGTTTTAGATAAGGGCCTTGCCTCATACCATGATCTAAAGAAAAGAATAATAAAAGAACGAAAGCATGAAAGATCATGTAATGATCTTATGGGAAGTGATGGCTTCACATATAAAAATAATGTTGATTGAAACTTGTTGTGGGTGGACAAACGTAAACCTTGGTCATTGTTCCAATTAATAGGAAGTAATAAGGAAAGAGAGGTTCAAATATAAATATATCATCTTCGGCACCATCTCTAGTCATTAAACTATTACATGCTTAGAAGTAGATGTTGGACAAGGAAGACAACATAATGAATTATGTTTGCTTGGTTCCGAACTATGTTATATGACTAGAGATCTCTTAGCATGTGACGCTTGCTTCCACCTCATATCAGCCAAAACTTCCGCACTAAGTAGAGATACTACTTGTGCATCCATAAACCTTCAACTCAGTTTTGCCGTGAGAGTCCACCATACCTACCTATGGATTGAATAAGATCCCTCAAGTAAGTTGTCATCGGTGCAAGCAATAAAAATTTCTCCCTAAATATGTATGATCTATTAGTGCGTGGAAAATAAGCTCTCCACGAACCTGTGATGAGGAAGACATAAAAGCGACAGACTGCATAATAAAGTTCTTTATCACAGGAGGCAATATAAAGTGACGTTCTATAGCGACTAAGATGCGGTCCTTTCCGATTTAGGGAACGAGGCCCCAAAATGGAAAGAAGCGCATCTAAGCATTTCGCAAGCACGATAACATAGCACATACATAATAAAGAATGACAAATAGAGAATCGTTTGCCATCTCATAGATAATATCAGAGTTTATATCACGCATTTATTCAGACAAGGTAGTTCCGCTACGGACTACATAACATGAGAAAAAGGCTATGCTACCCTGCATGCTTGCCCACTATCACGACCATGCCTCAGTCTTCTCGATAGTTCACGTACAGGAAGTCGTTCTCCTCATCATACTGCCACGCCAGCTACGTGCCATCGGTATCACCTCTGTCGGGCGTACCTGTACCTGTTGGGGGTGTTGAAGTAATCTGTGAGCCACAGGGCCTCAGCAATCTATGACCTTGGTGCCCGAACTAGTCAAGTTATTAGGTAAGGAAGGTTCAGTATTTAGGTTGCCGCATTCTAAGTATTTATGGTGGCTAACTTACGTAGAACAAGTTATTGATGGTGGTCTATACTAGCGGGCGAATACTAGCTGATCAATAAGTGATCCTGAACACCTACTTACGTCAAACATAACCCCATCGTCTTCCCGATCGAAGAGAGGTCTTCGAAGGGGACAGTCACGGTTACGCACACCGTTGGCAGTTTTATTAGATTAAGTTCAAGTTATCTATAACCGGATGTTAACAAATATTCCAAATTGCCACATAACCGCGGGCACGGCTTTCCGAAAGATTAAACCCTGCAGGGGTGCTCCAACTAGTCCATCACAAATGGTATCGGGCCGCAAAGTAATCCTCTATCACGAATCTCGTGATCTCGTCGGATTCCTTAGAGGAAAACCTCAACTCTGGGAGAACCAAATCTTCACCGGGATTCCTATACACAAGATATATCGCTAAGGTAAGACAAGACTAGCAGGACCTCTCGTCGTGTCGACGACCCCGATAAGAGCCGCGTATCTCAGTCTCACGACACGACGGATGAGCGATGGTTACCACGCCAAAACACCGAGTTGCCCCGCGGAGCGTAATAAGCTGCTCTAGGTTGGACCAACACTCATGAGGAGCACTGGCCCTGGTTGTTGATTAATTCCTCGGGGTAGCTATTCCCTATGCAGATTATTATTAAGTGATTAGCATATTAAAACCAATGTTGGGTCCTGCCGGACAAGTCTTAACACTACACGATTTATCAAGGGGGTCCCCATAACAACCTTGAACGTGTTAGGAGCGATCCGTTATGGAATCAAACACCGGTAGCCGGAAACTATGGCGGCAATAACGGAACAAAACACCCGGCAAAAGGCTAGGCCTCCCGTCATGTACCAGGTATATAGGTGCATTAATTAAATAACAGATTCAACATAATGATATCAAACTCATGTTATCACATGAGACAATTGCACCTACAACTAGCAATGCTAACATTAGTAGCTAAGCAAGCCTACTTAGCCATTTAATATTTGCTAGGAGGGGAAAGTGTTTGGGTTTCATGGCAATATCAGGAGGCAATTATTTCAGTGGTAGGCAGCGAGCATATGACGAAGGAAACGTGAATCTAGGCACAACAAGACTAGAGATGGTATCAAGGTCATGTCATCTTGCATGTGATGTCTTCAGCTTGGAACTGATCTTGTTCGTCTTGCACGTACTCTCCCGGATCCACGTACTCACTCTCCGATCCCGGTGCTACCCAACATAAAAATAGCATCCAATGAACAACAACACCACATGATGCAACAAACACATGATGCATGAGATGAGAATGAACATGCATCTCTATTCTAGCCACTTGCACATGCATGAGAAGAAACTACAAACTTCTGGACAGAACTTCTCTCTAAGCTATCTTAACATGCATGAAGATGACATGAACAGGTGCATCACATGAAAACAATGCAAAAACATATAAAGAATGTTGCGAACGGGGCTACGGATCAACCGGAAACAACGAAACAAGAAATGGAGTCCTACGAATCAAAACTACCACAAGCACTCTCCAATGGCATACTTCTGGTATTCCCAGGTTGCCACATCACCAAACAAACAATTATAGATGGGGTGGTGCAAAGAAACTCACCACAACATCAACTATGCACTCACAAGCATCAAAACATCAAAACTATACATTCTGTCCTAAACAGCATCTTAGCAGTTTGAGAGCTACATGCAAAGCACCTACAACCACCCAAATGTGCCAAATAATATATGTGGCATAAGCTATTCAAAAGCTCTACAAGCATGAACAAAAAGATAATACAAGGGAGTTACACACACAAATATTTACAGCTGCTAACTTGGTCAAAAGTATCAATTTTTAGGGACTTAGTGAAATTCTCAGATTCTCAGTAGCTGTTTATGCTCTGAAGCATTTTGACAGCACCCAAAACAATATCTACAGGAAGTGCAATGGAATGAAAATTGACAGAGAGCTAGACAAAGACAAAAGCTCCAACTTTCTAGTTGATTGCAAGGGCTGATTCCCAACACATGAACTTTTGCAAGCACAGCTACAAGGGAAGAAAATAACAGCAGTTTCTCAGACTTAGTGAAAATCACAGATTTTCACTAAGCTGATATTTTCAGCCACATGCCTACTTTGACAAAGCACAACTAGTACATATCAACTCCTAAGCATGAAACAACAACACCATGTTGTAGAGGGGTTCACCCTCTACTGCCACAACAAGGAGTCATCCTCTTGGGCTCATCACATCACATGGAACCAAGCTCTAAACATAGAACAAAACAGAAAAATGACATTCCCAGAAATTGTTCCAAAGTGGAATCTGATTCTACCATTGGATTCCTAGGATGATTCTACCCCAAAATCATATATAATACCTAGGTACTTGCATAGAACACATGGGCACAAAGCTAAGAAGAAAATATACATGGAATCACAAAGATACAAAGTGCTATATCACATGTGCATATCACTAGATCATCACCTACACATGCATTAGCACACACCCACAAATACAATGGTTACATGAGGGTTTAGACCTCATGTATGTGTGCCATAGCACATCACCATTCATACACACATGCCTCAAGCATACTCACACTCACATACATACACTCACATACATACACTCACATCACTATCCCTAACTCACACACTTACAAGCTTGCACACAAGTGCTCACTAAGGCTATGCCATGCCTTGGGCATGTGGGTGTCACACACACACATGCAGACACACACATCACACCCCATGATCACCTACAACTACCACAAAGTATGTGGGGGGGGGACCCACACACATACTCACTCACACACTTGCACAACCTAGTGCATAAGCTCATCACTCATGCACATGAGTAACACACACACATATACATCACTACCCTAGTACAATACACACATACTAACACACACACACATACATGGTAGCTTGCTCACACATACACTAGCACAAGCACATGCATAAGCATCACCTACACACACCACATCAATCACTAACTAAAACTTACAATAAAACCTACTGGTGGGAGGCAAAACAAATATCACACATGTTGTCCTAGCATACCACAGCAATTAACATAGCAAACAAATGAAAAACAGCAAAAGGAAAGGCAAAAATAAAAGGGGCTTGGGAGGGAATCGAACCCAGGTGCCCCTGGATCACCACCAACACTAGCACCACTGGGCTAGTCTCCTGTGGCTCGACAGATTCAAGGAAGGGAGCAGGGTAAACCTTCTACTGAAGCTATTGTGCCCGAAACAAAAATACAAAAGGGGTGCACGCTGTGGGACTCGAACCCACAACCATCAACTGCACCAAAACCCACCTACCACTCTGCTACGCGCTCGGATGTTAACAGAGAGGAGGGCTCTGCTCTTTTGAGCAACCCCCTCTGGATCCACCTCTGCCCGATGGTGGCCGGAACAGGGGAAGTCACCGCCGGAGTTCTACTTCAAATTGGGAAACGGCTCGTTGATGGAAGGGAGAAGGGGCTCCCAGGGTTCCATTTCTACACTAAGCTCGCCACGGGAAGGCCTACACCTACTGCTGCAACAAGCACGGCGGCGCCGGCGACAGAAAGAGGAACGGTGGCGCGGCTACGGTTCCTACACGCATGATCTAGCTACGGGGGAAGGGAATGATACTCGTGCTTACCCACTAGTTGAGGAAGCCGAGCCTGCCGGAGAGGAAGTCGGGAAGAAGAGGAAGAAGCCGAGGCGGAGGAGATCGACGGCGAGGAAGAAGCCATCGTCGATGTAGGGCGAGCAGACCCAATCTGCTCCTCCTAGCTGTGGGAATGGATCCCCTTGAGGTCCCGCGTGCTCGCCTAAGGCTTGGAGAGGATGCAGGGGCACGGAAGCGACGGCGAGGAGCTTCGCACAGCTCGGCCATGGCGGAGGAGGCGCTCGCTTACCTGCTGCCGGCGAGGGAGAGGGAGGAGGAGATGGGGAAAGAAGTGGCGGCGGCTAGGGAGGAACCCTAGGCCACAACACAGACGCCTAGATTAAATAAAGGGGCGAGGGAGCCACCTCGACGTCCGTGAGACGGCGTCGCTCTTTGTCTTGCCTCTCTCTCTCTGACGAACTGACGGAAGGAGGAGGAAGGAAGACGGCGTCTACAGGGAAGGGTTGCGCGCGAGGAGGAGTTGGGCCAGCCAGTGGGAGAAAGCCCACTCGAAGGCGCCAGATAGAGAAAAAGAAAACCCACTGGGGTTTTCTATTTACAAAACAAACAGAGGCAAAACAAATGCACACGCAACACTGTTGACCCTAAAAATAAAACAAAAATACCCCTTGTCATAAGGAATTATGACCTATTTAGATAAAATGAAAAGGGAATTTGTGGAGCATATAAATATTTACAAAATAGAATTAATTAATCTATTTTGTGAATATTAACACCACTCAAACAAAGTTTCACAACACTAAAAACATAGCATCACATCCACCACAATTCAAACTAAAACATGAGCATTTTTTAAACAGGGATGGAGCAAGTGAAACTTGAGCTTGAGATAAATAGAGAGGAAGAAGTTTTGAAACCTAGTTGCAAACCAACATAGTTGCTCTCTACTTTCAAACCACAACCCACATCACTTCACATGTCCTCACCACATGTCACACCACATACATGATCACATTAGCAACAAACACAAGAGACATGGAATGATAACGATGCATGCATGCAAAGGGAAACAGGACAAGGTAAGCACCACATGAAATAGCACATGCATTGATCTCCCATGGTAATGACAAGATGGACCCACATACAGAAGGTTCCAAATAAGGCAAGTTACACTCTGGGGCATTACACTTTCCTCCACACTAAGAGGTCACACATCCAAACCTCAAAAGCGCATGACAACCTCTACTTCCCTCTGCGAAGGGCCTATATTGTACCTTTACTTTTTATCTTCAAAAGAGTCATGGTGATCGACACCAATTCCTTATTTCGCCATTATCTTGCCAAGCGTCATGTGCTAGGGAAATATCTATATTCATATGTGAAGTTGGAAGTAAGTATTCATGAATTACTATTGTTGACATTACCCCTGAGGTAAGTAGTTGGGAGGCGAAACTATAAGCCCCTATCTTTCTCTATGTCCAACTGAAACTTTGACATCATGAGTACCACGTGAGTTTTAGCAATTGTAGAAGACGAAAGGATGATTGAGTATGTGGATTTTCTTTACAAGCTCTTATTTGACTCTTTCCGATGTTATGATAAATTGCAATTGCTTCAATGATTAAAGGCTATTGGTTGTTAATTCTCAATAAGGTTCTTGATCCATACTTTACTTTGTGAACGAATTGTCACTTTAGCATAAGAGATTATATGATGTTATTGTTGTTCTAAATATGATCATGATGCCTGCATGTCCATATTTTGTTTTATCGACACCTCTATCTCTAAACATGTGGGCATATTTATTGATCTTGGCTTCCGCTTGAGGACAAGCGAGGTCTAAGCTTGGGGGAGTTGATACGTCTATTTTGCATCATGCTTTTATGTTGATATTTATCGCTTTATGGGTTGTTATTACACTTTACGGTACAATACTTATGCCTTTTCTCTCTTATTTTATAAGGTTTACATGAAGAGGGAGAATGCCGGCAGCTGGAATTCTGGTCTGAAAAAGGAGCAAGTTTGAGATACCTATTCTGCGCAACTCCAAAAGCCGTGAAAATCAACGAGGAATTATTTTGGATTTCATAAAAAATACTGGGCGGAAGAAGTATTGGAGGGGAGCCACCAGGAGGCCACAAGCCTGCCAGGCGCGACCTGCCCCCCTGGCCGCGCCTGGGTGGCTTGTGGGCCCCCTGTTGCCCCTCCGTCTCCCGTCTTCTACTATAAGGAGGGTTACGTTCCAGAAAAAATCAAGAGGAGGCTTTTGGGAGGAGACGCCGCCGCCACGAGGTGGAACTTGAGCAGAACAAATCTAGAGCTTCGGCACGGCCGTCCTGCCGGGGAAATTTCCCTCCCGGAGGGGGAAATCATCGCCATCGTCATCACCAACACTCCTCGCGTTGGAGGGGACTCATCTCCATCAACATCTTCATCAACATCATCTCATCTCCAAACCC
Source organism: Hordeum vulgare subsp. vulgare (assembly GCF_904849725.1). Classification (NCBI taxonomy): domain Eukaryota; kingdom Viridiplantae; phylum Streptophyta; class Magnoliopsida; order Poales; family Poaceae; genus Hordeum; species Hordeum vulgare. The sequence goes on along the minus strand of NC_058524.1, from coordinate 220,868,992 downwards.
TAGTTCATCTCTTGTAACCAATCTCCGTCTCGCGACTTCGATTGGTACATGTAAGGTTGCTAGTAGTGTTAATTACTCTTTGTAGTTGATGCTAGTTGGATTACTCGGTGGAAGATCATATGTTCAGATCCTTAATGCCATTAAATACCTCTCTGGTCATGAACATAATTATGCTTTGTGAGTAGTCACTTTTGTTCCTGAGGACATGGGATAAGTCTTGCTATAAGTAGTCATGTGAATTTGGTATTCGCTCAATATTTTGATGCGTTGTATGTTGTCTTTCCTCTAGTGGTGTTATGTGAACGTCGACTACAGGACACTTCACCATGATTTGGGCCTAGAGGAAGGCATTGGGAAGTAATAAGTAGATGATGGGTTGCTAGAGTGAAGAAGCTTAAACCCTAGTTTATGCGTTGCTTCGTAAGGGGCTGATTTGGATCCACTAGTTTAATGTTATGGTTAGACTTAGTCTTAATTCTTATTTCGTAGTTGCGGAAGCTTGCAAGAGGGGTTAATCATAAGTAGGATGTTTGTCCAAGTAAGGTCAGCACCCAAGCACCGGTCCACCCACATATCAAACTATCAAAGTAGCGAACACGAATCATATGAACATGATGAAAACTAGCTTGACAGAAATTCCTATGTGTCCTCGGGAGTGCTTTACCTCATATAAAAGTTTGTTCAGGCTTGTCCCTTGCTACAAAAAGGATTGGGCCATCTTTCTGCACCTTTGTTACTATTGTTACTTGCTACTTTCAATGAATTATCTTATCACACAACTATTTGTTACCGATAATTTCAGTGCTTGCAGAGAATACCTTGCTGAAAACCACTTGTTAGTTCCTTGTTCAATATCGTTACCGGCAAGTCTCTTTACTCGTTCTGTAGCACATCATCCCATGACTAACTCCTTAGTCACATTGAGCTCATTATGAGGATGTTCTATCGAGTGGGCCTAGAGATACCTCTCCGTCACACGGAGTGACAAATCCCGATCTCGATTCGTGCCAACCCAACACACACTTTCAGAGATACCCACAGTGCACCTTTATAGTCACCCAGTTACGTTGTGACGTTTGATACAACCAAAGCACTCCTATGGTATCCGGGAGTTGCACAATCTCACGGTCGAAGGAAAAGATACTTGACACTAGAAAAGCTTTAGCATACGAACAACACGATCTAGTGCTATGCTTAGGATTGGGTCTTGTCCATCACATCATTCTCCTAATGATGTGATCCCGTTATCAATGACATACAATGTCCATGATTAAGAAACCATGATCATCTATTGATCAACGAGCTAGCCAACTAGAGGCTTGATAGGGACACATTGTGATCTATTTATTCACACATGTATTACTGTTTCCTGTTAATACAGTTATAGCATGAACAAATAGACGATTATCATGAACAAGGAAATATGATAATGACCATTTTATTATTTCCTCTAGGGCATATTTCCAACAGTAATCTAGTTACATTGTGATGAATCGAACACCCATAGCCTTGTGGTGTTGATCATGTTTTGCTCGAGGAAGAGGTTTAGTCAACGGGTCTGCAATATTCAGATCCGTGTGTACTTTACAAATATCTATGACTCCTCTCTGGACCTGGTCCTGGATGGAGTTGTAGCGGCGTTGGATGTGCTTGGTCTTCCGGTGAAATCTGGGCTCCTTGGCTATGGCAATGGCTCTAGTGTTATCACAGAAGAGTGTCATTGGACCTGACGCGCTTGGAACCACTCCAAGGTCGGTGATGAACTCCTTCATCCAGATCCCTGCATGAGCTGATTTCGAAGCAGCTATGTACTCTGCTTCACATGTAGATGCTACCATGACGTCTTGCTTGTTGCGGCACTAGCTCACTGCCCACCATTTAATACATACACGTATCCGGTTTGTGACTTAGAGTCATCCGGATCTGTGTCGAAGCTAGCATCGGCGTAACCCTTTACGACGAGCTCTTCGTCACCTCCATAAACGAGAAACATCTCCTAAGTCCTTTTCAGGTACTTAAGGATATTCTTGACCGCTTTCCAGTGTTCCATACCGGGCTCACTTTGGTACCTCCCTACCAAACTTATGGCAAGGTTTATATCAGGTCTGGTACACAGCATGGCATACATTAGAGAGCCCATGGCTGAAGCGTAGGGGACAGTACTCATCTTCTCTCTATCCGCTGCCGTGGTCGGTGACTGGGTCTTACTCAATCTCTTACCTTGCAAAACTGGCAAGAGCCCCTTCTTCGAGTTTTCCATATTGAACTTCTTCAATGTCTTGTCAAGGTATGTACTTTGTGAAAGACCTATGAGGCATCTCGATCTATATCTATAGATCTTGATGCCTAATATGTATGCAACTTCTCCAAGGTCCTCCATTGAAAAACTCTTGTTCAAGTAGGCCTTTATGCTCTCCAATAACTCTATATTATTCCCCATCATTAATATGTCATCCACATATAGTATGAGAAAAGCTACAGAGCTCCCACTCACTTTCTTGTACAAACAGGCTTCTCCATAAACCTGTATAAACCCCCAAACACTTTAATCACCTCATTAAAGCGAATGTTCCAACTCCGAGATGCTTGCACTAGCCCATAGATGGAGCGTTGGAGCTTGCATACCTTGTTAGCTCTCTTAGGATCGACAAAACCTTCTGGTTGCATCATATACAACTCTTCCTTAAGATACCCGTTAAGGAATGCTGTTTCGACGTCCATTTGCCAAATTTCACAATCATGAAAAGCGGCAATTGCTAACATGATTCAGACTGACTTCAACTTCGCTACGGGAGAGAAAGTCTCATCATAGTCAACTCCTTGAATTTGTCGAAAACCCTTTGCAACAAGTCAAGCTTTATAAACGGTCACATTACCGTTTGCGTCAGTCTTCTTCTTGAAGATCCATTTATTTTCTATGGCTCGCCGATCATCAAGCAAGTCCACCAAAGTCCATACTTTGTTCTTATACATGGATCCTATCTCGGATTTCATGGCCTCAAGCCATTTGTTGGAATCCTGGCCCGCCATTGCTTCTTCATAGTTCGAAGGTTCACCGTTGTGTAACAACATGATTTCCATCACAGGGTTGCCGTACCACTCTGGTGTGGAACGTACCCTAGTGGACCTTTGTGGTTCAGTAGCAACTTGATTCGAAGCTACATGATCATCATCATTAACTTCCTCTTCAGTTGGCGTAGGCGCCACAGGAACAATTTCCCGCGCTGCGCTACTCTCCGGTTCGAGAAGGGGTACAATTACCTCATCAAGTTCTACTTTACTCCCACTTACTTCTTTCGAGAGAAACTCTTTCTCTAGAAAGGATCCGTTCTTGGCAACAAAAATTTTACCTTCGGAATTAAGGTAGAAGGTATACCCAATAGTTTCCTTAGGGTATCCTATGAATACGCATTTCTCTGCTTTGGGTTTGAGCTTTTCTGGTTGAAGTTTCTTCACATAAGCATCACAGCCCCAAACTTTTAGAAACGATAGCTTAGGTTTCTTGCCAAACAATAATTCATACGGTGTCCTCTCAACGGATTTAGTCGGTGCCCTATTTAAAGTGAATGCTACAGTTTCCAATGCGTATCCCCAAAATGATGGCGGTAAGTTGGTAAGAGACATCATAGATCGTACCATATCTAATAAAGTGTGATTACGACGTTCAGACACTCTGTTACGTTGCGGTGTGCCAGGCGGCGTCTGTTGTGAAACAATTCCACATTTCCTTAGGTGTGTGCCGAACTCGTGACTCAAATATTCTCCACCACTATCAGATCATAGACACTTTATTTTCTTGTCACGTTGATTCTCAACCTCACTCTAAAATTCCTTGAAACTTTCAAATGTTTCAGACTTGTGCTTCATCAAGTAGATATATCCATATCTACTCAAATCATCGGTGAGAGCGAGAACATAATGATAGCCCTCGCGAGCCTCAACGTTCATTGGACCACACACATCAGTATGTATTATTTCCAATAAGTCGGTTGCTCTCTTCATTATTCCTGAGAATGGAGTCTTAGTCATCTTGCCCATGAGGCACGGTTCGCATGTGTCAAACGATTCAAAGTCAAGAGACTCTAACAGTCCATCAGTATGGAGTTTCTTCATGCAATTGACACCGATATGACCAAGGCAACAGTGCCACAAGTATGTGGGACTATAATTATCAACCTTGCATCTTTTGGTATTCACACTATGAATATGTGTAACATCACGATCGAGATTCATCAAGAATAAACCATTCACCTGCGGAGCATGACCATAAAACATATCACTCATATAAATAGAACAACCATTATTCTCTGACTTAAATGAGTAGACGTCTTGCATTAAGCAAGACTCTGATACAATGTTCATGCTCAAAGTTGGTACTAAATAAAAATTATTAAGGTTTAAAACTAATCTCTAAGGTAGATGTAGAGGCAGCGTGCCGACGGCGATCACGTCGACCTTGGAGCCATTACCGACGCGCATTGTCACCTCGTCCTTAGCCAGCCTTTGTTTATTCCGCAGTTCCTGCTTTGAGTTGCAAATGTGAGCAACAACACCGGTATCAAATACCTAGGAGCTACTACGAACGCTGGTAAGGTACACATCAATAACATGTATATCATATATACCTTTAACGTTGCTGGCCTTCTTATCCGCTAAGTACTTGGGGCAGTTCCGCTTCTAGTGATTGTTTCTCTTGCAATAGAAGCACTCAGTCTCAGGCTTGGGTCCATTCTTTTTCTTCTTCCCGACAGAAGGCTTACCAGGCATGGCAATGGCTTTGCCGTCTTTCTTGAAGTTCTTCTTACCCTTGCCCTTCTTGAAATTGATGGTCTTATTGACCATCAACACTTGATGCTCTTTCTTGACTTCTACTTCTGCAGATTTCAGCATCGAGTACAACTCGGGAATGGTCTTCTCCATCCCTTGCATCTTGTAGTTCAGCACAAAACCCTTGTAGCTTGGTGGCAGAGACTGGAGGATTCTGTCAATTACAACGTCATCCGGAAGTTCGACTACAAGGTGAGTCAGACGACCGTGCAACCCAAACATTCTGATAATATGCTCACTAACAGAACTGTTCTCCTCCATGTTGCAGCTAAATAACTTACCGAAGACTTCATATCTCTCGACCTGGGCATGAGCTTGAAAAACTAGCTTCAGCTCCTGGAACATCTCATATGCTCCGTGTTGCTCAAAACACCTTTGGAGCCCCGATTCTAAACTGTATAGCATGCCACACCTAACCAGAGAGTAGTCATCACTCCACGCTTGCCAGACGTTCTGAACATCTTGAGTTGCGTAGGAACAGGAGGGTCACCTAGCGGCGCATCAAGGACATAGGCCTTCTTGGATGCAATGAGGATGAGCCTCAAGTTGTGAACCCAGGCCGCATAGTTGCTACCATCATCTTTCAGCTTGTTTTTCTCTAGGAACGCGTTGAAATTGAGGTTGACAGGTGCATTGGCCATTGGATCTACAATATTTGTAAAGACAACTTTTACACTAAGTTCATGATAATTAAGTTCATTTAATAAAATTATGTATGAACTCCCACTTAAATCGGCATCCCTCTAGTCATCTAAGTGTTGCATGTTCCATGTCGACTACCTCGCGTCCGATCATCACGTGAGACGGACTAGTCGTCGATGGTGAGCATCTTCATGCTGACCGTATTCAACCATACGACTCATGTTCGACCTTTCGGTCTCTCGTATTCGAGACCATGTTTGTACATGCTAGGCTCGTCGAAATTATTTAGAGGGATCATCTTATTATGCTACCGTCGTTCTAAGCAATAAGATGAAAAAACATGATAAACATCACATGCAATCATATAGTGACATGATATGGCCATTATCATCTTTGCTCCTTCAATCTCCATCTTCGGGCATCGCATGATCATCATCGTCACCGTCGTGACACCATGATCTCCATCATCGTGTCTCCGTGAATTTGTCACGCCAACTACTACTACTACTACAACTAACCGTTATCAATGAAGTAAAAGTAGTAAACACATGGCGTTGCATCTCATACAATAAATTAAGACAACTCCTATGGCTCCCGTCGGTGGTCATACTCATCGACATGCAAGTCGTGAATCTTATTACAAGAACATGATCATCTCATACATCACACATGTAACATCACATCCTTTGGCCATATCACATCACATGTCAAACCCTGCAAAAACAAGTTAGACGTCCTCTAATTTTTGTTGCAAGTTTTACGTGGTTGATTTGGGTTTCTAGCAAGAACGCCTTCTTACCTACGTGACAGCCACAACAATGATATGCCAAAGCTATTTACCCTTCATAAGGACCCTTTTCATCAAATCCAATCCGAATAGAGTGGGAGAGACAGACACCTGCTAGCCACCTTATGCACCGTGTGCATGTTAGCCGGTGGAAACTGTCTCACGTAAGCGTACGTGTAAGGTCGGTCCGGGCCGCTTCATCCCACAATACCGCCGGAAATTAATAAGACTAGTAGTGGCAAGCAATTGACAAAATTAGCGCCCACAACCTTTTTGTGTTCTACTCGTGGAAAGAATCTATGCATAGAAAACCTGGCTCGGATGCCACTATAGGTTAACGTAGCAAAATTTAAATAAATTCCTATGCCATATTTAGATCTTCGTATGGAGGAACCAGCAAGGAGAGAGGGGTGAGAGCATCTTCATCCTTTGAAGATCGCTAAGCGGAAGCGTTGCTAGAACGCGATTGATGGAGTCGTACTCGCTACGATTCAGATTGCGGTGTGATTCCGATCTAGTGCCGAACCACGACACCTCCGCGTTCAACACACGTGCAGTCCGGTGACGTCGCCCGCACCTTGATCCAGCAAGGAGGAGGGATAGGTCGGGGAAGAGCTCCGTCAGCACGACGACGTGGTGGCGATGGAGCGACGAGGTCTCTCGGCAGGGCTTCGCCAAGCACCGTGGGAGATGAGGAAGAAGGGAAGAAGTGCTGCGCTGAGAGAGAGATAAATTGTCGTGTCTCCAATGGCCAAAACCCCCCACTATATATAGGGGAAAGGGAGGGTGGCACCCCCCTTAGGGTTCCCACCCCTAAGGGGTGCGGCAGCCCTAGATGGCGCCACGAGGTGGCGGCCAGGAGGGGAGGAGGGGGTGGCTCACCCCTTGGTGGGCCTAAGGCCCACCTGACTTAGGGTCCCCCCCCTTCCCTCTCTTGGTGCCTTGGGATGGGTTTGGGGGCGCACCAGCACATCCAGGGGGTGGTTCCCTCTAACACTTGGCCCATGTAGCATCCTGGGGCTGGTGGCCCCTCCCGGTGGGCCTCCGGAACCCTTCCGGTGGTCCCAGCACGTTGTCAGTGGTGCGCGAAACATTTCCGGCGTCCAAACCCATCCATCCTATATATCAATATTTACCTTCGGACCATTCCGGAGCTCCTCGTGACGTCCGGGATCTCACTTGGGACTCCAAACAACCTTCGGTAACCTCGTATAACAATTCCCTATAACCCTAGCGTCATCAAACCTTAAGTGTGTAGACCCTACGGGTTCGGGAGGCATGCAGACATGACCGAGACACCTCTCCTGCCAATAACCATCAGCGGGGTTTGGATACCCATGGTGGCTCCCACATGTTCCATGATGATCTCATCAGATGAACCATGATGTCAAAGATTCAATCAATCCCGTATACAATTCCCTTTGTTTGTCGGTATAGAACTTGCCCGAGATTCGATCGTCGGTATCCCTATACCTTGTACAATCTCGTTACCGGTAAGTCTCTTTACTTGTTCCGTAGCACAGCATCCCGTGACTAACTCCTTAGTCACATTGAGCTCATTATGATGATGTTCTACCGAGTGAGCCCAGATATACCTCTCCGTCACACGGAGTGACAAATCGCGATCTCGATTCGTGCCAACCCAACAAACACTTTCGGAGATACCCGTAGTGCACCTTTATAGTCACCCAGTTACGTTGTGACGTTTGATACAACTAAAGCACTCCTCTGGTATCCGGGAGTTGCACAATCTCACGATCGAAGGAAAAGATACTTGACATTAGAAAAGCTATAGCATACGAACAACACGATCTAGTGCTATGCTTAGGATTGGGTCTTGTTCATCACATCATTCTCCTAATGATGTGATCCCGTAATCAATGACATACAATGTCCATGATTAGGAAACCATGATCATCTATCAACGAGCTAGCCAATTAGAGGCTTGCTAGGGACACATTGTGATCTATTTATTCACACATGTATTATTGTTTCCTATTAATACAATTATAGCATGAACAAATAGACGATTATCATGAACAAGGAAATATGATAATAACCATTTTATTATTGCCTCTAGGGAATTTTTCCAACAGTAGACACAGAGCTTGAAGTCGACGGGGCGCACGGATGGACTAATCATCTACCATGGAGTCATGTTGAAGGTGGAGCTGGAGTCTGGAGGACTTCACTCGGGAAAATCGAGTGGCACGTAGTTTGGACTAGAGCCCGGTGGTCTGATGGCAACGTGAAACTCGTCATCGGTCGGTGATGATCGGTGGTACTCTGCAGTGGGGGTTGAGTGGTGTGGGTTTGCGACCCTTGAGACTCGGCCTGGGCAGCGGAGACTCGACGCGGTAATAGCGGTGAGGCGTGCGGTATGCATGGTACATGGAGACGGGCCAGGGATCTCGTGGTCATACATGTGGTGTGACAACTACGAATTTGACTCGGGATGACTACAAGCAATGGTGAAATTCCTTCAAGTTTCAGACGGACGGTCAAGGAAGAGCGGTGTTGTTGAGTTCAGGTAATTCTTATGTGCGACATCCAATATGAGTTGTTCACTTTCACGTAGGTCAGTGATCGGTGTGTGATGGTGTTGGATACTTTGGAAGTTGGGAGGGCAACTATAGTAATGTGGAGCTCAATTTCGTTCGAGCGTTGACGATGGTGAGGAAAAGAAGCAACTACAAGTTGCAAGTGGAGTCACATGGAGTCTTTGGAGTAGCAGCGGTTCTCATGGGATAAGATCAAGTCCAATGTACATGGAAGTTTGACGCATGGGCGAATTCAAGATGGTGGAGTATATTCGCCAAGGTGGAGTTTATTAGAGTTGTGTCGAATATTGTGTACAAGGTAGGTTAGAGTTGGACTTGTAGTTGTATTGTGTTTAGATAGGATATGAAGTCGTGTCCAAGCAGGACACTTATATCCTAGTCCTCCCATATATAACGGGGCTAGACACACGATGTAACCTATGCCAACATAATAGCACAGGCGTGCAGGGGGAGCCGGCGACATGTGCCGACACCCAAGGCGGGGAGGGTGCGTTATTGTAATGGTGTCATGGGGAGGAGCGCATGTAGTCATGCCCCGGGGATGTAGCCATATCGGTGAACCTCGTTAACAAATCTCGGTGTCGTGTTCGTCTGATTGCTTGGTCCTCGGATGATTGACAAAGTGACTTGGATTATTCTAACACCTATGGTCGCGTGTCGTCGTCCTCCCGCTGCCACTGATATACCACCGGCCTTCTCCCACGGCTTCTCGGGCGCCCTCTTCACCGCTGCTAGCGCTGGCTTCACGTCGCACGACAGGTCAACTCGAGCGCGTGGGTAAGTCCACCCACGGCAGCTGTAGACATAAACTGCAAGAGATTCTCTCACTCCCAAAAACCAAAAACAAAAAACGGTCGTTGCCCCATGCATGGTCTACTCTTTTGCCCCTACTAGCAAAAGGGCCCGTGCGTTGCAACGGGGTCTTAAAATTGTATACGTTCAAATTAATCCCTCATGAACATAAAATCTTAAAGAGTATATAAAATAATATATTAATCCAAATCAAATGAAATTGTTGGCATGCTGCACTTAAGAAATAGCCGTGCTAATATTACACATTTAGTAATTGACTACACGCAAGCTTAGATGCCACAATTTATCCTCCAACAAAGCATCACCGCTAAACTCTAGAGCCATGAAAGAATCATATTTTAAGATTTTCAATGTTGATACCACTACTCATATCCAAATAATAAATTAATCATCTTTAGACCAAAAAGTGATATTTGAACCAATCACAGAGCAAAATCAAATACGGGTGTTTCTTGGCATGCACAGTATATAGCAAGAAACTACCGTGTATTACTGATAAAAAAATAGTAGTTCACTCAATCAAATGTTTGCCACTACTTTTCATCAGTTTTCATTAATCATATAGCATACAAACCCGACATCAAAAAATAATTCAAATCTTCTTCACTGTCTTATGCAGACTTTTGAGTAATAGAATAGAACAAAATTGGACAAGAAAGGGTGTACTTACTTAATTTAATGTAACAGCTTCTATAGAGTAGACGATGTGGAAAATAGGAAAAACTTGAAGAAAATACTTCAAGTAAGATGCAAGTAACACCAAAAAATAATTCATAACCTCAAGAAAATCTATGTCCCTCACTCAGTCCCAACTCCTCCGTAAAGACTGCTCATGAACATAATAGAACAAAACTCCCGTGTTTTGCAATGGAACAAAGGCTAGTTGCTAGAATTACTATATTTCCCTTTCCTTTCCTTATCTCCAGTTGACCACTAATAAAAAAAGTGACACATCTTATACACCTAAATTGCATAATCTGGCTTTTGAAAGGAAAAAATGCACTACAACATGAAGTGATGTGTGACACGTAACTTGGCACATAAATAAAGATTAATTTGGTCAGAACTAAGGTCAAATGTTGCCTGACTCCATAATATTATTCTTCATTCACAATTACCTTTTACTGTAATGTGTTACAATACAACACTTAAGAAATCACTTACACAACAACACAACCATTCACAGTGATAGTAGAGAACCTTCAGTATTACATATATGCGCACCATCATCATGTCACAACCATGTAGAAGAATGCTCTATCAGCTATACCCACCACTTTGTTGGATATGCAAAGATCCGTCTATATTGCAACAGATTACAAATTTAAATTAAGACCTGTTGAAATAAAAAGTCATGTTCTTAAGATCTAAAATCCAAGATTTACACAAAGAGAAGTAACATAATTTGATTTATAGATGAATAAATTTAGCTGGAACTATCACATTGCAGCAGATGAGTATATTGTGAGCAAAGTATGTATATATACTACGTACTACTGGTTGAACTTTGCGGCCATAGAGAAATGTAAACAGAGTTAGCAGTTACATGTAAACAAAAATCTTCTCTGCACATCCTATAGTATTCTCGGATTGCGGGACGGGTTCCAGCAATGGTGTAATGACTAAGATGCGGTCCTTTCCGATTTAGGGAACGAGGCCCCAAAATGGAAAGAAGCGCATCTAAGCGTTTCGCAAGCAAGATAACATAGAACATACATAATAAAAGAATGACAAATAGGGAATCGTTTGCCATCTCATAGATAATATTAGAGTTTACAACACACATTTATTCAGACAAGGTAGTTCCGCTACGGACTACAAAACATGAGAAAAGGATATGCTATCCGACATGCTTGCCCACGATCACGACCACGCCTCAGTCTTCTAGATAGTTCACGTACAGGCGGTCGTTCTCCTCATCGTACTGCCACGCCAGCTGCGGGCCATTGGGATCACCTGTGTCGGGCGTACTTGTACCTGTTGGGGTGTTGAAGTAATCTGTGAGCCACGGGGACTGAGCAATCTATGACCTCAGTGCCAGAACTAGTCAAGTTATTAGGTAAGGAAGGTTCAGTGTTTAGGTTGGAGCACCCCAAGTTTTTATGGTGGCTAACTTACGTAGAACAAGTTATTGATGGTGGTCTATGCTAGCGGGCAAAGACTAGCTGATCATTAAGTGATCCTGAAAACTTACTTATGTCAAACATAACCCCACAGTGTTCCCGTCCGAAGAGAGGTCTTCGAAGGGGACAGTCACGGTTACGCACACAGTTGGCAGTTTTATTAGAATTAGTTCAAGTTATCTATAACCGGATGTTAACAAATATTCCTAGTTGCCACATAACCGCGGGCACGTCTTTCCGAAAGATCAAACCCTGCAGGGCTGCTCCAACTAGTCCATCACAAACGGTCATGGGCCGCAAAGTAATCCTCTATCACGGATCTCGTGATCTCGTCGGATTCCTTAGAGGAAAACCTCAACTCTATGGAGAACCAAAGCTTCATCGGGATTCCTATATGCAAGATATATCGCTAAGGTAAGACAAGACTAGCAGGACCTCCCGTCGTGTCGATGACCCTGATAAGAGCCGCGTATCCCAGTCTCAGGACACGACGGATGAGCGATGGTTACCACACCAAAACACAGAGTTGCCACGGGGAGCGTAATACACTGCTCTGGGTTAGATCAACACTCATGAGGAGCATTGGCTCAGGTTGTTGATTAATTCCTCGGGGTAGTTGTTCCCTATGCAGATTATTATAAAGTGATTAACAGATTAAAATCAATGTTGGGTCCTGCCGTACAAGTCTTATCACTACACGATTTATCAAGGGTGTCCTCATAACAACCCCGAATGTGTTAGGAGCGATTAGTTATGGAATCAAACACCGCTAGCCGGAAACTATGGCGGCAATAACGGAACAAAACACCCGGCAAAAGGCTAGGCCTCCCGTCAGTACCAAGTATATAGGTGCATTAATTAAATAACAGATTTAACATAATGATATCACAACTCATGTTATCATATGAGACAATTGCACCTGCAACTAGCAATGCTAACATTAGAAGCTGAGCAAGCCTACTTAGCCATTCAATATTTGCTAGGAGGGGAAAGTGTTTGGGTTTCATGGCAATAGCAGGAGGCAATTATTTTAGTGGTAGGCAGCGAGCATATGACGAAGGAAACGTGAATCTAGGCACAACAAGACTAGAGATGGTATCAAGGTCACGTCATCTTGCATGTGATGTCTTCAGCTTGGAACTGTTCTTGTTCTTCCTGCACGTACTCTCCCGAGTCAACGTACTCGCTCTCCGATCCCGGTGCTACCCAACATAAAAATAATATCCAATGAAAAACAGCACAACATTATGCAACAAACACATGATGCATGAGATGGGAATGATCATGCATCTCTATTCTAATCACTTGCATATGCATGAGAAGAAACTACAAACTTCTGGACAGAACTCCCCCCTAATATATCTTGACATGCATGAAGTTGACATGAACAGATGCATCATGCGAAAATGATGCAAAAACATATGAAGAACGTTAAGAACGGAGCTACGGATCAACCGGGAACAACGAAACAAGAAATGGAGTCCTACGGATCAAAACTACCACAAGCACTCTCCAATGGCATACTTCTGGTATAACCAGGCTGCCTAATGATCAAACAACCAAACATAGATGGGGTGGTGCAAAGAAACTCACCACACCATCAACTATGCACTCACAAGCATCAAAACATCAAAACTATACAATCTGTCCTAAACAGCAGCATAACAGTTTCAGAGCAACATGCAAAGCACCTATAGCCACCCAAATGTGCCAAATAAGATATGTGGAAAAGCTATTCAAAAGCTCTACAAGCATGAGCAAAAATATAATACAAGGGAGTTACACACAGAAAGATCTACAACTGCTAACTTGGACAAAAATATCAGTTTTCATGGACTTTGTGAAATTCTCAGATTCTCACTAGTTGTTTATGCTCTGAAGCATATTGACAGCACCCAAAACAATATCTAAAGGACGTGAAATGGAATGAAAATTGACGAAGAGCTATACAAACACAAAAGCTCCAACTTTCCAGTTGATTGCAGGGACTGATTCCCAATACATGAACTTTTGCAAGCACAACTACAAGGGAAGAAAATAATAGCAGTTTCTCACACTTAATGAAAATCACAGATTTTCACTAACCTGATATTTTCAGCCACATGCCTACTTTGACAAAGCACAACTTGCACATATAAACTCCTAAGCATGAAACAACACCACCATGTTGTAGAGAGGTTTGATACGTCTCCAACCTATCTATAATTTTTGATGGTTTCATGTTATTATCTTGTCAAACTTTGGATGTTTTGCATGCCTTTTATTTATTTTCTGGGACTAACTTATTAACTCAGTGTCAAGTGCCAGTTCCTGTTTTTTCCATGTTTTTGACCCCTTTCAGAGGAGATTTTGAAACGGAGTCCAAACGGAAGAAAATCCCCGAAAAGATTTTTTCTCGAACGAAGAAGATCGGAGAACTTGGGAGCCAAGCCAGAAGAGCCCCAGGGGCCCCACAAGCCCCCACCCCACGGCCAGGGGGCCGCACCATCCAGGCTTGTGGGCCCCATGGAGGTCCCCTGACTTAGATCGTGCGCCTATATATTCCCAAAAAAAATCAGGAGACGATCGCAATTACTTTTTTGCCGCCGCAAGCTTCTGTCTCCACAAGATCCCATCTGGGGCACGTCCTGGTACCCTGCCGGAGGGGGGATTCGGACACGGAGGGCTTGTTCATCAACACCATGACCTCTCCGATGATGCGTGAGTAGTTCACCATAGACCTACGGGTCCATAGCTAGTAACTAGATGGTTCTTCTCTCTCTTGGATCTTCAATACAAATTTCTCCATGATCTTCATGGAGATCTATTCGATGTAATCTTCTTTTGCGGTGTGTTTGTCGAGATCCGATGAATCGTGGATTTATGATCATATTATCTATGAATCTTATTTGAGTTTCTTCTGATCTCTCTTATGCATGATTTCATATCCTTGTAATTCTATTCGAGTTGTGGGTTTTGTTTGGCCAACTAGATCTATGATTGTTGCAATGGGAGAAGTGCTTGGTTTTGGGTTCATACCATGCGGTGACCTCACCCAGTGACAAAAGGGGTAGCGAGGCATGTATCATGTTGTTGCCATCAAGGGTAAAAAGATGGGGTTTGAGATTATCCCTCTACATCATGTCATCTTGCTTAAAGCGTTACTCTGTTCGTCATGAACTCAATACACTAGATGCATGCTGGATAGCGGTCGATGTGTGGAGTAATAGTAGTAGATGCATAAAGTATCGGTCTACTTGTCTCGGACGTGATGCCTATATGCTAGATCATTGCCTTAGATATCGTCATGACTTTGCGCGGTTCTATCAATTGCTCGACAGTAATTTGTTCACCCACCATGATATTTGCTATTATGAGAAAAGCTTCTAGTGAACACTATGGCCCCGAGGGTCTACACCACACCATATTTTCAGCCTTACACTTTTTACTTCATTGCACTTTCCGCCTTCAGATCTCACTTTGCAAACAATCTTGAAGGGATTAACAAGCACTTTGAAGCGTTGGGTGCAAGCTTGTTTGTGTTTGTGCAGGTACTTTGGACTTGACGAGGCCCTCCTTCTGGATCGATACCTTGGTTCTCAAACTGAGGGAAATACTTACTGCTCCTGTGTTGCATCACCCTTTCCTCTTCAAGGGAAAAACCGACGCAAACCAGAGAAGTAACAAGAAGAATTCCTAAGCGCCAGGGAAGGACTTTTGTTGCCGCAGTAGGGTTCACCCTCTACTGCCACTACAAGGAGCCATCCTCTTGGGCTCATCACATCACATGGAACCAAGCTCTAAACATAGAACAAAACAGAAAAATGACATTCCCAAAAAGTGTTCCAAAGTGGAATCTGATTCCACCATTGGATTCCTGGGATGATTGTACCCCAAAATCATATATAATACCTAGGTACTTGCATAGAACAAATGGGCACAAAGCTAAGATGAAAAACTTCATGGAATCACAAAGATGCAAATAGTGCTATATCACATGTGTTCTCACTAGATCATCACCTACACATTCACTTGCACATCTCCACAACACCAATGGTGACATGAGGGTAAGACCTTATGTATGTGTGCCATATCACATCACCATACACACACACATACATCAAGCACCTACACATGCTAGTTCCATACACACACACTTACTTACACTCACATCATGCATACCTACACCTACACATAGAAGCTTGCACC
The DNA here is from genome assembly GCF_904849725.1 of Hordeum vulgare subsp. vulgare. Classification (NCBI taxonomy): domain Eukaryota; kingdom Viridiplantae; phylum Streptophyta; class Magnoliopsida; order Poales; family Poaceae; genus Hordeum; species Hordeum vulgare. The sequence goes on along the minus strand of NC_058524.1, from coordinate 220,853,051 downwards.
AAGTGCTCCCTAAGGCAAACCATGCCTTGGCATGTGGGTGTCACGCACACACATGCACACACAGACACACACTCCACATGATCACCTACACACACACACACAAGAATCACTACTCCTACACACAAAGTATGTGGGGGGGGGGAACCCACACAGACACACACACACTCACACACTTGCACAAACTAGTGCAAGAGCTCAACACTCATGAACATGAGTATCACACACACATATACACACACTACCCTAGTGCACCACACACATACTAACACCCACACATACATGGAACCTTGATCACACATACACTAGCACATCCACATGCATAAGCATCAAGTGCTACTAACTCAACCATAAATGAAACCTACTGGTATAAATGTTTTAGGCAACAAGATTATTGCTGCCAAGCATATACCAGCAAACCACATTTTAGACAGCAAGCAACACAAAAGAAAATCAAAAAAATACAAAGAGGGTAGTGGGGATCGAACCCTCAACCTGCTGGTTCCATCACACATGCACAACCACTGGGCTGCACCTCTTGGCTCGACAGAATAGGGGAAGTATACAGGTTATGCTTCCCCTCTTGCTGCTACTGTGCCGAAAACAAAACACAAAAAGGATGCCGCGAGGACTCGAACCCACGACCTGCGCCAGGTAAAACACACTTCTACTGCTGCGCTGCGCTTTCGAAGGTTAACAGAGAGGGGGACTCTGCTCTTTTGAGCAACCCCCTCTGGATCTACCTCTGCCTGACGGTGGCCGGAACAGGGGAGGTCACCGCCGACGATCTACTTCAAATTGAGCAACGGCTCATCGATGAAAGGGAGAAGGACCTCCCACGGTTCCATTTCTACTCTAAACTCGACGAGAGGAGGCCTACAGCTACTCGGCAACGAGCACGGTGGCGCCGGCGACACAGATATGCGCGGCGGCGATGCTATGTTCCTGCACACATGATCTAGCTACGGGGGAAGGGGAAGGTTGCTCGTGCTCACCCACTAGTCGAGGAAGCTGAGCCTACCGGAGAGGAAGTAGGGGAAGAAGCCGAGGCGGAGGAGATCGTCGACGCGGAAGAGGAAGAAGGGGACAACGTCGACATCATGGAAGCAGACCCTATCTGCTTCTCCTAGATGCGGGAACAGATCCCCTTGAGGTCCCGCGTGCTCCTAGGATTCTCGGAGAGGGCGGAGACGCACGGCTACGACGGCGAGGAGCTCCTCAAGTCACGGCTATGGCGGAGGAGGAGCTCAGACTGACTACTTTCGATCTGGGAGAGGGAGGAGGAAGAGGGGAAAGAAGTGGCGGCAGCTAGGGAGGAACCCTAGGCCACTGCACGGACGCCCAGGTTAAATAGAGGGGCGAGGGAGCCATCTCGACGTCCGTGAGACGGCGTCTCTCTATGTCTCACCTCTCTCTCTGACGAAACTAACGGAAGCAGGGAGGAGGAAGGCGCCATCTACAGAAGCAGGCCGCTGCGCGAGGAGGTGAGTTGGGCCGGCCAAGGGGAGGAAGCCCGATCGAAGGCGCCAGGTAGAGAAAAAGAAAACCCACTCGGGTTTTTTATTTTAAAACAAACAGAGAAAAAAATAAAACACACGCAACACTGTTGATGCTAAAAATAAACCAAACTGCTCCTGGTCATAAGGGAATTATGACCCATTTAAATAAAATATAAAAGGAATTTTTGGAGCCTTTAAATATTTACAAAACAGAATTAATTACATTGTTTTGTGAATATTTGCCCCTCTCAAACAAAGTCTAAAATCACAAAAGACCTAGCACCACATCCACCACAAATCACTTTAAGATATGAATATTTTTGAATCAGGGATGGAGCAAGTGAAACTTGAGCCTTGAGAAAATGGAGAGAGGGGGTTTTTAAAACCTATTGCAAACTAACATAGTTGCTCCCTACTTTCAAATGCACCACTTCACATCCCTTCACATATCAAAACGTATCATCACACATCATCACACCACACCATGGATTCACAATAGAAACAATCACAAAGAAGGCAAGGAATGAAATGGATGCATGCATGCAAAGGGAAACATGACAAGGTAAGCATCACATGAAATAACTCATGCATTGATCTCACATGGCAATGACAAGATGGACCCACATACAGAAGGTTTAAAATATGGCAAGTTACACTCTCAGGCATTACAAATGATCAAGTAAAAGTAGGTCATATTGAATAACATAGCTTCAGTTTGATCTGTTCCACTCTCTTTCCTAACAGTTCTAATTTCCGAAGAACTATGGCTACCTCTTGCAAATCACACTACTGCGAACCTCAAAAGAGCTCTTGGTTTTTAAGAAAGTAATCTGAACCCAACATATAATTTGAAGTTGAAAATATATTTTTACTGAAACATTAGTATTATATAAATCCGCTAAATCTGCGCAGTGTAATTATATTTCAAGTAATGTGCAGGCATGAAATATAATGTTTTCAAAAGTATATATTAAGGTCCGAAGCTTGCGCTCAATTATGTAGACGAAGGAAAAGTAAATAGGCGCTAGAAAGAACCTATGATTTGGTGCTTGAACATCTGCACGTTCCGGCGCACTAGTGGAAAACGGGCCTTTGGCCGGGACCATTTAGTCCCGGCCTGCCTCTGGGCCGGGACTAAAGGCCCGGCCACGTCGCCCCAATTCTCAATGCCTCCCTCGAGGCTCTAGTCCCGGCCCGTAAGGAGCCTTTAGTCCCGGTTCGTATCCCAAACCGGGACTAAAGGGCTACACGGCGGGCAGTGGTGGTGGCAACCGTTCATATCCCCCTTTAGTCTCGGTTGGTGGCTCAACCTGGGACTAAAGGACTAACACGTGGCCTGCCGTAGTGGTGGCAACCGTTGGTATACCTCTTTAGTCCCGGTTGGTGGCTCAACCCGGGACTAAAGACCCAAACGGTTTGCATCCCGCGTCGTTTAGGGCGATGAAAAGCACGAACCGAAGCACAGTCGCCATTTCTCTGTTTCTTCTTCTCTCTCGCTCTCCTCTCTGTTCTTCTCCTCTCTTCTTCCCTTCTCTTCTTCCACCATGCCAAGTCGCTTTCTTAAGGTGCTCGCACATGGCACAACCAAGCTCGATGTCGTGTACACGAACGAGAGTAGGGAGGTGCCGTTTTTTCTTGAACAGTTGAAGGAAAAATGGTTTGACGACGCAATGGAGCATGAGAAGTTCTTGGGTCTTGATCTGGAGTACACGGCCGATCAACGCGGTGTTGCCGTCATCCAACTATGCTTCGCACGCCATGTCTTGATCTTCCAATGGGTGAGGTAAGTTTTGAGGCTTTCTTTGATCCAAGATAATGACATTGTAAGTTTATTTGTTTCAATCATAGTTCGTTCCCTTCAAATAGTTGTAGTGAAACAATTTTGATTAGTTGAAGGGGAACACAATCTAATTGGAATAGTGTTCCATAATCTGAAAAATCGTATTAGAATCAACTAGTGTTTAATATGTTCCATTGGAATCATAGTTGGTTCCCTTCAAATAGTTGTAGTGAAACAATTTTGATTAGTTGAAGGGGAACACAATCTGATTGGAATAGTGTTCCATAATTTGAAAAATCGTATTAGAATCAACTAGTGTTTAATATGTTCCATTGGAATCATAGTTGGTTCGCTTCAAATAGTTGTAGTGAAACAATTTTGATTAGTTGAAGGGAACACAATGTGATTGGAATAGTGTTCCACAATCTGAAAAATCTGATTGGTTCAATATGTTCCATTGAAATCATAGTTGTAGTGATACAATTTTATGCGGTGTTCTTTGATCCAAGGTTATGAAAATTGCATATAGCTAGTGATCTCTCTATGTTCCATTGGATAGCACTATGATATGTCATAGTCATGAAAATTGCATATAGCTAGTGATCTCTCTAGGTTCCATTGGATAGCTATAGTGATCTCTCTAGGTTCCATTGCATATATTCTATTTGAATCCTAAAGATAATTTTCTCTTTAGTTGTAGTGAAACATGTTTCCTTATTGCAGCAGTATGTAACATTTGTTCCATTTTAATTTGTTTCTGTTGTAGGAGTGACAAGCATTATCCAGAACTCATGGACTTCCTTCGCACCGGCATCACTTTTGCTACCGTTGACATAAGGAACGACAAGCTGAAGATGAGGCACAACTTCGGTATTGAGATACCAGCTGGTTGCCTCGTTGATCTCCAAACGGTATTCAGGCTTCCACATGACAGGACCTCGATGGCTCATATGGCAGTTGCCTTGATCGACGCGGAATACGGTGATATGAAGACTAGTTTCCCAAAGTCTCAGCACAAACTTTGGGAGAAGGCCCCACTTGATCCTATCAACATTGAGTATGCAGCAAAATATGCATACGTTTCATACGAGTTGTACCGCAAGATTCGAGTCGTCAACTATGGCCAGCGTCACCTCGAGGAAGGTGGACATTCTGATTCAGACGATTCAGACGAGTAGTGTTCTCAACATAGAACACTTGTATATATATATCTATGGTAGCTATAATTATGTACTGTTTGGACTAGTATCATGTACTGCTTGGACCAATTTATATATGTCTAGTTTCTGTTTGTGCCATTATAGTTTCCAAATTTGAATGGTTTAGCCCTTTCTAACTTCATTTGCTACTTTTGAATGGTTTAGCCCTTTCTAACTTCATGGTATCATGCATTTTGACCACATATATATACAAAAAGTCTTCAGTTCAAATAAGTTCAAAAAATGAAATCCCTTTTGTAACAGATCTGTTTTTGATTAAAACAGTCATTTAAAAATGAAAGACCATTAGTCCCACGTGGCGTGCAGCGGAACCACGTGGCATGCAGCGGAACCACGTGGCGTGCCGCGGAACCACTTTTGTTGTGGGGGTCGCTTCTCCTTCTTCTCCTTGTGCTAGATATTGGTTATGCACTAGGGGAAGTAGGAGTAGCGACCATCATCGACGGTTGAAAAATCAGGTGAGCTAGTGTCCACCATATATGAGAGAAGAAGAATGTCGTCTCTTATTGTGGGGGTCGCTTCTACTTCGAGAGAGATTGTCCATTTTGTGATGTGCCTTTGAATGGTGCATTTTGAACACACAAAAAGTATGGAGTTTTGTACACGAAGTGCATCCAGTTTTTGTCGTAGCCCTCTCAACTTTTTAACACATGCTATGTGGGTGAAATGATGATAGCATGCCAACTTTCATCATTTTCAGATTTCATTTGTAGTGCTTTTCAATTTCAGGGTCAACTAGCTCAAAAAAATAAGTAAATGCACGAAGAATACCAAATGAAGTCAGAAATTGTTGCCATTTTCTGATGTGCCTTTGAATGGTGCATTTTGAACACACAAGAAGTATGGAGTTCAAATAAGTTCAAAAAAATGAAATCCCTTTGTAAGAGATGAGTTCTTGTTCGAAACCTTGTTCGTTTTGTACACGAAGTGCATCCAGTTTTTGTCGTAGCCCTCTCAACTTTTTAACACATGCTAGGTGGGTGAAATGATGAGGGCATGCCAACTTTCAACATTTTCAGAGTTCATTTGTAGTGCTTTTCAATTTCAGGGTCAACTAGCTCAAAAAATAAGTAAATGCACGAAGAATACCAAATGAAGTCAGAAATTGTTGAAATTTTGTGATGTGACTTTGAATGGTGCATTTTGAACACACAAAAATTATGGATTTAAAATAAGTTTTAAAAAATGAAATCCCTTTGTAAGAGATGAGTTCTCGTTCGAAACGCTGCTACTTCGAGAGAGATTGTCCGTTTTGTACACGAACTGCATCCAGTTTTTGTCGTAGCCCTCTCAACTTTTTAACACATGTTATGTGGGTAAAATGAAGAGGGCATGCCAACTTTCAACATTTTCAGAGTTCATTTGTAGTGCTTTTCAATTTCAGGGTCAACTAGCTAAAAAAAATTAAGTAAATGCACGAAGAATATCAAATGAAGTCAGAAATTGTTGAAATTTTGTGATGTGCCTTTGAATGGTGAATTTTTAACACACACAAAGTATGGAGTTCAAATAAGTTCAAAAAAATGAAATCCCTTTGTAAGAGATGAGTTCTCATTCGAAACGTTGCTACTTCGAGAGAGATTGTCCGTTTTGTACACGAAGTGCATCCAGTTTTTGTCGTAGCCCTCTCAACTTTTTAACACATGCTATGTGGGTGAAATGATGAGGGCATGCCAAATTTCAACATTTTCAGAGTTTATTTGTAGTGCTTTTCAATTTCAGGGTCAACTAGCTCAAAAAAAATAAGTAAAGGCACGAAGAATACCAAATGAAGTCACAAATTGTTGAAATTTTGTGATGTGCCTTTATATCGTGCATTTTGAACACACAAAGTATGGAGTTCAAATAAGTTCAAAAAAATGAAATCCCTTTGTAAAAGATGAGTTGTCGTTCGAAACGTTGCTACTTCGAGAGAGATTGTCCGTTTTGTACACGAAGTCAAAATAATTACTTTTGCAAATAGAAAATAGTTTTGCATTATTTATTCAATTTCAAACACTTTTCATTATCATATTTTTGTCAAATTCTCAAATATGCAAAAAGAATTTTTAATAAACATATTTTTAATTGAAAATAACATAATAGATAATAGTTTGGATAGTCAAAATAATTAAATATGAAAATAGAAAATAGTTTTGCATTATTTATTCAATTTCAAACACTTTTCATTATCATAGTTTTGTCAAATTCTCAATATGCAAAAAGGATTTTTAATAAATATAGTTTTTAATTGAAAATAACGTAATGGATAATAGTTTGGATAGTCAAAATAATTAATTATGAAAATAGAAAATAGTTTTGTGTTATTTATTCAATTTCAAACACTTTTCATTATCATAGTTTTGTCAAATTCTCAAATATGCAAAAAGAATTTTTAATAAACATTGTTTTTAATTGAAAATAACAAAATAGATAATAGTTTGGATAGTCAAAATTATTAATTATGAAAATAGAAAATAGTTTTGCATTATTTATTCAATTTCAAACACTTTTCATTATCATAGTTTTGTCAAATTCTCAAATATACAAAAAGAATTTTTAATAAACATAGTTTTTAATTGAAAATAACAAAATAGATAATAGTTTGGATAGTCAAAATTATTAATTATTAAAATAAAAAATAGTTTTGCATTATTTATTCAATTTCAAACACTTTTCATTATCATAGTTTTGTCAAATTCTCTAATATGCAAAAAGAATTTTTAATAAACATAGTTTTTAATTGAAAATAACAAAATAGATAATAGTTTGGATAGTAAAAATTATTAATTATGAAAATAAAAAATAGTTTTGCATTATTTATTCATTTTCAAACACTTTTCATTATCATAGTTTTGTCAAATTCTCAAATATGCAAAAAGAATTTTTAATAAACATACTTTTTAATTGAAAATAAAAAAATAGATAATAGTTTGGATAGTCACAATTATTAATTATGAAAATAAAAAATATTTTTGCATTATTTATTCAATTTCAAACACTTTTCATTATCATAGTTTTGTCAAATTCTCAAATATGCAAAAAGAATTTTTAATAAACATAGTTTTGAATTGAAAATAACAAAATAGATAATAGTTTGGATAGTCAAAATTATTAATTATGAAAAAAAATAGTTTTGCATTATTTATTCAATTTCAAACACTTTTCATTATCATAGTTTTGTCAAATTCTCAAATATGCAAAAAGAATTTTTAATAAACATAGTTTTTAATTGAAAATAACAAAATAGATAATAGTTTGGATAGTCAAAATTATTAATTATGAAAATAGAAAAAAATTGAAATTATATTCGAAATCATAGAGAAAATTCAATCTAAATTCAATTTAGATTGAATTTTCTCTATAATTTCTAATATAGTTTCAATTTTTAGTGAGTTTAGGCCCGTAAGCCTGCTTTAGAGAGGAGCTCGATGGAGAAGCTGCGACGGGGCTTATAAACAAGTTTTAGTTCCCCTCATTGGGCGAGGTGGGACTAAACTTATCGTGCAGTCGAGGAGGGGCTTTAGTCCCGGGTGGAGCCACGCCCCGGGACTACAGACCCCCTTTAGTCCCGATTGGAGCCACGCCCCGGGACTAAAGACCCCTTTTCGGCAGGCGAGGAGGCGGGAAACGAGGGGCTTTAGTCCCGGGCCGTGGCTCCACCCGGGACTAAAGGGGGTCTTTAGTCCCGGTTCGAGCCACGCACCGGCACTAAAGATCCAACTATATAAGCGGGACTTCAAAAAATTCCAACCCAAATCATCCATTTCTCTTCTTCTTCCTCTCGTTCTCCTGCCCGGCGCGGCACAACGACGAACTCGACGACGCCGTCAGGCTGCCCGACGTCCTGCTCGCCGCTGCCTGCCGTCCTCCTCGTCGTCACTGTCGTCCTCCTCGCCGCCGCCGTCCTCCTCGCCGCGCGCCGTTGACACCTTCGGCCGGTAAGCCCCCCACCCCCTCCTCCCCAACACTCCGGCCAGTAGAAGAAAAGAAGAAAAAGGAGAAGAAAAGAAGAAAAAGGAGAAGAAAAGGAGAAGAAAAGAAGAGGAGGAGAGGAGAAGAAGAGGAAAAATAGAATAAGAAAAGAAGAAAAAGGAGAAGAAAAGAAGAAAAAGGAGAAGAAAAGAAGAAAAAGGGAAGAAAGGAAGAAAAAGGAGAAGAAAGGAAGAAAAATGAGAAGAAAAGAAGAAAAAGGAGAAGAAAGGAAGAAAAAGGAGAAGAAAATAAGAAAAAAGAGAAGAAAAGAAGAAAAAGAAAAAGATTTTTTTGTCATTTAATTCCTATTGTTATTAGGTTTGTGCTAGATTATTAGGGTTAGTAATATTTAGAATTAGGTTAGGGTTACAAGAAGAAGAAATATGAACAAAAATAAGAAAATAAGATTAGGAAAAATGAAAATAAGAAGAGGAGGAGAAGAAAAGAAGAAAAAGGAGAATAAGAAGAGGAGGAGAGGAGAAGAAGAGGAAAAATAGAAGAAGAGGAGAAGTAGAAGAAGAGAGAAAATTAGAAGAGGAGGAGAGGAGAAGTAGAAGAAGAGAAGAGGAGAAGTACTACAAGAAGAGCAGAAGTAGAAGTAGAAGAAGAAGTAGAAGAAGAGGAGACATATTGTATAGTGTCATTTAATTTTGCTATTGTATAGTGTATATGCTTAATTTTGCTATTGTATAGTGTATATGCTTGAGTGTCAATAGTGTTTCTTAGATTATTGCTTAATTTTGCTATTGTATATGCTTAAGTGTTAATAGTTTAATTTTGCTATTGTATATGCTTAAGTGTTAATAGTTTATTTTTAACAAGTAAATTAATAGAACTAGTTTATTTTTTAGTTCATTTGACGATGCCTATCCCGCATCCTCATCGTCGACTCGGCGGAGGACACCTGCTTGATCGGAGGGCCCTGTCCGGGACTGGGCTCCGCCCGGCTGGTATTGGGAGGTGCTACCTTCCGGGGGGCGTAGGTTGGTGAGGAGCCAGCCCGTCGTTGACACGATCCTTGTTTGGTGGCGGTCGCGTGGGCCAGTGAGGGTGCCGAGGCTTCCGGACACCGCGGAGGTGGTACGTCACCGTGTCAGCGAGGAGGATGAGCACGTCCGTCGCTACATGGTTGCGTTGGAGGGCAGGTTCGAGCATACCTCGCAGGTTCTTCGGCGATCTCACTGGAGCTATGATCCTGTGATGGTTCCTTCTCTTATGTATGATAGTATTCGAGGAGTATTAGTGATAATATTCGACGATGTATGGACAAAAGTGATGATGTATTAGCTTATAATTGAATGCATGCTAATTTGAATACTACTTTATTTTACGATTTGGTTTTGCTTATTGAATGCTCAAATTGGAAATATACTCCTACTTTGAATACTATGCAGAAATCTAGGAGTCCCGGGTGGAGCCACGACCCGGGACTTAAGTTGTTTTGGAACAGAGTTCCTGATAGAATAATTCTTTTTTGGTACAAAGGTTAAGAGAATCCGTTTTTTGCAGAACTATGGATCCACATATCAGGAACCTCGAAGAGAAAGAACTTCTCGAAGATATAATCAAAGACGGCCCCGACGTTGAACCAACTGAATCTCCGTCGTCATATCTAAACCATGACGTTGGAATGGAGGTCGAGCGACACGAAGATGAAGCCGATGGGGCAGGAGATAGGTCCAATGACGGAGAAGGTGATAGCTCCACTGATGGAGAAGCCGGTGAAGAAATAATAAAGTCCGACGAGGTATACATATGAAGTTCGACAATCACTTGTAATATGTGAAAAATATTGGAGATAGCTCTATATTGTATACATATACATTCATTTAACGAATGTTTCTCCCTCTTAGGCTTCCACATCGAGCAAAACTACGAAACGAGGCCCGACTAGAATGTTGGATGCACGGACGCATTGCACCTTTGAGGTGATATTTCCTACGGGCGAACCCAAGCTTCCTAAGAGTGCTGCTGACACATTCAAGAAGCAATGCGGAGTTATCGTTAGGGATCACGTCCCGATCAGCGTTCGGGAGTGGAACAAGCGCAAAGGGGCAGCCGATAGTGACTATGTCGCCGAAAGGTACAAAGATAATCTTTGGAATGATCTCATGTCACACTTCAACCTGCCAGAATGTGAGAATGAAGACGCCGCAAACAAACTGAGGGCCAAAGTCAAGCAGTGGACTCTGAAGAAGATGGCCGAACTGTTCCGTAGCTGGAAGAAGAAGGTATGGAAAAACTATCTGAAGACAAAGAAAGTGCCAGTCTTCGAGGGGTATCTAGCCAAGCACGCGAATCACTGGAAGGCATTTCAAGAGTACAAGGAGTCAGAAGATGCCCAGGCATTATCAGAAAAGAATAAGATAAATGCTGACAAGAAGAAATATCACCACAAGCTGGGGCCAGGGGGCTATGAGACTGCCATCCCAAAGTGGGATAAGAAAGAGCAAGATCTGATAGATAAAGGCATCGTACCTGAACCACTCCGTGATGAGTGGGAATTGAGAGCAAGAAATTGGTTCCTTGCACATGGTGGGTCGTACGACGAAAAAACAGGGGACCTCATCTGCAATGACGGTCTTAGGATACCCACGGAGAATTGGAAAAGGATAGTGAAAGAAATTAAGGAGGGAAAAAGAAAGTTCACTGCAGATAGAGATAAAGATGTGCTCACACTGGTCCTCGGCAATGACGAACATGGAGGACGAACGCGA